>NC_041049.1:11310623-11916248 GCF_900634775.1 Gouania willdenowi
GTCGGACCTTGTTTACATAGTAACGGGTGATTGGACAATGACTGTTTGTGGGCGGGGTTTTGAGAAAAGTCAATTACTTGTTCTTTTTTTCACTCAACCAATTTGGCACCCCTTGGCTGTATGGCTCCCTTAGCATTTGCCTATATTGCCTATATAATGTGCCGGCCCTAGGTATGTAACGATTCACTCAACTCCCAATACGATTCGATTCACGATACTGGGTTCATGATGCGATTCTCTCACGATTTATTTTCCAAATGGGACTGTATATAAATGATTGAAAAATATTCCTTGTTTTTTTTGGGAAAATACTGTAGTTCATTGTCAAAAGAATCCCTTGATAAACTATTCAAAACAATGCAATTTAACTAAAAATAAATCTTGAATGAAATAAATAAAGGAATAATACAAATGTAGAAGAAGCTTATTATTTAAATTCTGGTTCTACAGTAAACAATACAAAACTGCAAAAATAGTTCTTTTTATTTTTAAAAGTGCGACTGAAAATGTATTTTGTGCCTTAACAATTGGACTTAAAAAAAAAAAACAGTCATTTTACTGTATTTAGGTCAGATATTTGTTTGGACACTGGTAGCCCAATGGTCGGTTGGCATGCAGATATCTTGCAGTGAAGAAGAGATGCTATGCTAGCAGACAGAGCTAATAGAAAAAACGTGACTTTTACAGATATTCACGTAATATTACAGATATTCTTTTGGTGCTAAAGGGGTAAGGAATCATTTATGAATATGTTTAAGAGTAGAAGGCGGCCAGAAAGAAAGTATTAGCAGATTTCACTCGCCACCAACACTTCTGGATAACGCCTTCTACTGGTTAAAAAAAGTACTGCGATTCAATTTTCACAGCATCGATGTGAACCTTGATACCTATTACTCGATTTTTTACTGCCTTACGATTAATCGTTACATCCCTAGCCGGCCCTGACTGTAAGTATATTAAAAAAAAATAAAAAAATACACTTCATATACCCTTTTATGTTTTCATTTAGGCTGCATTATAATGTATCAATGTTTCGAGCATTTCAATGTCAACAAAGGTAGGCCTACCAGATTGTAATCACCTAATTGTTTAGTAAGTGGTTGACCAGTGGGTATTTTAGATTTATTTTACACATGTCTTCAAATATAAGAGATACAGAAACTTGGTTGGGGTAATGGGACGACTCGTAGCGGGCGCCAATAAAATTTCCAACCAAAACTTGACAGTAGTGCATTTTTTGGCAACAACATGAAACCCTTTAACTGATGTTCTCCATCAAAGAGTATGTGTCTGCTGCAGTTATTGTTCATCTTGATTTTTGAAAAAGTTTACCGAGGACACCTTTTTTTTTTTAAAAAAAAAAAAAAAACAATTTCTTTTGAGGACAAAAGAAAAATAATAATACTGAAAGTATGCCTATTAAACACGAATACACGCTTGGAGTAATGTTGTTGTGCTCTATTGATAAAAGCGCTTTCAATGGGTAACAATGCTGAGCACAACACACTATTTGGCAAGCTGTGTTTAGAAGTGTAGGGACATGGAATGACTCTGGCTTTGTAATGATATCCATTGAAGAAGAACTAATCAATGAAGTGAATATAAAAAAAAAAAACAACCACACCAGAGAGTTATTGAACAATTTCTCTAAGAAGACTGACACCTTTAATCCCCCCTCATCTCGCCTATTGTTATAATTGTTTATTACCTCAGTGTTAGTATGTATGTGAATTATTTGAATATAGCCACACTGACTGAACGAGAGACACCTAGTATGTTGGTTGTGTGGGATGTTGTTACTGAAAACCTTGAGTGAACAACAAAGGTATGCTACTGATAAAAGTTCCCTACAAAGTGATAACGTATTAAAAATATTTCTGCGGTTTAAGTTTAAATGAAGGTACTTACAGGAAGTGGCACCTTTTTTTCCACATTTTGTAAATATTGTCATCCAACATTTTTTACATGTAGCTTCACAACTCACACCTTTTAATAACAAATTTGGAACTTACATTTCCTTGTTAGGCTGCTGCTGCTGACCGAGTATCGATCAGAAAACAGATTTTATTCTGCTGCACAAAACAAACAAAAGCCTGACCACTGAGATAATAGTTAGCCTTTTATGACATTGCAGGTTTAGTTTAGTTTAGTTTAGTTTAGTTTGTTTAAAAAAAATTAAAGTCTTCATCAGGGTCTTAGTAATATTTTGTCTTTTCAAGACATAGTTAAAGTCCAAAAGTCTCATGTCCATATCCTAAATCTGTGTAGACCAGGGGCCACCAACATGGTGCCCGCGGGACCCACATGGACCATGTGAGGTGCCTTCAGGACGATTCTGGAACTCTTGTCACCAATGAGTTCCAATTAAAATCTGATTTACTTTCCAGGCTTGAAATCCACACAGATAAATAAAAATGACAGATGTAGTCAGTGCCTTAGTAGAGTTACATACTGCTGCACTTCATAAGTTGTGCTTTTTTTTTTCTCCATCAAAACATTGTGACAAATGTTTTTAGGTGTCACAGATTTGGGATATGTGTTGATAATATATGTGTTTTTTTTTTTTTTAAAAAAAAAAACGTGAAGTAGATTTTCATAAAATATTAGATCAATGTTAAAATGTCCAAATAGTTACAAGCACGTTACAAATATTTCATTTTTTAAAGTTGTTAGTGGTTACTAAAATAGGAACATGATGATTTCCAGTGGAACGTAATAAATGAAATTAAAACTTAAAGTGAAAATGTGAAAATGTCATGCTTTTTAAACTGGTAGCCCTTTGGATTATTCACTAGCTTTGAAGTAGCTTATAGTTTCAGAAAGGTTGATCGTGCACAGAGAGGATTTCTTTGTTTTTTTTTTTATCTATTTTTTTGGATGAATGTCATGATTTGTTTTTAATTTCAGACTGGCATATATGTTGTTTTTTAATGATTATTTTGATATCCCTATTAAGTTGATAAGGTCATACCCAGAGAAAGTATGTCTAAAACAAAGCATGGTTAGTTAGTAATTTTTTTGGTTTTTTATTACGTCATATTTTTATTGTGATCCCAGTATTGTTTATTATCTCTTCTCATGAACCTCCTATATCTCCAACCGCTAATAAGAAGCTTGTCATTGGCATTGAGATTGCTGATTTTTTTTTTACACAATTTGACCAAAATAAATCACACTGAAGGAGCTGCATGCTGAGGACCACTAGATACAGATGCTGCAACAATCAAGCTTCTATACACATGAAAAACAAATTGATCAAAATCAAGGGTTTGATACAAGTACGGTATTACAAAAATCTGTGTACCATTTGTTCTTTGGTTATTCTGTTTTAAAACCAAATCAAAAGAACAAATAAACAGTGTGGTTATTTTATGTTACTGATTTAAAACCAAAACAGAAATACCAAAAACAAGATAAACAGCATTTTTCGGTTTTAAAATGGCGAAATTTTCTTCTATTTGTGAGATATTTGGATATTCACGTCACATTTTGTCAGAGCTGCACCTTGTTTTGTGGTGTTACGGTCCAAATAGTATTCAAATAAACTGGTGACTGACAATCGACTGTGAGGCTGGTGTGACGAACAATAGATGCGAGAACTTCTACCATTTGACACTTTTGGAAAAACAATTATACAGATATTTTGAGGGCAGTAAAAATCATTTTTGTACTTTAAAATACTGCTAGCCACTGATCACAAGAAACGAGCAGCACTGTCACTACCTAATCTTTTCACGGGCCGGATCCTTTTAACGCGTGCGCATAGACTAACCCCCTTCTTTCACTTGCAAACCTTAGGACAGAGCTGCTGGGACGTAATATTTGAATGTAAACCGACCATACAACGTTTGTTAAATATTTTAATAGTACACATTTAAATATGTGACTGTTTTGTGGTGTTTTTAATTGTTATTTAAAAAAAACAAAAGCAGATAAAAAAAAAACACAATACACAACATTGTCAATCAAAAACCAAACAGAAAATTAAATAAAAAACAAAATAAATCAGAACTGACTCAAAACATACATTTCTAATTATTTTTAAATAGCAGGATTTCAACCTTCTAAACAGTACACGAACTGTCGTAAATAGGACGGCCGGATGGAGACGCGTTTCGCGCATGCGTTGGAAAGATTCAAAACGATCAGGTCCGGGTGTAGAGGCGTTGCGCGTTGAAAGGATCCGGTCCGTGAAAGGATGGGGTAGTGACAAGCACTAGTAGATTCATTACACCACCTCTGGTTCATTTATTCACATGCGTGCATGCTTTTTGTAACATCCTTTTTATCTATTTATTGATAAAGTTTCAATTCACCAGTTCATCAGTAACTGATCAGTAAGTGACATATGTGTTATGAAGCTCTTGTTTCCCTTAAAATATCCAAATGTCACAAAAACACGGCTTATCTAGTTTTTGATGTTCAGATTTTAAAACAAAATAACCAAAGAACTAACAGTACACGGATTTACAAAATACAACAGCTATGATAATGTCCTTTATTTCTTATTGGTAAATCCAGCACCTTCAGGTGCACAGACACACACAGAGTGCTGGTAAATGATCACATATGCAGCACACAAATCTTAAACCATGCACACCGAAGCCCCCTTTTGTTTTTACTCTTCAGTGCACACACATATGGGTACAATAGGAAATGGAGAGTGTGTTTTTGAAATTGGCTTTAGGCTTTGAGTCATAGGTCGAGTGCAACAATTTGGGTTCATGGAATCAAAGTCACTAAAGGAGAAAAAAGAAAAAAGAAAGATACATGCTCCGTGCTTTCCTTCCAGGGATCATTACTCGGCCGATCCTGGAATGCCTGAGTTGAGAAGAAGAGCTAATTCCTTCCAAGTGAGAAAAAACACATTAACTGAGACCTATCCATCTTCCAACTGCTGACAGCCTCCATTTAAATCTTCTATTTCCTAAAAGATGTGGAGGAAGAAATGTCTTCGCCAAATATATGTGAGCTCTCATGTTGGGGGTGTGTAAAAATGCGTTTTGCGGGAGAAATCTTTCATCGTGATATTTCCAATTTAAAAAGAGACCAACATTTCCTGCTCTTTTGATGAATTAAGTGCTGTATGCTGTGGATTAATTTATTGCATCTGGTGGGATATTTATAATGCTAATGTAGGTGCAGCATTTGCTCCAGAGAGTGGAAACTGTGATTTGGAGGTAGGCCTCTATTCATCTACCCAAGGCTCATATTTTAAACATGGGCCACATTGAAATTACACTTGACATTTTATCAACAAGAGGTTCATAATAACTAAAGGGCAGCACATTATGTCGGAATGAAGAACGGGTCTTTGAATCACAAAAACTTGGTTCTACGAAAGAAACGTGTTTTTTTAGAAGAAATTTCTCACTTTTTGTTCTTCCGGTGCTTCCTTGTCTCCTCCAATTCTCAAGAATCTTCAAATCATCCACTACCTGTATATTGTATATGGTGGTGGTGGGTGGGTATTGTTATTGGGTTCCTTATTGGCTCTTTTGAGAGCAGCCCTTGAAAGGGATCTGCTGACTTTAATCAAATGTACAAGTTAAATATTATAGAGAAGTATAGAACACTTGAATGAAACATTAGAAAAGAAGTTGATCGTGGATGCTTAATATAATTTTGATTGTTGAAGTTCAAGTTTTGTGCTTACATGTTACCATCGTTGGTATGAGAGAAACTGTATAATTGTGTCATCTTTGGACATACAGTAGTGTTTCACTTGTAAAAGGGGTTAGGCAAAATAAGTCTAGACTTCAGCTTAAACCAGTTTCGGTCAGGCATCATTTAGCGGTTGACATTCTTAATGTATACATATTTTTTTTTTTCTTGACGTGTAATGTGTGGGATCTTTGAATGACCTTAGATCTGGATGTTCACAATGACCGAAGAAATAAACTAACTAACTAACTAAAATCTGCATCAGGTGTCACAGGCTCCCAGAGGAGACATGCTTTGTGCCCGCTCTGCAAATATCATGCCCTGTCAGGAGACAACAGTGAATGGGCCACCATAGATTAGCGCAAGGGTCGCCAACACGGTGACCGCGGGCACCAGGTAGCTTGCATGGACCGCGTGAGGTGTCATCAGGATCTCTAGTCACCAATGAACTCCATATACAATCTGATTAACTTTCCAGGATTCAAACTTACAAAGATAAATACATATGACAGATGTAGTTAATATTAAGACTATTGAAGGACTCACACCGAAAAGGACTGTCTTCAACAGTCCGTCATTACTCGCTAACTTCAGCCACCAGAGAGTGTCAGCGCACTGTTTAAGGGAGAGTAAGGATCTCCTAGGAGAGCTCTTCTTCTCTGCTTCATTGTCAACTACAAAACTGTCACTCCCTGTGGTCACAGATTTTTTTCGGGTCACAACAGTCTTTATTCTCTTTCAGTAAACAAAAGAAGTTTGCATCAACAACCGCATTTTACCTTTTAAAAACATTTCAATCAAGGGGTGTACTGACACAAACAAAGGGCAACCACAAACATATTTAAACCTACACTTTCATAGATTAGGAATAGATAGGAAAGAATTTAGATGATAGATATTTGTTTTAAGTGTATTTTACAGCTGATTTAGGACCTGTTATCATAACAGATGCTAACACAAGAGGAAGGTGAACTTTTATTAGGTTATTCATTTCAGCCTCAGGAATTGTGATAATTGTAATTGAACTTTAGTAATTGAGAGTGAGAGAAAAAGTGTTTCGGCCACCGAAAATTGTCCAAAAGTGAATTTTCGGTGACCAAATTTTCAGCGGATCTCTAGTTCACTTGTACATACAGTACACTGCTGGGCTTGACCTTCAGTGGAGCAAGACTTGCCTAAACAAAGTGGAAAATAATTTCCAATACATATTAATGAAGCACAGTTAAATCAATACCCTTGGAACTTTATGGAAGTGCATGCCAATGTAGTGCTGCGACAGCAGCAATGTGGATGTGTGGCTCGGAATTTTTTTGGGAGAATGGAGGTGCAGTGTGTCAGCTAAGGTTGCCCAAAAGTAAAAGCTCTCATTTATCATGTTGAGCTCAGACTGTGATGAGGCCACATAGGTCCCTATGGAGAGACCCTGACTAGGAAAGCCTATCAAGTCTGGATGGAAGGAGTGCTGTGTGTGTGAATTCTGTTAGTGACGCTAAGCAATGAAACTGATGAAAACACAGGTACTTTACACACTGTAATCCTGAATGACTGCATTTTTAAACATTGTTTAGAGTTCAGCAGATATTCAGCATGTACAGGTCATGAAAATGTGCTGCCTCTATCTGGCCAGTTCATCAAGAATCAAGTGTGCTTATTATGGATAAGATGATATATCGTGAGACAAGAGATGGATATATTACAATGTCGATAATAAAAGTGGTATTGCGGGGAGGTCGATTGGGGGCTTGTTGGGGACCCAAGTGAGAATGTCCTTTCAACAGCAGGCAACAGGAGATATAGTCAATGTCCAAAGGTCACAATTGTAGAAATGCTAATACTGTTGAAAAACAAGAAGTCCATATTTTAAATCCAGGCTGTGTGGATTGTTCGAGATTGATTTTTTTTTTTTTTACTTGTTTTGCAAAGTTCATGCACAGAGATTAATATTTTTGTGTCAAACATATTGACATTGATATAAAACATTAAAAAAAAATTCAAATCATGATGTCAAACATATTGACATTATGATTAGATTTTTCTATTTGCAGAGGCATTTTTTGCATTTCATATAGGAAAAAAAGTATTTTTCATGGTATAATTTATTTTATATTGATTTGAATTGAAAATGTCATACCCAAAGTATATGTAAATATGTCCAGAGTGAGTCATTTAAAAGCATGGTTATTTTCCCAACTGTAATTTGTGTATTTATTCATTTCTCTCTCCAAAAAAATGGTGATCGTGAGTTCATTATCGTATATCGTCTCCTCTCGTGAACTTTGTATATCGTCCACCCCAAGTCTTTCACAAAGACGACTTTACGACTAATGCAGCACTTGTGGGTGACCCAACCACTCGGGGCGTGACCAAGAAGCTATTTGCACACCATGAATTGCAATCTAAAGACATTAACCCCTAATTTCCCACCGCACGGCTCCGTATTTGCTGTGTAACCGCAATTCAGCTAATAAGTTTCCAATATGGTCAATGGCCACGTTTACATGGGGGCTTTAATTCCTCTTTAATTCAGAATAAAAGTTAATTCCTCTTTAAACTGAACTTGTAAACACATAAATCCTAATGTGGTCTTTTATGTTGTAGCCAAAAAGAAAAGGTTTGTTGTGTTTTTCCCAATAGATGTGAATACGTCCCCTGTCCAGTCAGAGCCCTTCCCAACCCCCAGACCTAAAGCAGAATTGAATAAACCCGAATAAACCGGTTTTCCATGTAAACCTCATTTCGGAAACACTATTTCCATGTAAACACGAAGCAGAACACCTTAATTCCGAATAATCTAATTAGTGAATAACTAATGGCCAATGCGCCAATTTCCACCGCATCCGAATCTTTTTTTAACAAAGATAAGCCCATGCGGGACAGGGAGTACTGGATCATAATTCCCTTGACCGAAGTTAGAGGAAAACACGTCCTTCTGGGCCTTCAGGGGAATAAAACCTGTCCGCTGATACCACATTTTGAACAAAATAAACACTTTTTTGCCCCAAAGATTTGGCTTTTCAGCTCTAGCAATTCAATTCGGACTCTCCACAAAAATCAACCACATATTTGGACTCAGGGGGACCAGACCTTTCCATTGATACCACGTTTGGCACAATCAGAGCACTTTCAAAATTGTATTTCACATATACCTGTAAATATTGCATTTATCCATGGTTGAGTCACACATGAATGTATGTATCAGTGACGTGCCGTGAGTACTAGGGTTGGGTAGGCAGGGCATTCCAAATCAACACCAATGACAATTTCATATGTTTCTGCTGGCAAGTGTTAATTCAATTCAATTAAATTCAACTTTATTTGTATAGCGCAATTTACAACAAAGTCATCTCAATGCGCTTATCAAAATATAAAATTCATATTAAGAAAGAAAAAACCCAACAAGATCCACATGATCAAGCATTTAGCCATCTAACAAAATCAACCTCATAAAACACCATTAAAGAAACATAAACAATTCTTTAATGGAGCCTTAAAGGGATAGTTTGCCTATTTTAGACATTGGGAGGCCACACCCCCTCCCAAAAGCACATTGTTGCTCTGCCTCTGTTTCCATAGCGTGTTTTTATGTGTTTGCGCATGCACATTCAGTTCCCCAAGATGAAAACCATTTACGTCCAAAGGCAGCTCTCTACGCTGCCTTAGGACGTATCCGCGCTTGTAAATGCTATACTTAAGTTCACGGTGCATTAGTGAACTGATATCACGGGACCGCTGCTGCTACGGAAAAACAACAGCTTTTAAAAGATGGGAGACCAACACCTGAGCTACCAGACCTTCAGCAAAGGTAAGGCAATATGTTAAAGGGATAGTTCGCCTATTTTAGACATGACGTTGTATGCAATCCTCACCATCACTATAGTGCATACACATTGTTTCACTCAGTGGTCACCTCCCTGGTCCGAGTTCTGGCCGTTT
Organism: Gouania willdenowi; assembly: GCF_900634775.1. Lineage (NCBI taxonomy): Eukaryota > Metazoa > Chordata > Actinopteri > Blenniiformes > Gobiesocidae > Gouania > Gouania willdenowi. The sequence goes on from NC_041049.1 coordinate 11,320,221, forward strand.
GAAGTTGGTCAAGAAAGTAGTCCCGGTTAGTTTCCGGGGCCACATGACTGTGCGTTTTTAATAAAAAAAGAGATATGCATTTGAAAGCTTGATTAATTTACATCACAAAACCGCCCATAAAAAAAATTCATACCTCCAGTTTTAATCGGCACTATTTTCTCTTCCGTTTCCATCAATCCGCGCTGCCGTCTACGTCATCGGTGCGCCTAATCCCATCAGCTGTTGATAGCGCCACTCGCGGACAACTTTGTCTGACTCCGCCGATGGCAACTCTGGCTGGTTGAGCCGATGGTTGCCATCGGCGGAGTCAGACAAAGTTGTCCGCGAGTCGGCTATGAAAAGCACAAAGTGCTGACACTTTCAAACTTATAGGTACTGTAGGCTATGGAAAATTTAAAAATAAATAATTTATAATTATATTATAATTAAAACCAATAATCAATATATCAATTCACCCTTGGGTAGACACTGCCTACTTTGCCTACCTGACTGCACGTCACTGGTGTGCATGTATGCATGCAGTTACACAGCAGATCCAGTGAAAATACAGGGTAATAGCTAAACTAACTGACTGTTTTACAAGGGAAAACTAGAGTGTTACGGTAAGTAGGGAATTGTGAACACACACACTTGTAAGATTGTTCTGGCAATCAGAAGGAAGCAAACCACAGTAGAGTGCCTGGTAATTAATGTTAATTTGATACAACTAGTTCTACCCATTTGGAAAGGTTTCGCTGACATGTAATGACATGTGCTGTGCAGCTCCTATTTTCCTGAACAGAAAGATACTCAATGCTGTAATTAAAAAAGTGCCCTTCTGCAGTGGGGATTACACAAATATACACACAGAAAATTACCACTTGGTTAACTGTGTTGTTCCTGCACTGTGTGCCACTGCATGATGGTGCTGATACCCTGGGGCAATTTGTTATGGACATCAGAGGAGCTGCAAAGGTCAGGAACGAAACAATGTATCAGCCAGCCTCTCATGGTCAGGACTGATTCAGCACTTTCAGAAGCTTCACCTGCCGATGATGGGAAAAGGAGCTGACCAAAAGCAAAAGAAAAGCCAAAGTCACACTAATGTCATTGCTATGGGGGCTGTAGGTAACAAAGTTTAGTTTACTTCTCTTTGGGTTTGCGGTAAAGTTAATAGTGTCTATAAACATCACATTAGCATCAGACGTATTCCTTACTAGCCAGATCTGAGATTCAAACATATGAAAAAAGAAAGACCCCCTTTTTTTATTTTGAAGCTTAGTCTTGCCAGTAAATGAATACCTGACCATAAAAAAACACAAAATAATTTGAGTGCATTTCTCCTCAAGGGCCTATTAGCATTTATTAGCTCATTCGGAGCAATTACCTTTTACGACCAAACGTTTTACAAAAGCAATTAAATAGCATCTCACAGCCAATTTACACCGGACTGATATCCCATCATCAAGCTCAAAATATTCTCCAATTTGTTTGCATCTTCAGGAAGTTCTTTGGCAACTGAGAGCTCTGCCTATGCAGTAGATACTTCTGAAACCTTTTTGAAACACATTGAAATACTTTCGAGTTATTTAACTTGTAAAAATCTTCTTATAACAAGTTTCTTAACCCATTCAGTGCCGGCCATTTTCAGAATTTCTACCCCAAGTGCCAGTCATTTTTGAGTATTTTTAAAGACCCAAAGAATATTTTGTACTATGACTACAGATTCTGAAAGATTGAAGCCTCTACTTACATCAGAAAAAATAATTTTGTTTCTAGGTTGTTTCGTTCTTCTGTAATCAGCAGTTGAATAGAGGTGAGTTTCACACAAATCGCCAGTTTGTGACAAAAAGCTGAGAAAAACCACTTTTTCTGAAAAAATCTATCAGTGACTTTGAAGCAATTTTTTTTTGCTTTAGGGACACCTCAACTTTGGTTACCTTCTATAAAACTACAAAAACAACACTGAGACCGGGCTTTTGATGGCAACATTCTTATTATTTTGCTATCTATGTCAGAGTTTAATGGATTTCTTACTGTATTTTGGCATTCCTCCAAGTCTCTCCCCCGTCAGTCTCCACACATGCAACTTCCTCCTTCTCCCGGACATGCCGGGTGTCACCGCTTGCCCCGTTTTTTGATAGTTTTCTCTCACCCTCACACTCTCAATAGTCGACTGAGTACCACACATGCTCTGGTTGGGTGCGCACTGCTGTGAGCTGGTGGGAACTACAGCATCAACCCTTGTAGTGCCATTTTCTGTCTTGTAAACTCCATTCCTTTCCCTCTGAGCTCCGCCCGACACGAGTGATCTCTCATCCAAAGGTGCGCTGCTACCCCCTACATGTCACCTATTATTTTGCCATCTGGCTCACAGGCTTTACTGTATTTTGTAACTTCCTCTTCCTCCCGACATGCAGAGCTGACCCGTTTAGCCCGGTTAGTTGATGGTTTTATCTCACGATCTGCAATCCTTTTGTGATTACTATACTGGCACCTACAGACATGGCGCTTACAGACATGGCGCTTAATTACTCTTCATTTTAATATAATTAGACTTTCTTGCAATCTGAGATCTTTTGATTGAAGAATCTTGAAATGTCTAGAAGCAATAGAAGTAAAGGAATTGTAATGTGAGTCATTGTTGGTTCAAATATTTGTGATCGTTGTAAAATAGCCGTGTCATTTACAGGTGCCATTGTTTATCACTTATCGATATATATTACCCTGAAACTACTAAACAACAGCAACATTCATCCTATGCCAATACTACTAACTCTTTTTTGCTGTTTGGAATGAAAATGTAGTTCAGATGGAAAAAACCAACATTAGGAATCAAACCCCTGCTGCCCTGGTGAAAGAGCGTGGCCTTGAACACTGCACTAACTGGAGTTATTTACAACCACGTGGTACAGCTAATCACAGGGGTGGACTGGGACAAAAATTGTGTGGCATTTTTTGTCTAGACCAGCCCACTACATTACCAGTGGACACCACATAAAGGGCATTATTAAGTCAGTGATGCTCAACATGTGGCTTTTTATGTCTAATTTTAATTATTATTCCCCCAGAAAAAAGAGGTTCACTTTTTATCATCTTTTTACCTATTTCCTTTGCCATTTTGGAACTTTATTTGTCCGATTTTTGCCCCTTTTCAATATGTTCTGACAAATAAATATAAATATAGAATAAATATCGCTTTTTTCCTATTTTTTGTCAATTTTCGTAAGTTCTTTTTGACATTATTTAATTTCTGTCCTTTCTTTAAAAAGAATTGCACAATTGTTTGCCACATTTTGCCCCTTTAAGCTACGCTTTGCCATTACATACCTCTGGTTCCTCTTTATTTGCCCATTTTATGCCACTCTTGACTGCTTTTGGCTCATTTTAGTCACTTTTCACTCTTTTCTTGCCATGTATTTCCCCCTTTTGCACCATTTTGTGGCCACTTGTTACTATGTCTGCCTCCACTCACTTGTCAAAAAAAAACTAAAAATGTAGCGGACCCGACAAGCCCACCAGGACGATGCCCAGTATGCCATATGGCCAGTCCACCCCTTGCTAATAGGATTAGGGCTGGGTAATGGTAATGGTAAGGGTTTAGGGTAAAGTTTAAGGTTAGGGGAATACATTTTAAATATATCAGTTAAAATGTATTCTAGGCAGCACAATGAAATGTGTTCCTAGCAGCACGAAAAACATGAGGGAAAGGGTTGGCAGGCACGAAACAATAGATTCAGTCTTTGATGTGACAGTGTCTCGATCCCTAGAGAGAGAGAGAGACTGGGCTGTGAGGGTTCAAACTGCTTTTCAACTGTGTTTGCGGTAGAGAAAAACTCTAGCTTTGCCAGATTCATTAGAAAAAGCAGGTATGAGGTGGTCTGGGGGCTGGATGTAGTCTCACAAACTATCAACTACTCCTTTCTTCCACATCAATTTCATTTTGCTCACCTTGTCATTACTAAGCAATTTTCTGACAGTAAACAAGGCTGAAAAGTTGAGTGTTGAGGAAAATAACTCAACTTTTTTCTCCACCTTTGAGGAGCACTGAATGTCTTTGGAGGAGTGAGACGAAAGCCACTGGGAATGAGACTTTGAAAGAGCAAGTGGAAAAAATGAGAAAGCAACAAAGTGAGTCACACTTTTACATAGGAGGGAGAGAGAGAGAGAGAGGAGTATTTAGGTCTCTTTAGTGTTGAGTTGCAGTGACTACTTGACTCGGTGCTTTGGGAGGAAATGGGAAAAGCTCTCCTGCCAGGTGCTTATCTCTGACCTGAGCTTACGGAGTCAAGCGACCACCAAACCGCTTTACGCCAACAGTCAGACACTCCGAGCAAGTTCCAATCACCCTGTGAAGAGCAATGTCCTGGAAAGATATTTCCAACAGGCACCTGGAACTTTTTCTCTGCTAGATGTGGGTTTCATAAAGGTCAATGATAGTTCTACATGAGTTTACAACTCTGACATTTACTGTGTGCTTCAGGTACTACAGACTCGGATATTAAAATTTTGTCACAGCAGCAAAAGCTCTCGATGATAAATTCTTGTGCTACAGATCAACAAATACCTTAATGAATAACTTTCAAAAAGCTGTAGCCATCCACAAATTATATTTCATCATGCAATTGTTCTAGATTAAAATATATAGAGCCTTTATTCCATTTTGTTGGCTATCATACTGCTCTTTTGACATCCTGTAAAACCAGTTGTGACAAATTACAATGGGTTACATCCGAACACATACTGTATTATACACTCTGTTGTTCTGCATAGAAATAATGTTCTCATTTGCAGCCAATGTTACCATAAATACCAATAAAAAGTTGTGTATTTGAGATGCCAGTGCGTTGTTTCCTTTACTCTAATGCACATGTGTCAAACTCAAGGTCCGGGGGCCAAATCTGACCCTTTACAACATCCAACTCAGCCCCCAGGTGAAGAAAAAAGGGAAAGGTATGATATTTGTTACCTATGCTAAGGAGGTACATTTTTTTACTAGCGTTTGTCTGTTAATCCGTCTGATAATGTGGATGTTTTTTTAGCAGAATGTCTCAAAAATGATTCAAATGAAGTTTGGTGAGCTGATAGACAATGTCAAATGGAAGAATGGAGTTCCATTTTGGAGATGATTCGAAAGCTACTGTCAATACAGTATCCACAAGAATGAAGTAAAGTGCAGAGTAAAAGTGGAAATTCTCTTTTTTAGTTTCCACCAGTGGCTGTAATATCAGAACGGGTATTGTGTAAAACCGCTACTATAGCCACCAATGTTCAGCTAAATAAATAAAAGATAAAAACCTTTTACTTGTTTCCTATAGCCAGATTGATTCACTTTTATTTTTCCCATTACAAAGGTTGTGCTACAGTATGTTTTGTCACGCTGTTGTCCATTAGTGTTAGTGGTTTTGTTGGCCTGTGCTCCTGTGCTTATGATGTCATGCCATCTGAAATAGATGAAGATTATCTTACAGTTATTTCAGCAGTTCTCCCATCACATCGTCACTGTTTTATGATTTCTAACACTTAAATCCACTACAAATAGGTCGACGTTTCTACTGTTGAAGGCAATCCAGACATGGTAATTCCCAATCCTTTGGCTTTTATGAGTCTGCCACCTATTTTGGCATGTTGCACAGGATCCCAGTTTACTGCATTCTTTTCAGTTATTATATAATTACCGTTATTAGCTGATTTGGCTTCTTAGCGATGAGCTCTGTGAATAGAGCTGACACTAAACTCATTCCTCTATCAGAACACATTGAGAGGTTCTGCTGCCAGTTAGTTTAATAAAACGTTCAAATTACAAATAAAGATTTATATGACAATGACATTCCGTCTTGTAATGACTAATCCAGAAATATTCAAATAAAAGTAAGACAAAGGAATTTGGGTATATGATGATTACATGGCTGGATGGCAGGGGGCAGTGGGTGCAGAAAACACTCTAAATAAAAAGCCTTTTAGTCTGGGAACGATGATGATGACGGTGAAACATTGGTGGATTGAAGCAGTTTATGAGCCACTTTAGGCTGTTTCTTAATGTGCTCCACTTCAATGCAGCTTTATGGTAAAATACACTATTAAAGTGGATCATGAAGACATGTCTGCCATTAAATTTGTGAGGTTTTTTTGTGTTATTTGCCTGTGAAGGAGTTTTGCCTCTTCCATGAAATGATAACAATGATTCACCCTATGCATATGCAAATAAGGACAAATTCAAGATAATACAACCCAGCCCTTGTGTGCTGCATCTGCATGGCAAAAAGCTCAGAGGGTTTTGTTTTTTTTTTTGGGTTGCATTTCAAACCCCAGCTTTCATTCACTGTCCGAGACAGTCCAGATGTACTTAAGCTCTCAAACGAAATAGAGCTCAGATTTATTCAGGACTGAACCTCCTTCTTTCAATTACTTCTAATCGTGAGAGGGCAGATGCTTTGCAGGGACAGAAAACAGCAGGGTTACAAACGGTTTCAACGGATATAGTGATTAAAATGATTCCCCCCATAAAAACAACGGCATGTTCTTAAAGGACTGCAGGGAATTATTTGAAATTTCATTGGTAACAATTTGCTCCACTGAGAAAAAGAGAAGTCAAATAAATGAAGGACACAGCTGCACAGAGTTGTTGGGGTCCAGGACAGATGTACTTACTAACAAGATCATCTTTTTATTAGCAGGCATGTAGAGACAATCTGACAAGTACAAAAATGTATCAAAGAGAACCAAATAGTGTCAGTAAGCCATACAGCGTGCTAGAGTAAAAGCTTTGCCCACTCATGCACAAGGGTATATAATCACAGAACAAAAAAATAAACATTGCAATCAGCTGCTTACAAAGGCTCAGAACTGAAAGCATTGGGGACGACGGTCTGATCTGCATGTGTTGTTCTCAAATACAAATGATAGAGTGAAGTAACAGAACAGTCAGATGTCCCAAAAAACAGACAACAAGCATCTACAACTGGGCGCTGTGACGGGACGGAAATATAAAAGATAGTTAGTTTTAAAAAAAAAAAAGAGGAAGAAGAAAAATAAATGGATTAAAATAGCCGGATTATTTTCAAAATAAAATACTCCGTGTTCAAGGCAGATCTTAATTCCATCCATTGACCAAGGTTACGGGACCTCCAGCGAGCTCATTTAAGACTCTATCCAAAAACTGAGCACATATTCGGACACGGGGTAACCAGACATTTCCGTTGATACCATGTTTGGCCAGATCTGATTTTAAAATTGTATGTCACATATAAATGATATCGCATTTATCCATGGTTGAATAACACATATATATATATCGCCTGATTACACGTGAATTAGCGGGATCTTCTGAGTCCTTGCTGCAACCAGAGGCGATGGGGATTGCTGGACAGCAGATTGCGCTGCAGTTACGCTGTAGGGCAGTTTCTGAGCAGATATGCATCCAGTTGAAATCCAGGGTCATCATAAGGTGGTTTGGAACGTCCGTCTTCCTGCAGCAGGTATGAAATTTCACAGAAGTTACAAGGCTCGTCCCCAACGTTCAATGGAAACACATTCAAAGTGCATTTATACTTTGTCGACATTTAGAGACATCGCTTTTATTTTGTGAACACAGGCACCTTTCTGTGCTTTTATGCACAGCTACCACACTGTAAAACTGCGCCTTTGGTTGTGGTTCTAGAATAGTTCTTCATCTCTACTAGGGATAGTATTTAGTTAAACATGTTGAACACTTGTTTTTGACTAATAAACACTTGATTTACTTCTAAAACCTCTGATTTTCTTTTTTTCCCGTAATTTGTTTTCCAATTATTCCTGGGTTATATATTTTTACCATGTTATTCCTGGCCCCTCCTGGACACATAGTACTTTAAAAAAAAACATTAGAAAAAAAGATCTTCAGTAACAAAAGCATGTAGGTTTATGAGGGACATGCTAAAAGCCAGAGGACAGACCCTGGCTGAGACTCAAACAACAATAATAAGTATTTTCCAGTGAAAGGTGTCACGATGACTGGGGGAAAAAAAAGGATGGCATTATTGTGATAAGGGGTGCTCAAGCCCTGTCCTCAAGAAGGAATGAATGAATGAGTAAAAAAAATATAATAGTCATGACTTGTGATTTGTAATTACAAAACACATTCTCACTCATAATCACATATCAACGTTCGAGAGGGTACCTTTGCCGTCACTATGTGACACTAAGGTTTGGCCCGTGAAAACAATTGTTTTTATGACATTTCAAGTTTGAAATCTCTAACTTATGGGTTAGGGTTAGGGTTTGGTTAAGCTAGGTTAGGTTTAGGGTTAGAAGTCTTATTTTGAAAAGTTGCGGTGAAAAGAAGCTTATGGACCCTTAGAGTCACATAGTGACGAAGGGTCCGTAAGCTTCGTCGAAGGGTTTGGGTTAGGGTTTCGCCAAGGGTCTTTCCGGAAAGTCGATATGTGACAAGTTGGGCGTAAGACTGGGTTGGATAAGAGAATCTCTCTTGGTCAGTTCTGGTCAAACTGCCCTAAGCAGGCCAGATACTGTGGTACTGATAACATTTACCAAGGTCTCTACTCTGAGGCTCATCATTGTTATGGCTAACGCTGTCAGCAGCAAACAAGAACCCTGAGAGCACAGAACAACTACAGATTCATTGGACACACACACTAAAACCTTTGCATCCCAGACCGGTTTCCCCCAAAAACCCATTAACCAAATAAACCCTGTGTCCGCATTTGACACGTAACCCTTCAACATGACTCTGTCTCATTTCATTAAAAACCTCAGTTTCTTCTAAAACACACACACACACACACACACAACAGCAGCAGTAGCATTAATACCACATTACAACTGCTTTTTGGGGACATTATGAATAAGCAGTGACTCACAGCAGATGCATTCATTACATAAACGTGATTAAAGTGTCGCACCCCTCAGGCGTCCGGTGGCCTAATGATCCTACTCTGCCTTTTGTTATTCATGTCGGCTGAGGCCATGCCACTAAGCAGCAGATCTGGGTGTCTTCTTGCACTAAATGAGGCCTCATTAACAACGGGCCATTCACAAACCTCCCAATCACACACAGCGCACTGTGCACAGACGGGGTAAATGAATAAGACAAGCCCCCCCCAACCCCCACCCCCCCCCAAACCCCCAAAGATGCCCGGGTCCACCTCAGCTGCAGATGGGTCTACTCTACCCACTCTACTGCATGATGATGATGTGGATGTCCACTTGTGTGTGCGACAAGCAGACATATGTTTCAGGACATTCATCACCGACTGTTAAATTGCCCTCTTCGGATACTCAATCCAGCACCATTGATGCACTCTCTTTCTCTCCAGAGACTGGCAATACACACATTTACATAATGCTCAATTGCAATAAAACAAATGAACACGGTCCTGTCCGTGCGCTGAGAGCGAGGGTTGGTTGGAGAAAATGAATCACAACGCTCTGCACGTCTGCAACTGTTTTTTTCAATGTTTTTATTAAGAAAGACATCCTGCACAGTGCACATACTTAAATCTGCTACCACCAGATACGTTTTATTGGCTAAAACCAGTTTAAAAAGCTTTTCAAATCATATATATATTAGTAAGTATAAGAAAGAAGAGCCCACAAGCATGAACCAAAAATATAAATCTGATCCTGGTGCAAGTTGACCTTCAAGTTTCCCACAATTAAGTATTACATTTTGGGAAGGTAAGATGTTACATTTTTAATCAATTCAAAATTATAACAAAATTCATCTTTTGGGGGCGACCATGGCTCAGTGGTAGAGTGGGTCGTCCAATAACCGAAGGGTTGGGGGTTTGATTCCCGCTTTATCCAAGTCATTGTTGTTGTGTCCTTGGGCAAGGCACTTCACCCCCATTGCTTCATATGAATGTGGTGCGTGAGTGAGTGTTGGTGGTGGTTGGAGGGATTGATGGCGCACCATGGCAGCCTCGCCTCTGTCAGTCTGCGTCAGGGCAGCTGTGGCTACAATAGTAGCTTACCACCCCCATGTGTGGCGTGAAAGTGCTATATAAAATCCAATGCATTATTATTCTTATCTTGAGTGCATTGTACTACGACCAGAAAACGACGGCTTTTCACTTTTCTACCAAATTTTGTGTGGCAAACATATTTTTACAATGGCTTTTCAACCACAGTTTGCTGAGCTGGATTTTACTCACCAAAATATTTAAAAAATTTGGATCTTTAAATCTTTTTGATTAATTTCAGGATGAAATGCCTGCATTGCTGATTTGGAAGGCATAGTGCAAGTTCTGTTGACCCTGACAACTTCACCAAGAAACATGATTGGACAAGAGTTTTGTTGAGAATACACCTTAAAGGCAAGCTGGAGAAACTATGCAGAGAAGATTATATACGACTGTTTGGATTTGTTCAAAAATGTTATCGGAGAATTCTATGGCTGCAGTGCTGTTGCTGCTGCGAATTGTCTGGATAGATTGACTAGGCCACTGGGAGTGAGGCCCAAGGCCAAGGCAGGCTGACTTGATAATACTGTATCATGTTTTTCTGCAGTCTGTGCCTTCTCCTCGCCCTTCTCTTTCTTTTCTGTTTCAGGTGTCTTGAAGTGTAGCCCTCCCTCTGACTCGAGTTCTCCACGTCGATCAGGGTCTGTGTCTGGTGAATCCTTTCAGAACCAGTAAGGGACATGAACAGAATGCTTGAAGCTGATTGGGTGAAGCACCTGTCCACCATAATTTGTTTTAGCCAATCACGCGGTAACAAATGATGATGTCGTCATCAGCATGCGTCGGAAAGACGCTGCTACAACAACAACAAGGCTCCGCTTTGCTGTCTTTACCATCCAAAAATGCACAAAGCGCCTCTCGCTGTTGCTCTTTCATAAAAGAAAGGCAGGAACAGCACAAGATGAATTCTGGTGTTTATGAACACCAGGAGAATCCATCTTGCAGGCAAGGTTTGTCTTGAAGCTGGAGCTGTTCCTGATCTGTGGTTCACGGTTCAACTAGCCTGGGACACTCTGATGTTCTATCTCTCTATCCTGTTCTGTTCCTTCTTCTGTCCACTAACCCAACTAGTCGAGGCAGATGGCTGCCACCTCTGAACCTGGTTCTGCTGGAGATTTCTGCTTGTAAAAGGAAGTTTTTTCTTCCCACTGTCGCCATGCCACACCAGCCTGTCATTGCCCGATCCCGTTAGATCTTGGAAGCTAAGCAGGTCTGGGACTGGTTAGTAGTTGGATGGAAGACCACTGAGAATTCCAGGTGTCACAGTGGGGTGGCAGTCGCTGCAGTGGTATCTGTCATTGTGTCCTTGGGCAAGGCACTTCACCTACATTGCCTCGTATGAACGTAGTGTGTGAGTGAGTGTTGGTGGTGGTCGGAGGGTCCGATGGCGCACTATGGCAGCCTCACTTCCATCAGTCTGCCCCAAGGCAGCTGTGGCTACAACAGGAGTTTGCCACCACTAAGTGTGGAGTGAAAGAATAATGCCTTCATTCTGTAAAGCGTCTTTGAGTGTCTATGATAAAGCGCTATATAAAACTCATGCATTATTATTATTATTATTGTTCATGTGGATTTTGTTTTTTTTGTTTGTTTTTTTTATTATTATTATGATTTTTATATTTTGATTGCGTTATGAGATGTAATTTGTGCTATATAAATAAAGATTGATTGATTGATTGATTGATTGATTGATTGATTGATTGATTGATTGGGTAAAGAAAGAGATGCAATTTCTAATCACAACACTGTCATGCAATTGTATACATTCAGGCGATAACACACTTTCTGAAATCTCTCTGCATTTTAAGATTTAAAAAACAATTGTCCAGAAAGATGATCCATACACAGGCACAATATGCATTCTGTTCCTTTTTAAACTTCCTGAGCTGAGTACGCCCCCCCGTGCTCTTTTTTTTCCATCAGATAGATTCGGGATCACCTCTGCTGCTGACCAAGCACTAAATTATTCAGTTGAAAATAAGTCCACATTAAAAATGCATTGACTCACAAGAGTAAGATACTGCAGAACAAACTGCAGAGCTAAACATGTAGGAAAGGTGATCAATGTCTGTGAGTTTTGTCATCTGCATTGCTAATTTGGATCAAGTACTTTGAGAACACAGGTGACATTAATATTAACAATGCACACCATTAAAATCAGCTAAAAAATCAATATCAATCATCTACTACATACAGTATGAATTAATAGATGACTTTTGGAGGATAAACTGAGATTCAGCAGGCAATGCTGATTTCTGGTAAAAACCGAGGAACCTTCTGAGGAATCTGTTACTCCTGAACACGTTGCTTCTGTACCTTGGTCTTCCTTTTTCTGCTTGATTTGCCATGTGACCCCTGTGCCAAAAACCGCGATGGAGACTTCTGCTGGAACATCTGCCATTGCACTTTCACTATTCTCAGATCGTGAACATGCATAGACTTTTGATGAGCAGCTTGAGTAGCTAATAGTAATGCCCAAAACTGCTCATGGGTCGCTCTGTTGGTAGAAAGATCTCTGATTGGCTGAAGTCAAGCGTCACACAGGAGAAGGAGCAGGATTTGGCGTGGAGGTGAATCAGCGAGGAGGTGGTAGTAGCAGGTAAAAATTCTCTCTGTAGCACTGAGCTAGGATAGCATTAGCCGCTAATCACACCGGCTTTTTTCACTGGTGGTTTGTGAGAGAAGAAAAGGGAGCACAGCTCCTCGCTTCAGCAGGCAGTGAAACTCACTGAGTTGGATGTGTCGCTGGTGGGTGAACGCAGCATTAGCCAATCAGAACACAGACCACAATGCACGTTCATGCGCTGTAAAAAAATGCATCCAAAATTGCACTGTAAAAAAATCCGCAAAACACAGAGGCCGCGAAAGGTGAGTGTATGTTCAAAGATTATTATGAATTTTTGACCAAATGACGCCGAAAAAAACTTGCATAACGCAGCTTTAACAGTTACTTTCATTTGCTCATGCATCGCCGCTACACATTATGCTGAAATTTACAGGAATAAAGAAATTAACATATTTTTCAGGAAAAAAAACTAATAATAATAATTGGAATATTTGATACAAGCTTTTTGCCGATACTCGATATGCTGGTATGTAAAAAAAACTAAATCTCCCATAATAACCAATACCGATATACTGATACCTTATATAACTCAATGAAAATTACAAGTTAAACCTACTTTTACAACGTGATGCTTCACTGGACGTATATTCCACAAATAAACGTCATCTGTGAAAATTAAGAAAACTTGTTCAACTTTTGTTATAACAAAGTTCCATCTTGTTACATTTCAGGTCATTGTTACATATTGGGCTCTAACAGGGTGTCAGACGCATGTGCCAGAGCAGTGACCACACAACCTCTGCTGCAGACATGCATGCCGGGAAGAGAACCAACCTAATCTGAAACTTGTACATGATTACAGAAAAGCTAATGATTTGTGCAAGCATGCCACAAAAGGCTACTTAACGGGACAATACTTTAAGGTGCATCAGCAGGTATCCAAATGATGAAAGTAAAAGTACCACTGAGACACGGGGTTGGATCCATCTCTGAAGCTTTGCTGGCAGAATCAAATTTTGACTTTGCTGACTCTGAACCTGACATGGACTTGTGGGGGTTAGGCAGACAGAGCTTATTAAAGCTGGTTTAATTGCCGTGACCCGAGTACACATCCTTAAAGAGCCAGTCCAGGAGGGAACAAGGTCAACATTCCTGTGATATTATAGAGCACGAGGGAGTCCAAAGGTGTGGTTCTGTTTGGCAGAGCTCCATCTTTGAAATGACTGAATCTCGGTTAGACTTTGTGAAAGTGCAGCTTGGCTTTCTTTCAACATCCAGCTGAGTTTCAAAGTCCCACATTCAGTGACCTTAGCCACACTGTTTGCAATTACACTTTTATTTGTTGCAAGGCTTTCTACAGCAGAGCGAAAAAGGAAAGGCAAATGTTTTTGACCAGTCTGCGGCCCAGACCTTGAAGTTACCCAGCATGCATTTGTGAATACTTAACACACTCCACAATTAGTGAAAACACATTACCATACACCACTAAGACTAAATTACTGTCACGGAATGTGCTGCTGGAAGACCCGTGGGATGATTTACATTTTAATAACTGCAAACTGTGGGACCGTGCACTGCGTACTCCTTTTATCATTGGAAATCTTTAGTAATTCATTTGTGCTGCCATTGAATTATCGATCCTGGTGCACTGTATCAGGTAGGTTCCTAAAGCAGGTTTTGCTCTTTATAATGTCACATTTAATATATAATATAAATTGCTTATATTGACTTGATGAAAAGGATCTGAAATGCATAAGGTGACTGAACACACTAATCTTTCTAATCATTCCCCGGTGAGCTTTCATTCTTTTTCTTCGATAGCTCACAGTTTTCCTCTCAGTCCCCCCCCCCCCGACCTCTATACCTCCATCTATCACTGCAATCCTTGACTTTTTCCCTAGCTTCACAAATATAATCCTCCTCATTTCCTTTTCTTCTCCTCAGAGGTGTCAGGCAGCGAGAGTGGAGAGCGCACAAGCAAAGCAATAAGGCCTGCTGTGACTCAGGCATGGGATCAATGGAGCTTTTAAAGAGGCAGAGCATGCAACCTTTGCTGGTCAATTAGAGCTTGCATGATGCAGGTGCACATAATTCTGCACACGAGCAAAGTACGGCACAGGGGCCGTGATCGCAGAGTTTACTTTTTCATCCCTCGTCAGCTTTTTTCTGCTGCGCCAAATGAATCTGCATCAGGCAACCTTGGCTGAAGTGATTGCATTGTCGGCTGATGTGTGAAATGGGTCGGGTCAACACTCACAACAATGTATGAGAACAGCTCCCACTCCGCACACACTGGGCGCGCTGCTATAATCTGTTTTGGAGAATAACGTCCTATAGAATAGAACCTCATTCATGCTTTTTAATGTAAATAGTTCCTTAAACTTTTACAAATGTGCTATTTAATCAGTAATGTGATGAATTATAGGTGAAACTGGCTATAGGCATATAATAAACTCAGACAAGAGACAAAAATTAGTCATTTTTAAGGCTTTTTGATCATCAATTTCTTTTAATGTGATATTTTTTGCATTAATATCCATACGTCTCTCCAGGATCTCGGTTGTGAAGTTGTTCTCAGCGCACACAGGGGGGCAGACGTCACCTGCTCAGGTGCTGATTCTCTTCCACAGAGCGTTTATTGCTCTTCTTAAATTCTAGTTTTCACACTGTCATAAAGCACATCTTTCTCCACCTCATATGTGAGGAAACCGGTTTTCATCTTGGAAAAGCTTCTTTTCTTGTTTGACCTCAGTGGGTGGGCCTCCGAAACAGGAGGACGTAATATGTTAAAGACAATCAAATTCAGCCATCGCATTTATCAACAATCATTTGTACTCTGGGATTGGTCAGATAAGAATGTTTCATGAATCATACGTTGGTCCTGTCGTACAACCAAATGTGCACTTAGATTTGCCGCCGTTTTCACGCAAAGATGATAAATGAGGACCATTATGTCTGTAACTTTGCCATATATTGAGGTAAAAGGAAGCATACGAACCTCTGAACAGGTATTGTTATGTTACGTAAGGACACGGTGTTGTTGCTTCAAAATAAATCATAATAGCTTGTAATCTTTGTGTTTTTCAAGTAGACTTAACAGATTGCATGAAAAAAGGGAGAAAAAAAGGAAAAACGTCAATAGCATGACACATTTTGAGTTTTTTCTGCGCTTTTAAGGGTTATTATTATAAACCTTTTTTTTGTTGCGAAAATCGGTTAATTTCAACCCCAAAAAGTGATCAGCTGTACTCCAACCAAAATATAAATAATAATGAAAGACAAAAGACAAACTGATATGTTTGCCTCATTTAGTGATGATAATTGTAATATTTAATTGGAAAAAAAATGGGAAAAGCTCACATTGCTAAAAATTTATCTTTACCTATGGACTAAGCTGACCCTGCAAGTGGACCTGTAAACTATACTTTAAATATATATATATAAAAGTCACCTTGGTCAGAACATAGGTTTCAAAATAAAACACATCAATGGTCTTAATTTTAATCCATTGTTTAAACTTATCTCATTAGTATTTACATTTTATTCACAAATGGTGAATATTGTATTTAGCCTATAAACAGGTTCATTACCCACACTTGTTTGATTATGGTCCCTTCACACATATTCCATCCTGTTTTTGAATAAATAACATTTAAATCTTGGCTTGATTATGTTTGGTTTCAGTATTTTCCATGTATGCCTACAATAGCGCTCACTTTCCTTCATTCTGCATGACCAATCCCTTTAATCATCCTGTGATTGGTGCTATGGACCAATCACAGACTGATTGTGACAGTATGAAGCACAATTATTATAAAAGAAAGAGTAAATAAATGAGCAAATATGATTCTGGTGCTTGGAGTAAGAATTTGATACACAAAGGTAGCATCAAATGATGAAAATTACTACCTGAAGTGACACACTGGTTTGCATGTAGTGTATGTATGTTTGTGGGATTATTCTCCCTCCTTCTTCTGCAGCTGATAGGTGAGCTTTGGTTAGAATGAATGGGATGACTTCCAATCTAATTTCCTATTAGATCACAGTGAGTATTCATCACTGACAACATCCCTCAGCGGATCCTCCAGGGAGCTGGATCTACACGAGGCTACCTCTGAGCCTGCCAGTGACAGCAGAGCTGAGACAGCGTCGTGTGAAAAACCTGGCAACCTCTGACTGCTACAACAAAGTAGAAAATTGATGCCGCACATCCACTTTGTGTGTACATACACACACGACTGCTATGACTGACCTATAAAGTCCTTGTGCAGTTTAAGAAGTTTGGATGTTGTTAACCTTTCCAAAAACTTCAATAGTAAAGCAAGTTTTTTTTTTTTTTTTTTTTTTTTGCAAAGTGAACCCCTACATCCTGAAACTCTATCATGGCTGAAATATGACATTGATAAATAATAGAACTAATTACATTCATATGCTAGGAACATTTTGTGAAATAAAAAAACTGCAATATAAGTTTTAAAGGTTACGACTGCATATTAGGGCCACATTCAAATAAAAAAATCTGGGCACTACAAGATTAAAATTGTACTATTTCGAGAATAAAGTTGTAATTTTATGACAATAAAGTTGTATCTAAAAAAAAAAAAAACATAATTTTATGAGATTAAAGTAATATTTCGAGAATAAAGTGGTGTGTATCTAATTTTATACCCTGCCTCCACCTAACCCAAAATATTCCAACTTAACTCCAAAGTTGTCATCATTTAGCAAACACCACTTAAAGTTCCAATATTATGCTATTTTTTACACATCTCCATTTGTTCAGTAATTGAGGATTATTTTCTCAAACTCACCTGTTTTTTGGAGTTTTAGCCCTCTGTAAAGTCACTTTCATGACGCTTCTAAAAACAGGCTGTTTTGGGGCTTTCATGCATATGCATGAGTGAGCGTGTCTGTAGACGCAGACTCCACACTACAGCTGATCATCATTGCGATTGTTTTTTGCTATCCACACACTCTTGTTATTGTTTTCAGCCGAAAAATTGCACATTACAGTCAAACACATGACTATTTAAGCTGTTCCAACAAACAGCAGCGGAGTAAACTATCATCTGTTTCAGCTGTTTCAAAGACTCAGCGGAGCCTCTATGTCTCTTTATTCTCCTCCTCACCCCTCCTAACCACAGGAATAGACCATTTAAGGTGATAATCATTTGTTTTGTCCAACCGCGGCGTCGCATTGGGTCACAAACACGTCAGACCATGTCAAAGATGATACGAGGCGGTATAACGGCTACTAAAAATGGAACCGATAGTGACAGTTCACACTGTGCTTTGGATTATCTATATATAAATATATTACCTGTGGATAAAGAGACTAGTTGTTAAGGGAGCAGGCACGTAATCGTAGACTCACTGGTTCTAATCTTCCTGGTCAACCACTGTGGGATGTTGATCAGTCCCTTATATTAACCCTAACTGCTCTCTGGGTGCTACACCGTGGCTGCCCACTGCTTCTCAGTGAGCATGTAGCTTTACATATACGACAATAAAATATAATGTATAATCCATATTAAACCGCAGTGTTTGTTTAACCTGTGAGATAGTCTGAGAGGGAGAAGCTCACATTCTTAGGGTAGGAGGAGCCAGGTTTGTCAGAAGGAGGAGTTTCCCCCTTATGATGTAATATTGGGGGAAAAATCCAACTTGCGCTTTTGGAGCTGACTTTTTATAAAATGTGGAATAACAAGGGAGGGAGTAAAAAAACAGGACTTTTTCAACTTTGAGCCTCTGAATGACGCTAAAAGAATGTATATCACTGTAGCAAAACCATTATAAAGTAAATTTTTCATAGTACTGCCTATTTATTGATACTTTATTCGTGCTAATGACAGATAATGATGGTGTAATGTCAGCCTTATGTATAAAACTTCAAGTGAAGTGTTATCCACATTTGTTACTCTTCATTGAGAATTTGTTTTCATTTTTATATCGTATCGTGAGCCCTATGTTGTATTTCAAATTATGTCGTGAGTTGACTATTTCATTACACCCTTATCATATGCCGATCAAAGGTACTTGAGGTTATATAATAATTCACTTTGTAACCCCTCTTTATTTGCAAAGCTCATCTTTGTTGCTGCACCTCTAAATGTGTGTAAAGATCACTGTTTTATGAAATGTTTCACTGAGTAAATCCCATGTGTAGAGCGCATTCAGCTATGATTATTAGCAAGCTTTTTTTCCCCCCACCCATTCAACATCAGGATGTAAACGAATTTTGTAAATAATAGCTAAAAGTAGCAATTTCCTACTTTAATTAAGGTTAACTTGATGCTTTGTTTCTAGATTTTAGAAAAGAAGAGAAAAAGGGTATTTCAACACTGAACCCACGCTGAGCACATTCAGAGATTATAGTAAAGTTTCTGCTGTGTTTACAGGCTCACACAATGAAAGTTCTTCTTTCAAGGTGATGCCAGATAAATCCTCTCATTCATCTTCAGAAAAAACTAATGCAAAAACTAATGCAATGGTGAGTGACTTAAAACTCCTAAATCCAGCCCTAAATCTGATTTAATCGCCATAAAAACATCACACCATGAATCTTGGATTATTCCACTTTAAAACTATTGAAAGTCATTGTTGAGTTTTCTCACAGTGAAATATGAATGGATGTGTTTTGTACATTTCGTGGCCGTGACTCTGCAAAGAAACAAAGTTTTTCCCACTGCTGTGGATTATTAGGTTGATGCATGGTACATAAGTGCCCCCTGCTGGACATAAACAAGTCTGCACCTTTTTAATCTGCTGCTGGAGAATTAAATATTTACTCCAAATATATGTCCATGCACAAAGAAGTGCTGAGCATGTGAGTTACTTTTTACTTTCCCCTTAAAAAAAATAACTAAATCTAACTCTCCGACGTTGCTGCAGCTCCAGAATTAGATTCTCTATCATCACAGGAAGCCAAAGAAATATTGAGATATATTTTGTATATTCATCATCACACAACCTTGTACACATGTTCCTGCTGAAGCAGCCAAAAAATCAGACAACCATCCAACACCTCCGCTAGTGCACTTTAACAGCCAGCAGGGCAATAGGATGCTTACTCACATGCAAGGAAAATGGCTTGTCAAAGAGGACGGGGATTTCTTTCCGGCAGAAGCTCAATAAATAAAAAGTGACTGACTGGTGGTGATAAGAAAACTAATAAAGAAGTGATTGTTGGAGTAAAGATGAACAGAGACCAAGAGTTCCAACTCAAAGAAGTAGAAACTTAAAATTTCAGCTCTATCTATAATCCATGTGAAAATTGTGCTTTTTAAATTTGGGAAACATCAAGAAAAAAAAAGGCAAAGTCCTCACACGATACGACAAAATGCAATGAACTTATGACATCTAGTGCGTCCGATAGTTTTAGTTTGGGCTGTTTGATATGATTGGAGCCCTAATATTAAAAAATAATATAAAGATTTTAACCCTCCTTAGCACATTTTACCCTTGGGGTCAATCTGAAGCTAGGGATATTTGCCTCCATCCAAATCTTCTCAAATTTACTGTCAACATTAATGACCATAAGAAAATCAACCCTATTGGTTTTGATAATGATATGACCTTTCCTGCAGCGCCGCTATCAGGTCAAACTTTCAGTTTAAAGTTAGTGTATCTTGAAAATCTTTTGTCCAAATTCCTAATTTAGCGTGCACGTTCATGACTCTCACAGAATTAACCCTATTGATTGAGTAACCCCCCCCCCCCCCTTCCTCTCATGAACATATTTACTTATTTTTATATCCTTTTTGTTGCATATCTGGGGTTAATCACTATAAAGTCCTCTGTCTCAGACACATTCTCTTCCATGTCACTTTCACTGTGAAAGAGCTGTTCCAAAACCTCATTAGCTAAATAAATATTGCTAAAAAGTTTGTACGTTTTTAAGAGGAAGAATTTCAGACGTTTTGATATTGAAATGTATAAAATGCTATGGAAACATTTTTTCCGCAAATACACATCACAGAGTGTGACGTACCTGGTCACATGACTGCTTCTCTCTGAGGAAGTAGACCAAATAGGAGACTGAGACATTTCTTAACGTTATACTTTAAAATTGAGGTTTCACAGGAGTTACGAGGCTCCTCCCCAACACAACTCTAGGGATAGGAAGGTCACAAGTGTTTAAAAAAACGGGCACCCCCTGTATTTTAGTTGTTTAACAATGTGGTGTCATTTTTGGGGTTAATTGTGTTTTTCCATATTTTTATTTATTTACTTTTAATGTTAAATGTAAATTGTACTCCAAAGCTAGACAGACTGACTGAAGGCACTTTTCAAGTAGTTAAGGTGTTGTTGCCTATTTTCACCACAAGACAGAGTGTAGTCACATTGTAGCGCAATGTGTTGACTTGTATATAAACTGTAAGTATATTAAATAAGCACATGTGCGTCATACACACATTTATGTTTTTATTTAGGCTGTTTTATAATTTAGGAATTAGGGCTGGGCGATATATTGAGATTTAAGATGTATTGAGTTTTCTATTTTGGCGATATAGAAAACTATAATATTTCATATATATGTATATATTATAGCTTCTAATGTATCAAAATACTAGTTTTAGGAGTTGCTGCTTTTACTTCTCAGAACAACATATAAAGCTCAGTTATATGAATTTCTTAGTGCACATATTGTGCAGCTGTTTGTTAATAAATGTCCCTGGGTGGCATTTTGCATCAGCAAATTTAACCCAGAATTGTCTTTCTGGTCAGACTTTATTTGATAAAATTATCTAGATTTATATTGTATATCACCATTTTGAGAAAATATATTGAGATGTGAGTTTTGGTCCACATTGCCCAGCCCTAGTAGGAATGTTCACAGCATTTCAATGTTAATAAAGGTCAACCTACCAGACTCTAATCACATCATTGTATTTAGTAAGTGGTTGATAAGTGGGTATTTTAGATTTCTTGTCCACCTCTGGATACTGGAGCTTGGTTGGGTGGGTGGGACTGCTCGTAGATGGCGCCAGAAAATTCCCCTTATTTTCAAATCCAAAACTTGACAGGTATGGTTGAGCTGGATACTCTGCTGAAACAAGTGTCCAGGACAGGAAAAAGCACTTTTGCAGAGTCCGAGTATTAAACGAGTCTATATCTGTGCTCGGATTGAATAAAAATCCTCATTGGATCTATGTGCTCACTCACTGACAGCTCTGTCTCTCCCTCAGTCCGTTAACATTTAGGGTTTCTTCAGATTCGGGTTTGTACTTACTTAGTAAAGTTCTGGTAAACGTGGGTTCATTCAGACGTGGTGCTTGTGCCTGTCGGTGATTTTTTATTTTTTATTTTCCTTTTCTTATCTTTTTAATCGCCAGCTGGCTTTAGCCTTTTTTTTATTTATTTATTTTTATTTTTTTTTTAATTCACTGAGTGTCTGAAACTTTCTTACTGTATTTCATAAAAAATGAAGGTAGTAGTGGTATACATATTACAAATTAATAAAGCTACTCTCTCTCTCTCTCTCTCTCTCTCTCTCTCGCTCTCCCTCTCCCTCTCCTTGCTGGTAGTTTTTTTTTTTTTTTTAAACACACATACCTACCTGGTGTGGAAATGAAAAAAATAATAATAAAAAGAACCCAAAAAAATGTAAAAAATTGCACTGCTCATAAAAAAATTCAAAGTTTTTGAACCGGAATGCACCACGGTACACTCCGGTTGGACGACTGTGACGTCACAAAACAGAGCGATATTTATATAATCACGCTCGAACGCAGTTAAAGGTATGTGTTATAAACACAACAATACACAGATAAACAGGTCAGTGTTCCTAATGAAGGAGTACAAGATGTTTAGCCACATTTTTTTAGCAACAGCCAACAGAGAAGAGATAAAACTGCACCATTAAAACATGAACTAAATCAAAGTTGCTGCAGTTCACAGTGCAGTTACAGTATGAGAGGAAACAATATAGTGAATGTGATTTTGTTTTTACACATTATGACATTTTAGTGATGGAGTTACTGGAAATTAATTCTGAAGTGTTTTATTTTGAAAAGTAACCAGATATTTTATTGTGGAGTACATGCTTAACTTCCTGTTTATCTTAATTTGCACTGTGCTGATTGATGCGTCGTGCTCCGGTGTACACCAGAAATAGAAGCCCTGCGTATATCTGGCGGAGGGCACCGGAGCGAACCCGGTGGAAATAAACACATAGGCTAAAGTGAATAAGCTCCGGTGGCGCGGCGGAGACGTAACGCAGCGGAGCCGCATCCAGTGGAAATTAGGGGTTTATAATCTCAGCATGCAGGTAAACTCAGTACGTGACACCGGGTTAGGCCCCGCCCACTCTGAGTACAGATACAGATAATTCATATGGTTAAGATAATGCTGTACTCGCTCATCCCAAGATGTGAAGTGATGAACCTTTCGCGAACCACAAGACTTGGTCATAAAGTCATCAATAACAGAGACGGTGAACTCAAACACTACCTCGTTATCATTTTTGCATTCATACTTTTAATCTCATGACACCGGGGATTATCAACAACACATCAGCTATATCATTTTTTTTAACTTGGATGACTGTGAATATTCAAAGATTTAGGTCTGTAGGTTTGATTCTCCTTCTTCTTTGTATATTTCTTACACTTTTCAGTTATTAAAGAAAACCACAGACAGGTTGACAGTCATCCCCTATCTTCACCCTTGTCTCTTTGCACCATGCCCTCCGATAGTCTACACAATTACCTTCAATTATCCTCACTTCCAGCTCAGCAATTACATCTATTATTGATCCCAGACCCACAGGCTGCAAGTCTTATCTGAACCTAACCGCAGCCCACAGAACAGAAGGCTGGATAGAGCTGAATGATAGCCCAAATAAAGCACGTTGTTTTAACACTCTCCAGGTTTTGGCTCTATCGCAACACCATTTTGGAAACACATCAAAAGCTATCTATTCTCCAAAAGATAGGACTTGTGAGCTGGACCCGACTTTCATGGCTATCAAAATGTGTTCAAAGGCAGGAAAAGGAAACTTATGTATGCAACAGTTTAAGAGGGTCATTTATTCCAGTGGTTCTCAACCTTTTCAGCCCACGACCCCCAAAATAAAGGTGCCAGAGCCCGGGGACCCCCACTGTACCTGAAGGTGGTTGAACACAGACATGAACATAGAAGAACAGTCATGTGGAGACAGGGCATCTATAAGGGGGAATAAAGGGGAGAGCTTTTTGGGGTCCATCCATAAAATCAGCAACATGATGGCCCATTGTTCTATGAATCTGTGATAATCACATTTATCTGAATAATATTCACTGGTTGCCAGAAAGTTTACTATTATTTGCTCCATAGTATATAGTCATATTAACAATGTAAATTTTGTTTTAATTAGAAATAAAATGGGTTGAAAGTGACCAAAAATGGTGGAAAAGGTGGTGAAATGGGATTTTAAAAACCGCAGAAATTGGTTAAAAGTTTCAAATTACAGTGGGCAAAAACTGACAAAAAAGTGAAAAAAAAAGGGTTCAAAGTGTCAATATTTGCTTAAAAATTGCATTAAAAAGTATGAACAACGGGGCCGGCTCTATGTTGGGTCGAATGTTCATGTACATATATGTATACTATTTAATTTAAATGTTCACCTGCACTGCTCATCACCGCATTATTATTATTATTATTATTATTATTATTATTATTATTATTATTATTATTATTATTATTATTATTATTATTGTTATTATTATTATTATTATTATTATTATTATTATTATTATATTATTATTATTATTATCCTATTTAATTTTGTACATATTAGTCTTTAACTACTGTTTATATATATATATATATATATATATATATATATATATAGTATACTAATTTTTTTTACATTGTTAGAGAGAGCACAGATCACCAATAACATACTTGGCCATTAAAGTTGATTCTGATTTCTGTGTGACTCTCTTAAAATTCTTGTAACACATTCAAAGGACTTTTGCTATGTTCAGATTTCTCATAA
This sequence comes from Gouania willdenowi, assembly GCF_900634775.1. Lineage (NCBI taxonomy): Eukaryota > Metazoa > Chordata > Actinopteri > Blenniiformes > Gobiesocidae > Gouania > Gouania willdenowi. The sequence goes on from NC_041049.1 coordinate 11,344,705, forward strand.
TGACCAACTTTAGTTCAAATGAAATAGTTTTATTAAAACAAAAGACAAAGAGTCATGCTGTATTGTTTACAGTTTATTAAAGTTTAGACAGACGGTTTATAAAGAAAAAGAACCAGAACAAGTTTATATACCAGGAAAAATAAACACTGTGGAGAAAAGCAGGAATGTTTATTCTAACATTCTAACCCATGGAGGCCAGAATGATGTCGACCACTGTCTCATCACTGCTACGAACTCTCACCTGCATCGTGACACCGTCTGCAAAAGCCAAACGAGCCCGAACCAGAACATCATGGGCTCCATGGAACACACCTGGACAGAGATTTACATTAGTCTGCAGGGACAACTGGGACATGACAAATATATCATCTTTCCTCACAATTTAACCAGTATTTATAAAAAAAAAAAGATTGAGATATAATATCTCGTCAGTATATCGGGGATTATATAAATCTACTTACCCGCAAGGAAAAGCACGTGTGAATTCTTATTTTCAGGAACTTTATCTGAACGCTCACACGGCTGCATTCCCAGGAAGCTAATGATGTTTCCCACAGCCTCTGTAGGTGAGTCAGAAAGGTTAGACATAAAAACCTAGAATAAGTGATATATATATATATATATATATATATATATGTGTATATATATATATATATATATATATATATATATATATGTGTGTGTGTATATATATATATATATATATGTGTGTGTGTGTATATATATATATATATATATATATATATATATATATATATATAATACAAGTGAGGGTGGTGCACTAGCCTAGCATTAGCATTAGCAGATGTCTCTTTTGCTACTCGGTGAAGGTGGTCTGATTCTTCTCTGCTCCCACTCCCCTCCCTTATCTGCCCTTGCTGCTTGTTTTGTCTTCTGTCTTGTGGATCTAATAGGAGACACTCTCTGCATTTTATCCAAAAAACTAATACAAGAAATGCTCTTTATGTGTTGTTTCTATTTTGTTCATTAGCGAGGATGCGTTAAGGCATCCTCGCTATTGTTATCCTTATACTTTATTAGTGAGGATGCTTATTAGCCATCCTCACTATTGTATTCATTGGCTTGGTTTGTGCTAATGTTAGGCCAATGCTAACACTAAACTAATGCACTGTGACGAGGGTCAGCACCTGCATCCTCACTTGCATTTTCTTCGGGAAATGCAAATATTCCATTTAGTCTTGATTTTACAAACCTTCCAAAGTTTGTACTGAGGGCATAGCAAAACAATTCTCCTTCCCGTTGTCCTCTCCCACTTCTTCCCACGCTGCTCCAAAGTTTGGTTTTAAAACCTTTCGGATGTGATCAGCAACCATCACTTCAAGATCGTCCAACTGAAGAACAGCAGAGAGGAAATTAAAGAAGGCAAAAATCACAACAACACGTCTGGATCAGGGGAGTGGAACTCATTCTACCTCAGAGGCCTCATACAAAGCATTTACAAGGTCTACAAATTAAATACATCTCTAGATTTATGTCTTTATTTAGTGTAAAGAAGTAGTGATATTTGTTGACAACATAAAAGATGAAAAACACCCTGAAAATTTCTCCAATATTATGCAGCAGTTTATTTAAACATGTGCATTAGAACAAACAGAGGATTTTCTTTTTTACATTATTTAACCCGAAAATAAAGATTTCCACAACAGAAACGTTGTTAAACCATTACTCCCACTGAAACAATGTTTTCCCTGGTGGTGAAATAGACACAAGTGCAGCAAGTTGAAGCCTCTGGCCACATATGACCCAGTATGACCTTAGGTGGGCTGGACTAGGAAAATCCATGTTTTTGTGAAGGGAAAAACACCCAAATTCAAACAAAATCCAGGAGTTGAGCAACTGGTGACAATTGCTTGACTTTGCAACAAATTTTGGTGAAATTTTACATTACAGAAAAATACACCAAACAATAAAAATATGAAAATGACTCAAAATAAACAAAACTAAATATTTATACAAAAAATACACAAAATGACAACATAAATGCACAAAACTACACCAAAAAAGATACAAAAATACACAAAATGATTCCAGAATCACACTACAATGGCAACAAAAAAACAATAATTGTACAAAAAATGCACAGAAAGACAACAGAAAGATACAAAAATACACATAATGACTCCAAAAAACATACGTTACAGAAAAATACACCAAATGAAAAAAAATGTAAAAATGAACACATTTATAATGCGCATGTCCCATAGAATTAAACCAGGGAAATCGCACACACTATTTTACTTTGCACCCACAAATATACCTTTTTATAACATGAGAGTACAGAATATGTACACCTCTTTGTACATCCAACCTTCAAACACATACTCATTTGGTCATAATTGACAACTGTACTGTATATGAATACATACATACGGGCAATGTACTAGTATAGTAAATTACAAAAAATCCTGTTTTTGCTGTAATTTCTACTTTGAACAAAATCTTCTTGCAGGCTGGATTAGATGTTTTGGAACCAAACTTGGCCGGCAGGCCTTGAGTTTGACATATGTGATGTAGACAGTCAACGTGATGATTACTTACCCAATATTCATCGTCGTAGCCGTCATCATCAGGTTCTCCTGCGTTGGGGTCACAGTCTCTGACCAAGTGCTTCATGGTACAGCTAAACAGGCACGACACTGTGAACACACACAGCTGTGTGTGTGTGTGTGTGTGTGTGTGTGATGCTGTAGAGCCATTTACCAGCCGTGGGGTCGTCATCAGGCAGACGGACTACAGTGTAGCAGGATCCAGGCTGACTGTAGGGGAGGTTAGCAGCAGGAACATAGTGAAGAACCTCGTAGGAGTCTGACGGCTCCATCTGGATCACCACCTGAAGACAAACACTGCTCGTTAGTTTGATACGTGGAGGGAGGAGGAGGAAGACGAGGAGAAGATGGAGAACCTTCTGCAGCAGCTTGTTGGTCATCATGTATGTGCAGTCGAACTGGAACACCATGTGTTTGGAGAACATATGTTTGATGCAGCGCACCACGTACACAGACCCTGCCTTCGTCAGATGCACTGGGTCAGACGACTTGAAAAGAGGACCGAGACTCTGGAACTCTGGGATGGAACTCTGGGACTCTGGAACTCTGTCACACACACACACACACACACACACACACACACACACACACACACACACACACACACACACACACACACACACACACACACACATACACACACACACTCCTGTTATTATTGTGGGGTGAGGGCAGGGGTGGAAAGTAACAAATTACATTTACTCTCGTTACTATAATTGAGTAGCTTTTTTGTGTATTTCTACTTTTTTGAGTACTTTTTAAAAGCTGTAATTTTACTTTTACTTAAGTAAATTTTGTTTCAAGTAACAGTATTTCCCCACATTTGAAATAGATTCCATTACAGAGTAAAATAACTCCCGCACTGCTACGTTTGTGCTATTGAACGTACCACAGAGCTGTTGTTAGGATCAGTGTGTATATGTCTATGGCCTGCTCTGTTGATTCACGTGACGTCACTCACATTGACATGTATCTTATTTTATTCATCCAGGTCAGCCACACCATGTGTTGTTCTCATGCACATTATTTTGAAATGGTGTTCTCTAATAGATAATAATAATAATTTAAAAAAAAAACGCAGTTTGATCTGTATACACGACTTTTTATTTTTTTATTGCATGAGAGAGATGCCTAATAAATGTGTTTACTGGTAGCACTGGGGCCATTTCTGCAGAATGTAAGTAAAATATTCTGTCTGATCACCATTGTTTATGGTCAGATAGACACATACGACACAAACACAGAGACAATTACAGAAAAGAAGGAAGAAGGAAAGAAAAAAAACGATCGGTTACTATAGACTGTATTTTACTTATCCATTATAATACAGTAAGTGTGTGTGTGGGTGCATGTGTGATATTACAATAATGGTATTGTGCCATTAGTGGGTGAGGGGAGGAGACAATAACAAATTAATAATAGACAACTACGTATGTGGGGGAAAGGAATTATATATATATTATACGTGTTTTACAAAATAGATATCATAATAAAATTGAATAAAATTGAGAGAAAAAAGTTAGGAAAAAAATGAAGGAGCAGAGTAAACGGTCGTACCCATCTTCTGTTTGCTGAGAGGAGCCGGGGCCACACCAGGGATGGACACGAACAGGCCGAAGAGAATAAAGATGAACGACATGGTGAGACTTAAAACAATCAATCTTCATTTGTCTCTATTTTTTAGTTTCTGAACTAGGAAATAAACAAGATGATGGACATGGTCACAAAGGACTTATAGAAACCAAAGTGCAACACCAACATTAACTTAATACTTAAATGTCAAAAGTCATGCTTTTCAAAGTGATGTACTGATTGGTGCACTACGTGACTTAAAGTTCCGTCAGTTTAATTTTAGCTCATATTTATTTTTAGCTACCCCGCTAACCCTTTTATTTTATCCCGAACCCTATCCCTAATGTTCGGATCTTTGATTTCAGCCATCCGTAAAGGCTAACCAGGCAGCACACAATGTCATAACTCATGTTTGTCTTTGTTAGTTTTATTCAAACTTCACTGACCACAGGTCATAAACCTGAAACAGAATAAATGCATCATCACAACACAATCATCAAACACCTATTACCAGGCTACTTTAGCAGTTTCTCCATACAAACTGGCTTTGTGCTCCTCAAAGGTTCAAAGTAACTACAGCAGTGCCCGTAGTCCCACAGTTAGGCAATGATCTCTACCCGTAGGACTTTTAAAACTTAGTAACATCATGTTTTGAGTTACCATGACTACCTGTCAACATCAGTTCTTTCATTTTTAACTCGGATTAAGATTATTAATTGTTTAGGCCTGTTAATTTTATTAAGTGACCTTGAACCGAACACCTCCCACTTGGCCGACTGATCGAAGATCCACGGAGGCCACAATAAACAGTCATTTAACAGAATAGGAGATCAACAGTTGGAAGGGACAGAAGTGGCACATCAGCCACCAGACACTCTAAACCCTCACTTGACCACTACCCCTGTAAGGATCGTTTGAAATAGTAGCCAAGAATTCAGGGGAATAAGTTTGAATGACTTATTGCATAAGGGTCCCGACGTCTTAAATCAGATAAGAGGAGTGCTTCTAAGATTCAAATCTGGCTTGTTCGCTAACTTCTGGGACATAAAAAAGATGTACAACTCTGTCAGGCTAAAAGACCGAGAAGTCCATCTCCATCTGGTTGAAGAGCGCCGGGTTCTGGTAGAAGACAGCTATGTGGACGACATCTTAACATCCCACAATGACCTCGAGAAACCTCAGAAAATCACCAGAGAAGTGGAAAACCTCTTGAATGCGAGAGGCTTCTCCTTTAAACTGTGGGTCATATCAGACCAAAGTGGGAGGCCTGGAGCCACAGCTGAAGCTACAACCAGTCTGAAAATTGCGTTTGTTCTCAAGACTCTGGTATTACCCAACCAGATGCAAGACAAGGAAAGTTATGCTCTAGGAGTCCGTTACGAACCAGAGACAGACCAACTTAATGTAATGACATCTATAAAGTTCTCCGAGAAGCGAAAAAGGATGAATACAGGACTAGATTTGTGTGAAGAGGAAGTAAAAACAAACACTTCAAACCCTTTGGCCCGTCGGATACTGCTAAACCAGATTGCCGGATTCTACGACCCCAATGGTCTTGCTAAACTGGCAACATTACAGAATTTTTTAATTGGTTGTACCTAATATATGTATCAGGTAGAGCAAAAAAAAAAAGTACAATGAACATGATATTTATGCATATTTAAGAACCAAATTAAGTAGCGTGTACTTAAAATTAATCCTTACTACTTTAAATTACTCAAAAATGTCTATGCAAAAAGTAAACTTATCAATGGTAATATATACAACTCATTTTTACTCAAAGTAAGGGAAATAAATTAAAAAATTAAAAAAAAACTTGAACCAAATTTCACAATTCTGTTTATTTTAAAAACAACATTTTAACATCAGTGAGTTAAGACTTCAACATTTTAGTGAACTATAGGCTATTCCTATATTGAAATAAACATATTACAAACTAACCATTCTGTTTCGTTTTCAAATTCTATCAGTGAATTAAGCAGTGGCTTCTATATTTTGGTGAACCATTGAAATATAGGCTATTCTTAAATCAAAATAAAGTCTACACATATATGTAGCTGACAGTGCCATTAAAAACAGTAAACATTCTGTTTCAGCTGTAAACAATACACATTAGTCAAGCTTTCCAGACGTGAAAAACAATTTAGAAGAACACAAGCAGGAACTTTCAGGTAACGGCTGGATGACAAGACTGCAAAACTTTTATATTTATACTACCTTGTGTCAGGCACAGCCTAAAACAGTAGTTTGGATTTAAAACTCAAGAGCACAATAACAAAAGCTTCCAATTGGAATTAAATAAATCAGAATACTGTTTTAGGAGAACAATAAATGGATGCCACTCTATATCAAACAAGTGTGTTGATAGGCAAATATCTGCGATATATAATTTATATAATCATCTAAAACTATATATATTACACTATTGCACATCACATTGACGGAGCAGATAGTTTTAGATGATTTTATTTAAATGATAAATTATTATTAAAGCACTGCGCCGCTAATTATTTTTAAGCTTTAATGACATTAAAAATAAATAAATCAATTAATAAATCTGACTATTCTCTCGTTAGATCTCGGAAGCTAAGCAGGTCTGGGACTGGTTAGTAGTTGGATGGGAGACCACTGAGAATTCTAGGGGCCACAGTGGGGTGGCAGTCACCTCAGTGGTATCTGTCATTGTGTCCTTGGGCAAGGCACTTCACCCACATTGCCTAGTGTGAATGTAGTGTGTGAGTGAGTGTTGGTGGTGGTCGGAGGGACCGATGGCGCACTATGGCAGCCTCACTTCCGACAGTCTGCGCCAGGGCAGCTGTGGCTACAACAGTAGCTTACCACCACTAAGTGTGGAGTGAAAGAATAATCCCTTAATTCTGTAAAGCGACTTTAAGTGTCCAAATAAAATAAAAAATATATAAAATCGATGCATTATCAGAGCTGAAAAGTCTGAATCTGCCTGTGTCCCTGAAGGCGTCGCGGCTCCGGGGGGTCTGCACCACCGCCCCTGCCTCTCCTCTCCTCTTTTCACAGCACATGGTGTACCAAGCATCATTTACAGTAGATACGATTCAGGTTATGCAAACATTTATCTCCTCAATTCACTGGATGGGTGGATTACAAGATTAGATGAGACGTTCAATGACTGTCCGACGGATGAGCTTCCACGCATGCGCGGGTTTAGTTTTGTCCCGTACAGCAGTGGTCTGATACCTGTCCCAGCTCACATTGGAGCGATAGGTAAAAATATTTATTTATTTATTTATTTATTTATTTATTTATTTATTTTAACAAATGAAGCTTCCAGGCTTACACTTTTCAAATAACAGTTGCACATTGACAAGGTAATGAGAAGAAGAAGAAGAAAAAAAAAGAGAACATTACAATTTGTAGCAATTGTATAAGCCAACAACATTAAGGTGCAATGGGGACAAAAGACACAGTTATCAGATTATTATAAAGCAATACTGCCTTCTTGGAATGACGTAGTTTTTAAGATTCCTTCAGATATATTAGTTCTTTTAGAAACACAAGCAGTTTTAGTGTCACCAAATTTACATTTGTGTACAAAGAATTTTGCCATAATGATAAGATTATTATCTGTAAATTGATTTTCTTGTTCTCCAAAATAGTTCCAAATTTAACATCAGTAAAGGTCAAAGATGATATTTCTAAATTATTATATGAAACCCATAAACAAAAGCTGTCCCAAAAGATTTTTGTATAAACACAAGTAAAAAACAGACATTCTTCACTTTCTATGTTGTTAGTACAAAAAACAGTCATTTTAACCAATATGAAATTTGGAGTGTAAAAAGTCTTTACAGGGATAAATATTGTTCATAGTTTTATAATACATTATTTAGCTTTAGGTGGAAAAGGAAATTTAAGATAATTGCTTCTAATATTTTTAACGTTTTGACTGGTGAATTTTTGTACTAAATTAATCTAAGAGATAAGGGGAAGTATGCATATTGGTTAGCGCTGTTCTGAGAAACTTCTTGTTCCATTTCTAGTCGACAAAAGAGAAATCCTGGACCAGGAAGGAAGGCACATGAGGGACAAGGTGTGTGTATAGCAGAGAACCTTTTAGAGTGCAAATAATAGCTTGTGGTATTGCATTAATAACATCAGAAAATTGTTGGATTGTACAAACAATACTGTATTTACGCTTGAAATCAGCAAAATGAAGTAAATTCCCTCTATCATACTGACCCTATTCCTTGATCATCTCAGTCTTTAAAGCAAAATGACTTTTTTTTAATAAGGATACACCGATTGTTCCAATATGGTGCATTATGGGGTGTGAAATTATGTTTATATATTAATTTCCAGTACTGTAGGATTTGTTCATGGAATTTTTCCATTTTTCTGGGTAGTTTGGACAGTTCAAAATCACAGTGTAAAAGCAATTGAATGCCGCCTACATTGGAGAATATTTTAGCTGGGAGATTAAACCATAAAGTATTCATGTGAGTCATAAAGCTTTGTGTCCTTGCTTAGTTTTAAAACACCATTCATCGGCTCAAAGTCAATAGCATTAATACCACCTTCCTCTAAAGACATGACAATGTGATTCTTCCTTATATAATGATGTCTAGTTTTCCAGATGAAATTGAAGTGCTTTTGAATGATTTGTTTAATAACAGTTTGTGGTATGTCCAGAGAATATGCAGGGTAAATGATTATTTTAGAGAGCAATAATCAACCAAATAAAGAGATCTCTCTCTGTAACCATGTAGTTAAGATAGTTTCACTCTTTTTTACTGTATTATCAAACTTCTGAGTTTTTGGGGATGGTAATACCCAAGTATTTCACTTGGTCTTTAACAGTTATATCATACATGGTTATTTGAGGGTGGTCATGAATTGCCAACGATCGGCGAAAAAAGATACATCATACACTTCAATCAAAATGGCAACGCTCTATTTATCTATTTCAACTTCAAAAGATTTATTGGCATGAGAAACATGTGACATAGAACAATGTACAGACAAAAATAATAAATTAAACAAAAAAAAGCAACATTTGTGTTGTGCAAAACAATAAAACAGAATTAAAGTACAGTTTCACTGTATTTATGTCGAAACATTTTTACAGTTATGTTCTATCTATCTATCTATCTATCTATCTATCTATCTATCTATCTATCTATCTATCTATCATTGTTATTGATGATAGTAATAGTAATAATGATAATAATAATAATATTTACATATATAAATCACTTTTATGTATGTTCATATTTATATTAATCCATTATTATTATTATTATTATTATTATTATTATTATTATTATTATTATTATTATTATTATAGTAGTAGTAGTAGTAGTAGTAGTAATGCTAATGATTGGGGGTTTACAATGTGAGGAGGGGCTCCTGAATGCATCACAGTGTAATGTGCTGCAGTGAGTGCTGCTGGCGCCCTTCCGTCCTCCATTAAGGCTCTCCGCTCCATCCCCGACCGCACGGCGCAGGCCCGAAGTAGCGCAGCCGCTCTGAGGTTAGTGCTCTACCGCGCAATCTCCATCCATTCCAGCCCTGGCGCAGCCGCACCATCAACCCGGCAACGTCCGGGCTGAGAGATGCTGCTGGTTCAGTCGCACTTTTGCGCCCGCTTTTCGCTGCATTTCTCGTGTTTTCGTCAGTGAATCGTGACGAAGGCGCGGTAACAACACGGCTGCAGATAGTAGAGGAGCTGTTGTTGTTAGAGGCCGTTGGGCCCGGGCTGTGTGCTTTATACTGCGCGGGTTTCATTCATGTACTGCTGCGTTTCAGCTCTATACCTCCACCTGCACGCTGGAAACATGAGCTTTTATCGTCATATCACAGCACACAACTGCTGTTTGACCAGACCCACAGTGTCTTACATTATCGACTATATACCGCCAAATGGTTAGCTACGCAGCTAATTAGCCGAATGTAGGACACTGCTAGCTTAGCTTTGACTACCGGTGATGTTGGCTATCCTCAGGTATCCGTGTTACCTGATGACTGGTGTCATATGGTGATGTGGTTTGACATGTATTTTATTTATAATGGGATTTTAGATATCAATGACATGTGACGTTGACTATAGTGAATTGTTAAATAAGCATTCTCTCTGCAAGTGCACACATTATTATCCCCAAATTTCACTGCTGACAAGCTATTATTACTTGCTGTAACGACAAGCAGTCTAAAGTCCACCAAATGAAATGGTTTCCTAATAATCCATAACATTAGACTGTGGGAACTGACTATCGAGAGAGTTGCACTTATAAATTGATAATATTTTTTGTGTGTGCGTGTGTACTTGAGTGTACAATTTGCCATTACCAACAATACATTAACCATCTTGTCTTTATTGTTTTCAACTTATTTTATATATATATATTTTTTTTTTACACTATTCTGATTATTTACATTTTAATCCCTCATGACCAGAAGCCACTGTTCAAAACACGGAAGTACGTCATCAGTGTATGTGGGCACCAGTAAATTCGTTACACCGGCCATTGCACCAATAAAACAGCTCTATGAAGAGAAGATAATAAACCTCTGTGACAGATGTGTGTTGTATGTTAGTGCAGTACTCAAAGTACTAAGTATGATAGTTTTTGGAGTTCTTAACAAAAAAATAAATAAATGTCAAAATGAACTCAGAATTCTGGCAGTTTTCAATTAATGAGACATTTAACATTTTTTAAATATATATATTTAAAACGACAACACATTTTGAGTAGACCTGCTGATTTAAATATTTTGGACCAATAGGTGTAGATCTAATTTCTCTGTAGATGCCAATGAAATTAAATCTGGATTTATCAATTCTGCAATTAAAAGCACAAGCATTAAAAAAAAAAAAGTCACAGAGTGAGTTATGAGAGAAATTGCCACATTTAGCAATGATTGAAACGCTCTAAGGCGGGGTGATTTTGCCATAAAAAAAAAAAGTATTTTTTAAAGAAAAATTTGAGTTTCTTTTTTTGTTTTTGTTTGTTTTCAATATACTTAAAAATGACTGCAGATATCAGATTTATTGTCAAAAAATGCAACTTTATTGCTGTGATGGTCCTCAAGAGTTAAAAAGCACAGAACAATCCCAAAATAAAAAGTAAATGAGGCTCTGTCATTCAACAATGTCAAGCTTTAACCAGGTTTAAGCAAAAGTGCAACAGCAACTTCACAGTAGCTTAAATATTATGATTAAGAAATCAGATAACTACATATTTTATAGCATTACAATTAAAAAAAAAAAAAAAAAAAAAAAACTCTTCCCTTAGCATCTCAGCATAGTGTGAATAAAAAATGAAATATAACTGTGGCACACATATAGCCTACTCAAAGGGTAAACAAAGAGGGGGCGGGCTCACATCACGCTACGGTAACCCACAAGGACAGAACAAAAAAGAAATGGTGGTAAAATATTAAAAAAAATTAAACTATTTTATTTTTTTAAACTCGAATTTGCGAAATAAAAATTGTTTCAATCTACAAATTTGATTAATTGATTAATTATTTTTTTTTGCCCAGCCCTGAAATGTATAAACATTTGATTAGTTTCATCATCTGTGTAAAGATAACAAATGAGCACAATACATTTACTTAATTTCTTTATTAAACACTACTGTTGAATATTATTATTATTATTTATTTTTTTTTGCTTTTTAACTCAAAGCTTTGATTAATTTTATTTTCTATTGTTTAGGTCTCCACTACTAGTGGCTTAGCGCTGCAGTAAATTGTTGCATTCTTTATGCTACTTGATCTTATTCCATAACTAACAGCTCTACATTACACAAAAATCCTTTTAAGATTTTTTTTTTTTTTTTTTTCATTGCACAAAACAAATTTATTATTATACAAGAATCTAACAAAGTAATTTCACATGACCTTTTAGTTAGGTATTTCCTAAATAAGGGCCTCTGAATCAACATTGCCCTAATAAACACAAACATGGTGCTAAACTGAGGTAAAATAGGTTATTCGCCAAATTCAAGAATTGAAAAAATTAAATCTGACATTGAACTTCACAAGTACAAACCAACAAGTTAAGTATAATATACTATTTTTTACCATGATAATGTGCAATACAAAATAATTCAATTACAAATACAGCTTCCTTTAAACATTAAGCAAAATAACTATATATATATATATATATATATTGTATTCATTACTAACTATTTCAAAGTGTTTTATCAATATTTCTTCAAATATGTTTCTGTTTTTCTGTTACGTTTTTTATGTATATCAACATGAAACATGTTTTGAAATGTTTGAAAATACAGTGGCGTACATGTGATTCTCAGCTGACTGCTTCATGCTCATCTGGGTAACCATGGCAACGGTTGAATAGCAGAACTAAGAGCAGTGGCGCTTTCAGGAAAACAGTCCGGATGGAGCACAGTGTGCCATGGAGCAAAAATTAGACCCATTGGAGCCGGTAATACTAATTAAACGATGCATCGACTTAGATAATTTGCATAGACTCGTTTTCCTAATCGGTTTAATTTGGTTTAATCAACAAACCGCTTCAGGCCTAGATGGAATAATTGGTAAAATATACAGTTGCCAAAATATGAAATAGCTGCCTGCAGCATTGATATGTTGGATGAATGAATGTGGTCCAAAGTTTTTTTTTGTTTTTTTTTTTTTGACTTGTAAAATAATTCAAAGTTTTGCAATAAACCTATTCTGTTTCCCTCTTCAGTAACTGCTCTGTGGGCTTAACATTGACCTGCATAAACCCAGCAGCAGATAATGGAGGAGCACACTGTCCACCAAACAGAACACATGACCACCATTGAAGCCAGTGCCGTCAGCCAACAGGTCCAGCAGATGCTCGTAACACCATTACCTCAATTCCTCTTTTATTTTTTTTCTCCGAAAGTCAAATTCAATTCCAGTCAGCCCTGATGTGTGTGAAAATGAAGATGGTTGACTCATTTTTATTTTTACTCCACATGTTCAGGTACACGTGACCACTTTCACCGAAGCGTCCATGATGAGCGCTGACGAAGACTCCACGTCTTCGCCGGACGACGATCCGTATGACGACACAGACATCCTCAACTCAGCTGGTACTGATGAGGTCACTGCCCACCTGGCTGCTGCAGGTAAGACCAACTCAATCGAGCCAGGGTTCGGCTCAATTAGGGATGCAATGGTACAGTTTTTCCACAGCTTGGTTTGCATAACGTTTTTGGGCCACAGTGACGGTGCGGTTACGGCAATCCCAATATTGAGGGAAAAAAATCACAATTAGATTATTTTCCAAAATCGTTCAGCACTAATATATATATATATATATATATATATATATACCATAATTTCTGGGCTACGAAGCGCACTGTTTTATTGGCCACATTACAAAAATTTTGCAATTTTCTAAGAAAAATCCGCACAAATGCCGCAGCCTAACATAGGCCACACCCTATTGGCTGATGAGGGTGCCCTTCAGACAACTCGGCCAATCAGAACGTGCAGGTAGGCGGGCTGCTGTACTCAAGTAAGGTTTCACGGAAATGTCCGCGTTTCAACTGATATGTTTCCTTTACTACATGAAGTCTCCTCCTCACTGACCCACGTCTACATATCAGTCCATTTACAGCTTTTTATGGTCACTTTTTACTGGAACCAGACTGATACACCACTTTGTCCGCTCAGACACAGCGAGTCTGAGTCAGAATACGGACACGATCGGAACAAATCCAACGTGGTGATTTGGCAACTTCATGCTGTTATGCTACTATTACAAACTGGCTGACTTTTACTGTAGACGGAGCGGAGATCAGAACAGCCTGGATACAGCCTGTATACAGGCTGTTCTGATCTCCGCTCCGTCTGTTCATCCTCCTTACGGAAGCTTCTCCATCAGCCTCAGAGTCCAGAGCACCGATCAATCCTAAACAAACCTAACGTGGTGGTTTAACAATTTTATGCTGTTTATCCTTTTATTACAAACTGGCTGACTTTTACTGCATCCACACTGTTGCTGCTGCTGCGGTCTCTCTCTCTCTTACAACATTTCTCCGTGTCATCGCTATGATGAGGCAGTGTGCATCATGACAAAATGAGTGATCAGAATGATTCTGTGGGAGCAAAAAGGATTTAATGTTAGAAATTTCATTGTTCCACCTCGTCTAATGTGACAGGGCTCAATTTTGTGGCGGCATGAAGCTTATAACACGAGGAAAAGCAATTTAGCCGCGTCACTGTTTAAGCCGCAGGGTTCACAGCGTGAGAAAAAAGTAGCGGCTTATAGTCCGGAAATTACGGTATATACACACAAAACACAAAGTCATACATGCATATGCACAGACACACGTATAAACAAACACGACGCTGTTTGGTTGGGTTGGGGTGGGTTCTGAAAATCGAGGCTGTACATGCGGGGCCCCGCGGGTTGGAAAAATCCTGGCCCACGCATCACTAATGCGTGCTCACAGCGTCCACACCCCAGCCTGTACATGCAGCTCTTTAGACAGGCCCCTGCAGCTCCAGTCTGACACACATGCAGCAGGATCCACACCAGCTCCCGGGCTGGCTGCAGACTGTTGTTCCCGCCTCTCCAGTCAAAAGGCGGAGGAATGCCGGTGAAACGTGGACGGTTGGTGAGGAGTCGTACGAACGTGCAGCAGAATGTAGGTTAACAGGTTCCTCCGCGCCACAAACACAATGTTCTGACAGCGGAAGAAGTTTCTCAGGAGCCAGTAGGAAATTCTGGGACGTTCTGATTGGCTCTGAGGGCGTCATGAGCAGCGCATGGCACTGAGCCTGAACAATGTGTTGCTCTCATGTCTCTGCTCCTGAGGGGATCACACAGCATGTGCGGCTGCACAAAGTTTTGAAAAAGTTTTGTGATGGGGAAACCTTCCAAAAATACCGTTATTTGCTGTAACGAACAGGTCGTATTAATCTTGTTCTGTAAAATACCAAATATTGTTGCATCCCGAGGCTCAATTACATTTTTCAATTAAAATGATGTCTTAAGTTATACACGTTCAATTACAATTCAATTATGATTATGGTGACCGACATTTTTTGCAATTACAGCTAAATGCTAATGTGAACATTTTGAAATCAAAGTTGAAGGCACTTTTTTTCTCTACTGCATATGATTGAGAGGGAGATTTTTGGTCATGTTGTTGATGTCATGTGTTTGTTGATGATTTTAATGGATTTTACTCATGATTTTGAATGTTCTTATTGATTTTAAGCTGTTTTTTTTATCATGTTAAGCACATTGAGTTGCCTTGTGTAGGAATTGTGCTATACAAATAAATTTGCCTTGCCTGAAATTATTATTTTTCCCCTGAAAGTCAATTACAGTTACGTTCTCAATTACTGAACTTCAACTATATTTAATCACAATTACTGAGCCTTTAATAAATGATAAAACGTAACCTTCCTCTTGTGTTAGCTTTCTGTTAGCATCTCTTATGATAACGGGTCAGTTCTGGCCCATGTCTTAAATCATCTGTATAATAAACTAAAAAATATTATCGGTTATCCAATTTGTTTCTCATCTTTTGTTTACTGTGTTAGAATCAGAATCAGAAATACTTTATTTATCCCAGGGGGAAATTACTTGTGTTACAGAGGCTCAATAAATATTACAAATAAATAGAAGAAACACTAAAGAAAGAAAGAAAGAAAAACATACATAATGAGGCAAAATACTGTTAATTAAATAAGGATTAAAAACAAGTGCACATATTACAATAGAAAAAAATTAAACAAGATAAATAATATTAATAAAAATATGCAACTATACAAATATAATACAGATATACTGTATATATATATATATATATATATAACACAATCAAAGCTATCAAAGATATTTTTGCTGTGGGCGTCTGAGCCTTTTTTTGTATCCCTAGATTTTTTTTGTTTTTTTAATGGTAAAATGATCCTTTAGAGAAGTGGCAGGTAGTGGAAAAACTTAACATGAAACATGTTTTAATAATTGTTAATTATGGTATGTATGTGTAAGACATAGAACTGTAACAAGGTTCTCCAGTTTTGCGTTTAATTAAAGTGTAATTGACAGTTTTTATAGAGTTTACATGCCAATTATGATTACAATAGCAAAATATTTTTTTCAATTATAATTATGGGGAATTTTGATTAATTCACCATAATTAATTAACAATTACGCGATTAGAATTATAATTGACCCCAACCCTGATACAAGCTAATAAATTTGCTTTGCTGCATTTTTTTTAGTTGTTATTCTCCAACATGTCTCAGAATGCATATTTATCCACTGTCTGTTGCTATTTGAGTTATTGTAATGCTGCTAATTGACCAGGAGGTGGCACTAGTTGATCATTTTTACACCTGGGAAGTAATTGCAAAGCCTGAAGTCTTGATAAAAAACAACGTTTTGGGCTTAAATTCTGGCAACTGTTTATATAGTTTTTCTGAGTATTTTAACCTCCATGAGCATCAGTAAGGCTGAGTTTAATAATAAGGGAAATAGTGCCACAGTAAAGTCAACATCAGTGTGCTTTCACATGCTTTCATGTGTCTGAGCAAGCAGTGAAACCTGCTCTTTCCTTTCTCCCACAGGGCCTGTAGGCATGGCAGCTGCAGCTGCCGTGGCAACCGGGAAGAAAAGAAAACGACCCCACATCTTTGAATCCAACCCCTCCATCCGTAAGAGGCAGCAGACACGTCTGCTCAGGTGAGATTAACAAAAAAACAATAACTCTAATGATGCCTTTAAAAACTTCTTCTCATGGGACTGAAGTGAAGTGCTGAGGATTGATTTGTGTTGACAGGAAACTGCGAGCGACACTGGATGAGTACACCACCAGAGTGGGTCAGCAGGCCATCGTGCTGTGCATCTCTCCATCCAAACCAAACCCTGTGTTCAAAGTCTTTGGCGCTGCACCTCTGGAGAACGTGGTCAGTCATCTTTGGATGGAACATCATCTCTACTACACTAACAGATCAGAACAAGAATCCAATGAAAACTTTATACTGATTTTTACTCAAACAAAAATTAGAGTTTCAATGCGATTTTTGATTTTTTTTTTTTTTTCAATACACTTAAAAATGACTGCAGACATCATATCTATTGTCAAAAGTTCAAGTTTATTGCTGTGATTGTCCTCAATAGTTAAAATAATGCATAGAACAATCCCAAAATAAAAAATAAATGAGGCTGTCATTCAACTATTTCAAGCTTTAACCCAGGTTTAAGCCAAAAAATAAAACTGGTGGGGTAAAATATATATATATATACATTTTTTTTTTTAACTTGAATTTGCAAAATAAAAATAGTTTTTATCTACAAATTCGATAAATCAATTAAATCGATTTTTTTTGCCCCGCCCTAACTCCTTATTTTAATGTGGTTTTATTCATAAAAGCTCCTATTACCTATGCCATCTAAACGCTCCAACATCATCTTTTTATCTGTCTCCTGTTTATTGATATTCCTGGAACAATAATTCATTTTTGTCATATACACAGAAACTTTATTGAAGTTTAACCTGAAATACTTTCATATTATTTTTGTTACTTCTGTTTTTTTAGGTGAGAAAGTATAAGAGCATGATTTTGGAGGACCTGGAGAACGCCCTGGCTGAGCACGCTCCTGCAGGGGGAGATTTGGCCTCTGAGCTGCCCCCACTCACCATCGATGGCATTCCCGTGTCTGTGGACAAAATGACACAGGTAAGGACATTGGTCCAGCCTACGATTTAACTTGATTACAAAAAATGGATGAAAAAACTGAAATAGATAAAGATATCAGGCTAGTGTTTTGGTTTTTTGTTTTCCTCGCTTTCTATTTTATTTAAAATCAGGCCCCAACATGACATAAAAATGTCTCACAAATATTATTTAGAACAATATCACACATTTACCTGATATTCTGTCTAGAAATAGTGACAAATATATTCAAAAATTCTGACCATAATCCGGTTTAAAATCTTGCAGAACATGTTATGGTTTAGGTAGTAATTATGTTACCCTGTGAGTGAAAATGCAAACACATTTTTAGAGAAGTGTGTTTTTAATGTGTTGTGATGATAAATGAGTTAATCTGGTGACACGTCACGGCAGAAAGTTTGCAGCTCCAAAAAAAAGTAAATACATAAAATATGAAAATAATAACAGTAGTTGACTTCATTATCAATCAATCATCATATAGCGATTTTATTAATTGCAAATTTTAAATCGATATTTTTTTTTCTGATATTTAATCAATATTTTTCTTATTGTATTTTTCACATTTTCGTGGACTTGTATTTTCTACTGCTGGAGACATTGTCACTTCTCAGCGGAGCAGCCTAACTACTATTCCCACATAAAAACCTTGAAAATTGTGCCACTAATGCACCTCCACTCTGGTAGATGGCTCTGTAAATATAATAAAAATAATAATAATAAATACGATGTTTTGAAACAAATTGTTTTGACTCAATTTGTCCTCTAAATGATCAATATCTTCTGATAAACATATACATCAACTTGATTTTTCATCTCTACGTTTAATTTTGATGTTACCTGGGTAGAATATCATAATATATCGTGATAATATTGTATCGTGTCCCAAGTATCGTGATGTGTATCGTATGGCAACATCCTTGCCAACACTCACCCCTATTATTTATATTGCACCTTTCTTACAAATTCGATTGTAGATCAAAGTGCTTCACAGAAATTAGCTGACGGGATTGACAAAAGCTAAAAATGATAAAAAGGTTTAGAGAGTTTTTGCTAAATTAATCCTATTTAGCTAGGATTGCTACAATTTCAGGAAATTCATAGGTAAGTTATCCAAACAAGGAAACATGATGAAATGGAAAAGTCCAAAGTGATGCTGAAATGTGTATACCCTGAAAGTTGAATTTGGTAAATTTTGGAACAGAAAATTGAAGTCTCTACAATTGCGTCCAGCAGAGGGCAGCAGTTTCCAACAAACAAGGATAATGAACATGTGTCTAATACTAAGGATAAGCAGGAGCTTAGCTAAAGATATGTATCAAGGTCACACATTAATTTGTAGCAGTTTTGTCTCTGCATTTTTCTTTCATGTCTACCAGTCATCCATGTGATCTACAATTATCCATCTACTGTTTGGATTTGTCTCGGATAAAAAAAAATAATAAACTGCTGCACCAACACTTGAACAAGCTGTAATTGAGGCTTATACACCTGGCTCAGAGCTGCAGTCCCACCCCCGTCATTGCCATGTAGGCAATAAGAGGAAATGCAGAGTATTCTGGTCCCTGTTGACCTTTCGTAGTAGCTTTAGCTGCACTCGTTGTCTAAGCCTGTCGTCCACCCGGGGGAGCTGGGCTTGTTTACGCCCTGGTCTCAGAGGTGCTGATGCATTTTCTTGATCATCGTCAAAGTAGCCAGCATGAACCAATCACGTGGTCAGGTGAATCCTAGGAGGGCAGGTGTTGGTTGGTGCTTGTTTTTATGGAGGACTTTGAAGGAGATTATCTGGAGTAACCTGTTGGCTCTGTCACAGGGGTAGGAGTGGAGGTAGAGGGCAGATGGAAATCAGTGGAGCAAAGAGTTGTTGAAATCACATACTAACGTACTACTCACTAGGTTTAACGTCAAACTTAGCATGTAGTGTGTTCACATTAGATAGTATGTGAGAGTTACCTGGATTTATACTATATCAGGAGATTTTTTTTGTATGCACGGTGGGCACACTAGTCATACTCAACCTACCCATGGTGTATTGCGAGCGGAACGTAAAATGGTCCTGGGAACGGCTTCAAGCTAAATGTCAAACATCCCCTTTTCAAAACAAAAGCATCTCTTCTTGTCTCACTTTCTCCCTGAAATGTTTTCAAAGGTGGAAAATTAACTTAGATATTAAGCCTCAGTTTGCTTCAGGTTTTTGTAGTTTGAAATGCATCTTGGGAAACTTGGAAGTATACTTCAGTGGGAATGCTCATCATCCTAACCATACATACACCAGTATATAGTAGACCAGTGTTTTTCAACCTTGGGGTCGCCTAGAATTCAAATGGGGTCACCTAAATTGTCTAGTAATTGGTCAAAAAAAACAAAAACCTGTTTGAAATTAATTTTTTACATTTTTTTTTAGATATTATTATTTTTCTAATTCAACACCACAAACAATGAATGTCCAATAACTGTTTTCTATACCTAAACTATCAAATCTGAGGTGGTGCATCAATCCTGGCTACTTGTATTTGTAAAACACTTTAATAAACATGATCAAAAGCTATACATCCATTTTCTGACCCACTTGTTCCTGTTTTCAGGGTCGCGAGGTGATGGAAAGCTAATTCTAGAAAAAAAACATCTCTGAGGTCGCTCGACATTTGTGATATCAAAAAAGGGGTCACGACCCGAAAAAAGTTGGGAACCTCTGTAGTAGACAGTATTTACTCATTGAGTTTGTAGTGCATAGTACGGAGTGTGCTATTTCAAACACAGCCATGGTCTTGAGAGGGCTTTGTAATGACCTGAAAATATTAAATACTGTGTCTCCAACAGCTGCCTCTTGCTATATTTTCCAGGCTTTAATCTGTAGTAGTGATGTAATCCAGAGTGAAGCGTAGCACACAGTCAGATCCTTCTGCCCATCAGATATATGGAGCAGCCGTAGCAGGTGATCTGGAGTCGAGGCTGAGCCCATAATTACTGCCTTGCCTTGTTAGGTTCAGGGACCAGCATAGACCAGCTTCCTAAACTCTGATTGGTACGCCGCTCGGAGGATTAAGAGTGGGGGGTGGGGTGGCGGGTGTGAGGGCAACATGCCACTTAACTCACTAGTCACTGTAATTAGGCCATCTGGCTTTGTACACATTCATCCGCATCCTTCACAGGTGAGAATGCCAGTTTCCATAATGTTCTGTACGAGTTAACCAAGTCTGAGTACTAGGGATGGGTAGTGCCGTGAATCTGACAATACGATTTACATATTACGATACAATTCCGTATACTAAGCAATACGATATACATCACGATATATTGCAAATTAATAATTAAAAATTTCACCATTACTAGTACAAAACGGTAAGAAATACAATTTATTTTTATTTTTTTTTAACTTGCGAGAACAAGTAAATGGTAACTAACTGTAATTCAAGTAAAAATATCAAAAACAAGGGGTATGTTTATCAAACTATAAGATTAAATTTTTCTGATTCTGTTTCTTAAATTCTTTAAAACCACAAACATCTAGAAAAGTGCCCAATAGTAGTAGTTTTATGAAAATAAGGTGCAAACATTTTCCAAGCTAAAATGCATTGAGGAGTGAGGTAGTTTAACAAAGTCTTATGTCGGTGTTTTTCAACCTTGGGGTCAGGAACCCATGGGGGGTCGCCTGAAATATCTAGTAATTGGTTAGAAAGAGAGAGAAAAAAAAAACTTTTGGTAGAATAAAAACATTTTTAATTATTCTCTTTCAAATGAACACATCACACAATAAATATCTATCGATCGGTAAAATATTGCGATACATCCCCAAATCGTTTTTTTTCTTACTGAGTCTTATCACTTCCTACACACAATGTACTTCACTCTTCTACCATCAATAATACGAGCGTCATCCAGAGAAACAAGTATAACCAGGGAGAAAATGGAGTGTATATGTAACCAATGACGCTAACACTGCAGTGTTACTCTGTGCAATATAACCCTCCTCAGGGCGTGGGCACGAGCTCCACCGCAGCATGTCTGTGAATGTGACACCCATTCTGGAAACGTAGCTGTGATTGCACGTGCACAGTCTGTCATCTGTAAAGCAGATTAGATTAAAGAGCCTCGGCCGTTTCCACTTTCAGCTCTTGAACGCAGCTTGATGCACCGAGGCAGAAAAAGACATGAACGGAGGAGAAATGGCATCCGACACCTCAGCTGCAACTAGAAAATGATTGAGTGACTGTTAAGCTCCTTTTTAGGGTTTATCTAATCTGTACTGTTGGGCTGATTTTCCACACGCGTATAGATTATTGTTAAATTTAAAAAAAAAAAAAGCTTGAATGAATGAGAATGAAGGAAAAAACTGATCTGGTTGTAAGTTTAGCAGTGGAGGTGAAGTGGAAGTTTTTTTTTGAATGTGAATACGAGGCGAAACTCTGATAATTTGAGATTTTTTTGCTGCATCTTTTTATGGTTAAAATGCAATAATTATATTATTATTATTTTATTTTGATTTATTTTTTTACTTTTGCTGATTTCAAACCAGCACTGGACCAAACAAAGGGGTTAAAAGTAAGGCTGGGTGATATGGACCAAAACTCATATCTCAGTGTTTTCTCTCTAAATGGCGATATACGATCAATCTTTATATTTTTAACTTAATTAAGTCTTACCAGAAAGACAATTATGGGTTACATTTGCTGATAAAAAAATGCCACACAGGCACATTTATTAACCAACAGCTGCACAATATTTGCCACTTTCGTCTTTTTCTCCTCTAAGGGACAGCACGTGTGAGTGAGTTTTGTAGTGTGGCTTGTTTAGGGTAAGGTTTGTGTTACAAACACTCAACAATCCATCTAACTGTGCTTTTCATGCTGTGACTCCTAAAACGAGTATTTTAATGCAAAATAAACTATGAAATGAAAATATATTATTGTAAGCAATGTTGTAATTTTCTATATCGATAAAATAGAAATCACAATATATCTTGAATCTCGATATATTGCCCAGCCCGAGTTAAAAGTGAGCAGTTATTTATTGTAACGGTGGGCGTACAGACTGCAAGCATGCACCTACATCTGCACTGCACCAATTATTGGTGTCGAAACATGACTCAAAAATGCAAAACATGCAAAAAATTGACTTTATTAACAATCTTTAGAACTCAGAAATGAAAAGATTATATTTTAAAGTCTAAATATTAAAGTTCTTTAATCTAGTGACTTCATTTTGGCACATGCACACATACAGTCACTGTCTAAAAAACAACTTAAGCATCAAAATATAGGAAAACCTACATGAAATTCTAAGAATGGCTGTCATCTAGATTGCCTCCCTATTCTAATTTGTTACCATGAAAATGTGCTGTAGTTATAGAAACAAAGTGGCATCTCAAAGCTTGTCTTAACTATAAGTTCATCTGGTTACAGTTGTTCTACGCTAATGAAATGAGGCATAATAGTTTATACAGTAGAACACACAACAACTCCTCAAAGTTAATCTAATGTTTTAAGCTTGACATTGATTTTGCTTTTGGACTCATTGACCCGTTTGTCCTTATTAACCCCGCTGAGCGAATAGGAGCCTCTGCTGGGACAGGACGACAGTGGAGCTGTGCTGCTGTTAGCTCAGTGTCTGTCTGACACGTCCTGCTGGAGCCACAGCCATAGATTGGTCTGTTAATAAACACGAGTGCACCCGTCTCCTTTTAGAAAGCCTGTTTCTATTCATGGCCTCTCTGACCACCTCAGCACCCAGCAGTGGGTGATCGATACACGTCTCCTGCTTCTTGTTCAAGGGCGAGAATGAGACACTGTATCTCGTCATCTTCGCGTAACTGTGAATTTAATGAATTTAATTTTTATCTTTCAGGCCCAGCTTCGGGCTTTCATCCCAGAGATGCTGAAGTATTCAACGGGCAGAGGGAAGCCTGGCTGGGGCAAGGAGAGCTGCAAGCCGGTGTGGTGGCCTGAGGACATCCCTTGGGCCAACGTGCGCAGTGATGTCCGCACAGAGGAGCAGAAACAAAGGGTAACCTACTTTTTGTGGCTAAAGAGCAGCCGTAGAATGACCTGACACTTGTGTTCATCTCTGAAAGGCTTTACTTTCATTGTCAGATGCTGCTGAGACTTAAAGATAACAAGTATTTAGTGCACACAAACTAGACAAAGAACTGCACAAACGAATGATTTCAACTCTTTATAGGTTTTCTCTGTTCGAAAATAAATGCTTAACAAACATCTACAGTTTCAGCAACATCCTGGACTTAGGTCACTCCAAGCAGACTAGGCTTAAAGATGCTGTTTTCTCAGAGATTTAACCAAAAATCAGCTACAAAACAGTTTTCTGTATCCATATTTAAAGCTGCCACCCACGATAATATTTTTATTAGATAATATCATAGTGTAGGCCTCAATAAATCTAATATAATTTACTCCTCAAAGTAGAAAAAAGGTCAAATTGACACTCAAAAGTTGTTTTTTGATATCCTCTGTAAACACTCTTATTGTCAATTTTGGAAAAGTTTTGCGCATTGCATTGTGGGATGTGGAGCCTCGTAGACAGATGCATAGGCGTGTTTTTACTTCATTCTTACCATGATTTCTTGTTTTTTGCCATAAAAGGATGACAGTGATTTGCTTGACACTATTTTTGTGCTCATTTGTTCCTGGTATTACCTGAGTTATCAGAAAGAATTTAAAACACATCTATCTACCTGTCTACAGGACTCCACATCCCACAATGCAATGTGTGAACATTTCACTAAACGGTGTGTTTACAGTGGAGATGAAAACAAACTTTCGAGCATCAATTTCACTCTTCATTTGTTCTGTTTGTGATTCTGAACCAAAGAATCCTGCTAATAGTATCTGCCCCTCACTCATCTCCACAGGTGTCGTGGACACAGGCTCTGCGAACGATCGTAAAGAACTGCTACAAGCAGCACGGCCGTGAGGACCTCCTCTACGCCTTTGAAGACCACCAGTTAAACAGTGCAGGCTCCACCCAACACCACCTGACCACCGCCCAGGGCATAGCACACCTGGTGCCCTCGCAAACCGTCGTACAGACCATCAACAACCCCGATGGAACCGTCTCGCTCATTCAGGTGCACTTTCATCCCCACTTGCATTGTGTGTTTGTGTGCTTTCATTGCACATTATGTTTTTTATTTAAGAGGTAATAATTCCAAATTAAATAATTTAAAATTAAAATGTTCTGCTTTGAGTTTGCATGGAAATTGTAATTCGGCTTTATTCAATCTAGGTCTGGCGGTTGGGAAGGTTTCTGATTGGACAGGGGGTGAACTATCAGGAAAAACACAACAAACCCTTTAATACAACATAGAAGATCACATAATAATGTTTATGCTTCAGTCCATCCACTCTTTTCATTATATCCATGTCTTCTAAGGCTCTTATTAAATAAATAGTCTCGGCTGGAGTCCCGCTTGCTTCAGGCGGCCATCTTGGATTATTATATTGTCACTGGTGCGTCATTGCGACAGGATGAGGATGCGCAGACGGACCGGAATTAATTTAAAGTGGAATTAATTGTATACAAGATTGAGGAAGTATTCCATTCGGAATTAAAATCAGCGTAGCACACCCACTCCCAAATAAAGGTTTAGACTTTACTGATGAAACATTAGGTTTAATAGCAGTAAACCTTTAATTTCACCACTGAAATATACAAAAACAAAGTGTACGCTAAATGTCAAGCTCTTACATCACTGTAGAAACTCTCAAACATGTACAAATTCAGACAAATGTCAATAAAACCCAACAAAAGTACAACTCTGGCCACACAACGCATTCATGCAGTATTCTCTAACATTTTTAAACACCTTGTGCATCTTTAAATAGCTAAATATGAAACAGCTTTAAAGTCGCTCCGTGCCGACTTCCCGTACGTCTCTGTGTGTTTACATCACCACCTAGCAGGGCTGGATGATTATGGCCAAAATGATAATCATAATTATTTTGATCGATATTAACATCACGATTATATTCACAATTATTTATCATATTAGGGAAAAATCTGTATTTTCATTGCACTACATTTAAACAAGCAATGTGTGTGCAGTTTTCAGTGCAAAATTAAGCTTTAAAATTAAATTATAATTAAAAAACAATTACCCAGAGAATGTTAAATGTACCAAAGGCTAACTGAATTAATACATTATTACAGAGTGCAGAGCCCATATTTTAAATGTAGATATTGCCGACGATCAGGTTAATTTAAGCGTGGCAGCCGAAATCGTGATCACGATAAAAATTTGATTAATTGTGCAGCCCTACCATCAAGCTGCAGTACCTCAAGTGCCAAACAGGACGCAGTGTTATCAAAATAAAAGCATAAAATATTTAACCGGAAGCCAACTCCTACTGATGTCCTTGTTAGCAACCAGAAATATACCTGGGGTTATATGCAATCAGAATAAGCCAATAAGTTTATTTCGCAATGGCCATTTTCATTCGGAATTAGGTGTTTACACACTCAGTTTAAAGGGGATTATGTTTTTATTCTGAATTAAAACTCTCCTGTAAACATGGCCATTGTGTCTTAAAGTTTCTTACGTTTCCCCACAGGTCGGCACAGGACATACAGTCGCTACTCTGGCAGACGCCTCGGAGTTACCGGGTGTGACGGTGGCACAAGTGAACTATTCCACGGTAACTGACGGGGAGGTAATACTCTCAATGATTACCTTTCCTTATTAATACCCATCATATCTACAATATTACAGTAAACTTAAAACACGGTGGAACTATTCCCACAAGCCTGTGTGATTTTCTGAAGGTGGAGCAGAACTGGGCAACGCTTCAAGGAGGAGAGATGACGATTCAAACCACTCAAGCATCAGAGGCGACGCAGGCAGTGGCGTCTTTAGCCGAGGCTGCCGTCGCCGCCAGTCAGGAGATGCATCCCGGAGCGACAGTCACCATGGCTCTGAACAGGTAGAACCTTCTACAGTCACATGTAACGCTAATTAGGCTGGAAGGACTGACTGCGTCACAGCTACACAATTATTAGCACACCAGATCTGATTAGATTAATCACACTAAGAGTCTGAGGTGTGTGAATAAAAACAGGCAAAGTAAATAGTTATTTGGAAACCAGTATACTGTGTATTATAATTTTGTAGATTATGTACAGATTTATAGGCACATATTCAATAATAAATATATATTAGACTAGTGGTTCTCAATCTTTTTTTGGTTAAGTACCCCCTTTCTTTTATTTCTGAATCCAAGTACCCCCTTTGTCCAACTACAGTATTTTGCTTAGAAAACTATTTAAAAACAACTATAGCTCATAATGATGGAATGAACGAGTGATGAGACACATTTTAAAGAAGCTCTTTTAGTAAATAAGTGGAAAGAAACAATATTTAGTGCAGTGGTTCTCGTCCTTTTTTTTGGATCGTGACTCCATTTTGATATCAAGAGTTTCTGGCGACCCCAAAGACACCATTTTCTAGAATTAGTTTTTGAACTAATTAGATGTGCTCTATTAAATATTAGATCACTGAGATCCAAATCTCTACTAGTAAATGGCCTTATCTCAGAAAATAACTTTGATTTATTCTGTTTAACTGAAACATGGCTGTATCAAGATGAATATGTTAGTTTAAATGATGCCACTCCTCCCAGTCATTTAAATACTCTTATGCCACGAGACATAGGCCGTGGAGGTGGTGTAGCAGCTATTTATCATTCCTCTCTCCTAATCTATCCTAAACCAAAGGCCAATTACACTTCCTTTGAAAGCCTGGTTCTAAATTTATCTTATACCGAATCAAAAACCTGCCAGCCAGTCTTATTTGCGATAATTTACCGTCCTCCAGGCCCTTATTCTGAATTTCTATCAGAATTATAGAAATCTGTCCAATAGTGCTGTGGCTAAATTTAAAGAGGCCCTTCCTGCTGCCTTAAACTTAGTGCATCATCCAATAAATAGCTATGATATTAATTATAACCCCTCTCAACTGGATCTGCTTGTCGATAGCTCTGCTAGTCTACTAAAATCCACCTTGGACTCAATTGCCCCATTGAGGGGAAAAACTATTAAACGTCAGAGGAAAGCTCCGTGGTTTAGCTCTGAAACTCACACACTCAAACAAACAACCCGTAAATTAGAGAGAATGTGGCGCTCCAATAAAACAGAGGAGTCACGAATACTCTGGCAAGAAAGCCATAGTAAATACATGACAGCCTTACGACATAGTCAATCTACATACTACTCCTCACTAATTGAAGAAAATAAAAATAATCCGAGGTACCTTTTCAGCACTGTCGAGACTATTGAGCCCATGATTCCTCCAGCCCTCAGCTGTGAGGACTTTATGACATTTTTTAACGATAAAATTCATAAGATTAGAGATAAAATTAGCCACTCCCTGCCTTCACCTGGGCCTGCTGTACCATTAAATGTAAATAGGCCCAACCTAAACTGTTTCACACATATAGGACTTCAGGAACTTAACTCTATTATTTCATCTTCCAAACCATCGACCTGCCTTTCAGATCCGATCCCAACTAAGCTGATTAAAGAAGTTGTTCCCCTGGTCTGCCCATCTTTGTTGGAGACAATAAATATATCCCTATCAGTAGGCTACGTGCCACAGTCCTTAAAAGTAGCTGTAATCAAACCCCTTCTCAAAAAATCTACTCTTGATTCCAGCACTTTAGCAAACTACAGGCCTATATCTAATCTTTCTTTTATTTCAAAGATTCTTGAGAAAGTTGTGGCGGCTCAGCTCTGTGAATTTCTTCAAAACAACAGCCTGTTCGAGGACTTCCAGTCAGGTTTTAGAGCTCAACACAGCACAGAGACTGCTTTAGTTAAAGTAACTAATGATCTACTCTGGGCTTCAGATGAAGGACGACTCTCACTGCTGGTTTTATTAGATCTTAGTGCAGCTTTTGACACTATAGATCACTATATTCTACTAGAGAGATTAGAGGAATTACTTGGAATCACAGGGACTGCATTAAACTGGTTTAAGTCCTACCTATCTGATAGGTACCAGTTTGTACACGTGAATAATAAGTCTTCTGTGTACACTAAAGTAAGCTACGGGGTTCCTCAGGGCTCTGTGCTCGGTCCAATCCTCTTCTGCATCTATATGCTCCCCCTTGGTAATGTTATGAGAAAATACTCTGTTAACTTTCACTGCTATGCTGATGATACCCAACTGTATGTATCAATGAAGCCAGGTGAGACAAATCAGCTATCTAAACTTGAGGCCTGTCTAAAGGACATTAGGGCCTGGATGGACCAAAATTTTCTTCTTCTTAACTCAGACAAGACTGAGGTCATTGTACTGGGCCCACGACACCATAGAGAAACCTATGCTAGCCTAACTGCCCTAGATGGCATTACTCTGGCACAAAGCACAACTGTTAGAAACCTTGGGGTTCTATTTGATCAGGATTTATCCTTTAACTCTCACATAAAACAAACTTCAAGAACTGCCTTCTTTCATCTCCGTAACATTGCTAAAATCAGATCTATCCTGTCTCAGAGCGACGCCGAAAAGCTAGTCGATGCTTTTGTTACCTCTAGACTGGATTATTGTAATTCTCTTTTAGCAGGCTGCCCGAGCAAGTCGCTTAAGACACTTCAGCTGGTTCAAAATGCTGCAGCACGTGTACTGACTAAAACTAGGAGAAGAGATCACATTACTCCTGTATTAGCCTCTCTGCATTGGCTTCCCATAAAATATAGAATAGAATTCAAGATTCTTCTTCTCACTTATAAAGCCCTAAATGGACAGGCACCAGTCTGTCTCAAGGAGCTTGTAGTGCCATACAATCCCCCCAGAACACTACGCTCTCAAAATGCTGGCCTACTCGTTGTTCCATTCGTCTCTAGAAGTAGTATAGGAGGAAGAGCTTTCAGTTATCAGGCCCCACTTCTCTGGAACCATCTATCAACCACGGTTCGGGGGGAAGACACCCTCTCTACCTTTAAGGTTAGGCTCAAAACATTCCTCTTTGGTAAAGCTTTTAGTTAGGAACCAGCTCATAGCTCATAGTTAAGATGCAATAGGCATAGACTGCCGGGGGGGTCTGGCATGCTCGGTTGGAGAGAGGTGGGAGAGGGCATTAAGAGAGAGGTCATTTAGGTTAGAGAGGGACCGGAGAGGGTCCCATTCCTCTCTCAAACACTCTCTCTATGTCTGCTTCTTCCCTTGTGTGTTTGCTCCTGTACTCCTTCTGGCTTTTGTCTTGCAGGTCCGTGGGATCCTCAGTGTGGAGTTACAGAGTCTCAACAACTCTGTCTCCACCCTTTCCTCTGCACACACCCAACACAGCATAACGTGGATGGCTGTTCATCATAGGAATGGGATCCACACAAGGTTCCTGCTGCTTAACAGAAGGTTTTCCTTGCCGCCATGATGAATTCATGTTGGGTGTGGGATACATATGTATGTGCATATACGTATATATGCATATGTGTGTATCCATAAAATGAAGAGTCCGTTCTTAAGACTGCTCTACTGTAAAGTGTCTTGAGATACCATTGGTTATGATTTGGCGCTATACAAATAAAAGATTGATTGAGATTGATTGAACTCGATTTATATTTCACAAATTGAAAGTATAGAAATACAGTTGTTTATGATTGTGTGTTTTATTTTTTTAAAAAAAGATTAATAACTCAAAAAATTCTAAAATCTAGTTAATTTTTCACAAATTTTAGGCGACCCCACATGGGGTCCTGAACCCAAGGTTGAAAAACACTGAATTAGTGGCTCCTGAGTGGATTTATTTCTATAGTTTTTATTATTTCCAGTCATCTCATGCCCGTGGTGGGACCAAGACTGACTCTTTATTTGTAATTTTCTACTCTCTCGCTTTCAAGTACCCCCGCAGTGCCAACGCGTACCCCTAGGGGTACACATACCCCCATTTGAGGAACACTGTATTAGACATTGCACAATGATGGTGGAAAAAAGGGGAACAGGGAGGAGGAGAAAAAACTCAGTTCATGAAATAAGTGGAGGCTCTTTTCCTCAGTTCATGGGAGTCCAAGGGTTCCGTTCATGATTGTTTTTCCTTTGGTTTCAAAGTAAAGTTTCCAAAAGAGTTAAATTCCTACCACGATGTGGTTGAGGGATGCGTAGCTCACCATCTGCTGGTAGGTTAATGTTTTTTCGTTGGCACATATCTAGTGATAGACCAATACATTGGCCGGCCGATGTTATTGGCCGATTTTTGCGTGTTTTACGTGTATCGGCATCGGCCGATGCGGGCTGCTGCATTCGCCGATCCGCATTATTTACAGAGGACAGAAATAGTTTTCTTGCTCTGCATCACCTGTTTTAATATTTGTTAAATATTTTTTACTTGTCATTCTACCTCACCTTTGTTAATTTAAATAAATGTACCATTTGTTATCATCATTGTGTAATTTTTATGATGTAAATTGAGGGAGCGAAAGTAGTATCAGCAGTCCGTATCGGTCATCTGCTAGGGTTGATAGAAAAAACTATCGGTAACTGCATCTGTCCTAAAAAATCCATATCGGTCTATCCCTACACGTAACTTAAAGAGCTTAAAATAGCAATGACCCCTATCTTTGAGGCGCAAAACTGCCGTGCGGCTGGAAGGTTTTCAAAATAAAAGCAGCTCGAGTAACATGGGTGAAACGCAACCGAAGCTTCTTTTCTCTGCATACATTCAATAGGAAATGGCTCGTCAGCAGATTTATTAAAAAACGCAAGATGGCAGAAGTGGCAATTATTGTCTGAGCACGCCTGACGGTCGTCAGGGCGGGTCACTGAGGTCCCAAAGAGATCACTAGACTAGATCACTGGATCCGCATCACATTAATTAGTGAGCTACAGTAGGTGCAATGCAATTATCCTCACTCCTAACCACAGGTTTTCTATCAGCACAAATAGTCTTAATACAAATCTGAGAGGAAGGAATGAAAATTAAGACGGCATTTTTCCATTGTTGTTTCTTTTTTTTCTTTAGAAAATCATTAGTTGATGTCAGAATGGAAAAGAAAAAGAAATGTGTCTAATCTTACCTAGAGCAGGAGATAAAGTGTATAAAGTTATTGCCTGTGATACATGTTTGCATTTACCCATAAAATAAATAAAAACAGCCATTATTCAAAAGTGATCAGTTTGTAAAATAGATTTTATTGCAGGATTAAAACAAACACACAGAATTAAAGCTACTGTAGTTAGAAATAGTTAAAGCTGTTTGTTTTATTATTTTAAAACCCTTTTGACAAAGTAAAGACTATAAATCCATCAAACTCACTGTATACGCTGCTTTGCTGCATGTTTGCTTCACCGTGAAAGTGTCGATGCAATCATTTCATTTCAGATGTGTTAGGGCGTGTCCCACTGGGGCTTGTTACCTGTTACCCACCTGAGCCTGTTTACCTCCACACACTCCAGTCTATTGTCTCTGTTTTCCAGCTCTGGGTGTAGGGGGGTGGGGGACGTGAAAAGCCTCTCCCTCCCCCTCTTTTATTTTAATTTCTGCTGCGTTGACAGGATCACCATAGATGCCACCTGTGAGCATGTGACTAAATCTTATCAGCTCCATTGTAAACCCAATGCCAGGCATTGTGCAGTTTAATTTGCATAAATGGAGAATAGCTCTGTGTTTGACGGCGTTACATGTTTGCAAATCAACATTGAAGAGAAAGAAAGAAACCATAACGCAGTAAAATATACAAATACACACCGTATATGTTTGTGTGTGTGCTGGTGTGAGGAAGGAGGGAGTGGATTGAGTAAGAAAAAAAATAAAAATAATAGTTGGCTATTAATGGTAGAAGGATAAAGTAGATAAATAAATGTTATAATTCAATATTAATGATAATTATTGAAAAACAATAATAATAAAGGAAAAGGAAAAACATATTTATCAAATAGCAATAATAAAACAATTAAATAAAGAAAAATAATAGTTGGCTATTAATGGTAGAAGGATGAAGTAGATAAATAGATTTATGAGGTCAATTGAATGGTAATTGAATAATAATATTAAAGGGAAAAAGAAAAAAGATTTACGAAACAGTAATATTAAAAAAATAAAGAAAAATAATAGTTGACTATCAATGGTAGAAAGATTAAGTAGATAAATAGATTTAATAATTCAATGATTAATGATTGTAATTGAAAAATAATAATATATAAAAGGAAAGGAAAAAACTTATTTACAACTTAATATTGATAAAATAAAGAAAAATAATAATAGTTGGTTATTATTGGTAAAAAGATGAAGTAGATAAATACATTTATTAATTAAGTGATTCATGATATTAATTGTGGAAAAAAGAAAAAGGGAAAACATATTTACGAAATAGTAATAATAAAAAATAAAGAAAAACAATAACAGTTGGTTATTAATGGTATACATACATTTATTAAGTCAATGATTAATGATAATAAAACTTATTTACAAAATAGTAATAATAATGATATATGAAAAAGAAAATACGTTTTGATTACAGTAGTTAATTTGGCACGTAAATTGGAGGCTCAAGAAATCTTTCTTTTTTTGTCTGTTTTATCATTTTCTCTTGCCAATCTTATGATGTCTCACTATTAACGACCTCATCCACAAACCTACAGTAGTTTACTTAGTACTTTTCATGCTACAGCAGTTCTTCCTCCTTTCTATACGACTGTCCCACCTTGTGAACATTTTCATTAGTTCATATAAGCTGCTGCACTTAATAAGCTGCTGGTAAGTCCACTGGTTTGATCTGCTGATAAAACTGCTCTGTTAGACCAGCAGCACCTGGTCTGTGGGGAGATGTGACAGATTCCCCATAAGTCCAGACTAGAAAAGCCTCTTATAGCCCACACACTCGTAGCTCCTTAGCCCTGTGTGTGTGTGTGTGCGTGCGGATGGGGGGCTTACCTGTAGAGAAAGAGAGTACTTTTTTCATTATATTGTAGACAGGGTTGTGATCAATTATAATTGTAATCACATAAATGATCAAATAAGGCCGTGGCTATTGATATGGAAACGTATGAATAGACTGGCAGCGCCCCTCATTGGCTAGTTAGGTGACGTGATAGGTGCACCACGTGACTTAACGTTATTTTAGCCCTAACCCAGGAAATACCCTAAATGTGTTTATTTTTTTGTATATATATGTATTTTTAACCCTAACTCAGGAAATACCATAAAATGTTTCTTTTTTTCGTACATGTATTTTTAAAGGTATATTATAATATGTTAAAATTAAAAAAATATATATGACAAAATTGGGATTCGAACCCATGGCAGCGGAAGGTAGAATTCTTGAAAAAAAAAATGATAACGCTATCATAAGGCATACAAATGGAAAAACAATAGCATTTTTTCTTCCGAGATAAGGTTGACATAATAATAGAAATATTTAGATTTTTGTTTTCTGAGGTAAGGCTTTCAGAAGAACTAAAGAAACTAGTTAAATATGATGAACACACTTAAACTGGGGGTGAAAACCTGTAAGGCATGAAAATTGTGAAAAACACCCACATTTCAGAGGCAAGGCAAAAAAAATGAAAAAAAAAATATTTTTTTTTGACACAAGGCTATCAATATAGCATAAAAATGTAAACGTTTTAGATTTTTTTTTTTTTTATGAGATAAGGCTATAGTAAGGCATGAAAATAAAAAATGTAGGAAATTATTTTTGAAATAAGGCATAAAAATGGGGGAAAAAAGTCCTGAGATAAGGCTGGCGTAAAAATAAATGTGAGATTTTCTTCTGAAATGAGGCGTTCAGAATAAATTAAAAACTAGTTAAATATGATGAACACACTGAAACTGGGGGTGAAAATCCAGTAAGGCATGAAAAATGTGAAAAACACCCACATTTCAAAGGCAAGGCAAAAAAAATGGAAAAAAAATAGTTTTTTTTCTAAGATAAGGCTATCAAATGTTTTATGGGGTTATTTATTTCAGTTTCAATAATTGTAATTAATTCAATTTGAACCTTAGTAAATTGAGAACTTACCGTATATGTAATTTAATTTCAGGGGGAAAATTATCATTTTAATTTTAATTGGAAAAAATGCCAGTCACTGTAATCATAATTGAGTTGTAATTGAACATGGATAATTGAAGATTTAACGTAATTGTTATTGAAAATAGTAATTGACTCCAACCCTGATTGTAGAAATCTTAGTTTGCTTCACTTTGCCACACAGATTGTCTTGACGTGTGTTTCTGTGTGTGTTGCAGTGAAGCAGCGGCCCATGCTGTAGCGACGTTAGCAGAGGCGACGCTACAAGGCGGGGGTCAGATCGTCCTGGCAGAGACAGCGGCTGCTGTTGGAGCGCTGGCTGGAGTCCAAGATGCCACAGGTACTTCTGCTCATACATACACAGCATTTCATCTACACCACAGGCCACTACACAACATTAAAAAACCAACAAAACATGACTTTACACTAGGGTTAACCAGCTGTGGTGTCAACTAAACTATGCTACCAGTCACTCACAACCATTGATAATAAGAAAAAAAAACTCTTTATCAAGGAAATTGATCAAAATGGCATCAACATACAATACAAACATGTTCAAATAAGTAGAATTTTACACTACAGTTTTTTTCTGAATTACAGTTCAGTGAATGCAATGAAATAATACAATTTCTTCATAGATATAAAATTGACCATTCCACATATTTAATTTGCAGCTGCTACGGAATTGAACCGTCACCATGGTAACACAAAACTGAGTATTACTCACTCAAAGGATTTTTGGTGCCACAAAAGAAATGGTCTTTTTTGTTAATTAGCTTTGATTTAATAAATTATATCATTCTTTATTTATGTATTTCTTTATGTTTAAAAAAAGTAAGTAAGTAATGTTTTTAGCACCTTTCACACACAAGGTGCTTTACATATCAACTCATTCACACACCAGTGGGACTGAGCTGCAATGCAAGGAGCAACTAGGGGTTCAGTGTTTTGCCCAAGGACACTTCAACACATAGACTGGTATAGACCGGGATCGAACCCGCAACCTCTCAATCAGAGGACGGCCCAAAAAGACACTTAAAAAAAAAAGGACACATTTATTTGTATAGTGCATTTAATACCCAGGGCAATTGAATGTGCTTCACGTGGTTAAAAAGTGCAACAGAAAGATTTTGAAAATAAATTAAAACATTCAACAGAAATTGAAATCAATGATTAAAAACTTTAAATCAACAATAGAATTATTTTTAAAAAGTCATAAGCAGTAGAGAAAAAAGTTTTTACGGTACTTCCCCATGTAACTTTTTTCACTTTAAACTGAATATATAGGAAAGTCTCGTACAGAAATGTTGAACTTGTATGTTAATCAGAAATGTTTATAATTGTCTTTTGTCTGTGAATAAACAAATGTGTAACTTGAACTGTATCAACAAACACTATCACTAATGGGTGTGGGTGTGTTCTCAAGCCAATAGCGTTTCTAATTAGCCTCACTGCACTGAGGCTCTGAGCTGCTACATGCTACATGCTAATCTAAATCTGCCCATTGCTGATGTGACAGATGGCATCGTTTTGACTGCCCATCTTGTCAGAGTGCAACTCTTCTTTTTCTAATGGTGCATTATTAAAGCTCGTCTTACTGAAATCTGCTTTTGGTCTGATAATATCTGTATCATGAAGAAACTGCTTTTCACACTTTTAATCTATTTTTGTAACCGATTAAGTAAAATTAAAGGTAGGGTAGGCGATTGTCAAAAGCTAGCATGATTTTGAATGTAGCTTCCCCGACGACTCCCCCTTTATCCCCCTCGCTCCTCCCCTCTGTGCTCATCTCACTCACATGCATGCTCACAGCTGCTGCAGAAGAGGAGCTCAGCTCATCGCTTGTATTGTGCAGAAACTAAGTTGTTTCATGTCTCATTCAGCAGTAAGTAAACAATACACTTTACCATTATACAGTATATGTTAAAAAACATGACCAAAAACTGTTTTAACTCTGTCAGCGGTGATGCGCTTTCAGCGTGAGCTTGTGCATGTGAGGGATCAAGAACGAGCAGGGAGACAGGGAGACGTGATTGGTAAAAAAAAAACGGTTTGTTTTTTTCCATTGGTCAAAGTTATTACAGCTTTACAGCTGCTACAGATGATGGATTTTCTTCATTCCTTTTTCAGAGCGCATAAGATCTTAATTTCTGTCAGGACATAAAGACAATTTCAACCAAAAACTTAAAAAGTGTATCTGGAGAAAATTACCTACCCTAGCTTTAATAATCCAGTTCTCTACACATCCTCCAAGACATCAGTCTTTTCTTTCTCACTGATCTAATCAGCACCACATGAACGAAGTGCTCGTGCCTGTCAGGCATGAACGGGTCCCTTCAGGGCCGTCTAAAGAGCTTTAAAACACCACATTATCAGTCCTTGGTCTAATCACTGGGCCAGCTGTCAGCACGCAACCCCAACACACACACACACACATAGTCACAGTCACTTACAATACAATATGTCTATAGTCCAGAATCTTCCAGCTTTTTATGTTTGTATTTTAAGTTAAAAAATTTAATTCAGCACAGTTTGGAAAATCAAGGTCAACCCACCACAATATGGAAAAAAAGACTTACATGAGTAACAAGAGCACAAACCTAGATATTAACAGCTATCTGATCATGGTACCATGATCATTTACACTGTAAAGTAGGCTTTACACTGATCTGATCAGCTGTATCAGATAGGCCGATATTTCACATTTATTGTGATCGACTGTAATGTCCTTAATTCATCGATCAATGACATCATTTTTTATTTTATTTATTCAGTTTATTTCCTACATTGGTTACATTCACTTTTTTTTTTTTTTTCACATTTTTTTTTTTTTTTTTCTTTTTTGTACATGCCGAAAAAGGAGACGAGAGAAGCAGTTTGCTTAGCCGGCACCCGTCCCCTGTTTTACCATCGCAAATTTACATGGGTTTACATGTCTCTCTGGTCAAACATTCTTGAGTTCTTCTGAACCGTCCTTTTTTGTGTATTCTCATCTGTAGTCAGTGTTGTCCTCCTCTCTCTATCTTTGTTCGTGTTGGCCTTGTTCCCTGCCAGACGTTGTTAGCATTCCTCCAGTTCAAGAATAGTTCCTCTTTCGAAGGTGTTTGGAAGGTTTTTCCCTTTTCATCCATAATGTCACCACTTTGTCACCATTGTCTTGAAACTTTTTGTAGATGCCCCCATTTTTTATCAGTCTCATTTACTTCAAAGACGTTCCACATCACCCACCGACATGTTTGCTCTACATCACACGGCTCTTTATTATTTCACTCGCATCTGTCGGTCGGAGCAAAGCGCGAGGCTCGGTCTATTTCCTGGATCTACCATGAAAGCTGAGTCAGCGTCTGCTGTTAGCGTCTGTGTGCACGCGCGTGTACCGGAGCTCGTTTTGTTCATTCAGCCAATGCACGCGTGTAGTGAAGAGGTGTCTGATTAATAGAGTGGACAGCAGAGTGAGGTGTTACCTTTATACTTTCTCTTTAATACTGGACATTACTGTCCATTTCAGTGAGTTGGTGGACACAGGTGTGCCCCAGCGCCGCTATCCACCTGTGAAGAGGGAAATCACCTACTCTTCCTCTCCCTCACAGTCACGAGGTTGCGTCCATAGATATCAAAACATGGTACTGTTTATTTTACGTAAATCAGTACCAGGCAGTAAAAAAAAATTCGATAGCCTTCTTTCCTCATATGATCGGATTGGTGATCTTAAACTCAGTGATTGGTGATCTTAAACTCAGTGATTGGTGATCTTAAACTCACTGATTGGTGATCTTAAACTCAGTGATTGGTGATCTTAAACTCACTGATTGGTGATCTTAAACTCACTGATTGGTGATCTTAAACTCAGTGTTTGGTGATTTTAAACTCAGTGATTGGTGATCTTAAACTCACTGATTGGTGATCTTAAACTCAGTGATTGGTGATCTTAAACTCAGTGATTGGTGATCTTAAACTCAGTGATTGGTGATCTTAAACTCAGTGATTGGTGATCTTAAACTCACTGATTGGTGATCTTAAACTCAGTGATTGGTGATCTTAAACTCACTGATTGGTGATCTTAAACTCAGTGTTTGGTGATTTTAAACTCAGTGATTGGTGATCTTAAACTCACTGATTGGTGATCTTAAACTCAGTGATTGGTGATCTTAAACTCAGTGATTGGTGATCTTAAACTCAGTGATTGGTGATCTTAAACTCAGTGATTGGTGATCTTAAACTCAGTGATTGGTGATCTTAAACTCAGTGATTGGTGATCTTAAACTCAGTGATTGGTGATCTTAAACTCAGTGATTGGTGATCTTAAACTCACTGATTGGTGATCTTAAACTCAGTGATTGGTGATCTTAAACTCAGTGATTGGTGATCTTAAACTCACTGATTGGTGATCTTAAACTCAGTGATTGGTGATCTTAAACTCAGTGATTGGTGATCTTAAACTCAGTGATTGGTGATCTTAAACTCAGTGATTGGTGATCTTAAACTCAGTGATTGGTGATCTTAAACTCACTGATTGGTGATCTTAAACTCAGTGATTGGTGATCTTAAACTCAGTGATTGGTGATCTTAAACTCAGTGATTGGTGATCTTAAACTCACTGATTGGTGATCTTAAACTCAGTGATTGGTGATCTTAAACTCACTGATTGGTGATCTTAAACTCAGTGATTGGTGATCTTAAACTCACTGATTGGTGATCTTAAACTCACTGATTGGTGATCTTAAACTCACTGATTGGTGATCTTAAACTCAGTGATTGGTGATCTTAAACTCAGTGATTGGTGTTCTTAAACTCAGTGATTGGTGATCTTAAACTCAGTGATTGGTGATCTTAAACTCAGTGATTGGTGATCTTAAACTCAGTGATTGGTGATCTTAAACTCAGTGATTGGTGATCTTAAACTCACTGATTGGTGATCTTAAACTCACTGATTGGTGATCTTAAACTCACTGATTGGTGATCTTAAACTCACTGATTGGTGATCTTAAACTCAGTGATTGGTGATCTTAAACTCAGTGATTGGTGATCTTAAACTCAGTGATTGGTGATCTTAAACTCAGTGATTGGTGATCTTAAACTCAGTGATTGGTGATCTTAAACTCAGTGATTGGTGATCTTAAACTCAGTGATTGGTGATCTTAAACTCAGTGATTGGTGATCTTAAACTCAGTGATTGGTGATCTTAAACTCAGTGATTGGTGATCTTAAACTCAGTGATTGGTGATCTTAAACTCCAAAAAATCCTGATTGTGTAACGCCTACTTTAAAAGCTATAACCATTAATAACAAAACAATAGGTCCAAATGCATGGACACCCCTATTTTACCAAAAAAATGGTGATGAAATGTGCAATCTGGAATTGATCTGGATGAAACTTTGTGGAATAAAGATCTGTCAATTACAAAACGAGATTTGAATTTTTTAAGTTTCACAGATGATGAGAGATGGGGATTTTTTCCATTCTTTAAACCGATCCAGTATCAGTAAATTAATTCAGATTCCATCCAAAAATGGAATGGAATCTTCCATGGTGGTAGGTCTGTCTTTGGTCTTCGGTGAATTTTTTTGTCAAAATCTGTGAAGTAGTTTTGATGTAACCCTGTTAACAGACAAACAAACAAATGAATAAACACTGATGGAAAAATGACCTCCTTGGTGGAGGAATATAAAGTATATATGGACTAGAGGTTATATATAATTATGGTGTTTATTAATGGGTTCCACACTGTTCCACCTAAACCATAACAATAGACCACAATAGCTCACTCTACTAAATGATGGAGCTGCAAAAGCCTCCTCTTCCTCTTCCTCCTCCTCCTCCTCCTCCTCCTCCTCTTCCTCCTCTTCTTCTCTATTGACCTTAGCTAATCACTGCAGTGCTGCACCCAAGTGACAAGTGCTGTTTGAAGTGCACTGGCCCAGACTCTGCTGATTGGCTTGTGTCGTGACCCCTTACTGACACACACACACACACACGTAACCCCTTCACATCTAAGTAAACAGTGTTTAGGATGTCTAGTGTGGCTCTTGAGTGTGTAACTGCTCTGAGTGCGTTGGTCCCCCTGCTGGATGAAGCCTCCCCCTCCTCCTCCTCCTCCTTAATCACCGCCCTCACAATCACCTGTATCTGCTCAACTTAACGTCACAAATCACTGACAAGGACAGAGAGAGAAAATACAAGCCTGTGCAATGAGTGGGATTTAATTCAGGGAGCTTATAAAAACGACTAAATATGAAAGCTAAATGATGCAGTAATGGTCGTACTTGTTGCACAGGAAGTGGTACATATGGTACAAGCCTCCGAATCTCCTCCACTGACCTTCCCGCCTACATCTGACTCTGTGACAGCTTGTAGGGTGGGGCAGAGACACACGTGACTGTAACAGTAATCTCTACACACACACACACACAAACACACACACATCTTGGAATTAGAAGAGTAAGCTGAGGACATAGAGCTTTGTTGAGAAATGCCTTCTGTGTAATATTACGGCCTCCAGCCCCAACGTTTGTATGAAAGCAGCTTCCTCAGGTTCAGCTATTATCTCAGTAG
Source organism: Gouania willdenowi (assembly GCF_900634775.1). Classification (NCBI taxonomy): domain Eukaryota; kingdom Metazoa; phylum Chordata; class Actinopteri; order Blenniiformes; family Gobiesocidae; genus Gouania; species Gouania willdenowi. The sequence continues at coordinate 11,386,039 of NC_041049.1, forward strand.
GGCTGTGCTTTGCCACCAATCCAACGATACGATACGTTTCACAATATGCATGTCATGATAACGATATATCCTAATACTAAACAATACGACATATTGCGATATCACATACAAATTTCATCTTTACAAGAACAAAATGGTATGAAATCATATTTATTTCATTTTTTTTTTAACTTACAAGAGCAAGTAAATGGTAACTAACTGTAATTCAAGTACAGATATTAAAAAAACAAATGGTATGTATTGAAGTGTAAAATTATTATTTATTTAAGTTTAGCTTTTGCTTTGATAACAGATTTTGATTCTAAGTTCTCAAATTCTTTTTTTTTTTTTAGTAACCAAATGCATCTATAAAAATGCCCAGTATGTTTTATGAAAATAGAGTGCAATCCACTTCCAAGCCTAAATGCAGTTTAACAAGTGTTTTTCAACCCTGGTGTAGGGACCTCATGTGGGGGCGCCTATAATGTCTAGTAATTGTTTTAAAAATAAATAAATAAATAAAAACAGAGCTTGAAACTGTATTTTTACATTATTATTTTTTTTTTTCAAATTAACACCACACACACAATACATATCAAACAACTGTTTTCTATACTTAAACACACCTTTCAAATGAAAATATCTGAGGTGATGCATCTTGTCACTTTGTGAACTAATCCTGGCTATTCTGTATTTGTAAAACATGATCAAAAACTCATTCTTGAAGAAAGAAAATATCTCTGAGATCCCTGGACATTTATTATATTTAAAGATAAAGTTTGGGAACCTCCTTCTGATGTGGTTCACTGACACCTAGTGACCGCGTGTTTATGTTAGTGCAGGGGTGTCCAACTTATTTTAGTTCAGGGGCCAAATATGGACCAGTTTGATCTCAAGTGGGCCCCAAGTTTTCACCATCAGTCCAATTCATTACAAGTTATTGATTTTGTTACGAATTTTTGGTGTCATTTAGAGACATTTTGTGGAATTGTTTGTGAGAATTGCAGAGAAATTGAGTTATTTCCACAATTTGCTATTAAAAATGACTGCATTCATGTGATATAAACAAAGGAAAAATAAAAGCCCCTAAAAATATCGTAGTTTCATTAAATTGGTGAATTTGAGATCTCTACAACTGGATTATTTGGTCATTTACACAATAATTCATGTTTTCTTTGTGATTTTTACTGTCTTGAACTGGATGCTCTAAAGCAGGGGTAACCAACATGCTGCCCGCGGGCATTAGGTCGCCCGCAGGGACCACAAAATGGGCCCTATTTACACTGAAACATTGTGACAAATGTGTTAAAGTGTTGTATATTTGGTGTATGGTCAGTGGTATGTTATATATAAGATACATTTTTTAAAAACACAAGATGGATTTTCGTAAAATATGACATAACATGTTTCACAATTTGTTAAAAGTTGTTTGTTAGTAAAATAGCAACGTAATGATTTTCTATGAAATGTAATGAAAATGAAACAATTGCATACACTAATAAGAATCAGAATTCCTTTATTCATTCCAGGGGGAAATTGCTTTTATTACAGCCACAGAAACAAAATCCCAAATAAAAGAATAAAAACATTAACAAAGAATAAACATTATATAAGTGAATAATTAAGTAAAAGATTGTTAAAAATAGGGATCAGGTACACACACATTACAGTAGTAGAAAAGTTAAGTAGGAGAAATAGTGTTTTATGTTTCCTGCCTTTTTTAAGTTACTGCTAGCTTTCCTTATTAGCTTAGCCTCCAATTAAAGTGAAACCGTGAAAATGTTGTATTTAAGAAGTGATTTTCTAATCGTTAACCCTTTGGACTATACAGTACCTATAAAGTATCTCACAGTTTCAAAAAGGTTGGTGACCCTTGTTCTAAAAGGTTGGATTTGGCCCCCGAGCCTAGAGTTTGACACATGTGCTTAAGCGCAATTCAATTTTTTTTTTCTCTACATAATAAACAATTTTAAAAAATCCATTTGGACATTTTTTGGATCGATGCAGTAATCATGTGGTGAGATATCGCTGAATCAATTAATTTTCTCACACCCTTATATCTCACTATGTCCCATGTTGTGTCCCTCTAGGTCTGGTCCAGATCCCAGTCAGCATGTACCAAACAGTGGTGACCAGCCTGGCCCAGGGAAACCGGCCCGTCCAGGTCGCCATGGCGCCCGTCACCACACGCATAGACAACACGGTGACGCTGGACGGCCAGGCCGTGGAGGTCGTGACCCTTGAGCAGTGACACTCAGAGCATCAGGAACCAAATCCTGCTCATAAATGGACTTTATTGTACAGACGCACTAAAAGTGAGCTGTGTCGCTGTACATTTTCCTATTGTTTGGGGTTGTTTTATTAGCTGTGATGTTATTTAGTATTTATTTCCTTTATGGTTGACCTTTAATCTGAAGATGAACCAAAAAAAAAGCCCTGGAGGAAAACCACCACTGCGTCACTCTGAATGTGTCCGTCATCATCGTCCCGTGTGAGTGAGAACGTTCTGTTTTTAGGATATTTTAACATCACTCCTCCATCTACCACGAAATCACTTTTTTTTTTTTTTTTAACAATTTGATCATTTCACCTGGACTTGTACGATTCCCTTTGTGCAGCTCACCCGTGGACACGCCCTAACACTGTCCCACTGATGTTTTCCACACAAGCCAAAATGTATTGACACTGCATGAATTTGAGGGTCTTTCTCTCATTTTTGTCCGTTTGTGTGTTTTTTTTTTCTTTAATGATTTACTTTATTCAGTTTGTCACTGTGTTCCCTCATCACTCTGTAATACAAAAAGCTGATCACACGTCAAAGAGGAGCTGCTGCACTGAAAATTATTTTCAACAAAAAAAACAAGATGTTTGACACGATAAAAACTGTTTTAACTCACACTGATATTATGGAGAGAACAATAAAAAATAATGGCTGCTGTTCACAACTGATTTTATTGGAAAATATTTTTAATCACTTCCGTCCTTAACATGAACCTACTTATCGAGCCAAAACAATGAATGCCTAATTTGTTAATAATTCCACCAAGTTAATAGTTCTAAAAAGCAAGGAACGTCTGTGTGCGCGTGTGTGTGTGTGTGTGTGTGTGTGTGGAGCAAATATCTCCCCGATGCGCTGCGAGTTCAACCTGAAAATTAGTCAACGGGTTCCAAATACCCCAAGTGTGTGTATTTTGTAAATTAAATATGTTAAGGTTATTTAAAATGGTTTGAGATTTTTAAAAAAAAAAAAGACATTTTATCTCAAATATGAATAACTTGTGTATTACATCATTAGCTTGAATTTAGCTTTTTCTCCTACTGTTTTTATGCATTTATTATAATAAGTGCATGTATATGATGTGTTTACAGTACAGACAGAAATATTTTGAGTTAAATGATACTTTCACCAACAGACTACTGTTTAAAATTCATATACTTTTCACGTTTCTTGGATGCTACTTCATTATTTTAAAGTGTTTCTGCAGGATTTCAGGTTGAGATTAGAGAGTGCGTTCACGCAAAGTCATGTTGAAATATATATTTTTTATACAAAAGGGGCCTTCCACAAAGTTGGGAGCATAGTTTTGTCCAAAATGTATTAGAATTTCCTCTTACTGGAGCAACGTTTTGCTACTTTTTTGAAAAGCTGACTTTAAAAAAAAAACAATAGCTGAATATTGAAAATAACTATACAGTCATTAAATGCCATATTTACATTTAAATGTGTTTAGTTTGAAACGAGCAGTCAGAGAGTGCAAACCTCCGGCAAGCATCAAATCTCTAACCTTGCCTGTGAGATTGATTCTCTTGGTGTTCACAAACACCAGAATCCATCTTGTAATGTTCCCGCCTTTGCCTTTTGAAACCGAACCGATTAGAACCAATCATGAGGCAGTGTTGTGTTTTAGGGCGGGACATCCGGGTGTGACGAAGGCAGAAGCAAAACTGGAGCATGTGTAGTTGCGGGGAGAGGAACTAGCTGGTCTACCGACGTGCAGTCAGGGTAGGCAAGGTAGGCAGTGCCTACCCAAGGGTGAATTGATATTTTGATTATTTGTTTTAATTATAAAATAATTATAAATTATTTATTTTTACATTTCCGATAGCCTACAGTACCTATAAGTTTGACAGTGTCAGCATTTCCTGGTACGGCAGAGACGCTGCACAGTCTCACTCTGCTGTAAGGCAGGAGGAGGCCACACCCCCTCCCAAAAGCACAATGCTGCTCCGCCTCTGTTCCCATAGCGTGTTTTTATGTGGTTCTGAAAGGATTCACCAGACACAGACACAGATCGATGTGAAGAACTTGAGTTAGAGGGAGGGGCTACACATCAATGTACCAGGTTACCAAAGCTCTTCTTTGCCAGATATGGTCAGTTATCTGCATCAGTGATTCTCACTTCACACTAAAGGCTTGGAATAAATGTTTAGCTCCATTAATAATGATACAGTAGGTTGAAATATATGCGGTATGGCAACCCCCATTTTTTTTAGAAAAATTGTGATGAAATGTGGGATTTGGATCCGATCCAGATAAAACTCTGTAGGGTAATTGAGGAACAAACCAAAATAACTGAGTCAAATTTCAGAAAGATTGGTCAATTACAAACCCACGTGAATTTTTTTAGATTTATTTATTTATTTAAATTTGATCCAGAATCAATATATTGATCTAGATCCCCTTCAAAATGTAATGGAATCTTTCATGGCGTAAGGTCTATATTTGGCTGAAATGTTACTGTCTTCTTGGCCATTAGCCATTTCTCACCTTTCTGGCAAAAATATGATCATGTTAGTGGGTAAATATTATTGATTGACTTTTCTATCAATGGTTGAAATCCTACATTTTTAGATTGAAGTTCATTTGTTGTCAGAAAAACTCTTCTCGATAAGTTTCTCCGTTACTGTGGAAGGTTTCTATTGATCTTTACCCTTTTTTTCATCATCAGGTATATTGTGTAATACTTTGGCTGAGATGATTTGGATTTTATATTTGTACTGTATATACTGTATATATCAACCAAAGAAGAAGACCACTTGTCATATAGATAACCTTCACCTGACAGACAGACAGACAGAGCCTTGATTACATCATAATCTGCCTGAACCTCCACTGCTTCAAAGCCTGGGATTTACCAGCAGTGACAGCCTTATGTTACACACACACACACACACACACACACACAGAGAGAACCTTAATCTATCCCAGCGTTTATGTTTCCTCCAGATTAAAGACAATCTAGGTGAACATCCATGAAAAGTGTGAAGACTTCTTAGGACTCGAGTGCTTCACACGTGCAATAAAAAGGGACAAAAGCATCACAGTCGTCCTGAGTCAGAGGAGGACGGTGCACGGTGTGGCTCAGATTAGGGGCTGTATTAACCTGCTTTGTTGGAAAACGACCTCCACCTCGTGCATCCTGATTCCCGCCCTCGTCCATCCACTCAGCTTCACTTAAACAAAGTGCACCAAACCTTTCAGCTGCACTAAATGAAGCTTGAACACCACCATTATATATAAAAGACAGCAAGTTCAAAACAGGACGTGAAGAATCCCCAAATGGATCATCGATACGTTCCATCCTGTTGTTTTTAAGGAGCTGCCTTTTATCTGTTCAGTATTTCACTTAAGACGCTGCAATGTTGCAACGTCAGCACTAAGTTTGCCATTATTTAGTAGATAATTTTACATCACTGTGCAGGTCATTTTCTTTATTATTTGTCTTCTGTTAGAATAGAATATCAGAGAGATAGAGTCAGAAGTTTGGCTTTGTTTGAGTCAATCAATCAATCAATCAATCAATAACAGATTTTAATCATGAATCAGCAACAATATCAAGCCAATAGGAAAACCAGCACTCGTCTATCTGTACCCCCTTTTTACAACTACGTTTAGCTTAGAAAACGATTTAAAAATTATTTAAAAAAAATAAAACTATTGTAAAATTTTAAAAAAGGAACAGTATTTAGTGCACTGGTTCCCAACCTTTTTTGGATCGTGACCCCATTTTGATATCAAGAATTTCTGATGACCCCAAAGACATTTTTTATTTCTAATTTAGTTTTCGATCATGTGTGAGCGCATATATATATATATATATATATATATATATATATATATATATATATGTGAGCTCAGATATATATATATATATAATTTTTTTTAAATAGTTTTAAAAAGACTATTTAAAAAAAAATGTTCATTTTGAAATTCAAAAAAGAAACAATATTTAGTAAAATAAGTTAAACTATATATTAATATATATATATATGTTTATTTTATTTATTTTTTTAATGTATTTTAGAATTATAATACACAAAGTGAAAGTATAAAAATACAGTTGTTTAAGATTGTGTTGTGTTATTTATTTTATTTATTTTTACATTTTCAAAAATTTATTTTTATTTTTCAGGTGACCCTGGCACATGGGGTCCCGACCCCAAGGTTGGAAAACACTGATTTAGTGGCTCCTGAATAGAGCGACACTTTAATTTGTTATTATCGCCTCTCTCTCTCTCTCTCTCTCTCTCTCTCTCTCTCTCTCTCTCTCTCTCTCTCTCTAGTACCCCCTGTAGTGCCATTGCGTACCCCCATTTGAGAAACACTGATCTAGCACAGCTATTGTCTGTAGTAAATATTGTCCAAACCAACAGGCCCAGAATGTATCGTATAGTTCTTCTCTACATTTTATCCAGTAGTTGTTATTTGGTCCCTCCTCCCTTTGGTCTAGAACATATGTTATGAACACATTTCTGATTGTCATAAAGACTTTTATATCTAACATTAGTCTTTAAATATAAGGTTTTTACTTTTAGAAATCAAACAATCAGTTATTGCAGATGATTATAGGTGATATTTACTGCTGATTTAAATCAATACAAATGAAATTCAACCCTGGCCTTTTGTGTCCAGACCAGCTCACTACATTATCAGCAGACATCATTAGAAGTCATTATTCATTCAGTGATGCTCAACATGTGGCTTTTTATGTCTTCATTTTCATTATTATTCCCCCAGAAAACCTTAAAAGGGGAAACTTTTTAAACCCTTTTTACATATTTACATTTTGCAACTTCCTTTGTCCCATTTTTGCCCCTTTTTTCAGACTTTAGCTTCCTTTTGCCAATAAATACCTAATTCTAACTTTGACTCTTTTTCCAATTTTTGTCCTTTCTTGAATTTTTATCCACTTTTCATCCAAATGAACTAACTTTTGCCCAATAAACACCACTTGTTTCCTTTTTTCTCTACATTTTGCCTTTTTTTGTTTCACGTTTTTGCCCTTTTTCACTATTGTTTGCCACATTTTGCTCATTAAAGCTGCCCATTGCCATTAGATAGCACCTGGTTCCAATCTATTTCCAGAGGACAGATATCCAAAATATACAATGCGTTGCATCACATAGACCCTACTTCTTTGGCTGAGGTGAAGATTTCTTGGGAACAGGACCTAAACATGAAAATATCTGATGATATCTGGGATTTAAGTATCGGGCTCATACATTCAACGTCCATCTGCATACGACACTGTTTGATACAGTTTAAGGTTCTTCACCGTTCTTATTTCACTAAGGCCAAGCTTGCTAGAATATACGGTACCTCTGATGATGCGTGCCCAAGATGCAAACAGTCGCCCGCCACCATGAGCCATATGTTTTGGTCCTGTGTGGCATTGGGTGGGTTTTGGGGTTCTATATTTGATGCTTTCTCACATGTGTGTGGCAGAAAGATTGATCCCAATCCGATTACCGCACTGTTTGGTGTTGTCCCAAGTGGACATGGATTGACTACGTACCAGACCAGTGCCATTGCCTTTTCATCACTTTTGGCCCGCAGACTCATTTTAACAAAGTGGAAGGACGTACAACCTCCTTCCTTTATTCAGTGGGTACGAGAGTTGATGATGTGTCTGCAAATGGAATATTTAAGGTACAGCTTACGTGGGTCAATAAATAAATATCATAGGACATGGTCGCCCTTCATTGCTTATGTTGAAGGTTTGCCTTTTACTTGAGTGGGATGTGTAAAGCAAAATTCAATCATTGAGGAGTTGGGTTGTGCAGCGTATTGTATAGACATAAGTTTTTTTTTTTGTTTTTTTGTTTTTTTTTGTTTTTGTTTTTTCTTTTTGTTTTTGTGTGTGTGTAATCTATTTTTATGGGTATATTTTCGCAAGCTTAGGGCTCATGTGCCGCTGGTTGGCATTGTGGTGTAAATCTCTGTAAAATAAGTTTGAACAAGCCCTGATTCTTTAAATGTTTGTTTGTATAAAACTGAAAAATCTTTAAATAAAGTGTTCAAAAAAAAAAAAAGATAGCACCTGGTTCCTCTTTATTTGCCCATTTTTTAACCACTCTTGACTGGTTTTAGCCACTTTACTTTTTTTGCCACTTTTGGACCATTTTTGACCACCTGTTAACATGTCTGCCTCCAGACCGACCCACTTTGGTCAACGGCCCACCAGGACGATGACGGTGTGCCAGAGTGCCAGTCCACCTATCACTGAGGGGTCTAAGGTGTGTGCTTATTTGTTTGTTTTGGTATCTGTATATGAGTTGTTTAATATGTATTAAGTTTAGTTTTTTATTTGTTTATATTCCTTAAAATTTGGTTCTTGGTTTTAAACTGTCTTTAGTGATAAACTAATTGTCCCTGAGGTTCTCATATCTGGTCGTTAGAGTCAAAGTCAGATGTTTTTGAAACTCTTTGACCTTCACTGTAAACCTGAACATTCAAAGTAATGAAATAGATGAAGTAGATTATACTCAAAGTTCTAGAAAAAGTTCTACTAACTTAATTATGTCAGGTTGGTGTGACGTGTTCTTCCTTTTTTCAGTCATTTTATCTCATAAATGTTGCACATATTTGTTTCTAAGTACAGTAAGCATAACTTAAAAACACAACTTAATAGACTTAAGTAATAATTACATGCTAAGAATGAGAGATTCCTGTTCTTTATGTTGCTTAAAATAGGAATTATGTAAAAAATAAACGTAATAAATTTAACATGGTACGTTAATTTAACTATTTTGTTGTTTGTTTAAAGCAGAGGTTCTCATCTGGTCTCAGCCTGGGACTCACATTTTTCCACGGTCATTAAATCACGACCCATTTATTTATTTATCTATTATTTTTTTAGAATTCAACCGATTAAATTTAGTTTTTCAAAAGTAGCTCTTGAAAACATACATACACATATACAGTATATAATAATTTTTAAATCATAAATCCATATATTATTTTCCTTGCAACATGCATTTTACAGCTTACTTGTCAAAAGAAAAGATTCTTTTAAAGTAAAAGACAAGTCCAACATTATTGACCAGATATCCACGACCCACTTTTGGGTCCCGACCCACCAGTTGAGAACCACTGGTTAAAAGTACAAGTATTCAGTCATTTATCCTGATTGGTTTTAAATATTTTGTGTAAGGATATTTTTGGTATGTATTGATAATTCATATAAAGGCTATTGGATAAAGGGATATTTAGTATACGGATATATAATTATAGTATTTCAAAAAGAAACAATGAATGAATAATTGTTCACAAACAGTAAAGTGATCCTATACAGTTGCTTCCCAAAGATTTTGACCATATGAAAGGAGGAAAGTGCTGATACGGTTACATCATTGTCCAATCATCACATCCATCAGCTCCACTTTAAAGGTCATTTATCTTCATTAAATTCATCCAATCTGAGTGACCGGGCTGCACTATATGAGTGCCCGCACATCATCATCATCATCATCATCATCATCATCATCATGCTGGAAGCAATATTTCTGATGCAGTGGTATTGATCACACCCCTTGAACTGGAGCAGGGGGCTTAAGAGGGGAGGGGTGGGGGGGCACCACAGGGTGGGTGAAAATGGAGGGAGGGATTGGTCATTCTTGTTGCCTGGAGTCGTGCAGGCAGACTTTAGCTTTAATCTCCACTAATCGTTTCTTAATTCGTGCATCCCAGGCCTTACACCCCTACACGCATGTGCACACACTCTGGACACGCACACATATGGACCAACTGCTCGTGGTCCAACACCAAGACATAATCTCTAAGTTTTAGGCCTGTCGATCGTCTTAAGACCAAAGCATGAGGAGCAGGAAATGAAGACGGTAACCAGGAAAAGGCAGGTTTTTAGTGACGGAAAAGATGCAGTTAGCTCACAAGTGTCCAACTCAAGGCCCGGGGCCCAAATCCGGCCCTTAAGAGGTTTTATTAAAACTACCAATATGTCAGTTGTACACATCTCAGCTAGATATCTCCATATAAATAATACACAAATTCAATGAAACTTCACAATATCTGCAGGGCTCACATTTTCCACGTGTTTATATCACATGATGGCAGTCATTTTTTTATTTTATTTTTTTTTAAATCTCAAAACACTCAATTTTTCCCAAATCTTGCAATTTTCTTCAAAAAATTCTTCAAAATTTGCCCAAACTGCATAAAAATAGGTCAGAAATATTTAATGAATGGAAAGTGAAGATCCTTCAGGGACTGAAATCTGTCACTTATTGCTTTGATATTATCAGTGCCATTAACGTACACATTTTATAATTTATTTATATGTAGAAGTGCAAACTAGAGCACAGTAATGATTAAATTACTCACACCCCACGTTTATTTTTGGTAATAAATCTTGCCACGGTTCCCTTACATACAGGAAACATCTCATTAAAAAATTTAAAAAAGAAGAGACCAAATATTTTATAGTTGGAAGTTAATTTATTTTCCACAAAGGCATCTGTATAAAATAAAAGGCTTGTCAAAATGTAGAATTATTTCTTATTTAAATGAAATAACACCGAATAATTCAATTTGAATTTAAAAAAAATTGATCAGGCTCTAAATATAGATACATTTATGAACTCTAAAACTGAGAAAGTAGTCGACACTCAATGCTGTTTTGGCGCATTGCGTTTATTCTGGTTGGTCGACTATGATGTGATGAATTTTATTGTGTCTGGTCATTTCATTTTTTGTCCCTTGATCATTTAAAAAAAAAATAAATAAATTTACTCAGTAATGGTTGGGTGTAGAAATGTAATGAATTACTTTACGTATTTTAAAATGTACTTAAGTACAATTAAAATGACTGATTTAGAAATATACAAAAAAAAGTACAAGTACTCATAAAAGCAGCTCAATTACAGTGGCGTGAGTACTTGTAATTCATTACTTTTACCTCTGGTGATAGTTTTTTAATATATGCGTTGATAGAAGAACCCACCTAAAGTATATCATCACATCCATTATCGACTAATACGCGTCTTCTCACCTTCCCATTTGACACCTCGGCCTACCTTTACCCAGACACTGCGTAACCACCATGATAATCTGATTTCACTAATGCTCTGTAGGTTGCATTAGAACACAGGAGAAGCTCTGTCTCAGCTACACTCTGCCCACCGATCAAAATGTGTGTGTGTGTGTGTGTGTGTGTGTGAGAGAGGTAGATAGATGGAGAAAGGGGCCGGCGGGGGCTTTGGGATTGAAGGGGCCTGAAAAATGTGGTGTAACTTGAGTCGCTCGGTCCATCTGGAGAAGGGCCTCGCACAGAGTTTATCCCACAATGCACTTGCTGCGGAGAAAAATCATTAAGAGGGAGTTGAACACAAATGAGGAGTCATTGGAAAATATTTATTTGCATCGCAGAATAGAGACTACAGTGAGAAATGAACCAATCGTGACACCTTTAGCTTTAGTTTTATGTTTATTTATCTGTAAAGGTACCAGGAGGACATCGAGATCAAACTGGTGACAATACAAACCATATTAGCCAAAGCTAAACTCTAGGCTATAAAGCAGGATTTATCCAAAGGCAGATAGAGAGGCTTTAATCCCCCCGTCACCTACATTAGCAGCAGACTCTGACCCAGATATATGAAGCTCAGCATAGAACCACTTTGGAGCCGTTCTGTCACTGCAAAGTTGCGGCAGCATCGGTGAAAAAACTCGACTGTTCTCCACCCTTTTGGGAAAGGGAGGGAGAGGGGGAGGGGAGGGGGGTGTAGTGAAAGAGAGGAGTAAGATGACACCACACAGTTTGGCAATTATGCCATGGAGCTGAGAGAGAACCCCCACCACTGTCTGTGTGAAGGCGGAACAGTCAAAGCTCTGTACATAAGGTCGACCTCATGCTGCAGAGCTGCACTTATGGTCAAACCTGATGATGTACCGTAGTTATTTACAATACTGATTTATAACTCATCCATTTACTATCTCATTAATAACTCAAAAACAACAAACATTGTGCGAATGAATGTATACATCAGTTCATTAAGGCGAAAATCAAAAAAACACAATAATATATTAGGTTATTTATTCGGGATCCTAAAATGTTCAATGCCGTAGTTTATAAAAAAAAGCAGTGAAATGGTTTCGTAAAGCAGCTTGTTTGGGTTTAAAAATATATATATTTAGATTTTTTAAAGATGTATCCCTACAAAAATGTGATTGAAACGGTGTACGCTTGTTATTTAGCGAAACTTTCTGAATTTAAGCACAGTGAGTATGTTATTGTTTAAAGAGTAACTAAACCCTGAGGTTTTAGCTAATGTCCGTCTAGGCTGGAAATAGAAATTTTTTAAATGCCTTGATTATGGGCGGGGCTCCTGAAGCAGTAAACACTTTAAAATCTATAAAGTAGCATCTATGCTATGCTAACTAGCTACTCAATACTCACTATACCTCTCTATTCACAATTTCCCTAATCCAACCTACTCACCACAGATTTTAGAGTCAACAGGTGCTAGTTTTTATAGAAGAGGCAGGGCTAACAGTGACATAAGAAGCCACCAAAACGTGACAAACCACTATTCGTAGCCAATAGCAAAATGTGTTTGTAATATCCGGGTTTGAACCCATAGAGGGCAGTCACTCTTACATTTTTATGACTAAATATGCCAAATGTTCATACTTTGGCTAAGTTAAGAGTCAAGAGTTGAGCAAATACAAATACATTTGTTTTCAGCGGAACAAAAAGTGGTTTTGGGGTTTACTTACTCCTTAAAATCTTTTGTTTCCAGCCAAAAAAAAAAAAAGAAGCTATTCTTACATGGCTGAAATACTGAATATTTGCAACCTGGTCCTGATTGCTTTAAGAAACACCTTCAGTCTCCAGTTCTTGCTGAGGTTGATGTCTTCCCACATGTCCCCTATAAAGCAAAACAGGTCATTTTCTCATCAATGTACATAAACTGTACAACAACAAATACAGTTGAGAATAAAGGGTTGATCTCATGCTCTACAGTGACGCTCCCTTGTCTTAACAAATGTCCTTGCCATTGATGTTCTGATAGGGGAAAATTGGGTTTACTTGGAGAACATGCAAACAAAAAAAGGATCTGGGTCATAATTGGGAATCAAACCCATGAAACGTCTTGTTAAAGGCCAGAATTCAATGTTTGTAGAAATAAATCGACCAAGTCTAGCTTAAAAAAGTCATTGTTCTCAAAAATTGATGTTCGTTGGTCGTCACAGGTTTCGTACATTCTTCACTGTTTCTATGAGAACTTTTTGATAATAACTTAATGTGGTAGGATACTAAATAAAGACACAACAAATGAACAGATTGGTCATTGACTTCTCTAGTGACACGCTGTCCTTCCTGAGGATCTGGAGCTCTGAGGCCAGGGTGTGTAGGGTAGGAACACAGTCTCACCCCACCCTTCACCACCATCAGCCACTTACTCATGGGTTTCACAGCGTTCCCCAGAGGGATACTCTGCTTCTGCTTGGCACGGAATCACTGATTTATTGCACGATTTCCAAAGGATGGACGCTCTCAAACAGTAGTTGGCAAGTCTAGAACCACCGGATCCTTCTACCTCACCAGTGTGAGTTCTACCATTGCCAAACACCATCAAAGAGATCCTGGACGTCTTCGTCCTACGTATATGGAAGACGCCACATGGTTGGGAAGGATATTTGGACAATTTATCATACTGTCAAGTCATGTGCAGTTATGAGTGAAGACTAAGCAAAGCATCTTGGAATAAATCCTCATCAGGGATTCAACAATTCACCGATAACATCCCAATCCACTAAAGCGATGTAGTCTTTCTTGTCCTATATTGGCACTACACATAATTGCTCAAAGCATATATACAGAAGCAAAAATGTGCTAGTGCCAAAATGGGCCAAGAAGAGGCGTGGCGGGAGCATCCGAGACAAGATGTCCGAGCGCCCTAGAGCTATCTGCGCAACACAGATCATGCAACCTTGCCCGAGTCATTACATCACATCACATCCACCCCACCCACCAATAGCTGCAGGACGGAAAATAAAACCTCTACGGAAAAGGGCTTCATCAAAGTGGTTCTTTCTCTGCTCTGTTTATGGCCCTATGGTAATTCACTGATAGTGAGCTCTCACAGTGAATTCTACCAGTGCCATACACAGAACAGGAGTCATTATCATCATCATCATCATCATCATCAGGCCAGCCCTGTGAGGATAGTCAGCCCAGGGAAGCAACACTATGCAAACTAGACGCACACAAGCAGAGCGGAAACAACAGCCTAGAGAAAGAGAGGGAGGGAGGGAGAGAGAGATCAACATCATACATCCAGAGGTTTGCTTTAAGTCACGACTGAACCACACATTGAGTAACAGGTCAACAGCTAAAGCCTATAGCCTACTGTGGTACGTCTCGACTAAATACACCTCCAGAGTGAGCAGGGATCTCATCTCACTATAAAAACCTATAATCACCTGCACTGCCATCTTTAAACTTCTACCAAAAGAGAGGTATCATCGACATCTGCTGAAGCAATGCTGAAAATAATCAGCAATTCATCCATAGCTGTAAAGATTTTTTTTAAATATTGGTTCTCATTTTTATCTTTGAAGTAGGTCTAGGCTAATATTGTTGAAGAACCAAAGAATTGTAAGAACCAAAACCAAAAACATTTCGGAATGTCTCTTTTGCCACAATTATACTCATTCTTCAAAAGGTTGAAACCCTAAACTTGATCTATTCTTCAACCTATAATAAGAGGATGTATCGACGCTTTAATTTATATCTAGAAACAAGTTGATTCTGTAAAATCTACTTTACTTCTTAAATGGAAAGATACACAATACTCAGACAAAGAGTCAAACAGGTTTTTAGAACGGAATCCTAAGAAAAGATCACAGAGTTTTGAGTTTGACTTTTATTTTTTTGTAATTTACTAATTTGAGTTTTGAATCATTAAAAAAAAAAAACTACAGCTGAGTGTCCACGTCCTAACCTTGGCAGGATCGTCTTTATAAGCGTCATCATCGCACTGCAGAGATGTTGCCAGGACCCAAACAGGTGCCCCACCCTTGGTTTATAGCCATTAGCTCCATCACCCTGAGACCTGCAGTCCACGGATTCCCCATTGATCCCAGCGATCAAACCATGTACTAAGTGATTCCTCAGACACTCAAATGGCTCCCTGAACAAGACTCCCATTGCCATTTCCTGGAGAAATCAATAGCACTAAAAAGGCAGAGTCAAAAAACCTGCGTCCTTCAAAGGTTGGCTTACAGCCTCTTTTTTTTTTTTTTTTTTTTTTTTTTTAATAATTGAAGAAGGCTTATTGTTTTATTTGAATGTGGTCTCACAATAGTCTCTAAAAGGCAGAAATAAATAGTATTTTTTTTTGTTTTTTTTCCTGAGGGAAATACCCTAAAAACAACTGCTAGTAATTTCATGTATAGTAGGAATATTAACATTGTTTCCCAGGTTGGACATCTGTAGATCTGTGAACAAACGTTCTATTTTTTATGTTTTTATTTTTATTTATTTTTTTGTCATCATGCTGATCAAATAAAAGGAGACAAAAGTCATTTTGCTCCATGTGTGATGATCCCACAGCTGTCAAAACACAAAGCTGGACCAACTGGAATATCCTTTTTTTTTTGGTGAAGACAATAAGGACACAAAGGGTCATACTTTGGATATTTTTGTGCATAAATTAGATGTTTTAATATTTTTCCCTGATTGTTTCGTTTTTCCATGTTTCTTTAACAATTAAGAAACTTACTTCTATAGGATTTAAGGCTGATAAAAGACATAAAAGTGGAGCCTGATAATAATGACTGCCCTTGTTTTTTTATAATAGATAGAAATGTTAACCCCAGAATGGAGCTGCTGTCGTAGTTAGTTTAACCTCCACTGGACCAAAGCTCCTTCTCTTAATCGCATTTATAGTCTTCAAGTCCTGCACTTCACGGTGATTTCAGGATTTATTACTTCTCTAAGTCTCACCGCAAGATTTGTGCTCAAAAACAGACATTTGAACACAAATAGTCAAATTAATGAAGGTTCAAATGAAAAACATTGAGAATCTCTCCATTTCAAACATAAAAAATTCCACAATTTTATACATATTTGTCTAAAAAGTCTGTCACGCCCGTTCTGATTATTGTTTAAAATTAACTGACGTCGTAAATAACCTATTTCTTGTTAAATAAATCAGATAAAAATCATTGGATTGTGGTTAGATAACACAATAAAAGTGCGTCATGTTAACTATTTGCATTTAAACGGAAGGAGCAGGTGCAACCACAATGCGCAAACTGTGGAACGAATAAAACGCACGCACGATGAAAGCCATTCATTCAATTTCATTTCATTTGACTTCTTATAGTGTGGACTATTCCTCTAAACTAATATGTGGACCATTCCTCTAAAATGAAATGAATTAAACTTCATTTTAGGGATTGAAATTTGACAAAACCTTAAACGAAGTTTTTCTGCTGTAATTATTTCTGAATTGCGGCCTTTTGAAAATGTGTTTTAAAGTGCATATTCAACGCATTGTGATAACATTTCAGTTCATAAGAAAGTGTTGGTGAAACGTGTAAATGTGGTGTAATCCGTACCTTTGGAGCTGGTCTCCATCGCTGCGCGTCCCTCCATCTTCCTCTGAGGCCACAAAGTGCGCACACATTTATTCCCTCCGCCGATTGTCACCGTTTCGACTTTTTCTGGACAAGACGGTAAAGTGTGTGTGTGTGGATGTGTGTGTGTGTCTATGTGTGTGTGTGTCCGTGCAGCAGCAGCAGCAGCAGGAGCGGCTCTGCACATTTACAATGAAACAAAAGAAATCCAAGCAGTCCCTGAACTTCCTGAGTATCAAATGTCAATTTCAGCCCTGCGTCTCTCTCTCTCTCTCTCTCTCTCTCTCTCTCTCTCTCTCTCTCTCTCTCTCTCTCTCTCTCTCTCTCTCTCTCTCTCTCTCTCTCTCTCTTTTACCTGCGCGTCCCAAAGCGCACAAAGAAACGCGCACCTTTTTAAAGGCGCACACACACACACACACACAAGGACCGCAACTCAAAAAATCCTTCTTCAAAATGCGTAATTGACGCGTTTTTTACGCACAGGTTTGTGCATTCATGGACACCATGATCTGGATTCCCAGCAGAAATTGGTCCCGAACAGCCTCTATACTGGTCTGCCTTCATCCTATTGGAGGATCTGAGTAATCTGGAGCTGTGCTGTGTGTGTGTGCTGTGCTGTGTGTGTGAACCCGGAGCTGATGCAGTCTGAGCGGATGAGGACTGATTTAGTCTCTCAGGATTAAACCATTTTCTGACAAATTATTTGAACCAACCCCCTCTTCGAACCGAACCAACCACGGAAAAACACCACGAATAATAATCTTGACATTATTTACCTTTAATGTATTTATGGGAAAGAGCCATAAACATGACTGTTATATATATATTATCTAAACACACAAATAGAATTTTATTTTACGATTCACACGTCACGTCTGATAATCTTTTATTTCTTTATTCAATTTTTTTATTTTTTTTATTTTTTATTTTATTTTTTTGGTGTTTTTTCGTGGTTTTGTTTTTGGGCACAAATGAATATAAACAGCATAAAAATATAAATATATCTCTTTTTTTTGGTATATGTAAAAAATAAAAACTGTACTAATACAAATTATAAATAATTTAACCCCGTAATTTCCGTGAATTCTGATAGTATTTCGCAATTAATTTCAGGATGAAAAAATATTTAAAAATTAAGTAAAATTGCAATTAAATAAATAATACATTTGGATTTTATTGGGGAGCTTCTTTGAGGCGTTTGGTCTTTGATATATTATTTATTTCCTATTAAGTTATAATGCATGAAATCATTCGAGGCTAAAGAGTTTAGAGTAAATTCGTTTATTTTGTTTATATTATCAATTATTTTCTAATCAGATCAGAAACTTGCTCTTTCACATAGTATTTAAAGGCATTAAAGCCTTCTATATAAAGCTATAGTTACAGGCCTACAGACAAATGTTTATCTGCATTAAAAAAAAAATTAAAAAAATAGGTAAAAAGAATTAGAAATCCTAAAAAATAATCAAATCTATGAGTGATCAAATAGTAAATATTGATGTATATATTGTCTAAGGTTCCGCAATTAAAGCCTCTCATGTGGAACAGGGAGGAAATCTGTTTAATAATTAGGATTAATCATCAAACAACAGCCTGTATTGCGATGCATTTGGATATTACGCGTGCACATCGTTCCCAGCCCCCATCCTGGGATTAGTTGGAGCTGATGCTGCACTTCTTGGGTTGAGATGCTCTGAGATCAAATGACTGCGTCCAGATGGTTAATGATTGTCTAACACTGCGCCATCCCTGCACTCACTCCCTGTCTGCCTGCCTGCAGGTTGCTTCCTGTTGCAGGGGAAATAAATGCCTTTAGTGCAGCAAACGCACATTGATCAATTATTAGTCACGTGATAAAAACGAGTTTAAAGTCAATAATACAACCTGGTGAAGTTCGTCCTGAAGCACGATGAAGGCCTCCAGCAGGCCTCTGATGCTCCTCAGCCTCCTTTTACGCACAGAGACTGTGCGTAAATGTGTCCCTGGACCACAGAGGACGTCTAATATATGCGCGGCAGAGGCTGCTTACCTGCTGTTGATGATTAGTCAGATAACTGTGTGCACCAAGCTCGTCTAATATTTAGATGTGACGGAGAAGGCTTTGGTTACATTCCTTTCAGACGCTGAAATGAATCCGCGGTGCGTCCGTCGGTGCTGGGGAGACGGACCCATGGTTTCCACCTGGAAACGTTGAAACAGGAGCCCTGGATCATCTGTTGGAGAGGCTGATCATGAGTGGCTTGTGGATGAATTTTTAAAACACTCATTTGGTTCCGTGCTGTCGTGCGGGAGCCGATCGTGAAACAAGGATCAGATGGACGTCATCAGGCGATCAAATCCTCTGCACGACCAATGAAATAATAATAATGCAGCTGGATGGATGCTCCGACACATGACCCACATGTGGATCAATGTCAAGGTCGGGTGACAACACAGACATGAATAGGAACCCTTCTCAGTGTCACCTTTTATAACACAAATAATAAATAACACGTGGTCTGCTTATATTGTCTATATTTTTAATGAATTAGTGCTCATTAATAGAGTAATGGTGGGTGAGAGGGGTATTAGAGCTTGACTCAGGAGGTATATATGACTATGACATTTGTACATTTATGTATTTTAAATATCGAAATATAGAACTATTTCTAGCTAGTAACTCAAAATAAAAAAATAAAATAAAAACAGTATTCGTATCTAAAATGTAATTTCAATTCTTAATAATGTAAATTAATTTTTTTTTTTTTTTAATCTGTATTGTAGCCCAAGACCACAATAACTGAGACCATAGATCTATTTTAAAAACCATGATATGATGGAACAGTTAAAGAGCATTATGTCTTTATTTTAGTTTTCTTTTATTCAAAAGACAAAAAAAAAAGGTGTCTGCAACTCTTGACAAGTTTATTTGCCTAAATTCTTGAAAAAAAACCCACCAAAACAGTCCTTGTATGTATTTAAAAGCCACTGATGAGTTCAGAATTACTTTAAATATCTGAAAAAGGTATTTCTGACTAAATATGATGTTCCAGTTTTTGCAGATGTTTGATACATAAGGCACTGGAATGTTTGAAGTCAAATTACAACATTAGTGCATCAGGAACAGTTCAATGTGCGTCACAATAATGAAGATGAAGAAGAGCAGGTGAGGAAAATTCGGCCATGACAAAGATGTTCAAAATGTGGTCTCCAGACCACAGTTTAGTCTAGTATGGTTTGATATCAGGGCCTATACATTTATGTTATGATGCTAAAAGGCCTTCCATTGCCTGCATTTTCTCACACATTTTCATTTTTATTTACTTTTTTGTTTTTTTTAATGAATAAGTGAACTTGGATGCAGAAGGAGACATTAGCCATTTATAAAGAGATGCCTTAGAAGTTAAAATAAATGATAATAAATTGTATGTGTATTTTTGTCAGAGGTGCATTATTGACAGTGAGATGGTTTTCCATGGCTTGCATATAAAAGTATTAGAGCAGGAGGGTTATAAGTTTTATTGCTGGAGCACTTTAAATGGCTTTGTTTGCTCGATAATCAACACTTCACTTGTTTATGTCTGTTTTTCTGCAACAAAATAGAGATTTCAAAATTTTGCAAATTTATTGATGCCCAAACATTATCACCTGTAGCCTTATAAAGGAGTCAAATGTAAGTCAATTTCTTTAAATGAGGTTGTATGGGAATATTCAGAATTCTGTTAGATCTAAAAAATAAAAAAAAAATTATCATGTAATAATTCCAGAAAGTTCATTTTATCTTATTTTTGAATAATATGTAAAGGGTTTCATTTATTCAAACAACTTTTTTTCAGGAAATTTACTTTGATATCCTGATATGTTTCAACTGTCAGCTGACAGTCTTTCTCAGAGGCGTCTGCTGATTGCTTTGATGTGTCCTTGACTTCTGCATTATAATTCCAGCAGGTTCTTTTTGAATAATATGTAAAGGGGTTCATTTATTCAAACAACTTTTTTTCAGGAAATTTACTTTGATATCCTGATATGTTTCAACTGTCAGCTGACAGTCTTTCTCAGAGGCGTCTGCTGATTGCTTTGATGTGTCCTTGACTTCTGCATTATAATTCCAGCAGGTTATTTTTGAATATTATGTAAAGGGTTTCATTTATTCAGAATTATTATTATTTTAGGAAATTGACTTTGATCAAAGCGATCAGCAGACGCCTCTGAAGAACACTGGCAGTTGACGGTTGAAAGATGTCAGGAGATCAAATTACATTTCCTGAAAAAAAAAGAAGTAGTCTGAATGAATTAAACTGTAACATATTATTTAAAAAGAAGACAAAAAGAAGTTGCAGGAATTACAGTTTTAAGCAGAAGTCAAGGACACATCAAAGCGTTCAGCAGAGGCCTCTGAAAAAGGCTGGCAGTTGACAGTCGAAACATGTCAGGAGATCAAAGTGCAGAAATTTCCGGAAAAAAAATGTTGTTTGAGCAAATGAAACCTTAACATATTAAACAAACAAACAAGAAGTGATTCTAATTTCAGTTGTAACAGTGTATTATTGAGTTATTACTATCAAAAATGTAACTATTATTGCATGATCTCAATTCTTTCTTTATATTAGAAAAATTGTTTATGAAAGAACCAAATAAGTTTGTTGAGTTTAATTTAAAAAAAATGCTGTGACTCTATTCACACAAACCATTAATTGCAGCATTTCAAACACATTTAGCATCTCTTCAGGCTCTTTTCTGCAGTGTGGATGGCTGTGGATGGCTGTGGTGGGCGTGCACATGTTAATGTTTTAGTAAAGACACAGGGATCATTGTGTCTGCTGCTGTTGCCCCTCTGCACCCACCCCATGCACCCCCTACTGTGTCACTGAAAGAGAGCTTGTAACCTAAGAGAACCCACCGCCTGTGACCCGACCCTTAGCTTCAGAAACCCAACACCGCTGAACCGTTACTCAAAGTGGTTGATGGCTACATTTTTAATGGGATAAAACCAACATGAAGATGAAGAGATGGAAAACATTTTCTGTATATCCATTCTGCCACAAGAAACCAAAAAACTACAAAAAAACAAAAACTACACAGTGTTTTTGAAAAACAGCTGATTTTGAGAATTCTGATCATATAAAAGCCACAAACTAAAAGTTGATCCATCAAAAAGTGATGTAAGTTTTCTATAGACTTCCTTCCAGGATTAATGCACCAGGCAGACAAATTGTGAAAAGCTTTTGGATAAAGAAGAACACACTGCAGTAGCCATCAGTGATTGATCCAACCTGCAGCAGACAGACTGTGAGCCTAATGTGGAGCCTCAGGGCATCGTATAATTCCTAAAAAGGCCTCAGCGGCCCAGGACACCTGACCACCCTCTGTTTGGTACCGACCAATCAGACGCTGGCTGTCTGGCTTTGACATTACGTCATGGAGGCCTATGCAGCTTGTCCTGACAAACGCACTGCGGATAAAACAGAAGCTCTAAATATTTCATTGAGGATCTCAGGTTGCTGGACATCTAGAGGTCAGGAGTGGATAGAATGAGAGCTCCATCCTCTTTCCGCTCCCTCCTCCCCATCTTCTTTTAATGCAGAAGCAGAGAAGCGGTGATCAATGGATTGTAGATATTGGTTTTTACCCAGTGCCATTTACATTAGTGGATGTAGTCTGGACTATAATAGCTTTATTATATCTTTCAAGATAGGTGAAATGAATGAATTAACACATTTTCAAGAAGAATCGTAATGTTTGGTTTTAAAATGAATGAGTCAAATGTAAGTCAATTTCTTTAAATGAGGTTGTATGGGAATATTCAGAATTCTGTTAGATCTAAAAAGAAAAAAAAAAATTTATCATGTAATAATTCCAGAAAGTTCATTTTATCTTCTTTTTGAATAATATGTAAAGGGTTTCATTTATTCAGACAACTGTTTTTCAGGAAATTTACTTTGATCTCCTGACATGTTTTGACTGTCAACTGCCAGTCTTCTTCAAAGGCATCTGCTGATTGCTTTGATGTGTCCTTGACTTCTGCATCATAATTCCAGGTAGTTCTTTTTGTCTTCTTTTTTAATAATATGTTAAGGTTTCATTTATTCAGAAAAGTGTTTTTCAGGAAATTTACTTTGATCTCCTGACATGTTTTGACTGTCAACTGCCAGTCTTCTTCAGAGGCATCTGCTGATGGCTTTGATGTGTACTTGACTTCTGCGTAATAATTCTAGGTAGTTCCTTTTGTCTTCTTTTTGAATAATATGTTAACGTTTCATTTATTCAGAAAACTGTTTTTCAGGAAATTTACTTTGGTCTCCTGACATGTTTTG
Source organism: Gouania willdenowi (assembly GCF_900634775.1). Lineage (NCBI taxonomy): Eukaryota > Metazoa > Chordata > Actinopteri > Blenniiformes > Gobiesocidae > Gouania > Gouania willdenowi. The sequence goes on from NC_041049.1 coordinate 11,409,196, forward strand.
ACTGTCAACTGCCAGTTTTCTTCAGAGACGTCTGCTGATTGTTTTGATGTGTGTGTCTGGTTAAGGTTTCATTTATTCAGACGCATAACATATTATTCAAAAAGAAGACAAAAAGAACTTGCTAGAATTGTTATGTGGAAGTTTAGGACACATCAAAGCGATTAGCGGACACTTCTGAAGAAGGCAGTTGATTGTCGAAACATGTCAGGAGATCAAAGCAAATTTCCTGTAAAACAGTTGTCTGAATAAATTAAAGCTTAATATAATGTCCAAGTTGTCTGGATTTTTGTTAGTGAGGATGTATGGAACCCTCACTATTGTTTTCCGTGCAATTTAGCGCAATTAAATTAACTCCATTTACCTTTTTGGGTTCAGCTCACTGCACACAAGTGAAGTGCCTAAACTCAAAGCTCTTCGTCTCTATTCTTATGGATTTTGCTTTGTGCAAAAGTCTCATTTCAACAGATATTGGCTGAAACAGTTCCCTTAAAGTCGGGAGTATGAAAATGTCTAAAATGAACTTGGGTGCTGGAGAAATAATTGTTCTTCATATTTGAGGCTGAGGCTGCTTTCACTGCGGTATTGTCTCGGACTCGAATGCACAGAGAACAGCTGATCATTTTCTTTCACTTTATTCAACAATGGAGCAGCAACAAATTTATTCACTTTTGGTGGCTTTGATGTTTTGTTTTGTGCCGTGGTCGATGTCATGCCCACCCACAATGCCATACGCTCCTTGACACTTCCTGTGTTTGGTTTGAGACAAGAGCGTGTGTTCAGAGCACAAGTGAATCGCTTTTGACTTTGATTAGAAACTCTCTGAGACAGGCCAAAACAATCGCTCGAGACTTAGTTTGTGTGCTCTAGAATTCTTTGGTTTGAACGCACTCTTAGCATGCAGCTTGCCCTGCTATTAACTCATTCATGAACATTTGTAGCCCCTATTTCTGCACAACGTTGCGTTCACACCAAACTACAGTCGCTTCAGTCACCCGTGATGAGTTGCTTGAACATTGTTGCGCTTTTTGGTTGCTCTATCGCTCCATCGATGGACGACCGGAGAATAATGTACGTGTCTGCGGAGCCAGAGGCAGGCAGCACTGCGGGCTGCTGCATCGAGAGGGCTGCACACTTGTTCTCCGGCCGTACGTTTACAACACTTATCATAGAGAGTGTCGCTTGTGCTTACGGTTTAAATGCTCAACTTATGGAGTTACTAAAGAATGAGTCCAAGGTGTACCCCCACCTAACGCCCAGTATGAGCCGGAGATAGGCACCGGCAGACCCCCGCGACCCTGAAAACAGGAAAAAGTGGGTCTGACAATGGATGGAGCGGGACGGCCGGGGGAGTTGTTGTTTGAAGTCACTTGAAAAGTTCACATTTGTCAACTTTGAAAGACTTGTCGTGACTGGAATCGCGCAAGTCACGTCACTTGAAGGGAGGTCGTCATTTACATTGATTTTGAATGCTATCTAGTCGCCAGAGTTGCTTCAGTCGCGTTCAGTGTGAACGCACCTTAAAACCAAACAAAGTTTTGAAATAGGTAGCTTATCACTCAATGGACCGTTTGTCTAAACTAAGAGTGCATTCACACCGACAAATCCTAGAGCGGTTAAAATGCTCCAGGATTTGTTTGCTCGGATAGTCCCCCTAGTTTGGGTGATGTGAACACGCAAACAAAGTCTAGAGCGGATCAAACTGGTGAATTCTAGAGCCATCGTTTTTGTCGGTCTCAGAGCGTTTCCAATAGAAGCCTAACCCTATTAGGAGCACCGTGAACACAACTGCACTCAGAGAGGATCAAACACAGGAAGTATCGCAATAACGTAGTGCGCGCGGCAATTTGTTGCTGCTCCATGAAAGCCAAACAGAGAAGGCAGAAGTTTCTGCGCTTTCTTCAGCGCTCGCTTTGACCCATTGTTGTTTCTGTTTTTCTGATGGCGCCCTCCAGGGGTTAGCTAATGCAACTGCACCAGAGGCTGTTTGGAGCAGATCAGAAGTTGCGCTCTGAACGCAAACCGAGCCAAACCAAGATGATAAAATTATCCAGCTGTCCTCCATCCATTTGGACCGAGTCCAGGACTAAACTGGTGTCACGGACTGAGTTTACCTCCGTACTGAGATTGTAACCTAACCCTAACCCTTACCTAATCCAATAAACAAATAAAACACGTGTCCGTTCACTTTGAAAACAAAAATAAACAAAAATATATTTTCCGGTAGTGCACATGCGCATATATGCTCACAATCGATCTCAGCACAAGGTAAACTCAGTCTGTGACACTGGTGTGAATGTTTGATCATCTCATACATTGGTGAAAATCAACAATGACGTTAAAGTCCTGAACATCACGTGCCTGGCGGTCGGTTGTCATCTCTGATCAGCTTTGACACAAATAAATGTTAATCACATGAAAAACATCAGTGGACGTTAAACATGCTGCAGCTTGTGGGCTTTATAAATAAAGACCGACAGGAAAGGAGAGGAACTGCTGCGTGACTAAATACATTTTTCAAAGCAAAGAGGATTAAACAGCCTTATGTCACAGCATTTATTCCCTCCTGCTGTGATCACAGAGGAGGGGGTTTCACATAGAAGCACTGAGCAGGGGGAGGGAGCGCCATCAGGTGGTCAATTCACCACACTACATCACATTTCCATTTATTCCATAATCGCAGATCTGATTTAAGAAGCATCTCAATATATTTGTATTACAAAAAATATGTGCAATTTCATTCAATTACATTTTATGGCCCGTTTCAACGTATTTTATTTCATTATAACCATTATTATTTTTAATCTATTTGTACAGAAACAGTCAGTGATCAGTGCTGTGCTTTGAAAGACTTTTACTAAGCAGAATTTCTGTGTAAAAGAAATATAAAATGATAGAAACGTGTTTCTGTGCAGTGTGGAGCTACACTGACCCCTGGTGGACAAACACAGATCGAAAAACAAAAGTGATTTAAATATATTTCCTTCACTTTGGAGATTATCCAAGGAACCAGTTTAACTCAATTCTGTTCCAAAGAGCAAAATTATGTTTGCTTTTATTTTATCCTGTGCTTCATCAGCATTTTCATTTGAGACAATGTAGCAAACATAATAGAAAAACACATTAGAGACAGTCAACTGAATGCTAAACTCTAAGATATGGGAATAACGGTAAATGGACTTTTATTATCACTTGTTATGATAGATTGGGATTAATGCAGGGCTCAGACACCACATGGTCGATGGAAGGAAAATGTTTATGTAAATTTAGACAGAATGCAAATATATATATATGAAAATTTGACAAACAACCTTAACACCCTGAACAACTGAAATGTTGTGTGGGATATTCATAATGTTTATGTCATAATGCTGCAGTCTCACCCTTGTTTAAGTGTGTTCATCATATTTGCCCTAGTTTTGATTCTTTCACCATGTAGCCATATCTAAAATGTAGTTTTCCTAATTTATTTTTCATTTCAATGCCTTCGATTGATCATTATTATTGTTACATTCTTATACCATACTGCAGTCTTACCGGGTTTACGTGTGTACATCATGTTTAATTTTTTTATTTGTGTTTTTTTTTTAATTTATTTTATTTTAATGCCTTAACTCAGATTTGGGTTGTTTGCTGAATTTTCCTAATTTTTAATGAATCTTTTTGCAGTCTCACCCCCATTAAAGTGTGTTCATCATTGCACTAGTTTTTAGGGTTTAATCATAAAACAAAAAACATTTCAAATATTTAAAATTTGTATTATTTGCCTTACCTTTAATTTGGGGTTTTTGTTAGATTTTCTTTTCTATTTTTATGCCTTTTTGCATGCTCACCCCCATATAGGGTAAGTATACACTATAATTAAATTAGTTTTTAGGGTTTTACTGTAGCTTTATCTCAAACCTTTTCATTTTTATACCTTACTATTAAGTCAGATTTGGAGTTTTAGTGACATTTCATTTTTTTGTGTTCATCATAAATTAACTTGTTTTAATTTATACTTATCTTAAAAACAATCTTTTAATTTTAACACCCACATTTATGGGTGATTTTTGGTGTTTCCGTCATTTTTTAAAAAAAATAAATATATATTAGTGAAATGTATTTACATTTTTACCCCCTAATAAAAGCTTCATCTCTACTTTTTGATGTTTGTCAGTTTGGAGACAGTTTTTGGGGACAAAAATAAGCTTCACTGCAGCAGGAAAAAATCTTTTTTACACTTTTTTCCTCATCACACGAATGCGGCACAATTTACAACTGAAATAATCCAGCTTTTTGACAGAGCAGGATTTGTTACAGCAATTATACAGTATAACATCCTTACTTTTTGTGATAAGTTTATCATAGTATAAAGTCCCTGCTTTAGTGATTTATCATTAAATTAGGTATTTAAAATGATCATAAAAGAAAATAAAACTGTGTGAATTTTAGCACAATAAGAGAAACAAGACAGAAAGAACAATGGCAACTGGAAAAACAAACAAAAAACTAATGTGGAAGTATTGCTAACCTGTACAGAACTTTTCTTGTTCTGTATTTAATTCTAACAATAGTGTCAGACACTGCAGTGTCCGTACAGACAACATTTAAAAAGAGAGGAAACAAAAGTGCATTTTATTTAAAAAAAGAAAAGAACCAGCCTTTGTCCAAGAACAGCTATACACATTGAATGTTTTATTAAAAAAAGAAGTTATAACAGTTTATTTTATACACAACTATTTATGAGGTTATAAGCCTATTAATATAGAGCATTTGTCTTTTCTGACAAGCATGCCCACTTCACAATGCAAAGAAAAACAAAAAAAAAACCAAAAGGGTGAAGAATGTGATTCAAATAAAACCAAAAATTGACTTTTCTAAGCAAAAAAAAATAAAATAAAAATAAACCTTTTAACTTTTTTAAACCTTCAAGTATCACACAATAGGTACCAAATACATACTTGGTTTTTTTGTTGTTGATTTTTTCTTTTTTTGAAAAAGGAAAAAAAAAAAAAGTGACTTTCATGCTGTGTGTGTCCCCGCTAAACACCCTTGAAGGCAGCAGTGGAGCCTCAGGGGGCCACAAATCCACACAAAGCACCAAACAAAGTGAGAGATGTGGAACCTCGACTCCACGGCAGAAGCATGCAAACTGGGGCTGAGTTTACAGGATCACAGCACGGACTCTGTGATGCTAAAACCTACACAACGAAGCTGAAATGATTGTCTGTGGATGTGATGATGGGACCACCTTTATTCATGTAGCTCATTTTTTTCCATTTCACCTGTGTTATACCATTGGGACTGGAGCAGGAGTGTGTGGCTGTGGAACCACAATGCAGTTGCTGGCAAAGTTTGCATTTCAAATGAATTCATTTAAAGATGTCAACACTGGAGTTTGTGGATGCTGAAAACATTATTTGCGAGAATGAAATCACAAAGAGTGGAAGTGGAAGAAAAAACACTCGAAAAGTAAACTTTTCGCGACTAAAATCAAATCCCAATGGGAAGCATAATGATTTTACAGTGTTTTCCTGATGTAACAACACAACAACTGTGTTTTAATAGCAAAACATGCATTGGATGGGGAAGCAAAATGGAACAAAAAGAAGGAAAGTGGTTCAACAATAGGCGTTAAAGTATTGCTCAGGATAATGCTGTAAACTTTATGTATATATATATAAAAAAAAAAAAACATTTGAGAATACATAATTTACCAATTGGATCCCTGTTTTGTCAATGTCCGTCTATTTTTCACACAAATGTAAACAAAAACAAACTTGATCACAAGTTTTAAGCCTAATTGTAAAATAAGGGACATCGTATGTGTGTGTGTGTGTGTGTGTGATTTATCGAAAGGTAAAATGTTACAGTTTTTGAATAAAAGCTAAAAAGTGAAATTAAATTGGAGATTGATTTGATTTTTTTTTTTTTGTGCTGTTAATGAAACATCCTGAAAACATTCATTTTTCCTGTCCTGATTCTTACGTGAGCTTCAACATTCAAAACCACCTCCCGTGCGTCACACAGGCAGTCATCGGGTAAATATTAAATAGAAAATAAACCTTTTAAATTGGTGACGACTGTCGGCACGAGCCACACGTTTGACTTCTGTACACTTCGAACTATCTGCTTCACTTCTACCTCTGTACAAATAAACCTGATAGGGTATCTCTACAGGGTAAAAAAAAAATGAAAAATAAAAATAAATCCTCATCCTCGGTGTGTATGACGACGTAATTATTAACCAGAAGCCAACTACGCATTTTTCAAACAACCCAAAAGAAGATGATTTAACCCTAAAGCCCCTCTGCTCTGCTATGTTAGCGTTTAAATTGCAGAAAGCTGAGAATAAACAGACCATTTCTTTCCTCTGGAGATGTGCTTTCTAATACAGCTGCAAGTTTTTTCTTGCATTTGCGTCTGTTTTTTTTTTTGATAGTTGTGTGCACAGAAAGATAGAAAGAAAGAAAGCTCGGTAAATACATTTCAATGTTCTCTCTAGGTAGTCTCAACTGCCGTTTAGAGTTTCGACAAGCAACTCAAGGCCAGTGTTGTGGGTGTTTACGTGGAATTTTTCATGTGGAAAAAAAACCCAAAAAAAAAAACAAAACAAGAGGCGTTTCATCACTGTACACAAATAATGACCTCCCTTTGGTGAAGAAGAAGTACATAAACAATAGGTTGGAAAGGACTTTACACTTTGAAATGTGAACAATCTGATAAACAGACTGAGTGTCTGTCACAAGTCAGATCCAAACTGGGAGGGGGGAGAGGGGGCATGCTGACACGTGGGCGGACCTATACGACACTATCCGGCAGGTAGAATCCGTCAGTCTAACTGCCGATTTGACACTTTTTCTTGCACTTGACTGCGATTACAACAGATATGCTGCTTGTTTTGTTAAAAACACCAAGAAAAAAAAAAACTGCATCATCAGAACACAGAATGATAAACAGAGGGGAGGGTCGCTGCTTCTGTGTAACCTGGGAGGGTCATGTGATCAGTGGTTGGCTCTGGTCCGTTTACAGTTCCCATAATATGAGCAAATCTGATCATTTTGTCCAGAAAACCTCAGCACAAAGCTAGTTATTAGCCTCTTACCTGCATGTACTCATTTTACCATATGCGTTCACCCCTAATCTTCACTCTGAACCATGACATCCAGCTGCATAAGTGTAACAAAAATATCGTAACAGCCATCAAAAGCATCCAGATCACAGCTTTTTTTTTTTTTTTTTTGCACAAACGCAGTGAAACAGATCAGACATGTTGTGTGTATCGGGGCCGCGAAGCAAGTGGTGCTAAATAATGGTCAGAGTCGCTTTGCATTGTGGGGGATGATGGTGAATTGTGGCGAATGTTTACAATTTGAAAAGTGACAGAAATAATAATCGGGGGAGGGGTTTTCTGAAAAGTGGTGGATCAAGAGCTCAAAAATGATGCGAGTGTGTGTGTGTGAGAGGAAAAACAGCTACAGAACAGGAGAGGTGTCCGTCAAACACACACCAAAGGCTAGATATCCATAAAAATCCTTGTTAAGTAGTAATAATAACAATAAAAAAATCAACTTGTTTAAATATGAATATTATAAGTCTGCTTTCTCATGGTTAGGAAATCAAATATAGTCTCTGTAGGGAGGGGAGGAGGGGGGAGGGGGTTAAAGGGAGCCCCTCCTTTTACTACAACTCCATGTCCTGGGCTTCGTCTTCTGAGAAATCAGACATGGAGCTTTCAGATGAAGAGTCGCCCGCTCCTTCTTCCTGCTCCTTCAGAGCTTCCTCTGTTGCATATTTCTGGATGTACTCTGTGGAGAAAACCAGACAAAGCACTTTTTAAAATGATGAACAGCTGATTGACAGCGTGAGAAAACATTGGTTGTTCATGAAAAGCTAAACTTTGCAGCTCTTTTCAGCGCGTGACCTCCAAAATAAAGTTTCCAAGAGATCAGAGACCCCCACTGTAGCAGAAGGTGGTTGAACACAGACATGAACAGTCATGTGTAGACAGGGCCATCTATAAAGGGAGGGCCTTTTGGGACCATTGTTAAAGTCAGCAAAATGATGATCCATTGTTCTATGAATCTGTAATAACCACATTTATGTATTTATCTGAATAATATTCACTGTATAAGTTCATTATTATTATTTGTACCATTGTATATCGTCATCTTAAAGATGCAAATCCTTGTTTTAATTAGAAAATATAACATGTCCACACTTGAAAACCCTCGACCTGACATTCCTCACAATATTAACTGTCACGAAAAATAATTTACATTGATTTATTGTGACCAAGCTAAGCACTGCAGTGAATATGAAATGGTTCATCATTTACATTTATAATACCAGGGGATTAAACATTATTAAATATGATTACTCATCTGTTTATAAATAGAATTTTAGTACGTAGTAGTTTTTGTGACAAACACAAAGAAACATTTTTTTTGCCACTAATCTAAACCTGAGTGAATGTCACCTTGGAGCAAGGGATCAATGCTCCACCTCCTTTCCTTCTTTAAAATCAGTCCATGATAAGGTTTTTTTAAAACTCTTCAAAAACGCTGTTTCTTTCGCCAAAAATCGACCAAATTACCTGGAATCCCCCCATTAGTACCAATGTTTTGGTGTGAGAATGGTCAGTGGGTATTGCATTAAAAGACCTACACCACTCTACACACACACAGACAGACGGACTGATGACAATACCCTTCGGCCGAGGGTAATGAAATGGGTTAAAAGTGTCCAAAACCGGTGGAAAAGGTGGTGAAATGGTATTATGAAAACCATACAAATTAGTTAGAAGTTGCAAATTAGAGAGTGGCCAAAAACAAAGTGCTAGAAAGGGTTGAAAGTGTCAATAATGGCTTAAAAGTGGCAGAAAAAAAGCAGGAACAGATGGTTTGAACTGGCAAATAATGGCCAAGTGTCAATAATGGATCAACATATGCAACAACAGGTGGGAAAAGTGGTGGAAAGGGTTTAAAGGTGCTGAAAATGTTGAATGTGGAAATAAAATGTGCAGAAAAGAAATTAGAATTTGATGGAGAAGTGGCAGAAATGGGAGTAATGTAGCAAAAATGCTTATAAATAGGTTCAAATATGGCAAGTTTGGTGTAGTTACAGAGAAACGGTAAAAATAACCAATAACAGGCTTAAAATGTTAAAAAAATATTCTTTGTTTTTTTAAAAGCACCTGGCGACCCCATGGGGTCCAGACCCCAAGGTTGAAAACCCCTGATCTACGCGACATGTCTTTATTTGGCTGCACCTTTGATTTTCTGTTTGTACTCCTCTGGCCGATGGAGGTACATGGCGGCTGCGTCGCCGTTCAGGGGGTCGATGGGGTTTGGGTAAGCCAGCAGCTGGGGCAGGAACGACTCAAAGATGTTGGTCAGATCTGATGAGGAGCAAAAGAACACAATGTGACTTCATGAGTAGAAAGAACGAAGAAAGGAAAAGACCAAAAACTGCGGCACAAACATTTGTTCATTCTTTGGTTTTTTCCTTTTCAAAATCAATTTTAAAAAAAAATCAAATATACAGTGTCAATTTTTCAAAAATAATAAACTTTGACGTTTTTTAGCAATTTGTTTTGAGTATCCATCAATAAATGAAATAAAGACAAGCAAACTTTAAACAGGAAACTGAACATATAAAAACATGACAGTCACACAATTTCAACACTGAATTATAGTTTTGTGAGTTGTCCCTGAACACAACACAGTCCCACACAAGCCTCTACCTTTTAACCCTGTATTTACCTTTTAACCCTGTATAGAGCACAGACTGTAAAAAGAATAGACGACGCACGACAGTATATTATCACCCTACATTGTGTTCAAGTGCTAATTTTTCTGTGAAGTTTGTTTTAAATAAGTTATTTGAGGTTGAAAAACAAGATTTGACGCCATATTGACGATGACTGACAGCCGATGATTGGGCAGTACGATAAATGGGCGGGGCGTGTTACCAGGGCTCCTCCCACTGGACCCTATTGCGCAGAATCTGGCTCCAAATGATGTCAAATTTGCAAGATGGAAGTGCCGTATTTTGGCTTCTAGAACATTGAGTGGGAACAGCTACAGTGCACGCCCACTGGTATAGACATTACTTTGAAGTACAAATGTGTGTTATTTTTTCCTAAAGCTCTTCATATTAATGCACGGACTTTTTTTTTATTTATTTTATTTTTCATTTTGATCTTGGCCTGATGCAAAAACAAATACCTGCAGTACCTCTTTAATCTCCTGGGTGTCACTGGTGGGCTCCCTTACATAAAGGAAAGCGAACATCTATAGTGAGGTATTATGATGTTTAGAAGATTAAATCCCTCACTTTACAATACTTTAGATACTTGCTATTTCTCCCGTGTTCTCCATTCTTTCAAAACATCCTAAAAAACAAACACCTACAGCTTTATAAATCCTTTGAGGTCTTAAACAGTAGGTTCGGCCTCACATTCTCCTCAGTCACGACATTAGTTTAAAAAAATTAAGTAGCGTGGGATGAAACATCTGATGAGTTCATTACTGTGAATTTAGCTGAGTGACGAGGAGCTAATGGGATATTATTTAGAGAAGGGCACAGGGACGTGAAAAAGATGCAGCGATGATAAAAAGTAGCCCAGTGGAAATGTAAAACCCTGCCGTGTGTGCAATTATACGAGTCCTCTAAGGCCGACAGTTTAGTGACCTTGCCGGGTGAGGGTAGTACCTTGTTCCCGTTACACTTTTCCCCGCAGTAAGCAGAGTAGGGCACACAGGCGCCCACACTCAGGAGCAGTCGGTCCTTCTCCAACTAATCCCACAGTAGGAGAAATAAGAGCTACTCACCATAAAGGGCCGTCCATGTCTGGTTGATAACATCTAAGCACACTGTTCCTGACCTGGGGACAACAAACAGAACAAGAGGTGAAGATAATAAGTAGCATGATAAAATACAGGGAGGAAAATCAGATTTTTCTCATCAGAAATAGCAAAGCGTGACTATGTTTTAAGGGCAGGGGGTGGAAGAATGCATAAATATATAATACTTTGTTGAAAATCTTTCTAATATCCATTCTTGTTTGGCACACAAGGACGTCGGAACCATTTTTTTTCTAAGGAAGGGTAGGATTTTTGTGGGGAGGGGCATGGAAGCACGCACAAGGATTTGCTGTTATTTTATATTAGCATCACTTATAAAAGAACTAGAATAGATAAACATGGCATTTTTAATTCATATTATTAAGAAAGTAAAACTTTGATTCCCCCCCATGCTCCTTATAACAAAAGTATGCGTCAGAAAAACTGCACCGTGAGATTCAAACTTCTGCAACTCATGTCAAAACCTAAAGCCTTGATACATTTAACATATATACAAGTTGGTCACATCAAAAACATAGATCTACGCTTTTTTTTTCTTTTTTTTAAAAGACAAATGTAGGTCAGACAAATTTTATACAATAATAAATGTATTATTTCATGTATTGTACCAATTGGTTTGCCAGTCACTTAAATATGAGCAAAATCTGCCACTAATGACACATTATACCATTATTTATCTAAACTTATAGTCCAGTTTATTTCTAATGAATTTTTGGGCACTTTCTTTTTCTAGTTAAATAAATAAATAATAATTACTTAATTTTGAATGAAATTACTTTAATTAAATAAAACAAATTATTTGGGAGGGCTTTTTTTAGGGAGGCGTCAGCCCCCCATAAAATATAAAATATAGGCCTAATGACACCATTGAGTAGTACATAAAACAAGTAACACTAAAGCTTGTTTGACATTTAAACAATGTGTACATTTACTAAGTCCTGGGATTGAATTTGAACTTACGCTTCATCAATATTGGGATGAAAGATCTTGTTCATGAATCCTGGAAGAAAGAAAAAAAAGTGAACATCAACACAAAGGAACAAATATGGAGAAATAACCTTTTACACGTGTGCAGGTGAGGATGGGCTCTCACCTATTGATGGTGATTTGAATGGGTATTTATCAGGAAGATCTACTCGTACTTTCCACACGCCTCCCTCGTACGGCGCTGTGCAGGAGGACAAACCATGTGAGAAATCAGGTTAAGATTTGCTTTTTTTCTTTTCCTGATGAACATTTCACTGGAGCTCTCGTGCACTTAAGGAGAGTCGAGCATTGAAGTTACATCCATTTTCTGCTCGTCTCTTCCTTCCATTTTATGCTAGGATGCACTTGAGCCCTGGAGAGTTCTTGGCTTCCAAATAACCTCAAATAATGCACAGACATCAAAGAGGTAAAGATGGACATTTCTGTGAAAGTGTGTGGCTCTCCCAGAATAGCTGTGTGTAACAGGACTCTCATGTGCAGCACATGCATGACTCGTTGAGAGACGAAAGAATGACACAAGCATGCACTTGCACACGCATACACACAAAGTGACATCACTTTATTCAGCATCGTTTTGTTGCGGTCAAACACATGCTTCCACTCCTAAGCAATGCAAAAGTTTCAGGTTGACAGATGTCGAGATCAGAATTAGGAAAGTATTTCCTGCTGATGAGGCCATTTGCTTCATTCAAATCTTCCTCCACCCCAGTGTCTACTATTCATTTTACATTTTGTGGCTGTAGGGCCTGCTTTTAAGCTGCTTCATGTCCCTGGTCTGCAGGGAACAAACACACTCCAAACATGACACTGTGACAGATGTTCCTGTGCTGGATGCCCTAAAACAACACTACACTCATTTTATTTCTCTGTTTAAGGTTCAACTAAACATTAGTCTGTCATTTTCTACCAGTACGCTACCGTGAACCCAATTATAAGGAAAGTTTGAGCTTAAAGCTGCAGTATGTAAGTTTTCTTTTGGCTTCATTTGGTCAAAAACCGATAATAACCTTTGAGCATATTGTAATTTAAAGTCTTCTGATAGGACAGTGCAATTTTAGAACAAGAAGGAAGAATATACTTAATTGTCATATACAGTATGTAAAGCTACACAAACGTTAACCCATCCCGAAGAGCAGTGGGCAGCCACGCTGTAGTGCCTGGGGAGCATTTAGGGTTAAGGGAGTTGCTCAACATCCCATAGTTGGGATGTCGCACTATGACAACCTGACTATGATAGTCATAGTCAGCACCAGCACGAAGTGTTGAGTGAAAGAATAATACCATGTAAAGCACTTTGAGTGACCAAAATAAGGCGCTATATAAATACATTGCATTATAGAAATCTCTCCAATAAGATAAAGTCCCTACATTTGTCACCAGTCTCTATTGAGAAAAAAAGTTGCTAAAAGCTTCACAGTTGTGCACGTTCACAAGGATAACGGTAAGGGATGATAGGTTTTGAAACAGGGAGGGGAGGGTGGTTGTTTCTAGATTCTACATACTGCAGCTTTAATTACTTGTTTGCCTGAAGAAGGGAGAATAAGTATCGTTGAACACAAAAACACTAGTGAAAACGTTTTATATTTTAGAGATCTTAAATCTAGACCAACCATTAATGGAGCTGCTATCCAAAAACATTTAACGCGACTTTTAACACAAACAGAAAGTTTTTGACAGCGCGACTAAAAGTGCATACATTGTCTAAAAACTTTGACTACTGTGGTGCCAAAATACTAACGTCGACAAAAATGGAAAGAAAATTAGGCATCAGAGAGAGAGCAAGACAAAAAAAGACAAATTAACAAAAGCACTTACTTCCCTGCGGGCCAAAAAACTTCACTACAAATTCATTGAGTCCACTGAGGATGGTGACTTCATGCTTGCTCTCGATGCTGCAAGGCTGTTAAGGAAAAAGGGCTTCAATCTGAAAGCACTCACACAAAAAGCACAGATGACTAAGGCATTAACTGTTGAACAATACTTGGGGTCACCCAAAGGTTAACCGGTTCACATGAACATTAGCAGCGATTGTTTGCACGTCACAGTCGAGATGTGAATGCAACGAAAGCCTGCCCTGCAACACAATATGGGAGCCACTGTGACATCACTTCATCATGACTGAAGAGAAAAACTAGTGTATGACACAAAACAAAAACAAATGAAGAAAATGAATCCTTTTTTTGTTTTCAGCCTCGGTTTTGGAAACTTGGATGTTTTCTTTTCACATATGCCTGTCAACAGTCATCTACAAACTGAAGACTAGTCTTGATGGTTAGTGTCAAGCATTTCTACTGCTTCCAAAGAGACACTGGAACATAGCACAGGCGTTTCTGTCTAAAGGCGGACTACGCACTTGCGTAGAGATCCAAAGCACAGTCCGATGCTTTGTTCGAAATGGCATATTACATACTATACACTACTCAAAGATGCATTTCGAAACCATGTCAAAAACCGGAAGCACACCAAGGCTAAATAACTCCACTGATTCGCCACCTTTAAAAGTTCTGAAAACATTTTAAGCGAGAAAGTGACCAAGTAGAATATCAACATGTGCTCATTTTATCCAGAAAACTCACGGAAACACATTTCATGCCGACATTTCTGAGATTTTTGGAGACGCACCATTGTGCTACTGGCAAAACTTCCGGTTAACTTCAAAACAAGAGCCCTATTTATAAAAGCGTTAAAAAACTAATAGAAGACAAGAAGAGATGCTTTTGTTTTGAAAAGGGGATGTTCGATTTTTAGCTTGAAGGACGATTTTATATTCCGCTCACATTGCATCATGGGGCAGTTGAGTATGACAAGTTTGTCCACCTTGCATACTTAAATGTCCCGATATAGTATGCATCTGGGTATTTCTCGCTTTCTCAATCTTTCATACTATCTAATGTGAACGCACTACATACTCATTTTGACATCAGACTTAGGAAAAGTAGTACATTAGAACACAAACACAGCCCTATGCCTCATCTTTGGGAAATGAAACACGCCCGTCATTATTCGTATGATGCGTATTAAAAAACAAATTTGAATAGGACAATAAAATACACTGCTATGCTATCATTAGCTGTGAAGGCAGCTGACAGGTATTATGGGACTGATTGGCAGGTAAATGGCAGTGTGTGAAATATAAACTGAATTAGGAATGTCTATGTGGTTTCCAGACTGGGGGACTCACAAAGAGCATCTTGTACAGGGCCCTCACAAAGTTAGTTAGTTGGATGTTTTTATCCTTAATGGGGTTGAAAGTAGGCATCAAAATCTGTTATGAACAGATAAATGTCTCATTCTTGAACCATTTCACACTCTTCAGAAGTTACCAGTGCAACACAGGGTAGGGATTATAAAAATATACTATAAAATAGATAATGTACTCAATGTACATGCCTTTGGTATTAGAAGGGAAAAAAACAGAGGTCTCAGGAAGAGCCCACAAATTGCTCGAGAGAACATGCAAACTACACAGACTCTCCTGAATTTCTTGTAAGACAGCAATGCTACCTAGCAGAGCTTTAATCTGGTCTAAAATGTTTGACGCGACAAGGCCTGAGCCCAACAGAATTCAGTCCAAACCTGTTCAAAGCAGATTTCTTTTCAATACCAAATTATTATAGCCTCCATCTTTCCAAAGCATCTCCTAACCTCTCATTTACCACAAAGCAACCGAGCCCGGCCTGAATCCTTGTAAAATGACAGAAATAAAGACCGAACCTGACTCAGCCCCTTGGGTTCGGGCAAAGATCTTCACCTCTTCCACTACCTACCATACTACCATTGACAGAAAACCACAAGAAACCACAAACAAATAAGTGCATTTTGGGCTGAAAGTGCTGAAGAGTGGATGAAATAAAAACACTTCTCCATGGCACACAGTAGCAGCTGGCTTGTCAATCCTGACTGAGTGTATATCCCATTAGTCAGTGGTGCTGCTGCTGACCCTAAAGGGTTAAATCAAACCCACTTTATTTTAAGCTCTCGTTGAGTCTGCTAGGAGGAGCAGACTCAAACCTTGGCTTCAGCAGGGAAATGTGTCATTGTCAGACAGAAGAGAAGCTTCTGTTCTCACTAGTGTCAGAGTGGAGGAGTCGTGTTGGGTCTATTTGATGCAAAGCACACATCAGAATGAGTAACCGCTGACATCAGCAGCACAACACAGTCTGTGGCTCACTTTGAACAAAATAACAACCTAACGAGTGGTTAGAGGAAACCTCTTTGCACGTCATCGCTCATGCATTATGTTTACGTTGAGCAGTGCACAGCTTTGCCCTTAATGTAAGGACATCCATGCACTTTACCCACAGTGAGACCAATGGTGTGAGAGAGATTGCATTTACTGCTACATGCTAACACCAACAAGGCAATGAGGGGGATGGTACTGTATGTGTACCGAGTGTGTTATGTTACAGAGGTCAACCATGGTGGGTGATAACCTATCAATGAGGTTGAATCAACACTGGGTGTAGATTCCAAAACATTAGACATTGGCTGTGTTCGAAATTGCAAACTAACGTACTATACACTACACACTCAATGAGTATATACTGTCTACTAAATACTATAAGTATAGTTAGAATGATTAGGATGATGACCGTTCCCACTGAAGTATACTTCCAAGTTTCCCAAGATGCATTTCAAACGACAAACACCTGAAGCACACTGAGGCTAAATATCTCAGTTGATTCGCCATCTTTGAAAGTTCTAAAAACATTTTAAGCGAGAAAGTGACCAAGTAGAATATCAACATGTGCTCATTTGATCCATAAAATTCACGGAAACACATTTCATGCTAAAATTTTCTGAGATTTTCGGAGACCCGCCATTGTGCTACTGACAAAGCTTTTATTTTGAAAAAGGGCCGTTTCATTTTTAGCTTGAAGCAGGTCTCAGGACAATTTTACGTTCCCCTTGCAATGCATCATGGGGCGGTTGAATATAGGGCTGCACAATTAATAAAATTTTAATCGTGATCACGATATCGGTTGCCACATTAACCTGATTGTCTGCAATATTGACATTTTAAATATGGACTCTGCACTCCGTAATAGTGTATTTATTCAGTTAGCCTTTGGTACAATTTAAATTATTGGGTTTATTATTTTATTTATTTATTTTTTATTATAATTACATTCAAAAGCTGATTTTGTGCTGTAAACTGTACACATCTTGCTTAAAAGTAATGCAATAAAAACAACTTTTCCATTAATATGATAAATAATTTTGATAATAATCGTGATTACAATATTGATCAAAATAATCGTGATAATCATATTGGCCATAATCATGTAGCCTTAATTGAGTATGACGAGTGTACCAACCGTGCATACTACAAAAATGTCCCAATATAGTATACACCACGGTATTTTTCCATACTATCTAATGTGAATGCACAACATACTCATTTGGACGTCAGACGTAGTATGAGTACTACGTTAGTATGCGATTTTGAAAACAGCCATGGTCCAGAAATCGATCCCTAAGAAAAGCTGACACTTGATAGCAACGCTAAATAGATACTAAACACAATCCAGGTAAATAGGTCAGGGTCTTGTTGTTTTCCGTTTATCTAACCATACAGAAATCATGTGAGAAGAGAACTGACTTCTCACATGATTGTCAATTTTTTTTACATCCAGTACTCTCTGCAAATAAAACATGTTTGTGCAGGTTACACAAGTTATCGATAAACACCAGCTACAGCATCATGGACACTACATAATCAGATTAAATAACAGCCAATTAAATGGCTTTGTTACCAACTCTGTCACTGAATTCCAATCAGAGCGATTGAAATAAAACACTGTGTATGATGACTCAATTAGAGTCAATGTAAGAAAAAAGTCCACCAGATTGCTTCCTACTGTTGGAGCTTTGTATGGACGTCTGTTACATAAAGTCAGGTGGTGTTGCATCATGCATAATGTTTCTGTCCAGTCATCCATTTGACACTGGCTTACCTTTTTTTCCGTTTATAAGTGGAACAGGTCCTTATTCCTGGGAAAAGTTATTTCCTTTTGAGCATTTTCGTCAAAAATTACTCAGATGTCTAATTTTAGATAATCATTCAGAGCAGCTGTAGCGTCATTTCCCAAAAGTTACTTCTGTTTTTAAGGCAATTAACTAAAAACGATCATAATTTGACCAAGTTTGATTGTTTGTTTACTTCACATTCAGCCACAATGACTCTGTCCATCCCCCACCTTGGATTAGCAGAGAAATCATAATCTCCACATAGCATCAGGTCAATATCCGTTTACTCTCACATAATCTGATAAACGGGCTCCAATCAATCCTGAAAATTATGCAAACAGAAATCCCTAAACTACGCCCTTAACTGCAACAGTCCTCCTATGTAGTGTGTGTGTTAAACCAGTTCACACACAAAACTGGCTTGGTTTAAAGACAATCTGACTCACACATTGCATACAAACAAGAGAGCTACTTTAAAACTGCCAATTATCCTATTCAGCTGTACTTACTGACTAAGGTCACTCTTATTCTCATATTTCTTACTTCTCAAAGTATATATAGGTTATCCAAAGAAAGAGAGAAACTACAGTAAATGGCATTTACAGTTGTGGTCTAGACATGTCTTGTTTTCCTTATGGTGTAAATGGACAACGAGCCCAGTCTGACCCAGGATCAAAATATCTCATCTGGACCAACCTTTTACCAAGTCTGAAAAAACAAACATGAAGGAAAAATCATTTGCATCTCTATGGCAAACACATAAAAACATCTTCTTTTGGAAGCCGCAGAGCAGACTGAGGGTTAGCACAGCTAGCTCCTAGCTACTGTACATGGCTGCATTTTCAAAACCAGGGTCTGATTGGAGTTTTTACCACGTATGTAAATAAGTTGTTGTATCAAAAGTATCCTCTTAGACTTCTGGTTCACATTTGAATATTTGCTTACAATAAGCATCTTTGATGAATTGATTTCATCAAAAACATTTGGGGAAAATCATACATTACGTAATGAACGACTTTTGCAAAAAACAAGACATATTGGACACATTAAGACTTTCAAGAAAACATATGCAGATAACTGTAAATGCTGCATTGACCACTATGTGATCACTAGTAAACTCTAGCTCTCTTGCTCCAAGTAATCCATTCAGGACCTGGGAAGGGAAATAACTGCTCAATAACAATCCCAACCAACCTGAGGAGGCTGTTAAAAGCAGTATTTCCAAATGAAAACTGACCAAAATGAAACCAATATCCCGTATCCCTGCAAATCCATCAAGGATAGTCGAACATGAAAAGAAAGACCAGTCTAGAGCAAAGGCCTGGAAGAACAAGATGATGATGACCAAGTGAGTTACAGAGTCCGTTCTAGAGAATGCTGTTTCCTGTGCTTTTCACGTGTGTATTATTGCTATTTTTTTAATATTCCGCTCTTTGTCTTTCTAATTACTCCTAGGCCTAGGGGATTAATAAAGATTTTTCTGATTCTGATCTATGGATGTCAACAACTTTGTTTTTGTAAATCACTGCTAAGGATTTTCAGTTTCTATAGAGACACAAGCTGCTGTAAATATGGCATCAGAATACATCGTACCAAATCAAAATAAGTAGTAAGTTAGAGACAACTAATGAAGTCACAACTGGGATTGCAAAGAGGTGGACAATTTCCACAGGACATTATACTTAGATTATACTTTAAAAATTTTATTATTATTGAAATTATTTATTTGAGTTGACTGAAACATTTGAGTATCTTAACAAATATTAGCATCCATGCAAAATAATACAAGTAAAATAATTTTTTTTCACACATTTGCAAAAAGAACTTTACAATCTTGTAAACATCTTGTTTTTTAAGACTTGAGGAAAGTAATACAATCTTAAATGTCAAAAATGTGATTTCAACTCAATACCTTTATAACCAAAAATCTACTGTACACTATGTGTCAAAAACAGCGGTACTGATACCAAGAACGGCTCTTTAAGCACATGTTGGATTGTACAATTAATTGTTTTACAAAAATAAATCAATGCTGTGTAAAGTATTACACATCTTCCTGAACCCTTATTTGAAAATTAAATAAAATTACCCCCCTTTAAAAATCAACAAAAAAAGTCCTGTTCAAAACCTCTTTCAAGCAATGGTGTCTTCCTATTCTCAACTTGCATGAAATCTGGTTGTTTAAGTCAAGACAAGACCAAAATATATTCTCCAACCTATATTTAACATCCCTGTTAAGGGACAACATTCAATTTTGTAAATTTCCTGTTTATTCCCATTAATTCCTAAGTCAACCCACAACCATTAGTGGGGGAGGTTTCAGCTTGAAAATGGGAGAAACCCAACAATCGTCACTGGTTTTGCAGTTGCAGTTAAACAATATAGGGCATGCAGGCAACTATACTATATATATGCAAATTCATCTCATGCATACTATACTTATATGCAAGAAAAGAAGCATAACCTTATTTTAGAAGCTTGGTTTTTGTGTTATTCCATTCTTCTGTGGCACCGATCTGTCTTTTGTGTTTTCTCCCTCATGAGTGAATCCCAGCTAAATGTAAAAACTCAAAGACGTTGCAGATGAAAGGCAGGAAATAAAGCAACCGTCCTTGGGGTGTAAGCAAAGGGTAGGCTTCCTCTAAGAAGAGTAGCTGCAAGTTTGAACTACAACAGAAATGGAACGCTAATATTAAATACATTAGAAGACAAGCAGTGGACCCCCCTTCAGGTCCCTGTGGTTTGGAGGGTGGGGGTGATTTCCTGGCCTACAGGGCTGAGACCTCTAAACTCGCTGGTCCTGTTTGACCTGGAGACTCTTGGTGAAAGGGTGGCAGCTATTGCATTATCTGTCAGACAACCTGCCTTGTCAGGAGTCATAGTAAAGACATGATGATTCATGAAAAATGGTTAGCGCGTTGTATCGATCTGTCTTTGCACAAGTCTCAGCTCTATTTAAACAAAATGACTTAGTAAATGTTTTTTTACCACCCTCTCATCACACCTAAAAAGCTGACGCCACAGCTCACTAAATAAAGCAGTGGTTCCCTAACTTGTTCAGCTGTCCCCCATTTCAAAAATGAAAAACTCTCAGCCCCCCCTCAATGAGACAAAATGAAATGAAATTGAAAAAATAAAAAATTGAACTATTTTTCAAATCTCATCAAATTAACTAATAAGTCTAGATCAGCAATAAAGCTCTTTATTAGAAAAGTAAAAAAGAAGAAAAAAAAAAACTCTCAGGGGGCCCCCATCACAAAAAAAACAAAAACATAATGTATATAAATGTAATTAAAAAGACAAGTTAAAAAAACAATCAAATTCAGAATATTCTCTTTTAAATCTCATGAAACATAACCATTGATAACTAATCATTTTAGAACAGTAAAAAAGCTCTTTATTAAAAAAGTGTCTCCCCATCGCAAACAAAAAAATGTGTTTTTATTATTGAAAAGAGGTTAAAAAAAGTGTGAACTTATTTGAAAAAAATAAAATAAAATAAATATTCTTCTTCAAATATCATAAAATTACTACTGATAACTATAATTTTAGAACAGTAATAAAGCTCTTTATTAATAAAATAAAAGAAAAAAAATTGTATTTCATGCCTCCCAGTTTGGGAACCACTAAAATAAAGTAACAGTAAATATTAACCTAAGGCAACTTAATGGCTCCTCTTATTTCCCTTTTCATTTCCACATATGGTGCAACACCTGTCTCACTGGCCTTTATAAATGCATTCAAGAAACAAGGTTAGGTTTTGTATGTACTGTGGTTTGATTTAACTTTGCTACAAACACAAATATACATGGGTGTTGATCCGCAAGATTACAAATGCATACATGCTTTTAAATGTATGATAACTGTCATTGATCAAATTATTCAGGAAATGCAGACAACACAAAAAAAACAACAAAATATGAGGAAAAATTAGTTTTTGATTTAAAATCAACAATTATTTAACCACAACCTACAGGTTCAGTGATTTAAAGACTTTAATAAAAACTGGCTGTTTGAATGCAAGACTGTGTGTTAAAGAATGTTTGCTTCCCTAAACCGTCTACTAGCCCACCTTTATCTGTGTGCACGCGCAACGCCTTCTAAAGTCCAATCCTGTACTTATACGCAGCAGTTTGTGCGTTTGGATGTATTAGGGCCCTGCACCGAGCCAAACAGGATTACTGTGCGACCTTCACTCTGCTGTGTGAAACTACAGGCAGCGACTGTGTAGCACGGCAACCGTTCTTCCACAGGAAACAAACCCAGTGGCAGGGGTAGGGTGTTGGTGTGAGAGCCGAGGGTGATTCAATCAGAACCACATCCAAGCAAACGGCGTTCTCTCCGACTGTCGTCACCTGCCACCCTCGCTGACCCATTCCACTACTCTTCCCATTCTAGTCCCATTCTCCTACTGTTCTTTAGGAAAATCTGGCTCAAAATCATCACCGATTTGAAGCATGACTAAAAGATTTTTACTGTCAAAATGGATCTAAAACCCTAGCTCATTCACTCTGCAGGAGGATAATCCCATGAATATATGGTGAGCTAAAAGAGAATTAGACAGAAGCCAACAAGGAGCCCACAGCTCCCATTTCTCCATAATACTGTCACTGTGTGTGTGTCTGCCATTTTATGTTCTATAAAAATTTACTTTTAATAATACATCACTTCTGATGCAGAAAAACTGCTCGAGCTTTTGCATTTTGGTGCCCATGGGAAAAACATGTACTTTTATAAGTACACATCAGGGTTTGGGTCACTTACAATTACAACTTCAATTACAATTGCGGTGATTGCCATTTTTTCCAAATAAAATTACAATTATTATTTTCCCCCTGAAAAACAATTATAATTACGCTCTCAATTACTAAATTTCAAATTAAATTGATCACAACTACCGAACCTGAAAAAAATAATTGTATAAAACTTAACCTTCCTCTTGTGTTAGCTTTCTATTAGCATCTCTTATGATAACAGGTCAATTTTGACCCATGTCCTAAATCAGCTGTAAAATACACTAAAACACTATTATTTATCATTTAATTGGTTTCATCTCTTGGTTACCGTGTTAAGGTTCCTTATCCATTAAAATATAGATTTTCATATATTTGGTGTAGGCGTCAGAGCCTTTTTTCTGTCATTATAGCTCTCGATTAAAAATGGTAAAATGATTATCAAAAGAGACATAAAATATGAAACACATCTTTTTAATTATGTATGTGTAAGACTTATAACTGTAACATGGTTCCCCAGTTTTGCATTTTTTTTATAATAATACATTTTATTTGTATAGCGCTTTTACAGTGTTCAAAGACGCTTTACAGGGATAAACAATTAGTAAAAATACAGAGGCAAAGCCTTAAGTAAAAACACAATGTAATAAACAATAGGTAAAATGGCGATACATTAAAATAACTATACATTAATTGTAGAATTTCCATGGCAAATAAAATTAAAAAGTCAATTATCTGAACTCAATTACAATTGAATTATGATTACAACAGCAACAGATTTCGTCAATTATAGTTATGTCATGACCGTCTTTAATGATCACAATGACAATTATAATTGACCCCCAACCCGGGTACACGCTTTAAATTTTGTGGGTTCAGCGAGTACCCTAACTCTTCTAGTCCCTCGATTTGTTGTTATTACCTTCCCACTTTCCTTGTCAGACATTGGTCAGTCAATAATTTTGTTCTTGGTTGATAGAATTACCATCCAGCTCCACAAGTCATTTTGCTCTGCGATTACATGTCCTTCTTATCTAAAACCTGCCTACCCATCATTCAACTCCGTAAATCTTAACACCTCAGACAAATGTTGACATTGAATGTTAACAGGGTGTACATTGAACAGATCACAAGCTTTATCAAAAGCATTTTCCCCTCACACCACCACCAAGAACCAGCACACAGTTCAAAGAATACATGTGGGTCATTTCAATAAAAAGCCCACGCATGTTGGTCTCAAAAAATTCTGAAATTGTTCCATGAACATGAACACACTGCAAAATTTTTAGTTTGATCGGATGAATACCTTTTGAGATATGGCCAATTTAGTGAGGTGATAAGTGTCGATTTTCTAGTGTCCTTATTTTTCTTCCAGTTTCAGCTTCCAATATCTCAGCAACTACAGTACATCACATAGGAAACTGAAATTTGGTATAGTTACACAGCTCCACCTACTCAGAATATATAAAAAGACATGCCAGCTCCTCAAATTTGGAAAAAAGTTTTTCGAGGTTTCAGGCTCGAACATGTTTGGGGTCTCAGTAAACTACTTTGCAAAGATCTAAATTCCCTGTTATTTTATCAGCTTCAAGCCATGTACACAGACTGTAAATCACTAATGATTAGTCAGACATATGCATCGGTTCTTGGGTGACAGTCTCTTGAAATCTGAAAAAATACTTTTTTATAAACTATTTTCATTCGCCAATAAATGTCTGTGGGAAAGTAAGAAAATAAATCTGATCTATTTTTTAATTCATACTATAAAGATTACTCTTTCTTAGGATATAAAACAATTTCAAAAATCTTCAACTTTGGGCAATTTCACCACTCACAAATATTGAAAATCCTTTACTTGAGGCCATTGTAGCTTGCCTCGATGTCTTGTTTTTTTTTGTTTATTAGTTTTTTACTAGGAACATACAAATATAGGTGTAAATCAAATTTCAGTTTCCTATATGATGTAGTTCCTGATATATTGGAAGCTGAAAATGGAAGAAAAATAAGGACCAATGAACATCGACACATACATCTTCACTAAATTGGCCATATCTAAAAAAGTTTTCATCTGATCAAACTAAACATTTACAGTCTGCCTATTGAGTAATCACAGAACAATTGGTAAATATGTCAGAATTTTTAAAGGCCGAAGTGCATGGTACCATTTGTTGGGAATGACCCTTGTAACGCATATATGGCCGTCCTTTCAATACCTTCAAATCAGTAAGACGCAGCTTACACAGTCTCTTTTTAAAGCATCATGGCTAATTCTGACACATTAAGAGCTGGAATACTGAGGGTGGACCAGCGTGTGAGGTCTGAGCAAAAAAAACAAAAACAAAAAAACGCAGCACTGGTTTTTACATATCAATGGACCAATGGCTTAAGAAGGCTTGATTTACTGAAATCCAAGTCTATTGATGAGGGAACTGTTGAATACTTCACATATTGGAAGGTATGCTCCCTGGAAGCGTATTGACTGTTTAGTCAACATGAACCTTTGTCCCAAGTTGAGCCCATTTCTGTGTTTGAGCTGTATATCTTTCACTTACAGCCTTTTTTTTTTTTTAGTAAAAACTCACAAAATGTCCCCGTTAATATTTATCAGAAGAAAACAAGATTAAACAAACAAATTCCTGAATAATCCACTGCCATTATTCACACATTTTTACCCGCTTTGCAATGCAGATTTGGTTTATATTAGACACACACCACATTGCACTGGCTAACCACCTAGTGTGGGAGCTAAAGCAGCACAAAACTGAACAGGGCCAAGTTCTTTGTCTGCTCTGGTGAGAGACGAGAGCCCACCCACTGCAATCAAATGTGAATCCTTCACCTGCCCCTCCTCTCAAGCCTTTCACTAAATCAACAGTCTATTTACAGCGTTAGCGCAGTGTCTGTGCACGTGCGTTTGAGCAGCGTTAATGCACACACAAATGATAGCATCGCTAATGAACGCCAAAAGGAGCCAAGGAGGGTGCAACAATAGAAAGCCTCTAATGAGCATCTGATTGTAATGAAAAGACGACCCAGCTCGGGTTTGGAGATAAGACGGCAACGAAATTACTTTAAAACACTTCTAGGTAACTGGCAACGTGTGGAAGGCGGTAAACAGGCACGGCTAGGTTTATCAGTTTGACACAGATGTGAGATTGGCAAAGAGTAGAGTAGAGATTGCACTTTCTAAATAAAGTTTGGTTTTTTAAACTATTTTTATTGAAAAAGAAAAGAAATCTAAATATTTTAGGTCGACATCTTCAGATTACAATGTCATTTACTGTATAAGCAATCATGAAGACACTCTACAGAGCCTCCTTAAGATTTTCCACATTAAAGCACTTACGCAGAGGCAGGCAACACTTCTCAGTGTCAGAGAGAAACCTAAAAACATGCAAAACAAAGAAGGGCACTGCAGTCCATCTGTTTTTCTAAGGGAACTCAACCATGCGTGCAGGAAAATTCAATGTTTGCACTGTGGGGATTAACGGTGAGGGCCTCAAATCTCCGACTGTTAGTTGTTCTGCTTCTGGACCCTAAATAACAGGAGTGTCAATCAAGGTGGTCAGCCCCTCCTGACAAGAAGAGCAATCTGGCCTGAGTTTTTCTAGGGCTGTGTTCGAAATGGCATACTCCGTACTATGTAATACAAACTCAATGAATATATACTGTCTACAATATAGTATCTTGCCTATCGGCCGATACCGATATCAGCATGATTCATATATACTTTTTTATTTTATTTATTTAATTTATTAATTTAAAAAAAAAAAAAAAAAAAAAAAAAAAAAAAACTTATTTTGTAGTATGGAATGTTAAAAAAGGCTTGATGTTACTCAAAGAACAATAGTCAGCAACAGTAGGTATGAGAAAAACTGACCCATTTATTATTAACCAATTGGTTACATAATTTCTATCATAATAACAGTATTCTACAATTAAATAAAAAAAAAATTGGAAAAAATAAATAAATAATAAAATTTTTTTTTTAAAAATCGGAAAATCTGGAATTTTTTATCCGATATTCGTTTTCAGGCTAATTTTGGACCGATATCAGATCGGGACACCCCTAATACTGAGGCTAAATATCTCTGTTGATTCTCCAACTTTTGTAAGTTTGGAAAACATTTTAAGTGAGAAAGTGACCAAGTAGAATATCAACGTATGCTCATTTGATCGATAAAACTCCTGGAAACACATTTCATTCTGACATTTCGTAGATCTTCCATTGTGCTACTGACAAAAATTCTGGTCAACTTCAAAACAAGAGCCCTATTTACAAAAGCATTAAATACTGATGGAAAACGAGAAGAGATGCTTTTGTTTTGAAAAAGGGATGTTTGACTTTTAGCTTGAAGCCGGTCTCAGGACCATTTTACGTTCTGCTTACAATGCAACATGAAGCCGTTGAGTATGACTAGTGTGCCCACCGTGCATACTTCAAAAATGTCCCGATATAGTAGACATCCGGGTTTATCTCGCATACTCAATCTTTCCATTCTATCTAATGTGAACGCACTACATACTCATTTTGACATCAGACTTAGTATGAGTACACACCAAATATAGATAGGCTGAGTATCAGGATTGGAGCTCATTTTTAGGGGACAATAAGTGACTAGAAACAACATTAATAGTCGTAAAACTTCTTAAAAATTTAAGAGGAAACTTTTTGTGTACAAAATACATCCATAACCCATAAATGAAATGCTTTCTCGACCATTTCATTGGGGTACATTGGGACACACAAACTCCATCCCCAAACACAGGTCCCGAGTTATACCATGAGATTTTACTTGTAAATATATGTACCGGTAATATGGCCTTTAGTTTTTATATCAGGAGAGTTGAAAACAATGTAACAAAGCTTGTCAGTTAAGGCAGCTCCTTCTCTAAACCAGCCCTTTCCTCTTTTTATAGATGCATTATACTCCCCCTTCATTTAGTCCGTTTCTGAATCTGGAAAAAAGCTACGAAGCTGCTGGCTCCTTCCTTAAACTGAACTGTGTTTGGTTTGTTTAGTTCTACAACAATAGCGCTGAGTGCAGATTAGCTGCATGCGGCTGTGTGACATGGCCTGACACAGCAGTGGGAGGTGGAGGTCACAGGGGCTTCTGTAAATGGGGGGGAGGAGGAGGGGGGAGCGACACAAAGACCCAACTGCTGATGTGGTCCGGATGTAATGTCACAAGGACACAATAAAGGCGTGCACTGGGTCATGAGCACATAAACCTCTGGATTGGTATCCAACTTAGGAAGGATGGCCAAAGAATTGAAGTTATTTTCACGTGACAAAATTTTTTTTAATGAGAATGACGGATTTTTTTTATTTATTATTTGATGGTCGTAAATGAAAACTAGGTAAAAATGTATTAATACTTCTGTTAACACAGGACTAATTCCAATCGTAACCGGGTTCGTTGTTTCAAAAACAAGCCGCTAATGTGGTCGCTAGCACTGACTACAGGGAAGACTGAGAATTGAAACGATGTAATCCACTATAAAAGTGCGTTCACACCGCACGTCACTTCAGCGACTAGATTACATTCATAATCAATGTAAATGACAACGCCACTCCTATTCCAGCGACTCAATTTCGCGATCTGAATCGGTGGAAGTCTTTCAAAGTTGAACATTTTTAACTTTTCAAGCGACTTAGAATAAAACTGATTTTTTTCGATATCCAATCAGCAATGAGTCTCGCCCTACGTCACTCCCTCAATCGTCAAAGTAGACGAAGCGAGCAAAAAGCGCAACTATGTTCAAGCAACTCATCATAGGAAACTATAGTTGCTGAAGTCGCGTTGAGACGCTGGATCAGAAAGAGGAGTAGATTTTAATATTTATATTGGATATAAATGAAGGCAAGATGGTACACAAACTGTGTGAAATAACGACAATTACTGACAAAAGGATGAAAAACGTACAGCACCATCAGCAGGCGAAGCCAAGTATTGTACTTTGTGCTAGTGGACTAAAACCTTAGTCTGCTAAAACTAGACTTTTACTGAAATATAGCCCTGATGACTAAATCTCGACTATAACTAAGATGCAATTTAGTGAAAAGACTATGACAAAAAAATAAAGCAAAATTTGTAGACAAAATTAACACTGCAGGGTGGAAGAGAGTTGGAGGGCGGACAATTAAAAAAACATTTGTAGGAGAGTGAACCCTGGATGAAAACTTCAGTTGACATTTGAATAAATTACGCTAAATACAATAATAAGTGTTTCCAACTGTCAGTAAAAATGATAATTAGACACATCAGGAGAAAGCTTTTCAATATCCATAAAATTTCCAAAATCATAAAAGCACATGCTTTTGCAATTGAACTCTTCAAATACTCCCTGAAGGTCAACAAAAAACATGTCATGCTTTCTATTTGTACAGTTTTAGAAAAGCTATGAAGTTAGATATGTTGCAAAATGTGAGAGCTTGTAAAATGTGATGTGAGCGCTTGTAGTATGTGATTTCAGCTTGTGTAAAAAAAATCCACACGTGAAATAAACTTAATGTCACAAATGTTGGAAAAAAATGTAGAGACTGATATTTACACATAAAATTACAGCTGAAAACTTGTAATCCAACATTTATTCACATGTTTTTTAATTACTTGAGTAAATGATGGTTTACAACTACAACTCTCCGGTTACAACTTCTCCAATCTACCGCTACAGATGCACAAACTACTTTTCTCGTGTGAATCTGCGCTGCTTGAGTTTTGCTACACATTTTGCGAGATGTCTGTAACAAAACTGATTCATGCTCCCCTCACCGCTCCCCCGTGTGTGGGATTGACCAATCAGAAGCGAGGATTTGGAGACAGTGGGCTGTCTTTTTAGTGCAGCAGCAGGTGATATGACCGAAACAAAGTCATTTTTCTTCACTGTAAAGGCAGGAATGCTGAAATTTGCCTCCACAGATTGTTAGGAAAAGGTTCTTAGAGTCATTTATGACCGGCTGCTGTGCTAAAAAGACACAGCCCACTGTCTCCAAATCCTCGCTTCTGATTGGTCAATCCCACACACGGGGGAGCGGGGAGGGGAGGGGCCATTTCTACGAACATGAATCAGTTTTGCTACTCGCAAAATGTGTAGTAAAACTCAGGCAGCGCAGAATCACACGAGAAAAGTAGTTTGTGCATCTGTAGCGGTAGAATGGAGAAGTTGTAACCGGAGAGTTGTAGTTGTAAACCATCATTTACGCAAGTAATTAAAAAAACAACATTTTTTTTTTAAAAATGTTGGATTACAAATTTGCAGTTGTAATTTTATGTGTAAATATCTGTCTATACATTTTTTCCTCATTATTTGTGACATAAAAATTATTTCACGTGTGTGGATTTTTTATACACAAGCTCAAATCACATTCTACAAGCGCTCACATCACATTTTACAACTTCACATTGTATTCTACAAGCTCTCACATTTTGCAACATATCTACCTTCATAAAAGCGCTCGACTGTGATTCAAGAGCCCAAATTAAAATGACAGCAAATGTATAAAATGTGAATTTTGACTTTTTTTTTTTTTTTTTTTTAATGTACTTTAGGTAATATTTAACATATTATACAACTTTTTTTATGGGCTATTCAGATCTGTTTGTATTCCACTTTCTGCCTTGAAACCATAAAACCTGACCAAACATCTAGCTTTAGCCTTCACAATAAACATAGCACTTTAATTTACCTGTCCTCAAATTTTTGCAGTTTTCTGCTTAAAAAAAAAAAAAAAAAAAAAAAAAAAAAAAAAAAAAAAAGAGTAAAAACATTTTAAAGTGAGCAGAGCAATGACGACCACATGCAAATAATAGCATAGCATGACTTCCTATACAGTGTGTGCAGTCAGCCCCAAACAGGCTGAATGTAAAGCCCGTTAAAGACGGCACGCTCAAGCAAGAACATCCTGTTCTAAAATGAAAACAACATGTCCCACAGTCAGACAGGATACCAAATGGATCCAAGTTACATGGGCCATTAACAATATAGTTACACAAGGGTTTAAGTCTCATTCACTCTGCCATGAAGTAAGCATTGAATTAATTCTCCTGCCACTTACAGCTTTAACTCTCAAGCTGGGAGTAAAAACATAGTTATAATACAAAATAAATCATCCAGACCAGGACTAAATCAGAGTTGTAGCTACTGGCCTGTAAACACAGACTGTACACGGAGCAGTGCTGAAAGCAGTGTGTGGTTCTTCTGTTAGCTTAAGCCCCTTGTTTCTACATGTTGAGGTCATTGTGACATTCATTTGAGCAGATTCCCCTCTGCCCACTGCTCTACATTTCCAGCTCTCTAGTGGCAGCAGAAGCAAATGAATGCAAGAGGCCTTTCAGAAGCTGCTCCTGTCTACGAGGAGGTGTGAGTTTCAGGTTTTGGTTACGCCCGGGGTAGGGCGCATATATAGGGATAGAACTTTGGGACTGCTTTTGCTCTTGAGCACAAAGAAATGAATAAAAGTCAGCTTGAAGTCTGGAAAAAATGCTTATTAATTCTAATGTCAAGCAGAAAAACTGCAATGTCAAGAATAAATCCAAACACTCCTAGCTCTCCTTTCAACACAACACACAGGGTGGTCGACACCCACACTTGTTGACCACTTGTCTTTCTTGATATGGTAAAATCACACACACACACACACACACACACACACACACACACACACACACACACACACACACACACACACACACACACACACACACACACACACACACACACACACACACACACACACACACACACACACACACACACACACACACACACACACACACACACACACACACACACACACACACACACACACACACACACCATTGTAGAAAAAAGAGCAGGTGGCACACAACAAACCTGCTCTTGCCTGTCAGTCAAGTATCTCAAGGCAGAGTGGGGGAGTTTCACTAGTTCGAGGAGTGTGTCTGCACTCCTTACAAACTTTTGTTCAGCTCTCTGTTCATGGCTGTCACAACCTTTGCTAAAGCACAGTTGAGAAGGGAAGGCATACTCTACTCGTCCACTGCAAAACGTTCAACTATAAATGAAAACGATTACTGATGTAAGGAAAAACTTAAAGCCAAATTAAAATAATTCCCATCCCTAAAAACAAGCTATATTTATCTGGCATGGTGGTGTGGAGCTGGATGTCTAAAGGAAGGTCCAGGATTGCACGAGTCATGGATAGATCTAGAGCAGATGTTGGCAACTGGTGGCCACATGCCGTCCTCAGTGTAACTTTGTGGGGCCCCCAAAGTAAATGCACAAAATGACTAAAAAACACAGAAATAATAGATAATTACAAAAAATAATAATGCAAAAATAGACACCATTGCAGAAAAGAATTATCGAAAAATCCACACAAAAGGACATCAGTAATCAACAAAAGGGAAACAAATACACACAAAATTAAACGACAAAGACGGAAAAATTTGCAGAAAACATCATAAGCACACAAAATGAGAGAAAAATATAAAGACCTGTACAAAAATCACAGAAAAATACACACAAAAGGGGAACAAAAACACAAAATGACAACAAATATACACAAAATTATTCTATAAACACACAAGATGACTACAAATGCATATCCGAAAAACATACAAACAAAAAATATGCCAAACAACAAAAATGCTCAAAATTACAGAAAAATATAAAAACCCATACAAAATTACAGAAAAATACACAAAAGAGTAACAAAAATACACAAAATAAAAAATTACTCTATAAACACGCAAGACAATTAGAAATAAATATATGAAACATATACAAAGTTTACAAACAACAACAAAAATGGCAGAAAAATGTACCAAATGACAACAAAAACTGGTGATGTCCCGATACAACTATTTAATTTCCGATACGACACTGATATTCCAGCCTTGAATATTGGCCGATACAATATCAGCACGAATCATACATACATTAATTACTTATTTTCTAGTGTGGAATGTTAGAAAAAGCTTGATCAAGTGATGTTACTCAAACAAAGAACAATAGTCAGCAACAGTAGGTATGAAAAAAACTGACCCATTTATTAATATCGAATTAGTTACATACATTTTAACCTTTAACATAATATCTACAGTATTCTACAATTGAATAAATACAATATAAATTGGAGATTTTAGATGTGGTCCAATAAAATCCGATGTTCATTTTCTGGCTGATATCAGACCAATAATTGAGACACCCCTAATTAAAACACAAAAAACAAAAATGACTCCAGAAAACAAAACAAAAACGGAACGAGTAAAATATATTTTAAAAAGATTCCAATGAAAATACACAAAATGAGAAAAAAATATACAAAATGACAAGAAAAGTAGACAAAAATGAATTAAAAACAGAGACAAAAAGCAGGATAATTACATTTTTGTGGACCTGTAGCCAGTGATAGAACTTGCCCACCTCTGATCTACAATTGGAGGAAATTTTAACAAAGTGTCTATTGATACAAAAAGGTATCAATAGCCTACGGGATTACGGGCCATGCCAGGATGGCCGAGTGGTCTAAGGCGATGCACTCAAGGATTCTTACTTCTGCTAAGGTGGGTTCAAATCCCACTTTTGTCATATATATTTTTTCATTTTAACAAATTTAACAGGCAAATTCCACCTTTAAAAATACATATAAGAAAAAATAACCATTTTAGGGTATTTCCTGGGTTAAGTTTAAAATAAAAGGGCTAGCTAAAATTAAATACGTGTTAAAATAAAACTGACGGAACTTTAAGTCACGTGGTGCACCCTATCACGTCACCTAAACTGGCCAATGAGGGGTCGCTCCGTATGAATAGACAGACAATCTATTCATATGTTTCCGTATCAATTTTAACTCGCATCTTTCCATTATTGTCTATTTAAACGTTGTGACTGCTAGTGTACAAACAAACCTCATTTAACCCCATATTTGACGATGCTTTACTTCCATCCCATCAGCTGTTTTAAGCCCCTCCCTTCCTTCTATGGTTTCCTGTTAGTAACATACAGCCCAACCATTAAGCTGGGACATAATAAACCACCAAAACTAATTGATCATACACTTCCTTCTTTCATTGCATTGGTTTTATGAGCTGGAAATGGTGTTGTGCTCCTCTCTGTCAGCCACTAATTGTGGGTCAACACATGAATCAGCAGTACTGTACAACTGCAAACACCCAGATAAGAAGTTGGGGGGAAAAAAACACAGTAAGCAGCAGCAGCAGCACATTAAAGTGCAAAACAAGAGGCCCATGACACCTGCTGTAACACATTAAACAGCTGACACACACACACACACACAATTATGTTACAATTCTTTCCCAATGAAACCAGCTGAGGAACAAGGGTAGAAATGATAGACGGTGAAGCAGAGTGAGTCACACTGATCAGGTGGCCATTTTGATGTAGAAATTAACCAACAGACCCAGAGCTAGCAACGCTTCAAAGCAACATTTCAACTGGCGAACGCAGTGACATTGTTGGCAAACCTACAAAGTGTGACCACAAAGCTAAATCTACACATTTCCAGAGTGCTACAGAGTCATTGCAGTGACACAAATACTAGTAAAGACTCGAACAAAAGAGTGTGTGAGTGTGTGTGTGTGCTTCCCCCTTACAATGTTAGTCGTACGTTATGTAAACAAGCTACTGTGAAGCCAACAAATACACTAGTTTGGTCACAGAGAAAACTGGAGAAACTCAGCACACAAATAAACACAAGGCGTTACATCCGCTATTGTCTAAACAAGATAAATGACGTTATCGTTTCGCAGTGGATTTGGCCTCATTTTTTTTTTTAAAAAAGAACAACAACAACAGGAGTTTGTTGAGAATTGCTAGTGACCGATCTGATTAGCTCATATACAGATACAGCTGTTCCGATAAGCGACTGTGAAGGTTCGCAGAGCCAGAAATAGCTAACGCTTGGCTTTGCTAGCAAAATGTTGTTTACACAAAACACCAGTCATTCACAGTAAAAGCTGGCTCTGCCTGAATTCCTTCCTTTCTCTCTTTTTTACCCTTCAAGCTTCAGGGTTAACGCGAACAAACAAGCTTCGTCTACCGTTTCCTCACTGATCAGGACAAAGCTGAGCAGACAGCGACACAGACTGTTGTTTATGTTCAGAAAAGGATACAGTTTCACCACATCGGTGTCCATTCGCCTTTTACCCGGACTTGGAGACGACATTTTTTGCTATTGCCACCGCAGAACAACAGTCGGTACGCTGGTAGATCTAGCCCCAGGAACGCTAGAAGGTCTAGCAGACGGTACTATCCAAAAGTTAACATTGGCTTGAAGAATTGTTGCCAGTAAATCGTCTTCGCGGCTGAGTGTGTCTCTGTCCTACTGAGCTAACGTTGAACCTCTGCCGTTCACTGCTTTTCACCTATCCCTCCGCGTCTACGTCATATATCTTCGACATGACGTCAACAAACGTGTCCATCTTTGTAGTTTTCTCAGTCTTTTTATGATTTTTGGGGGTCATTTTTGTTGTGTGTATTTACCCAATTTAAGATAACTTGTGTTTATTTTGCGCAACTCTAGATAATGTGAATTTGCCTACACGTTCATATTTAAGGTACTTTATGTTAAATTGAAATTATAATCCAACTTTGAAAATGCATAGCTTTTTATCCACCCGTTGTTTTAACCTGGACTACAATCAGAGCAGCAATAGAGACATTTTGTGTTTTTTTTTATTTTTTTTTAAACAAGGCCTTAAAAACTATCTTTTTACAAAAGCTTTCTGCTAAATTATGCTTCATTGATTTTATTTGCTGTTTGTTTTATTATTGCTTTTATGTGTTGAATTTATTACATTTTGTTGCCCTTGTTTCTGTAACACTTTGCGATTACTAAATGTAAAGTGCTTTACAAATTAAAGTTATTATTACTATTATACTATTTTGGCGATCTATCAAATTGTAAGTGGCTATCCGTACGGTTGCCGTATCAATATACCGACATTCTATCCATTGGCCAGTTTAGGTCACGTGACTAAGACTAAACCTTACCCTAAACCTAACCCTGAAATTATTGCAATATTGAGTTATAACCTAACCCTAGGGTGAGCTAACCCTAAACCTAACCCCAACCCTAAGACGCTACGTACTTGTACTTCTGTAAACGTACCAATAGCACTGGGGGTTGTCGGTACAGCAACCGTACAAATAGACACTTTCTATATAAAAGTACAATATCGTCTATATTGACATGTTTTATTTTATAGCTTATTTTGTATTAAAATACTCGTTTTAGGCTTTTGCTACTTCCCTTAAACAAGCCAGACTACAGAACTCACTCACACATGCTGTCCGTTATAGGAGAAAAAGCCAAAAGTGGCAGATATCGCGCAGGCTAGCTATTACGGTAGCTACATATAATTGCGACATGACATCAAGCAACGCGTGACCATCATTGTCGTTTTCTGAGCTCTTTACACTTTACTTATGTTTATGTTGTACTACTCCAGATCATATAAATTCGTATTAGCCCGTTTCCAGTGTCACGTAATGAGTGCACATCGTACCGAGATTGAATATATGTGCACATATATGCGCACAACCGGAAAATGAATTTTTGCTAAAAAAAAATAAAAATAAAAAAAAAAAAATTCATTTTTATTTTTAAAGTGAACGGACACGTGTTTTATTTGTTTATTGGATTATAATCTCAGTACGGAGGTAAATTTAGACCATATCACACCGCCACAAAAATAAATAAATAAATAAATTATGAGATACAAACAGAGCATTTGCAGCAGTCTATTGACACTGTTAATAATAATTCATTCCAAACACATATTTTGGCTGTTAATTCAGTTCATAGAATTCAACACATGGTAAATATAGTGTAAAAAATAGAAGTACATAAATAAGTCTTTATTGCAAAATCATTCTTTCACATTTTTGTATATTTCTTTGCAAATTTACACTAAAAATAGTTTTCTCATAATTACGACTTGTTTCATTTTTTAGTGGCGGAAATGGGCTTCCATATATTTGAGATACTTTATGTGAAGTTAAACCCAATAATGAAAATGTATTGCTTTTTATCCACCAGTTATTTTTACATGGAGTATAACTCAATTTTAGGTTCTTGTATTTTACTGGTAACATATTTAGACTTACTGGTCCTCTATTAGAAATAATGTCACTTCCTCATGTTTGTCATCAACAAATATTCTCCAGAAATATCCAACAGTGAATGAGTGATACATATATATATATATATTTTTTTTCCCTTCAGAAATAAATGTTTAATCCCCTTTCATTGTCACATTTTTGCTTCCATTCATTAATGGACACTGTTTTTTTCAGTTTAAGATTACACTTAACCTATTCATAGTGTACAAAAACACAAAACTGAGATAAGGTGTAATTTAAAAAAAAAAAAAAAAGTTTTACTCTTGATACGTACTGAGTGTCAGATATTTTGTGGGCGTTCCTACTAAATAAGCTGGTTTATATACACAAGCAGTCCAAAGTGCATGCTCTGGGACAAAATACAGCTGAAGTTCTATTCTTACACTCTATGCCAGTGGTTCTAAACCTTTTTGAGGTTGTGACCCCATTTTGATATCACAAATATGTGGCAACCCCAGAGGCATTATTTCTTCTAGAATTAGTGTTTGATATTGTTATGAGTAGCGTGGATTAGAGCATAGTGCGACAAGATACGCCAGAGAAGTTGTTTGAGATCCTGTGTTTTATTTGAAAAAGAATAACTTAATTTAGCAATTTTAATCAGTAATTTTCTTTTATCAATTACTAGAAATTTCAGGCGACTCCACATTGGGTCACGACGCCAAGGTTGAAAAACACTGGTCTATGATAATACACAGTAAAGCTTACAACCACGTTTACCACTAAAAACATATAACAGTTTCTAAGTAGGCCATATGTGACTTGATTTTCTGAATATATGACTTCATAATCCTTTTCATCTTATGAAGAAAGATAAAAAAAACACAATTTAAAAGAACATTTTATTAAATTGTCAGTAAAATCCATGCAGAATTGATAGCGACTACATTAGAATCATCATATCATCAAAAGGAGATGAATGCATCACTCGTATCATTCAAAGTAGTTTTGAAACTCTTGGCACACATTACACACTGACAATAATAATAATTATACTGCTATTACATGAAAAACTAAATAATATTGGATACTTCTAAGAGACACACACACACACACAAAAATAACTTCCTCACAGTTTGTTGCTACTTTGAGGTTAACGTTTACTGCTCCCCCACCTCAGGTTAGGTTAAGGTTGAGTTTCCAGTGTTGAGCCTTTTGGCCTCTTCTCTTGTTTAAACACTGTTCATCTATTCACCCACCGAGTCTATCAGGACACACTTCTTATGAGGGTCAAAGGGCCCTTCCTATAGTCTATCTATTGTACTGGGTGAATTGTATTGATCCCTTGATGACAACTTACATTGACACATGAACCAAGATCGTTCTTCACATTCACTGTTCACAAAATACGCTCATTATTCACGCGTCTGAAGACACGATTCACTTTATTTTGTCACAGAAAAAAATTGTAAACACACGTTATAGGTTAAAAACTATAAAATATGATCTGGCAATAAATCTGAAAGATTGTGCCATAAGGAGAAAAAAAAAATGTAATTTGGTTTTACTGAGAGGAGGATGATGTCTGCCACTGGCGGAATATAGCAAACACCCGTTTAGACTTGTCACGGGGGCCCTGCAAAGTAAGAGGAAATGTCAATTATTGTTCAAGGATATTCAGAAAAAAAATAATCAAAGCTGATATTGTTGTAAACTACGACAACGTATTAGGTCCATATTAAAATAAAATAAAAAATCTGGGCACTAAGAGTTTAAAGTTGCAATATTTCAAGAATAAAGTTGTAATTTAATGAAAATAAAGTCGTATCTTAGTAAAATCGTAATTTTATGAGATTAAAGTCATAACGTTTCAAGATTAAAGTTGTAGTATGTTGAGAATAAAGTTGTAATTTTAAGAAAATAAAATTAAAATATAAACAGGATCTTGTGTGTGTTGCGGTCCCTCGTTCGTTATAGAAAATGTGGAATTACGACTATTCTCAAAATATTACGACTTTAGTCTCAAAATATTACAACTTCAACCTAATAAAATTATCACTCATAAAGCTACAACTTTATTCTTAAAATATAAATATTGTGATTTTAATGTAATAAAATGACTATTCTCATAAAACTACAATTTATTTTTGAAATATAAATATTATGATTTTAATGTAATGAAATTACAACCTTATTCTCATTAAACTACAACATTAGTATTGAAATATACATTTCAAGACTTTATTCTCAGAAAATTACGACTACTCCCAAAATATTAGGACTTTAATCTAATAAAATTACGACTTATTCTCATAAAATTATGACTATTCTCAAAATATTAGGACTTTAATCTAATGTATGACATTCTTCTTGTAAAACTACAAATTTATTTTCAAAACATAACTATTATGATTTAAATCTAATAAAATTGCGACTTTAATCTCATAAAATAACAATTCTCAAAATATTAGGACTTTAATCTCGAAAAATTACATTATTCACGCAAAATAATGACTATTCTCGAAA
Organism: Gouania willdenowi; assembly: GCF_900634775.1. NCBI lineage: Eukaryota > Metazoa > Chordata > Actinopteri > Blenniiformes > Gobiesocidae > Gouania > Gouania willdenowi. The sequence goes on from NC_041049.1 coordinate 11,448,329, forward strand.
TATTACGACTTTAATCTCAAAACATTGACTTTAATCTAAGAAAATTACAACTTTATTTTAATAAAATTACAACTTTATTCTCATAAAACTACGACTTTATTCTCATAAAACTACGACTTTATTCTCATAAAACTACAACTTTATTCTCATAAAACTCCGACTTTATTCTCGAAATATTACAACTTTAATCGTGTAGTGCTCAGATGTATTTTTATTTTTATGTAGCCCTAATACAGCATTACTTTTTCTATTTGAAATAAGAAAATACAGTATATTGAGGCACTGCTACCTGTGCTGGACTGCTTGTAATGGAGTTTTTCTTGGTGGGCATGAGGAGGTTGAGGGCAGCCTTCCAGCCCTGCTGATGAAGACCTGATTCTCCGTCTAAAAAGACAACAGACCGTGGATCCATGTTCTCTTTTCCTATCGAGACCCAAGGACACCAATCCCTGTGCTGGGCGAGGGGGTCGAATGCGTTTCTGTGAAGAGGTCCATCCTGAAAAAACGCCAAACAAGTCGATCAAATCGATTCCACTCTCCTGGATTGTATCTAACATCCCACACTACAAAGTGTCAAGTTGAATCCAATGTTTTACAAAGATGCTTAATGTCTTACTGGACCACCAGATGGAAAGAGGCACAGGCGTTTGGGAGGGTGCATGTTAGCAGCACCATCAGAACCGGGGCCGTCTCCCTGTCCTCTGCTCCGGGTCGCGGGTCTCTTTCCTCTGGTCAGAGGACTCTGGAGCTCCTCACTGGGACTGGGGGAATCTCTGCTTCTGGCACGTAATGCAGCGGGGGAGGAGGTGCCCTCACCCTGAAGTGCACAGATGTGTTAAAAATGTATCTATTCAAAATGACAATTTTCCCAGAAATAGTTGCAATTACAAATTATTTTATTATATTATTTCCTTTATGTGCATGAGTCAACTTTTATAGACTGTAACTGGCTTCAGGTGTGATTTCTACATTGCCAGCACCTGTTACATGTCACAGGTGAGTTTAATTAGAGTTTATAGACAATACAAGAAATTTTACTTGGTGGATGGTGCAAAAAATAACCCCAAAACAAACAGATAATAAAAAGTATAATAATAATAATAATAATAATAAAAAGCAAATATGAATATAAAGGATTAATATATTATATGAACATATATATGCAGGGAGTATTGTAAAATAAAATGATTAATCCAGTTTTACAAATGTGCCAACTATTTTGTCTGGTCCATATTTTTTTAATTTTGTCTAAAATTATGTAAATTAAGGCTTTTTTCTTCTGCTTTTTTGTGTTTTTTTTCCCAATGCACATAAAGGAAATAAACACAGTATACCACAACATCTGTAATTGCAACAATTTCTGGAAGAATTCTAGGGGGTGCCAATACTTTGGTCCATGACTGTATATTTCCAGTCAATGTTGGTGAATCCCACCTGGTCTGAGCGAGTGGAGTCCTGGCTCCTCAGCTTCATGCGACATGGAGTAGTAGCAGTAGGAGTAGTAGCAGTAGGAGTAGCAGCAGCAGCAGTAACAGCAGCAGCAGAAAGAGTGGGTGAGGGGGACGTGGGATGGTCTCCCTGGCCTTCCTGAGTAGTAGCTGCTGGGGTCGGACCACTCGTGGGCTCAGAAGTGCCTACAGCATTTGGTGAAGCATCTCCTTCACCTTCACCTTCTATTCCCTTTATCTGATGGAAGTTCCACAAGCCCACCTTACGCATGCAATAGGAGCAGGTGAGGATGGGTAGGGACATAGTGTGAAGTGATGGGCTAGGATAAAAGGAGAAAAAAAAAAAAAGCTTTTACGTTTCCACTGTATCAACATGTGTGCACGTGCCGTTTGGAGATGACCCTCACCTTGCTTCCCAGCCACAAAGAGAGACAATGCACGCTGCCACCTGGACAGCTAAAGGCTCAGCAGAAGGAGTCACGCCTTTTCTTTTTTGCTCTTCATCAATCAGCTGCAGGATAACACTGATAACGTCCTCAGTCAAAGACTGAAATGAAAGAGCACATGTTAAAAACCTTCAGACAGCTAAGCTCAGCTAACAGCGGTTGTAACTTGGATCAGCAAAGACGAGGAGGCAAAGCAGATTCAAATAGTACAGGGTGAGGTAAGGGATGCACCGTTATCTGCCCTGCTGCCCTTTGTGGATTTGAAACATATCAATCAATAAAATGAAGATTGGAAATGAATGAATAAAACATACTATAAAGATTTGGGCAGAAGTTTAAAAAGATGCTTAAAGGTTGTGGATCTATTTCTAGAGCTATGCCCATAATGGGCCTTCGATTTCAGAACATGGGACTTCAAGTCCTTTACCCAAATGCAGGAACAATTTGACCTTCTTTCGAATGATTTTTACAGGTATTTGCACATTAGGCACTACATTATAACTCATAGAGAAAAAGAGAAAATTGGCCAAAATTCCAAATAGTGTAGTGTAATAGTCCATTGAGTTCTAAAGCAGTGAAGCATTCAGGATCATTTACCAACTCTGCTGTTTCGTAGACAGTAGTGAAGGAGAGAAGAGCAAAATATCCGGATAATTAAACCATACCTTCAAACATTTCTGACAAGAACGCCGGTTCTTTGCAGCAGACAGATTTAACTCAACTTGGGTCGGCAGTAATGAGCAGTCGATCCTGGTTGCCTGTATTTACAATCACGCAACTCTTCTTCTCTTCTTCATGCCATCTACGAAACAGCAGAGTTGGAACTGTCGCCCTCTGCGGTCACAGATTTTTTTTAGGGTCATGGATTTTGTGGATCAAATTTCAGTAAACAAAAGAGGTTTACTTTTACATTTTTTTTTTTTTTTTTTTTTTTAACTTTTACTGATTTTTAAAGCAACCCAAAGCAGCACAAGTTGTCATTTTGTCTGAAAAAGCTGCTAAATGATCCTGAATGCTTCACTGCTATAGAACTCAATGGACTAAAAGGGGCGACTCACGTCAATGACGTCATTTCAACATTGGCGGCGCGCAGGCTCTCAAACTGTAAAGTAGTTCCATTTTTAAAAGTTAATAAAATTAATATAGTGCAAAATAATGTTTTTTGTTAGGCATAGATCTTCTAATAAGGACATTTCAAAGGTTTTAGGCCACATTTCGTAGGTGGAGCATGGTGGGGGGAAATACCTGATAATGTGAATTATTTGGGCTGTTGAGGTTGTACTTTGAGTAGGGGTGTCCCAATCCGATATCGCCTGAAACAAATATCGGATTCAAATTTCGGCTTTTTTTTTATTATTATTATTATTTTTTGCAATTCATTTTTTGATTTATTTCATTCAATTGTAGAATATTGTAGATATTATGTTGAAGGTTCAAATGTATGGTTAATAATAAATGGGTGAGTTTTTCTCATATCTACTGTTGCTGACTATTGTTCTCTGAGTAACATCAGTTGATCAAGCTTTTTCTAACATCCCACACTACAAAATAAGTAATTATTTATTTAATAATGATAAAAAAAGTAATAAAGAGTAATAAAAGTATGTATGATTCAGGCCGACATCGGATCAATGTCGGCATCGGCCGATACGCAAGGCTGCAATGTCGGTGACATATCAGAAATGAAAAAGTTGTATTGGGACATCCCTAACTTTGAGTAATGGAAACAGGTCCCGTTTTGCCAGTTTATTGGTTCATTCTGCTATATTTATGTAAACAATATGTTGTGTACCCTTTTTCTTTGTTTTACATCACTGATAAAAATCTAAATAAATAGTTCTAAAAAAAAAAACTTCAGACAGCTGAAAAGGTTCATACACCAACGCTGTACCCTAAAAGCCTTTATCATGACAGAAGGCATCACCATAGATTTCAGTGGCTCTGGCTTCATGGCTGGCAGCTCCTGTGCGAGGAGGCAGGCACTCTGGAAGCGCTCCAAAAACGCAGTCAGAAGCGATGATGGTTCACAGGCTGGAACCAACCAGATCCGATCTGAAAAGGAGGAGAAACATTAAAAGTGACCATGAGATAACGCTGCACCAAAGAGGACTTTGTTAGCTTTCTACATGCAATACAAAACAGTCCTCCTACCAGGACACGGGAAGTCAGGCCAAGGACAAAACTTCTCATGCTGTGTCTGAAGCTGCCTCGATATCTCTGCAATGCGGGTTTCATCTATCAAAGAGGACAGAATAAGCTTGACCTTTGCTTTTTGGCAGGTTGGCAACATCGATCAGAAAAAACAAAAACACTTCCAAATTGTGTTAAAGGTTTGTGCTTACATTTTTCAAAGTCTAGCATTGGCTTTAGTGATGCACAGAGGAAAGCCTGGCAGCTGGAGCACTTGAGCATGTCGGAGCCAACGTTGATCCAGCCGTATCTGGCACACATCAGAGGGGACAGTACACGAGGCTTGCCTGCCCATTTCAAACAGTGCCAGGCTAAGGAAAACATCTGAGACACAATAATACTAACAAATGCTTATTACTCTACATTTAACCCTCTGGGGTCCAGGGAATAGATGATATTTCCTTTACATCTCACGAGAGGTCGACCGCTATGGGATTTTCAAAGGCCAACGCAGATACCAATTATTATTTTTTATTTTTTTTTATTTCAGCCGATGGCTGATATCTAAAGCCGATATACATTTTTTTAAGCACATCGATTATGAAAGACAATTGAAACACTCATATGATATAAATGTATATATTAGAAATGAAATGCACCAATAGAACTCTTTACAGTTATTGAACTTTAAATATACCTGTACACAACAAAGTAAAACAAAAATTACAGGACGGGTAAGTAGCAGTAAAGCATAACAACAATAAGGATATAATAGAATAAGGATGTTTGATCAGGTACTATTATATTATACATTATCCTATTTTATCAGCTTTTTATTAGTAAGCTTATTGGCTTTTACCTCTCCCATGCACATGCTATTATTAATATTATTCATACATCTGAATGGATGTTTTATATGTTCTTTCTTGTTTCCTTTAAAGGCTAAATAAATGCTAAATAAAATAAAAAAAATAAAAAATGGCTGATGGCTGATCTTGAAAAAAAGTCGATATATCGACCCATTATATCACAAAAAATAAAAAATAAACTGTTACGCTTGCCTTGTTTGGGATCGTTTTTTTTTCCAGAACAACTTCAGCTGTATGAATTTATTTACTGTTAATTAAAGCGCAATGGACTTAAAATCACAAAAATCTGAGTAGAAATTTTTTTATCTTTACTGTGGAAAAACACAAATATCTTTAACGAACCATTTGACGAATGAAAATGCAAATATAAAGCATGATCTTAATTTTTTTTTTCTTTACAAGTTTTCAAAAAACAAAGTTATATGCTACAATTTACATAAAAAAGCAGGAAATGCCTAACACACACACCAACTTAAAATTAAAGAGAGCCTTTTCCATCACTGTGTATGAAGGATAATACTGTGGATAAGATGGTTGTATGAAGAAAAAAACAAAACAATCCCCCTTTTATGACTGTCTGAAAATAGAAAAAAAGGATATTGAATAGGATTCCACTCTTGAGAAAAAAGCTTCTTTGTTAGTTGCCTCAGAAGGACCTTGAATGTTGCCTTTGGCTTCCAGAACAATTCCATTTCCTGGTTCACTGCAATTCACATGGAGGCAAAAAATATATACATTCATAATGTACAGAAATATCAACTTTGAAAACAGGTTATTGGAAAATTTTTCATTTCGTAAACAAACTGGTAAGAACTGGTTGGTAAACTGTTGGTATGTGTTATACAGGTTTTAAGAATTACTATTTTATCAAATGGACAATGTATTTTTTTTTGGGGGGGGGGGATTCAGGAACAAATCAATACAAACACATTTTTAAGTGTAAACAGACATCACTCTACAGCATGTGTAATTCCCCTTCAAAATAAAAGCCTCAGTGGGGTTGCCACAGCAAGGTATTTGCCTTGTTTTATATATTTAGCTTTTATCTTCTTAAACAATCTTTAACCAATCAAAAAACTGTTTTAAACTTGACATCAGCTGTTGGTGTGACTTTAAAGATCTAAACCCTTCAATAAATAATTACTTTTAAATTTACAGGTAAAACAGTTGTCTGAATAGATAAAACCTTGGCACATAATATTATTATTCAAAAAGAAGACTAAAACATCTTGCGTGAATTATCATAGGCTGCCTGTTTCTTTCAAAGCACATATCTAGTGCAATTTATTATTATTAAAAATATATCTAGGGCTGGGCAAAAAAAATCGATTTAATCGGTTAATCAAATTTGTAGATAAAAACTATTTTTATTTTGCAAATTCGAGTTTAAAAAAAAAATATATATATATATATATATTTTTTTTTTTTTCCCACCACAGTTTTTTCTGAGTTTTTCGTGTTACAATGTGATCCCGCCCCCTCTTTGTTTACCCTTTGAGTAGACTATGTGTGCCACAGGCATTTTCACTTTTTTATTCGCACTATGCTGAGATGCTAAGAGAAGAATTTATTTATTTTTTTTTAAATTGTAGTGTTATATGCTATAAAATATGTAGTTATCTGATTTCTTGATCAGAAAATTGAAGCTACTGTGAAGTTGCTGTTGCACTTTTGCTTAAACCTGGATTAAAGCTTGACATTGATGAATGACAGAGCCTCATATACTTTTAATTTTGGGATTGTTAACTGTTGATCACAATCACATCAATAAAGTTCCACTTTTGACAATATATTTGATGTCTGCAGTCATTTTTAAGTGCATGAAAAAATAAAAATCGAATCTCGAATTTTTTTTTAAAGAAAAATTCGATTTTCGATTTTTTTTTTTCTCTTCAAAATCACCCAGCGCTATATGTATCGTGCCAGTACAAATATACTCAGTCAGTGTGCCTACCTTATTATAAATGCATGTAGAAAAATGTGTGTTTTTTACTGAGTGCTGCTAACACTGAAACAAAAACCGCAAAATCACAATAATTTCACTGTTGGTTGCATTCAAATGATGTTATCTGAATGTTTTTGTCTGATAGGCAGACTAATTTTTTTTCCCCTAAAGAATGAATAGTAAATATCATTGAGTTGTGCTTTAAATTACACAGCTTACACATTGTTCATCTGTTCCAATAATAATAATAAAAACATTGTTGGCAAAATGCAAGTCACATATGCTAATTATTATGTAAGAGCATTGAAGACAGTAGAATAAAGCTTGCATAAGACGAATATTAGTTCAGTTTAGGTCTATCAACAAATGTGCACGATACGATACACATGCTAACAAACGGTCATAATATTGTTTTATAAAAAACAGCATGTACGTGTAATGGCCTGATTAGTGTCGTATGTCCTCATGCTCAGATGCTGCACGAGCACACCACCAGGATGCTATGTGGCTAAAGCAAACTAGCTTCTATCAACAGTTTAAAGCTCCACACCTGCTGGAGCATCCGTCTGCCGGGGATACACCCTCACTGAGAAGTTCACGAACTTTCTCCGGAGAAGCCAGAGAAGGTTTATGAAGAACAGGAGCGCCAAGACGATCCCCACGACTGCCGCCGAGAGACGCCATAGTAGGCACTGGATTCCTCCGGGAACACATACTGGGAACAATGGTTCCGCTTTACGTAAAAGGCAGCGGAATATTAACCTGGCTCCAATATTACATTATAGGTTAAATTTATTGAATCTTTACATAATTTTCCTTGTATTCGTACGCGCTTTTACACTTTCTTCCAGCATTGGTTACCCAGGATTGTTGACTTCGTTTCTATGTCCATATTTGAACTAATCAAGTACATCTTTTTAAATAACTTTATTAACAACAACATTAACAAAACAGAACTAACAGGAAAAAAAGAAAGTTCAATGGGTTTATGTATAGGTATAACAGTCGTTCAGAGATTTATTGCTCTATAAAAAGTATAGAATACGCACAGTTTTTAACTTTAATTAATTATTGGGAAAATGAAGGTTTTGAATTTGATTAGAATTTTTTTTTAAGTTAAAATTGAATGATTATTACAATTTCCTGATTTTTTTTCAGAAATCAAAATAAAAAAAGAGTTATTGTTTCTTATTCTAATGAATAAAAGTTGAAAACTGTCTAAAGTTTGTGTCATATTCTAAGCATATTAACGTATTTTTGGACTTGGCCACACCCACCTTCTACGTCATCACGTTCTCAACGCAGCCTCCTGATTGGCTGAGCATCCACCGTTCAGGGGGTAGAAATCGGTAGAAATGAGAAAGGCTTTTAAAATGACAGATACGTGAGATGGTTTGCCAGCTGTTGACCAGATGTTTCTTGATATTTGAAGCGGTGTCCCATAGGACCTGCACGTAAAACGGTAACGATGTCAGACACCGGAGGAGGATCTACTCCTGACCGACTCAACATATTCGAGAAACTGAGCGGCAGGCCACCGCGTGCCGTGACGTTAGCAGGTCAGTTATTATCATTAGCTAAACAAGCTAATGGTGTAGTGTGAACCCCACACTCTGTGTTCTTTACTCCTATTTGATCATTTAGATTCAGACCTGCTACTCCAAGCCCTATGCCAACAAATCTAGCGACGCTTTTAAAGGTGAAAGTGAAAATGACCACACTGATTAAGCTATATTTAGCTGTGTTTTAATGTAGGACGTCAATGTAATTTATGTAATGATGATATTTTCTTCACGATTGGACTTCAAATGTTTATAGAGGTAAGATATGTTCTCACCAACAGTGTGTTTTGTGTTCATTTTCCAGATAGCTGCCTTTTACATAACAGAAGTAGATCAGTGAATAGAAAACCACTGCATGTTATGTGGCATAGATCTGCATTTTGTGGCTCATGGCTTGTGTTTACAATAACTGAATCTGTTTAGGAAAGTATGCATCTACCAGTGATGTCCCGATACAACTTTTCAGACTTCCGATACAATGTCGATATTGTAGCCGTGGGCATTGGCTGATACCTATATCGATCCTATTCGATAACAAAAAGCCAAACTGGAGTGAGCCAAAACTTACCCGAGGAAGCCAAAGTCCTTCTGGGAAAACGTCCTGTGGACAGATGAGACCAAAGTAGAGCTTTTTGGTAAAGCACATCATTGTACTGTTTACAGAAAACGAGATGAGGCCTTAAAAGAAAAGAACACAGTCCCTACGGTCAAACATGGCGTAGGTTTACTGATGTTTTCAAGGTTGCTTTGCTGCTTCTGGCACTGGATGCCTTGCCTGTTTGCATGGCATCATGACATCTGAAGACTACCAACGACTTTTGGGGCACAATGTAGGGCCCAGTGTCAGAAAGCTGGGTCTCTGTCAGAGGTCATGGGTCCTCCAGCAGGACAATGACCTAAAGCACACTTCAAAAAGCACCCAGAAATGGCTTAAGACAAAGCGCTGAAGAGTTCTGAAGTGGTCATTTGTGGTCATGACTGTAGCCTTGGAATCAAACCCCCAACCTCTCAATTAAAAGATGACTCCTCTACGACGTGAAGTGATTTGTTGACAGTCCCTTTATCCTCTTAGTTTATTGGTAAAGGATTTATCATCATGTGAAGATAAAATGAATAAACTGACTGTAGTGGATATAATATTATAATAGTAAATGCCTGATGTTCTGTATTTTGTAATGATTACTAGAGGAAATCATAGTGCTCAGATTAATTAAACATTGTTTACTCCAAAAAGAACGGGAAACAAAATGGAATATGTCTCAAAAGAAAAAGTGTGAAATTACTGCTTAAAAGTTTGTACTAATCTCTACCGTAAACTAGGGGTGGGAACCTCTGGGTACCTCGCGATACGCAATACAAAGCTTAAGATAACGTTTATCTCATGATATGACGATACTGCGATCATCGATATATTCGTCAGAAATCAATCTGCGATAATCTGACATAACAAGAAAAAAAAGCTTAAGTGAGAAAATACAATTTTTATTTCATATCTCTGAAAGACAAATTGAAAGTGTCCTATGAACAGTGACACTATTTTAGTGCAACATTTCTGTAAATAAGTGTCAACATACCAATGTAAACGAATAAGTATCTCCAATAGTGTGTTCTGTAAACAAACAATAGGGTCTTTCTTACCAGTGACACCAGTATAGTGCAATATTCCAGTTGTAGGAGGATGAGTTATTATTAATGGGTTATATAACTAAGAATATTAATTATGATTAAATTACTTCAAATTTTGTGGGGTGCCACTCCTTTTAACAGGAGAAATATGTCTAAGTTTTTAGACTAAACTCATCAATGTGAAACCAGGGAAAAGTGAATTCGAACAGCAACATCTACACCATAATCACAGCTTTAATGAATCAGAGGAATCAAAGATTACGTTTAACCTTTTATTCAAAATTCAACAAATAACACAGTCAAAATATCAATTGAAATGGGATAATTAAATTATGATAAAATGCATTTCTAGGCTAATAAAAGTGAAGATTACATGTAATAAAATGAATGCTAGTCTACTAAATATTGATTAAAAATGCAGGATACATATTCAAATAAGATGATCATAAAACCAAAGAATAAAATCATAAAACAAAGGGGAAGACAGACAGGGGAGACGAACAAACATGAATGAGATGAACTGTGTGTGGAACATGTTGTGAGTGTGTAAGTTTGTAGTTATGGAAGTATGTATGTGATCTATTGTGGATGAAGTTTGCTGATGAAAGTTCATTCAGGTACCTTGAAGATGATGTCAGGGTTGGACCTGGAGGTGCTGTTTGAAGAAATGCATCGGGACGTGCCACCGTTGAGTTCTGTTGCGTTTCAACAGAGTGTAGCCCCTTCAGCCGTTCCAGGCGGTTCTGGCCTTCGCAGCTGGATTAGAGAATGGCTCGTGGCTTACCCCAATGGGTCGTGGGCCGGGCTTCTTTCGGCTGTTACGCACGTCACTAGATGCTGGATTCGTCCGAACCAAGCAGCTGTTGATTCCAAAAATCTAACTGTTTCAACTAAAAATAAAATGAAAAGGTGGGGAAGGGAAACGCGTTGAGCATGAAACGCCAGCGTCCCAAAACTAAAATTTTGGGCGGTTTTCTTCCTTTTAAAAGGTTATCTTTGAGACTCGCCTCCCAAGACGGAAGCTTCGTTGATTGGTTTAAAGTTGCCAGCATCTCCGCTGGCTGCCTTTGGGTGTGTCTGGGGTGTGTGTTTATGTGAGACAAAGACAAACAGGAGGGATGATTCCTAGATTTACACACAAACCATAATAATGAGTTCAGCATATTCAAATAATCTTTTCAACATCATATCTTGAAATATCATGTATTACGAAAGAGTTTGATACCAAACACGACTGGAAAATAGCCTAGGATCACTTTAGGAACCGGTTAATGAATTTTACTTGTAATTACTCATAAACATAAATGTCAAAAATCATGTTATGCCTCTTCTTTACTATATGGTTGCAGTAAATACCTCAAACTAACTTTTGTGATGTTTTCTGGTATTTTTAGCACTTTTTAAATGAGGAAACATTTAAAATAGCATTCTGTGGGTATAAAATTATCTGAAAAGAGTGGAATAGGACAGAGAATATTTGCAATTTCAATTTCTGCAGAAACCATTACAATAATGTTTTAGTTTGTAACTTTTCAAACATAATACAATTTCTTTGTTCTCCCTTCTTCACTGGGACACATCTCAGAGAAGGGGCCTGGAAAGTGTCCTTCTGTGACATTTCACCACAGGGTCAGTGGGACAGTTCTGTGATCTTACAGCATCCCAAAAGTATCTGTTTGTAAAGGAGGGAGAAGACGGATGTTCTTCCCCCGTGTGGAGTCGTAAAAAGAGTTCGTACTGAAAATTTCAAAGTGTTGGGTCAGTCTTTTCGGCTTTCAAAGGCCGCATAGTGGGGTTAGCTATGCACCTCAAAGTTGCGGGGGCAGTTGTTGTGTAAACAGTTTGTGATAAAGAAACAGGCTCCTTGGTTAATTCCTGCTCGGAAGAGGGTCTTTAGGCTTGATGTGATTTGGTTCCCTACACAGTAAACAAAAATTATTTCCTTCAACAAACAGTGACAACATTTCTGTGAAAACCTACCTGCACATTTTAGTAAAAAAGCAGAACAGGTTTTGAAAAAATAAAATTAAAAATCGATACTTAGCGCGGACATATCGATAATCGATCGTGCGAAAAAAAATATTGCGATATATCGCCGTATTGAGATATCGTCACACTCTTACCGTAAACACTGTTTGATGTTTTCGCTCGTTGCATTGTGGTATTTAAATAATGTTTTATTCATTGATTTTAGGCATATGCTATGATCGTATCATAAAACAGTTTTATGGATGTATTTCCAGGTATTAGCACGCCCCCTGCTCGCAGTGGGCACCGCTGCGTCGCTGACAACACAAACCTGTACGTATTCGGGGGGTACAATCCTGATTATGATGAGTCGGGGGGATCTGCAAATGAAGACTACCCCCTGTTCAGGGAGCTTTGGAGGTATCACTTTGCTACGGGTTGCTGGCAGCAGATACAAACAGAAGGCTACATGCCAACAGAGTTAGCATCTATGTCAGGTAAAGCTCTGTACTTCTTTTTTTTAATGCTGGAGTCTTAAAGTGATTTTCACAGTCAGGTTTATGTTTTTTTTTTTTTTTTTCAAATAGCTGTTTTGCATGGCAATAATCTCCTGGTGTTTGGTGGCACTGGAATCCCCTTTGGTCTAAGCAACGGCAACGATGTTCATGTTTGCAATGTGAAGTACAAACGTTGGTCACTGCTCGGCTGTAATGGGAGGAAGCCCAAAAGAATATATGGACAGGTAAGACACAGCAATAGCTTTATCCAGACTTATTAAGTGCATGTTAGCAAAGATGCCGTTGGAAAGTTTCTTCTAAAAGCTGAAACCGCTTTCTCCCTGCAGGCCATGGTGATTATAAATGGTTCCCTGTACGTGTTTGGAGGAACAACAGGCTACATCTACAGCACAGACCTGCACAGGCTGGATCTGACCACTAGAGAGTGGATCCACCTCAAGCCGAGCAACCCTCCTGACGACCTGCCCGAGGAACGGTTAGTAAATCATACATGAGCTACAGCAGTTTTAAACTTAATTGACACATCTTCCTGTGTTTGTGTAGGTATCGGCATGAAATGGCACATGATGGACAGAGAATCTATATCCTGGGAGGAGGAACTTCTTTCACTTCCTATCCTTTAGATAAGGTACTTAAACTTCTTTGGTAAAAAAATAGACAACACTGGCTGTGTTAGAAATCGCATACTAACGTACTACTCATACTAAGTCTGATGTCAAAATGAGTATGTAGTGCATTCACATTAGATAGTATGGAAAGATTGAGTGTGCGAGAAATACCCGGATGTATACTATCTCGGCATATTTTTGAAGTACTGTATGCACGGTGGACACATTAGTCGTACTCAACCAACCCATGATGCATTGCAAGTGGACATTCAGGGAACGTAAAATCGTCCTGGGACGGGCTTCAAGCTAAAAATCAAATGTCCCCTTTTTAAAATACTGTAAAAGCATTTGTGAGCTGTCATGACAGTACATTTCCCCACTGCAGGATCATTAAAGCTATTTATCTCCTCTTGTCTTCCATTAGTTTTTAGCGCTTTTGTAAATAAGGCTCTTGTTTTGAAGTTATTATGGATCAGTAGCACAATGGCAGGTCTCCAAAATGTGTATGCGCAAGTTTTATGGATGAAATAACCACATGTTGATATTCTACTTGGTCACTTTCTCACTTCAAATGCTTTCAGAAGTTTCAACGGTGGTGAATTAATGGAGATATTTAGCCTCAGTGTGCTTACTGTATGCATCTTGGGAAACTTGGAAGTATACTTCAGAGGGAGTGTTCATCATCCTAATCATACTTATAGTATATACTCATTGGAGTAGGCCATTTCGAACACAGCCAATAACTGCAGATTTTAAATGTGCCTTACCTTGTTCAGTAATTGTTTTGTTTCTTGAACAGATACACGCTTACAATTTAGAGACCAACTCCTGGGAGGAAATTACTACAAAACCTCATGATAAAATAGGTCTGTATCCTGTTTCCTGATGTATTAATTATTGTTTTTTCTGAGATTAAAACTAAGTGTAAAAACATATTTTGGACAGGATTCCCCGCTCCAAGAAGATGCCATAGCTGTGTGCAAATATGCAATGGTGAGTTTCTGCCACTGCTGAACAGAAGTTGGTTGTAAGAAAAACCCTTTACTGGTATTTCTCCTGGTATTTCTTTTGAATTTGAATTTTCAACAAATAAGAACTGGGTTTAGTCAATGGATTTCATCAAAACTGCATACCAACGTACTATACACTACACACTGAGTATGTAGTGTCTACTTGATTAGGATGATTACCGTTCCCACTGAAGTATACTTCCAAGTTTCCCAAGATGCATTTCAAACCTACAACAAAAACCTGAAGCACACTGAGGCTAAATATCTACGTTAATTTGCCACCTTTGAAGGTTCTGAAAGCATTTAAAGTGAGAAAGTCACCAAGTAGTATATCAACATGTGGTTATTTGATCTATAAAACTCATGTCAACACATTTCATGCTGACATTTCGGAGATTTTTGGAGACCCGCCATTGTGCTACTGACGAAACTTCTGGTTAACTTCAAAACAAGAGCCATATACACAAAAGGGTTAAAAACTAATGGAAGACAATAAGAGAACGGGCAGAGGTGAGCCCGCCTGTCCTGACAGAATGTTTGCGGCGGGATACGTGTTGTAGTCCTGGGATAAGTGGAGAGTCGTGTGTCTGTTCATAGTTTCCGTGAAGAACGTGGAAGACAATCCACATGATTGGAATTCTGATGGCAGGTATGCTGGTGATTGGACCTGGCAGCTATCTGACCAATCACAAAGTCCGGCAGCTGTTTTAAGAAGACTGCCAGTCACTTCTGATGGATTGGGCAGGGCTCTCAACACTCATGCAATAAACAAACTCAGAAGTAAGCAGGATGCTACTTGGGAATGTCTACACGGGTTGGAATATAACTTTGAGAAGTTGATTGGCCAGCACTCAGGTCAAGGCCACCATGTTGGATTTACTGCTGAGTTGAACAGTAGACTGCACGGAAAAAAAATTGTGCTGGCGGCCGGAAAACATATTCCTATCTACATTTGGCTCCTCCACAGCCAGCCGTTCAAGGCCAGGTTATTCATTCACCACAATGTTGTATCGACTGAAGCTCTGTCTCCCTCCTCCTCTTCTCCCCATCACCACCACTTAACAGTACAGAATGAAGCCAACAGGATCATGTTTCAACACGTTCTTGGTAGAGGTGTCCCGATCCGATATTAGCCAGAAAACGAATTTCGGATTTTATCGGACTGCACCTAAAATCACCGATAGAAGCGCTCCGATAAAATTTTCCGCTCCAGCACTTCTATCCATAGGTGACTGTGGCTCACACGATTTTTACATTCCGCTTGCAATGCATCCTGGGGCGGGTGAGTACGACTAGCGTGCCCACCGGGTATACGTCAAAAATTTCCCGATATAGTGTACATCCGAGTCATTCTCGCACACTCAATCTTTCCATACTATCTAATGTAGGGGTGTAAATATTAATTGATCTAGATCGTTTGATCAATGACAATGAAATTCTCAAAATGTATCTATTGTATTAAAATGAAATGGGTGATTTACACCCCTAATCTACTTACTCATTTAGACATCAGACTTAGTATAAGTAGTACGTTAGTATGCAATTTGGACCACAGCTTATGTGTCAATATGTATTTCCTCTTCCTGTTGCAGATGTTTTTATTTGTGGAGGCTACAATGGTGAGCTAATATTATGCGATCTGTGGAAGATGAACCTTATTACGTTTCAATGGAGTAAGCTACCAGCAGTGATGCCAGAACCAGCTTATTTCCACTGTGCTGCTGTTACACCAGTTAGTACAACTTCATTTTTTAAATCAACTTCTTTCCCTGCTCAGTATTTATTATAATAACTGAGTTTCTCTGACTGTATTTACCAGGCTGGCTGTATGTACATTCATGGCGGTGTCGTAAACATCCGTGAGAACAAGAGGACAGGTTCTCTGTTTAAGATCTGGCTAGCTGTGCCCAGTTTGTTGGAGCTGAGCTGGGAGAAGCTCCTCAAGGCCTTTCCTCACCTCACCTCCCTCCCCAGCTATCGTCTATTGAATCTGGGGCTCACACAGGAACTCGTTGAACGCTTGAAATAGCACGAACAGAGGAGTGGGTCTGGACAGCATGACAATAGTGTCTGACGGAGCAAAGAATTGGATTAACAGCAAGTCTCTGGTTCCAAGGCCTATCTGCCGCTCTTTGCCTAATGTAGCCCGGCCTTAAAACCAAAAAAAGTGGATTTTTTTTCTTTTTCTATCAGTTTTTGTCTTTATTTTGTGCGATGATACAGCAGAGTATGTGGAATGTTTTTGGATTTTACTCAGTGTTTTTGGTTTTCAGCAACAATTTTAATAACTGTTCAAAGAAGGAATGCATGTTTATTGATGGACTGTATCTTATTTGATTGGATATTTCATCAACTGTTCTTGCACTTTTCCACTGTTTGCCTGGTATATTTAAAAGCATTTAAGTTTTAAAGCTGAGATAAACAGATATAAACAGGCAGCAAGTAATGTGTTAAATCGAGTTTTGCACATTCAAAAAAGACACTAAATTCCAAGTATATGCAGAATTTTTAAAAAGCTTATTTCAGACCACGTTTAAAAAGATACATTTTACCAGCTATTGAAAAAATAAAGACCAGAATCCTAAACTTTGCAATTACCGGTATGTATTTTATTTTTGTCTGCCTTTTACCATTTGAGAAATTTACACAATTAAACATTCTTAGTAACGGATTGCCAATTTGTGATAGTATCTCATTATATCTACATAATAAAATGCAGGCAGTTTGTGTATTGACATACTTGTGGTTTAAAAAAAAAAAAGTTTGCCAACATCTAGAGTTTCACATTTAATATTTTTTCTCACTCTATTGTTGCCTTGAATCAGCCAATTATGGCAGCTCTTGTATTTCCTCTGTCTGTAACCATGCTGCACATCACTGTGATTTTTGCTTTGTTTGAATTTTATTTAATTGTAATTATTTGAATAAAGCCTACATTCTCTGTTCCTAGTGTTTATAGTTAAATGTAAGACATGTCCAGGTTTTGGGTGCAGTATTATGTAATAGATTTTTGTGCACCGACTTTCCAAAAAACGAGGTAAACTTGCGACACAGGAAATATAATTGGATGGTAAAGAAATAAAGTTGCGTCAAGGATTAAAGGTTATTATCCAATAGTGTTGATGCTAAATTAACTTGCATTTTAGTTACAGTACAAGAAGATGCTATTCACTACACCTCTGTATTAGCTTCTTTCTCAATTTATAAGAGGGGCGGAGCCAACAGTGCATATTAGTGATGTAAGAACTCACATCACCATTCTCAGCCAATAGCAAAATTTGATAGCAATAGCTAGTTTTCCACCCATAGAGGGCAGTCACGCTTACATTTCACAACAAAAAAGCCACATTTTCATAACGTTGACAAAAATATGAAGCGTTAAGGGAAAAAAAAAATCAAACAACTTTACTTCATACCCTGAAAATGAGTGGTTTGAGTTAATTAACTCTTTAAATCAATCAATCAATCAATCAATCTTTATTTGTATAGCGCCAAATCATAACCAATGGTATCTCAAGGCACTTTACAGTAGAGCAGTCTTAAGGACGGACTCTTCATTTTATGGATACACACATATGCATATATACGTATATACACATACATATGTATCCCACACCCAACATGAATTCATCATGGCGGCAAGGAAAACCTTCTGTTAAGCAGCAGGAACCTTGTGTGGATCCCATTCCTATGATGAACAGCCATCCACGTTATGCTGTGTTGGGTGTGTGCAGAGGAAAGGGTGGAGACAGAGCCGCTGAGTCTCTGTAACTCCACACTGAGGATCCCACGGACCTGCAAGACAAAAGCCAGAAGGAGTACAGGAGCAAACACACAAGGGAAGAAGCAGACATAGAGGGAGTGTTTGAGAGAGGAATGGGACCCTCTCCGGTCCCTCTCTAACCTAAATGACCTCTCTCTTAACGCCCTCTCCAACCTCTCTCCAACCGAGCATGCCAGACCCCCCCCCCCCCGGCAGTCTATGCCTATTGCATCTTAATTATGAGCTATGAGCTGGTTCCTAACTAAAAGCTTTATCAAAGAGGAATGTTTTGAGCCTAACCTTAAAGGTAGAGAGGGTGTCTGCCCCCCGAACCGTGGTTGGTAGATGGTTCCAGAGAAGTGGGGCCTGATAACTGAAAGCTCTTCCTCCTATACTACTTTTAGAGATGAATGGAACAACGAGTAGTCCAGCATTTTGAGAGCGTAGTGTTCTGGGGGGATTGTATGGCACTACAAGCTCCTTGAGATAGACTGGTGCCTGTCCATTTAGGGCTTTATAAGTGAGAAGAAGAATCTTGAATTCTATTCTATATTTTATGGGAAGCCAATGCAGAGAGGCTAATACAGGAGTAATGTGATCTCTTCTCCTAGTTTTAGTCAGTACACGTGCTGCAGCATTTTGAACCAGCTGAAGTGTCTTAAGCGACTTGCTCGGGCAGCCTGCTAAAAGAGAATTACAATAATCCAGTCTAGAGGTAACAAAAGCATGGACTAGTTTTTCGGCGTCGCCCTGAGACAGGATAGATCTGATTTTAGCAATGTTACGGAGATGAAAGAAGGCAGTTCTTGAAGTTTGTTTTATGTGAGAGTTGAAGGATAAGTCCTGATCAAATAGAACCCCAAGGTTTCTAACAGTTGTGCTTTGTGCCAGAGTAATGCCATCTAGGGCAGTTAGGCTAGCATAGGTTTCTCTAAGGTGTCGCGGGCCCAGTACAATGACCTCAGTCTTGTCTGAGTTGAGAAGAAGAAAATTTTGGTCCATCCAGGCCCTAATGTCCTTTAGACAGGCCTCAAGTTTAGATAGCTGATTTGTCTCACCTGACTTCATTGATACATACAGTTGGGTATCATCAGCATAGCAGTGGAAGTTAACAGAGTATTTTCTCATAACATTACCAAGGGGGATCATATAGATACAGAAGAGGATTGGACCTAGCACAGAGCCCTGAGGAACCCCGTAGCTTACTTTAGTGTACACAGAAGACTTATTATTCACGTGTACAAACTGGTACCTATCAGATAGGTAGGACTTAAACCAGTTTAGGGCAGTCCCTGTGATTCCAAGTAATTTCTCTAATCTCTCTAGTAGAATATAGTGATCTATAGTGTCAAAAGCTGCACTAAGATCTAATAAAACCAGCACTGAGAGTCGTCCTTCATCTGAAGCCCAGAGTAGATCATTAGTTACTTTAACTAAAGCAGTCTCTGTGCTGTGTTGAGCTCTAAAACCTGACTGGAAGTCCTCGAACAGGCTGTTGTTTTGAAGAAATTCACAGAGCTGAGCTGCCACAACTTTCTCAAGAATCTTTGAAATAAAAGGAAGATTAGATATAGGCCTGTAGTTTGCTAAAGTGCTGGAATCAAGAGTAGGTTTTTTGAGAAGGGGTTTGATTACAGCTACTTTAAAGGACTGTGGCACGTAGCCTATTGATAGGGATATATTTATTGTCTCCAACAAAGATGGGCAGACTAGGGGAACAACTTCTTTAAACAGCTTAGTTGGGATCGGATCTGAAAGGCAGGTCGATGGTTTGGAGGATGAAATAATAGAGTTAAGTTCCTGAAGTCCTATATGTGTGAAACAGTTTAGGTTAGGCCTATTTACATTTAATGGTACAGCAGGCCCAGGTGAAGGCAGGGAGTGGCTAATTTTATCTCTAATCTTGTGAATTTTATCGTTAAAAAATGTCATAAAGTCCTCACAGCTGAGGGCTAGAGGAATCATGGGCTCAATAGAGCTCTGACTTTGTGTTAGCCTGGCTACAGTGCTGAAAAGGTACCTCGGATTATTTTTATTTTCTTCAATTAGTGAGGAATAGTATGTAGATCGACTATGTCGTAAGGCTGTCATGTATTTACTATGGCTTTCTTGCCAAAGTATTCGTGACTCCTCTGTTTTATTGGAGCGCCACATTCTCTCTAATTTACGGGTTGTTTGTTTGAGTGTGTGAGTTTCAGAGCTAAACCACGGAGCTTTCCTCTGACGTTTAATAGTTTTTTCCCTCAATGGGGCAATTGAGTCCAAGGTGGATTTTAGTAGACTAGCAGAGCTATCGACAAGCAGATCCAGTTGAGAGGGGTTATAATTAATATCATAGTTATTTATTGGATGGTGCACTGAGTTTAAGGCAGCAGGAATGGCCTCTTTAAATTTAGCCACAGCACTGTTGGATAGATTTCTACTTGTAACTATTTTATTGCACAGTGCGAGATCCTCTAGGATAATGTTAAAAGATATTAAAAAGTGATCTGATAGCAGAGGATTTTCAGGGTAGACTTTTAGTTCATTAATATCAAGGCCATATGTTAGAACAAGATCAAGAGTATGATTTAAACGATGAGTAGCTTCATTAATAGTTTGA
This sequence comes from Gouania willdenowi, assembly GCF_900634775.1. NCBI lineage: Eukaryota > Metazoa > Chordata > Actinopteri > Blenniiformes > Gobiesocidae > Gouania > Gouania willdenowi. Next base: position 11,468,824 of record NC_041049.1, read on the forward strand.
AAAAAGCCAACTGAGTCTATTAGGGACATAAAGGCTGAGCTCAGGCTATCACTATCTTTGTCCACATGGATATTAAAATCTCCTACTATCAGTATTTTATCAGAACTGAGGACTAAGTTTGATATAAACTCAGAGAATTCTGATAGAAATTCAGAATAAGGGCCTGGAGGACGGTAAATTATCACAAATAAGACTGGCTGGCAGGTTTTTGATTCGATATGAGATAAATTTAGAACCAGGCTTTCAAAGGAAGTGTAACTGGCCTTTGGTTTAGGATAGATTAGGAGAGAGGAATGATAAATAGCTGCTACACCACCTCCACGGCCTATGTCTCGTGGCATATGAGTATTTAAATGACTGGGAGGAGTGGCTTCATTTAAACTAACATATTCATCTTGATACAGCCATGTTTCAGTTAAACAGAATAAATCAAAGTTATTTTCTGAGATAAGGTCATTTACTAGTAGAGATTTGGATCTCAGTGATCTAATATTTAATAGAGCACATCTAATGCTTTTAAGTTTTGGTGTTTCTAGATTTGAGATTTTAATTTTTTTCAGATTTTTATAATTGATAGCTCTTTTATTTGATTTTATGTTAAAATCATTGTGAAATATGGGTCGGGGGACTGACACCGTCTCCATAAAATAATATTCATCACCATCACAACAGTTGTCATGGCGATGAACACAGCTATCCTGATAGCAATGGGAGGGAAACTGTCCTAAGGCAAGCGCAGAGGGGCGTGGAGGACTCCCCCTCTGTAACATGGTCTCATTCATGAGATGTCATAAATGTGCCATGTTTTCTGATAGTAGAGATGCTCCCTCCAAAGTAGGATGGATTCCATCTCTTCCTATCAGGTTCGGTTTTCCCCAGAAGGATCTCCAATTATCAATGAAGCCCACCTCGTTTTCTGGACACCACCTCGATAGCCAGCGGTTAAATGATGACATGCGGCTATACATGTCATCACTGGTCAGATTTGGTAAGGGACCAGAGAAAATTACGGAGTCCGACATTGTTTTAGCATAAGCACAAACTGATTCAATGTTCACTTTGGTTGCTTCCGACTGGCGACGTCGGGAGTCATTAGTGCCGACATGGAGGACTATCCTATCAAACTTACGATTACTCTTTGCCAGCAACTTTAGATTTGATTCTATGTCGCCCGCTCTGGCCCCTGGGATGCACCTCACAATGCCCGCTGACTTCGCTAGCTTCACGTTTCTCACTATGGAGTCGCCAATTATCAGAGTTTGTTCCCCGGTGAGTGTGTTGTCCTCACGGAGGGGGGAGAACCTGTTTGAGACGTGAACATGGTGGTGTCCCGAGCGGCTTTTTGACCTTCGACTATGCTTACCACGGACAGTAACCCACTCATTGCTGGCCGGGGGGGAGGCTAAGCTAGAGCTAGCACGGTCCGCACCGGCTAGGTCCTGCTTGCTAGCTTCGGTTTTGGTATCAGGGGTGCGGAACCGCTTCTCCAGATTGTTGATCCTCGCCTCCATATCTAACAGTACGCTACACTTTATGCAACTACCATTGTCCCTAAAGGAGGACGAGGAGTAACTAAACATCTGACACACCGGGCAGGAGAGCGGAGGGGAGGAGAGAGAAGCCATAGGTGCTAAATTTAAGCTAAGGACAAAAGGAAGTTTAAAGGAGATTACACTGCCTATAAGAGGCGAGATTGCTTTTTACTTAACCTTCGTACGTTTAACTGTACGGTAAAAATTAAAACAAGTGTTTTCAAGGCTAAAATATCAATGACAACAAGTTTGATTAGAGTTAGCAGAACACAGTAGTAGAGCGCTGCAAACAGCGGTAGAGTGTAAACAGGAAATGATCGATACGTCACCACGTCAGCACGTCACCAGCACGTCACCATCCAAAATGGTGAACCCTCAATCAGTAAATGTACTTTGTCAACTTTATTTTACTTTTGCAAATCTTTCAGAGAAATTCAGTTCACAATTTTGTCGCCTTGTTAGAGCCCGATATGTAACAACGACCGAAATATATCAAGACCCCTTATTGTTATTGGTAAAAAAAAAATTATAAATGTAATAACCCAAAATGTTACAACTGGTCAATAATGTAATAAGATGCCCAAAATGTAAAACTTTTTACCGTTATTACAATTCAACTTTATTTATATAGTGCAAATTACAACAAAGTCATCTCAGTGTGCTTAACAAAATATAAAGTCCATAGTAAGAAAGAAAAAACCCAACAAGATCCACATGAACAAGGGGGCTGCAAACCATTTTTACCCTAATAATGTAATGTTATTTCATCATAGTGAGTCAATGATTTATGGATTGAAGGACTTATTGCTTCAATATAGAGAGTTGTGTGTATATATGTATATACACACAATTTGAAACATTTTGGATTATTTTTTTAATTACATTTCAGGCTCGCCACTTTGGTTATATTATTGGCCAGTTATTACTTAAAAAAAAAAACTATTCAGGTCTTGTTATATTTCTGGTCACTGTTGCTTATTGGGCTCTAACATGCCTTATTACGTTAGTTTTCCAGTAAGCTTCAACGTGCAATACGACCAAATCTTTGTTTTGGAATCTATTTTCTAAATAAAGAGTTCTGTTAAAAAACTCAGTTCTTCTCTTATTCGAGTCTCAACACTTGTCACCATTTTCATGACCTTGTTTTATTATTGTCAACATTTTGCTTCCCAAACAAATACTAACAAACTAGAAATCAATCTTTTGATATAAACGTTTTATTAGTTGATACATTTAATGAGTCCAATAACCATAATTTATGATCGTTCACAAGCACAAACAGTAATAAATTCTGTACTACAAATATACAATCATGTGAAACAGTTAAAATCTCAAAGACACAAACATTTCAAGAGTCAGTAGAACTACAGGAACTCATACACCCACAAAATCCAACAAGAATACCTTTTTTTTTTTTTTTTTTTTTTTTTTTACACAGTAACTACAAATTCTAATCTTATAAACTGTCCATTTGTTGCATCTTTGGCCCAAAAAAAAAAAGAACAAGTAGGAAATCTTCCTGCCTTCTGCTGATTCTGATTAACAAGAGGGTGGAGGAGGAGCAAAGAAGTAAAGGGCCAAAAGGATGAGGTAAACCATTACTAGAGCTGTCCCTGTGTGAAGAGAGGACCGTTAGCAAAACAATGTCACAACAACACACACTTAACTCCTAATCAGTGCTAATTCTGACAGCAAATTTTAATTCACTTTTAGTATTTTGACTAGAATGCAATTTAGTTTTAGTCCAAATGTAGTCATTGGAACTATTTCAGTTATAGTCTGCTTCTTTTTTCAGTCAACTAAATCAGTTTTTGAATCAAGGTACATCTTTTCGTTTAAAAAAAAAAAAAAAAAAAAATCCCTTTCATTATTCTTTTTATTTTGCTGTTCCTGTTGTTAATTCACCTTTGTTTTATTATCCTTTTATGATGTTCATCCTGTTGTTTAAACTTATCCTACGTTCTTTTTAAATAAAAATGTACTTAACTAATCAATGAAAATACTAACAAAAAAAAGAAGTTTATGATCTTTCGTATTTCTTCTTTTGAATTAAAAGTGCAATTAACAATCTGGAGTCATTCTTTGCTCCAATAGTGTTTTTAATAGTAATCAAATGAACAACAAATAAAAATCTATTATAATTTATCATATTTAATTTTCTGTTGTAGATATAGTTGACTAAAATGTAAAGGATAACAATGTATGCATTTTACCATTGACCATCAATGGGATGGTATTAATATTTGTAAACTATAGTTTTCGTTTTTATTCATTCTTTAAAATATCAATATTTTTTGATAAGGTTTTCATTAACATGTATTTTTTTATTTGTCATAGTCTAGTTATTTTCAGGGGTGTCCCGATCCGATATCAGTCCGATATTAGCCTGAAAACGAATATCGGATTCAAATTTCCGAATTCTCCGATTTATTTTTGATTTTTTTTCCCCCCACTTAATTCATTATTTATTTCATTCAATTGTAGAATACTGTAGATATAGTGTTAAAGGTTAAAATGTATGTAACCAATTGGTTAATAATAAATAAGTCAGTTTTTGTCATCCCTACTGTTGCTGACTATTGTTCTCTGAGTGACATCACTGGATCAAGCCTTTTCTAACATTCCACACTAGAAAATAAGTCATTATTTTTCTATTGAAGAAAAAAAAAAAAAATATTGCAGTATGTATGATTCATGCTGAATCATACATACTGCAATATCGGTATCATATCGGAAGTTTTTTTTTTTTTTTTGTCAAGGTATTGCAAAACAAATCTTAAATGAAGGTCTTACCTTGAAAGTAGTCACATTTCCCATCCATGAATATGTAATTAACCAGAATGACACTAAAGATGCTGGCCCACAGATGAATATCACTGAACACAAGAACAAATCCAACATCCTAGAAGAAATAAGCATGTTTTAGGGGAAATAAAGGTTACATTTCTACAAATTATAGTTAATGTCACTTACATAAAAAGCATTAAACAGGATCAGCAGTGGGATCTGAATCATGCAGACCTGAACAGCAATGCAGCTGCCCACTTCAAAACTACAGAGAAGAGAGGAAAACCAGTTTAATCCTTACCTAAATCTGTTCAACTCTGTGTACATTCTCACGTGGCTCAAACATGTTTACAGAATGACTTTCGTCTAATATTTCATGATTGAAAAGTACAATAATTTGCAGTAAGCAACTAATTCCAAAACAGCAAACTACCACACACACAAACACACACCTCAAACTGATGTTGTTCTGCAAAGCAAATTGGATGCCATTGGCCATTTCAGGAATCTCTGGAACCATGGCCAGCACTGTAACACCGATAAAGTACTGCAGGACAAAAACAAAATGTAAATGCTAAATGTTCAATCTAAATATTACATCTAAATTTAAATGTAAAATATAAATAAATGTTAATGTTAAATGTAAATCTAAATGTTAAACAGGCACTGACTGGCCCACTTTGTATAATTTCTAAACATTTTGCTTTACACTTGATGACCAATTTAACATTTAGATTTATCATCTACATTTCACATTTATTTATAAATTTATCTTTCATGTTTACACATTTTTAACCATGATATTATAGAACATGCTGTTTTACATGAATCTGTCTTAATGAAAGTGTGAGGAAATTCAGCGAAATGTTTAAAATATGTCGGCTATGACACAGTGACTGAGTGTTTACATTCGGCACCACATAGATCTGATGATGAATGATCTGATTACCTGTGAGATGGAGGAGTGTGCCAGTATGGGCATGATGTTCTCAGTGCTCAGGTCAGCACAGCACGCCATCAGCACTGTGGCTACAATCAGCACAGCTAGAGCCCTCCAGCGTGACCAGTGGACAACATGATGACCTGCTTGTGACACAAAGTCCGTGACCCAAACCTTCCATTCACGTAAAGAAGCAATGACTACACGCACATGAACACACACCTGCTGCTACGTGGCTGGTGGCAACAATGCTGGCATTAATACATGAGTTGGTTGTGACCAGACGACCAGAGGTGACCCCCCCTGTGTGGTTGTAGATGCTGGTGGCCTCGTGAGCATAGCGACCGTGTGGCTGGCCGCCATGGCCATCGCTGATGTGGATGTCGTAAATGTGGGCGTGAGTCTTCAGGGTGAAGATGAGGCCGATCAGGTACGCAGCGGGCAGGAGCACGGATATGGTGTACACCAGAGGCCTGGAAAAGGTCCATTTTTAAGAAAAAAACTAGCCGAGCAAATGGGAGCTCATCCCACTGGGAGAAATGTTCAGTAACACTGTACTTGATGTTGTCTACATAAGGCTGTCATTATTACAACATGACACCTGTCATTAGCATGAATAAGGTGTCATGAAGACTGTCATTAAGTGTAGTTAGTAACCCTAACCCCCAACCTTACCCCTTACCCTACATAGCCCTACTTAAAGCTGCAGCATGTAGAATCATCCTTCCGCTCCCTGTTTCGAAACTGAAACTTAACTTCCCTTTTACCGGTAACCTTGTGAACGCTCCAACTGTGGAGCGCTTAGCGACTTTATTTTCAATAGAGACTAGTGACAAATGCAGGGACTTCAACCTGTGTTATGGGAGAGTTTTCTGGTGTTTTAGACACTGACATGAAAGCACGTCTCACTCTGTAGCCTAATAGCGGCTGCTGGCGTCAGCTCGTCCCCACCATACAGCTCTCAGAAGCGGCTGTGATCTCATCTGTCTGATGCACAGGGCAGAGTGACAACCACCACTCCGCATCCAGACAGTAAAATGAGTTGCGTCTGTTCTCTCCACCTTGGATAAGCTTCTATTAGGTTTACACGCGATGTATCTAATCTATTCTCACTCTCTCTCTGACACCAGTATGTGGGGCAGTCACAGGGATCCGCAAGGAAGCAAAAAGGTCCAGTCCTCCTGAGTATGTATGGCCTTTATTTTGTTGCTAGGGACTTCTGCTGGAACGTCCGCCATTGCACTTTTACTATCGATGAACACGCTTGACTTCACTTGAGCAGCCAATAGTAATGCCCAAAAAAGCTCATGGAGCACTTTGGATTACAATATGCTCAAATGTGATTATGGTTTTTGACCAAATGACGCAAAAAAAAAAAAAACTTACATATTGCAGCTTTAACCCCATGAGATCCTTCCACCTAACCCAAAAAATGCAACAGGGATCGAAAGGTGTCATAATTTAGTGAACGACACTTAACAGCCTTCATGACACTTTATGACAGCGTAACATCAGCCTTATGTATAAAACTTCAGGTAAAGTGTGACTAAAAGTTCTTACTCAATGTGGGTGAGGATCAAGTGTGGGTCGGTTTGGCTCTGTTGAAAAAAAAACAACGTAGGTCAATAAATCAAAAAACATGACGATAGTCCTGTTGTTTTTAAGTGAAAATTTTAACATGTTTAGGCAAGAAAATGGCACAAATATGGACTTACCATGTCATAGTGACAGTCCTTACAGATGAAGGGAACGCTGCCGTTTCCTGGAATATTAGTGCAGCTCTCACACATCAGATTCCCAAAGGTTTTTGAGAACAGGGTGGGGGCGAACACTCCTGAGAAAAAGGGGTTTTATGTGCAGGAGTCAGCTTGTGAAGTACACATTAGCTTAAAATACCCTCCATCATTACCTCCAACAGAAATGAAGAGCAGGGCTGAACTCACTCCTGCTGAGCGACTGTTGAAGCGCTGCTCTCTGTGTTTGATACCCCCGATTATCATACAGACACCCTGTGCAGGTTAACAGAGTTAGTGCATCCCTATAAACATGCCAGGGTTGGGCTCAATTACATTTTCCAGTTACAATTATGTTTTCAATTACCCATGTTCAATTAAAATTATGTCAATTACAATCATTTTTTATCCTCAAAGTCAATTCAAATTCTGTTCTCAATTACTAAATTTCAATGAATTACAATTATTGATTAACCTTCCTCTTGTGTTAGCTTTCTGTTAGCATCTCTTATGATAACGGGTCCTAAATCATCTATTGGTGACCTTGTTAAGCTTCCCAATCAATGAAAATATAGGTTTTTTATTATTTTTGGGGTGGACATTTTTTGTGTCAATAACTGTAACATGGTTCCCCAGTTTTGCGTTAAATTATGACCATTTTTATAGAATTTTCACGACAATTACAATTAAAAGTTGATTATCTAAACTCAATTACAATTTAATTATGATTACAACAGCAACAGATTTTTAAAATTACAATTACGCTATATTTGTAAAAATGAACAATTACGTGATTACAATTATAATTGACCCCGACCCTGTAACACGCTATATTTAAAGCTACACGCGCCACTTTCAGAGGCTTCTACAATGTGAACATGTTTAAATGGATTTCTAAGGACTCACTGGTATAAACAGAATACAGCCCAGCAATGTCCCTGTAAGAGCAGCTTTGACAAGTTCTTCATAACATTTGGTAGCAGCGTGATGTCCCCGCAGCAATGCTGTGATGTAGAACGTCATTTCTGTGATGGATCCGAAGGTTGCATTTACCACAGCTCCCACAGCAAAGTTACTCTGTGCAGAAATGCTAGAAAAGGGGACAAAACTCGACATTTTATCCAACTCAAAGCTTTTTTGGAACAAAAAAAAAAGTACATCTCAAAGCATTTACCTGGCTATTCCCATTCCAATATAGTAAGAGAGGGGAATGATGGACGTGATCGCTGTGGCAAATTTAGTCTCAGCACTGAAGTAAACGTGGTCATGGTCTGTATAGCCAATAATCAGAGTGATCACTACCAGAGGGAGCAAGTCTGTACGTGACAGAGACTTAAGGATAACAAGCACACAAAGTATAAACAGTTGTTAACATTAAAAGCATTGGTACGTTTACTCGTACGTCACTTTGAAAGGATACTGAGCGCAAAAATGTTGATCCCTTGCACAGTGTATTTGTAGTAATACACATTGAAGGCACGGTAACAGCATAATGTAACTCTGGTTTCACATCCAGGGGTCTGTCAAAGAGGAGAGACATCTTCAACCAATCGCAATAATGGCTGCATGTTATGGATCAGACATGGGCAAATAGTGGCTCGGGGGCCACATGTGGTCCTTGGTTTAATTTTGTGCGGCCCCCAAAGTAAATGCATAAAAATACAAATAACGCCAGAAGTTTATAAAATGACCACCAAAATACAAACATACAAAATGATAGAAAAATAGACAAAAGGACAACAAAAATACCCAAAAAGGACCAATAAAAATACCCAAAAAGGACCAATAAAAATACACAAAAAGGGTCAATGAAAATACACAAAAGAGAAAACAAATTTGCAAAAGGGATGGCAAAACTACACAAAATGACTCCAAAAACACGTCATGTGACTACACAAATACACAAAACAACAACAACAATACACGAAAATCACTCCAAAAACACTAAATGACAACAACATACAAACTTTGTTCTTTCATTTCAGTAATATTTCTAAATGACATGAATATAGATAGTGTGGCCCTCAGATCAGATACAATCTCAGCTTTGTGGCCCCTGTTGTGATAAAAGTTGCCCATCTCTGTTATAGATAATAGTATAAAACCTTTTTCAAAAAAGTAAAACAACTTTTTGGTTCTTTAAACTTAGGACAATCATACAAGCAGAGAGATGGATTTAACAAATATTAAAGCTGATTCATATCTTCAATAAATAATGATCTTTTTCCAAAAAAAAAAAAAACAAAAGAGAGAGAGATTACATTTTCCTGTTTCTTGATCTCTATGTCCTCTGGTGCCATGAGCAGGACGGTTGTCAGTGTGCGAGCGTTCATTTTTGCCACTGGGATGGTGAAGACCAGCAGCCATGACAGCACACAGGCCAGAAAGTGGACCACGGCTACCACTGGGTATCCTAGCAACAACCAAATATAGGTGCTGACGCGAAACTGTGAAGAGACACCAGAAACTAACCAATCACATGTGACTTACAAAGTTTACTCACAAAACAAAGGATTATACAGGAACATCCTGCCCATCCTACCCAGTGCTTGGAGGACTTTGGAGCTGGTCTTTCAGGGACTTCATCAGGATACGGTGAAGACACCAGAACGGGGGCAGTGTCGTGGTCCTCTTCAAAGATTACCCTACACTTTGGAGGCTTCGTCGTGAGTCTGCCCAGTTCATCATCTGCCTGAAAAACCACATCCGCAAGGGATATAAATAAGAAAACAATCTGGAAACATAGGAGACCAAGTATCACGGCACCTTGTCTATAGACTTCCCAAATGGCCAAATAAAGTACCATGCTATCTTCAAACAAAGTTTTCCTGAAAGAAATAAAGACACACCTATTAAATAAGTAAGGAAAATACATGTGTGCATTATAGTCAATTAAAAACATACCATAAGGGGCGCCAAGGATGGTTAGAAACAACACAGGAGATAAAAGGAGGTAAACCATTGAGATCCACCATCCAAAGACAAAAACATAAACTATGTTCCCAACAGAGACCATAGAGCCTGCGAGGGAAAAGAAGGGATAATAATGTCCTCCTTAGGCAGGTAGTTTTAGGTAGAAACTGTGAAATAAAACACAAAGTGGATAGAGGTGAACCTTCGTGTGGTTTGACATAAACAAGGTCTGAATACAGCTCCTTGTCGATATCGGATCTGTCTTCAATAGGCTTCTCTGTTACGTTCCCCTTCCATTTCCTGAAGCCAAACTGGGAGACAAAAGTGTACATTTTAGAGTTAAAATTAGAGAAAAACTTTGTGAAAGGCCGAGGTGACAGTAATGGCTCACAAGTACTCACATTTCTGTAACTGAGGTGCTTTTAAGGGTACTTTGTAAATCAGTAATTTTACTTGTACTTAAGTACATTTTAATAGAAGTATTGTAATTTGTTACATTTCTACTCCCAATCGTTACTGAGTAAATTTTTGATTTTTTTGTGATAATTAATTTTGTATTTCCGTTTCATGGCCCATTGAACATGATCCATATGTTCTTAGTCAGGCCATTTCTGATCAACGCCCAACCACTTTCTTAGGTTCAGGTTATGGTTTCTACCTATTATGTTGTTACCCACATGGCACATTTGGCATGGCACTGTTTTAGAATTCATAAACTTAGTTATGATCAGAGCCAGAAATTTTCATTTTAATTTTTTTAATTCATTGGTGTTATTTTATTTCAACAATGTATTGTGCATTTTGACAAAAAAATTATTTTATACAGATGCCTTTGTGGAAAATAAATTTTGTTCCAATTGTGCAATTTGGTCTCTTCCTTTTTAAGTTTATACATGAGATGTTCACTGTATGTAATGGAACAGTATTGGTGGCAGAGTGGCAAAAAAATTTGACAAAAAAAGTGGAAACTGGTGGTATGTAGCTTAAATGAGCAAAATATGGCAAACAATAGTAAAAACCAAAAAAAAAACAACAAAAACAGGCAAAATGTAGGAAAAAAGGAAACAAGTGTAATTTATTGGGCAAAATGTAACTTATTTGGATGAAAAGTGGCAAAAAAATGGTTAAACAATCAACAAAAATTGGATAAAAGTGTCAAAAAGAACTTGGCAAAAATTAGGAAAAAGGGGTGTTTATTGGCAAAAGGAAGCTAAAATCTAAAAAAAAACTAAAAAGTGTCACATTTTCTGGAAAAGGGGGCAAAAATGGGACAAAGGAAGTTGCTAAATGGCCAAAGAAAAAAACATAAAAAGGGGTTAAAAAGTTTCTCCCTTTAAAGATTTTCAGGGGAAATGATTATTAAAATTAAGACAGAGCCACATGTTGAGAATCACTCACTTAACAACAGCTGTATCGTGGTTTTTGTAAATTAATTTAACAAACCAAATTGGGAGTCGACGGTTTCCCTACCCTTAGAACACCCTCACTATTAAAATTGTGACTAGTAACTTTTACTTTGAGTACTATTTAATTGAGCTACTGTTTACTTGGACTTGATTATTTTATGTATTACTTGTACTTGAGTAGAATTTTAATCACGTAATAGTATTTCTGCTTGACTAGTAGGATTTATCAGTACTTTTTAAACAGCTAATGAAATATTTAACAGAAGTTCTCAAATGATGATGATGGTCTACCTTATAGTTATTGGCCTCTCTGTGAGCCTCCACCTCATTATCAGCCCTGATTGTGGTCTTAGAGGTGCCTTCATGCCATCCTTCCTCTCCATAGCGGGTACCTGAAGTGCCATGTGTGGATCACACCCATAATTACCCACATTTACATCAATAATTGTCAGTTTACTTGTGTATTTCCCAATAGGTGCACATTCACCTTTGTGGACAGTGAGGAAACATTTAGGCGAGTAGTGACTGTAGTGGTGCGCAGATATCTCTGTGGAGGGTGTCTCCACTGGTCCCAGTTCTGGATGTGGGGACCCAACACACGGTCCAGAGCAAAGCCTCTCAGCATGGGTGTGACGTTGTTGATGCTTTTCAGAATCAGCATGGATCTCTGAGCATAAATACCAAACCAAACAAGACACTCGTTGATTGTCAAAGGGCCTCGCATACCACATTATTCAAGGTGTGCACGGTTGACTAACTCACCAACTGATGCAATGAGAATATATGGAACTAACATAAGTCTCATGACCAGTCATGAGGTGGCAGATCGTATTATCAATGCATTACAAGGAGAAAAAAAAACACATCTGCCAAAGAATGATGTAAAAACACAGGAAAAGTAGTTTCATGTTCGTCCCAGCTCATCTGGATATCCATACAATTTCATTTCTGGTTCAAGTCAAACAGATTTTATAATGAAGTTACAGAAAAATAGAAATTAAAAACAAAAGACGACGCCAGAAATTTACAAAAACAACAAAAATATGCACAAAATGACAGAAAAATAGACAAAAAGGACAACAAAAATACACCAAAGAGAAAAAAAATACACAAAACAACAACAAAATCAAATACGACTACAAAAATAAATGTAGTCGTAAAAAAATACGGAAAAAAATAATAATAATATGACTCAAAAAACACAACATGCAAAAACCTTTGCTCTTTCTTGTATTTTTCTCCAATCAGGTATTTTTCTAAGTGATAATTTTCTGAATGAAGTTGCCCTTCTCTGTAATAGATTATTGCATAACATCTTTTTTTCAAAAATTAAAAAACTAAAAAAAAAAAAACTAATTTCTTGGTACTTAAAACTTAAGACAACTTAAATCCATTTTTTAAAAAAAATGATTTTAACAAGTAAATATTAAATATTTGTGTGATCTAAACACACAGCTGTGTATGCACACACACTTTATCAAACACAACGGTGTGTATTTTCAATTAGAAATGACACACAACGTGACGAGTCGTCGTAACACAGAAATTAAACTTAAAAATGACACCCTGAAGATCATAATTGTCTAAAGACTTTATGATGTCATAGGTTGTTTGGAAACTCGCCTCCTATGCACATGGACATAGCCTCAGCAGCACCACAGGTGATTTTAATTAGAACAAAACGCTGAATTAATCTTTTAAAAGCCTAATTAAAGGTTGAATGAATGAACTAACCTGATAAATCAGAAACGGATCGCTTCCGCAGGTTTTCTGCATCAGTCGGCATCAGGAAAGACGTTTTATGGGACATTTCGTCTCTAACGTTACAAATCATCTGCTGCTGCTGCTGCTGCTCTGAGCGACTCCCAATGCAGAGGCTCTGGTGTCATATACTTTACACCACCAGGGGGCGACAAACAAACCAGAGACGTTACATGACAGATATTTACTTCAAACTCTCATTTTTATTTTTTATTTTTAAACTTTTTTTTATTGTTTTTATTGCTGTTTAAATGTCTACTAATATCTAGATGTTTAATTATGAATTATTGTTTTTTTTTATAATAAATAGATTGGATAGAAACCAAACCCACACTTTTGCACAAAATGACGATGATATATTTATATTTTAGGAGGCGATTTGTCATACTATAATCAAAGAAAAAATTACCATAGTAAAAAAATAAAATAAAATAAAATAAATCACTAAGACAAGAAACATTTTTAACTATTAAATAAAAAAATAATGAGATCAGTACATGTTTTAAATAAGCGTATGTGATGGCATTATTGTCAAAATATTGTGAAACCCAAGCAACTACAAACTCTCAGTTCACACTGTTGGAGCTATTTTATCATTTATGGTTTAAATAATTCAATATTTTACTCTGAAGTGGATAATTAAACCAGTGGTTCCCAACCAGGGGTACGTGTACCCCTAGGGGTACTTGAACACATTGCAGGGTGTAATTGGAAACATTGATAAATCTATTTCCAACATGCTGAGTCATTTTTACACTGTACATAATCATCAAACGTTTTTTCCACTCATTGACAATAAACGGCATTAATGAAATAAACAATATTGTGGCCCTAATATTCTACTAAATTTTTACTAACATGTTATGCACATTACTAAAAAATTGAAGTAAATATATTCTCTGATGTACAATAATTGTAATGCACAAAATTGATATTTAGTGTGTGTTAAATGTACAGGTTGCCATTTTCAAGCTGTAGCACATTTCAGAGGCCAACATGTAAACAATATGTAAATAAAACCAGAAAGGTTACTAAATTAAAGTGAATAAGGGGTTCTCCTAATCTGAAGAGAGGGATTGGGGCGTATGTGAGACAGAAAAGGTTGGGAAACACTGAATTAAACCAGTCTTCTGTTTAAAGGAACACCAAGTTTGTTGGTGATTTGTATTATATTGGAATAAACAAAAGAAACCTAAAAATTGCTTAAATATTGACTGAGTCCTCATTCTCTGTGCATCATATAGGCAAGGCACATGTATTTGTATAGTGCAGTGTCTCCCAAACTTATTTATTTCCCCATGTGCCCCTTAGCCTTTATTTCTTATCACAAGTACCCCTAATGTACCCCTCATGTTATACATTATTTATTTGTGTCTGCAGGTCTTTCCTGTGTCTTGTCAAACATTAATCTTGAATTTAGGCCTTTTTATTCATGTATTTCGGATATTTTTCTTATTTTAGAATTTGAATTTCACCTTTTTAGTGTATTTTAAAGAGTTGTGCCACAAATTATTATTGATGGAAGAGAAAAAAGTCTGTATGCATGTAAAAAAAAAAAAAAAAGTCTATAATGTTAAAAAAATAAACTGAAAAATGTTTCTGCGTACCTCCAGAGAGGTGTTCAAGTACCCCTAGGGGTACACGTACCCCAGTTTGGGAACGACTGTGCAACAGAAAACATTCAGTAGCTTAAAAATAAATACAAACATTAATACGTACAATACATACATTGGTTTTTTTTTCATAACACACAATTTTGCATGGATTGTATTTATTTATCTGTCCAAATAGTTTGATTTTTGCTTTGTTTTTTAACAAGTTTAACAATGTGTGTGCATTATAATAATCACAGGAGTTTCATTTAAAAAAAAAAAATTTAAAAAAAGAATAGATGTACAAACAAACTGTTATGATACCTTGCTGTAAAGATCACACAAAACTGAGATAATTTTTTTATTTATTTACATATAAAACTTTATATAAACAAAATACAGCTGCACAGAAAAATGACTTTTTATACACACTTGGGAGACGTAATGAGAAACCGTACAAAACGACAAAAATATCAAAACACTTTACTATGTCTACATTTAAAAACAATATTTAAGTGAATATTAAATACCATCTATTTGTTGCTACATTGACCAGATTCCTGTGTTGGTGGCTTTGTAATTTAACCTATTTAGCTTAACTTTGCTGTTTTGAGTTTGAACAAAAAAATAATAAGTTGGCTTTACTTAAAAAAAAAACAAAAAAAAAAACAATAATTATAATAATTGCCTTAATAAAACGAATTTATTTTGATTAGATTTGCTTAACTTAAAGGTTATGTTCACTTAGATCGATTGATAATCAATATCTAATTGATCTAAGTCAACATACAAGTTTCCATACTGTATATTTTTTAAGCAAAGTCAACTTTTTATTCTTTACAGTGGAGATCTTGTACAGCACAAATGTGATGGGGGAATTTCAATACTATTATATTTTCCCTTTCAATGTTGTTTCCCAGCAGAAAGATGTGTAATATGTGTGAACTCACAGAAGTAAGAAATGCAACAAACCTAGAACACACACATCACAGCTAAAATGGTGTCGACAAAAATGTGTAGGCATTTTATTTTTATTTAAAGTAACAAACCTCAACTATGAAACCAATTTTGAATCTATCGAAAGTAGAAAATATGTATAAAAATAACCTTTTCAAAATAATCTACATAGACAATGACATATACAGGAACTCTGAGGAAAAGATGTACTTTCTCACGTTGGTTCATTGAAAATCTTCTTCAATGCAAAAAAGAAAAGAAAGAAAAGCTCCTAAAAGGTGTTTTAAATATTGCACCTGGCAACAAAGCATACACATTATTTTGCATTATTTAAGCTTGTAACATCTACGTGAAAATAACTGATATCATAATGTGACCTATCTTTTTTTTTTTAAATGTCAGATAATCAAAACAAAAGCAACAAATCACGCATTTTTGTCGCAATCGAAGGAAAAAGTGTACCAATGTGAAGCTGTGTGGGTAAAATATGAAGGGTCGTGAACATTTGATATGGAAGATATTTCCATTATATTAGTACAAACATGGTGACCAAGATAACGGTTAGTGCTTTAATTCACCTGTACAACGACATAAGTAAATAAAATGGTTAATATTGGGGAAAACAAAGCAAAGAGAGTTATTAACAGTAGCTTTTTTTTTTAACTCTACAGTGATCTGTTTAATGTCAGCCACGGGAGTCGTGATACGTCTCATTAAAAATACATTAAGAATCAGGAAATGTCCTAAGTCACATGTGTCAAGGCCCGGGGGCCAAATACAGCCATTTAGAGCATCCAATTCGGCCTGCAGGGGAAAGTTAAAATGAGAAAACATGAATTATTTGTGTAAATTACCAAATACTCCAGTTGTAGATATCTCAAATCAAATTCACATGAATACTAGAACGGACATGGGCTCGTCTGTGAACGGTCGCATTTACGGACCCTGGAGTCACTGTTAGTTTACCAATAAACGGGAAGAGATTAGTCACCTTTATAATAAGTATTGACTAGGCCACTGGGAGTGAGGTCCAAGGCCAAGGCAGGCTGACTTTATAATACTGTATCATGTTTTTCTGCAGTCAGTGCCTTCTCCCTCTTCTCTGTTTCAGATGTCGTGAAGCTGATGATGGCAGTTCCTGATCTGTGGTTCACGGCTCAACTAGTCTGAGACACTCTGATGTTCTATCTCTCTATCCTGTTCTGTTGGTCCTTCTGTCCACTAACCCTAACCAGTCACAGCAGATGGCTGCCACCTCTAAACCTGGTTCTAACGGAGATTTCTTCCTGTTAAAAGGGAGTTGTTTCTTCCCACTGTCGATAAATGCTTGTTCATGTGGATCTTGTTGGATTTTTTCTTTCTTATTATGAATTTTATATTTTGATAAGTGCATTGAGATGACTTTGTTGTAAATTGCGCTATACAAATAAAGCTGAATTGAATTTAACTGAAAATGAATAGTCATTTTTAATTGCAAATTGTGGAAAAAACTCGCAATTTTTCCACAAATCTTGCAATTTCTCACCAAAGAATTTCACAAAATTCCTCTAAATTACACCAAAATTGGTTATAAAATTAAGAATTGAACTGATATTTGAAACTAGGGCACAATAATTTTAAAGTTGTTCTTTTTTCCCCATACCTAAAGTCTACAGCGCACTTGAGGTGAAACTGGTCCATATTTGGCCCCTGGACTAAAATGAGTTTGACATCCCTGGCCTAAGACAAAGTCAGCCCATTGATTGATATTTGAGTGACAATTTGAGCTTTTATATTACACATCCGTGCTGTTTCAAGCCATGTACGGTTTAGCTGCCTGCTTTGTTTAGCCATTCATGGAGTTAAACTTTATATGGTCAAAATAAAGATATAGAAATATTCTTATTAATTTATTCACAACTTTGAAACACTGACTAGCTTTTTCTAAAAAAGAAAAGAAACAATAACTGATCGGTTTACTTTACATTTCAATGTTAACTTGGTTCACTATAGTAAGAATCTATCAAAGTATCCAGCACTTTTTCATCTTACTGTGTTTGTGTGTGTGTGTTGAACTTAGAGAAATCCTGGTGCTTCAGAAGTCAGAATCAGCATCCATAAGCTCCGCCTCCATTAAGTTGGTCCTGGAGTGAACGGGTCCGTACCCGGCCCTCCGTCCCACCGGTACTCGAGCCACCTGTGCCATCCTGTCAGACAGCCCGTCAGTAAGATCCACGTTTCCTTGGTACACACTTCGTTGCCAGGTGGAGGCTAAAGCTGCAGAGCGAGGCTGGAGGCCGAGATCCTCCGGACGATCATCAGTGAAGCTCAACGCGTTGGACACTAAACCGCGGCTATAGCTGCTTCCCATACTCTGGCACTGCATGTAAGGACACCTCTCCTCATTGGACGGATGCTGCAAAGGTTGGAATTCTTGGTAAGATCCAGGAAGTGCTTCCTCCTCCTCCATCTTCAGCTGTTGTTTTTGTTGTTCCCGTAGATTGGCCATCAGGGTGGTGTGGGACGGCAGTTTGGGGAGGCGGGGAACTGAGCTGCGGCCAAACTCACGCTGACGGTCCATCGGCATCTCCTCCACTGGACGCACCTCCTTCTTCCTTTTCTTCTTCTTCTTTTTCCTCTTTATCATCTCTGGTGAGATCTCAGCCTCCACCATCCACAGCCTGTTCCTCTCCTCTGGAGGCGGCACTGGGAGAAAATAAGAGAAAACACGTTTCACCAGGTCACATTTAGTGTTAGATGGTGGCAGTTAGCCTCATTAACATCAGCATTCAATCTCTTGAACGATTTGTCTTAAAATAATATATACACTGTTATTTTCTTCTGTATCCAGCTTTGGCGTCTGATATTTCTGACTTGATATAAAGCCCAAAGTAGATAATAGAGACCAGAGGCTTGTTATTTCAACATTATTGTGCCCTAGTTTGCACTTCTACGTATACATAAAATACAAAGTATGTAAGAAACCAAGCATATCAAAGCAATGAATGATAGCTATCAGTCCCAACAGGATTTTCACTTTAAATTTCCTAGATTTTTCTGGATTTTTTCAACTGTTTAACAGTAAAAAACTACCACTGGAAAAACGGTAAGCCCCTGCAAATATTGTTTTCTTTGTAATTTTCACTTTCTCCTACAGGCTGAATTGGATGCCTCATATTGCCGAATTTGGTCCCCGGACCATGAGTTTGACACATATGGGCTAATGGGACCCTCCTTCGCCCATTGAAAATGAGCTGCAACAAATATTCTATATTCTATTTTCAGTTCTTCAAGAAAAATGGTACATCTTCACCGTAGTGTGAACTACTGCTAGTTCTATGATTAATTAATATGTTCAGATATTGTTAGTTGAAAAAGACTGATGTGGCTTTATCAAGAGGACGGATCTGGGTTGGGGCTCTCACCTGGCGTCCCAGTGGGAGTCACAGAGATGTCTTGAGGCAGGATGGCACCTCGTCTGGCAACCATCTTCGTCACATGCTGTGCCCAGGCTGACGACATGTCATTGGATGGCTCATTTATGTCAAAGTTAATTCCAGCTATGAGGACAAAGAGCAAAACCCCAAAAGTCCAGTGTGACTATAGAGCATTTAAGAACACTGGGCAATTATACTGTATCACGTTTGAATGGACTTTCCTAAACATGTATAGTGCAATCTTTAGTGAAGGACTCACCCACGGGTCCATCGTGGGACACAGTGTGCATGCTGAAGGAAAGCTCCTTCTCAGGGTCCTTGTGGAGCTCCTTTCTCATGGCGAAGGCCTTGGCGATCATCTTGCTCTTTTTCAATCTTTTTGGCTCGTTGTCACTGCGACCAATTATTCTGATAAGAGAGAAAAGGAAAGAAAAATTGTAGTTCAACATCCTAGAAAATGTGTGAACTTTGTATGATAAATTTGTCCGAGTTTTCCACTTAGTATAAATAGTAGGCACTAGTGTTGTAGTACTGGAGGTGGGTCTTGGTTTCGAGACCACATTTTGAAGGTCTTGGTTTTGTCTCGGACTCAAGAGCATTTCTACTTGGACTAGCCAGACTTGAGATTTTCTGTCAAGACCAGTGGAGACCTAGCCTTGCCTGCAAGATGGATTCTACTGGTGTTCACAAACACCAGAATCCATCTTGTCCTGTTCTTGCCTTTGCCTTTTGAATTCAAACCCAAATGGTTCGAACCAATCATGAGGCAGTGTTGTGGTTTAGGGCAAGATATCTGGGTGTGACGAAGGCTGAAGCACTGAAGAAAAACTGGCGCATGCGCAATTGCAGGGAGAGGAACTAGCTGAGCTACCGCTATTAGCATAGCTCTGAATCAAAATAGAAAGATGTCCCCGGTTCCGAAAGGATTCGCCAGACACAAACCAAGATCGATATGGAGAACTCGAGTTAGAGGGAGGGCTACACATCAATCTGGTTCTTGCCAGGTTAGTGGAGACCAGCACTGATCTACTGTTCTTCAACCTCATTAATGTGATCATAAGGAGAAGCACTTTAAACTGTTGCTGAATGACAATTGTTGTAATTAACTTCAAACATTCAGCGTTAGCTCACTGATTGTTTTGCCTCCTTGGAAATCTTTTCCAGTGCCTGATGTGTCAGACACCTGCAAAACATTTAGATACCACTCCATCTTATTTCAAGTCAGAAATATCTCTGAACACTTCCTCATTCACCTGACAAATAAACATCTCAAGATTTTAGTTGAACACATTTTTCAAGATTTGAGATTGATGTTTCTGAACAACGTTTGTGTGCTTTGAAGGAGTTGCTAACACCTTGTTTTTGTCTATCAAATGTTTTTAAAAGAAAACTAAGATTAAAAAGAGAATGCTCTTTAACTGTTCAACCTTGTTATAGTTTTTTAAAATAGATTTTTATAGTATTGGTCTTGTCTCATCTTGTCTCAGTTTTGGTCTTGACTCGGTCTCAACACCCAAAAGACTTGGTCTTGTCTTAAGGTGCGTTCACACTGAACGTGACTTCAGCGATTACATTCAAAATCAATGTAAACGCAACGTCAAGCGACGCGACTTAGAAGTTGCTGGAAGTCGCTCAAAGTTGAAAATGCTGAACTTTTTAAGTGACTTCGAGTGATGCTGTGTCGTGACATCCAATCGACAATGACTTTCTCCATACGTCACTCCCCTGGTCGTCCCGTTACTGGGGTAGATGAAGTGATGAAGCAAGCAAAAAGCGCGATTATGTTCAAACGACTCATTATGGGCGATTTAAGCAACTATAGTCCCTGAAGTCATGTTTGGTGTGACTCTGTGCATTCTGAAAACACCAGTAAGCACTATTTCCTAATTCTAACTTCAGGTTACGATTTTAAGTGCTTCCATGGCAGAAAACGCTCAGGTTTTACTCACCTGCACCAGGTGCGTTTCCATATGAGGATGGTGGCCTTGGTCCAGACCCAGGTGCTCATGGCGATACCTGTTCCAAACATGGAGAACAGGTTGATCTTCTCCACCATCAAACTTGGCCGGTTCTTGATAGTGCACTCAGGAATGGGCTTGTTGGTTTGAGAGGCAATGGTCACGTTGGCTTCACACCTGCAGAACACATCACGTAAAAGAGATTTTATTCTGTATCCACTCCAGCACACTGACACTGAGGGGAAGAGTGAACCTGATGAATCTGAAGATGGTTTTGTAAGTTACGAGAGAGACTCACAGCACATATTCTCTGAAACTTCTCTCCCATTCAGCCTGGTTGAAGAAGTCATAAAAGTGGCAGCCAAAGGTGATGAAAACAAACCCAAAGGCGAGGAATCCAAATATACCTGATGTATAGAAGCAAAACGACACATTACATGAGAGGTATTACACAATTTGATCGCATCAGAATCAATACACAAAGACTATTGCAAATCTTACTAAGAAAAAGACTTGTGGTTGGTTCATAATATTCAAATTTAAAGATGCAAAAGAGTTTTATTAATGTGCTTATGAAAAAAAAGTAAAGAAGATCAAGTACAACTACTATGCCAGCCAAAGGCATACTGTTTTCAGAGACATGAAAAGTTGATTATAGGTGAGCAAACTTACCAAGTCTAAGCATAGTCTCATTGATTTTACTGGCTGCTTTCTCACTCAGCAAACCGGGGTGGTTACTCTTGATGGAAAATAATGTCATAACCCCTAAAAAAGGAAAGAGATTTGTCATTCTCATAATTTTTTATTTAGATTAAAATTGACTTTTGGCAAAAAGCCTGATTGGATCAAACTTAAAGCTGCAGGAGATTTTTTTTCTTTTATTAGATTAAGACATAGTGTACATGCTTTGATCAATAAATCAAAAATCATTTGCTAGAAAAAATATTGAAAAGGTTGAAATTTCTGCTTGAAAGTCTGTTTTGATCTCCGTATAAAAAGAGTATAAAAAGTTTTGCGCATTGCATTGCAGGATATGGAGTTCCATAAATGGACGCATGAAAGTTCTTTGCTTTATTCTCACTGTGATTTCTTCTGTTTGCCCCCAAAAACTCTTCTAAAGTGTCTTACCAACCCATTTATGGGGCTTTCACTGTCTGAAAGTTACAGCAAAACAATGGCGGATGTTTATTTTGGGGCTTCCACGGAAAGATCCGAATCCGGCTGAAATTAAATGTCTAACTAAGTGAGCTGATATCACAGGGAATATTGGAAACAAACTAAGCCAAGCACTGTCTTCCTTTTCTGGCCAAGAAACACCAGAAATCATGGTAAGAATGGAGTAAAATCACTTCTATGCCTCCGTCTATGGGACTCCACATCCCACAATGCAATGCGTGAAACTTTTCTGACAATTTCTAAACAGAGTATTCATAGTAAAGATCAAAACAACTGTTCCAGCGGCAATTTAAACCTTTTACATGTTTTATTTTCAAGCAAAAATATTAGATTTATTGTTCTTTGAGGCCTACAAATTTGTCTTCATCTGATAAAGATTTTTTTGTCTCCAACAGCTTTACCTTTTGGTTAAAACCTGATCAAGCTGTGGTTGACAGAAATCTGTGAACAAACCTCGAATGAGAAAGTAGCCACCAACCACAAGCACCACTCCAATTGGTGCGAGCACAAAACCTGCACGGTATCTGTAGTTCTTATAGCCCACGAAACAGATTCCACTCACTGAGTCTCCGTCCACCTGAAGTGGAAGACAGCAGACAAAGAGAAATTAGAGGTTCAGAGAAATAAGGGTGGAATCATGTGAGAAATGTCTGTTTGAAGGGTTTCACACACACCTCAGCGATAGCTAAGATGGCCACGGTAAGGACGAACGGAATGGACCAGGTGACCATGTGAAAGTAGGATGTTCGACCCGTCAGAGGCTGCTGAGTGGTGCCCAGGGCTTTAAAGGAGGTGTGCCAAGCGTAGGTCAGCATGACAAACCAAATCACTCCCGACATCAGAGAGTAGTACACGATGATGAACGTGGTGACACATGAGAGCGTTTCTGAAGATCTGCAGACACAAAGACACTAGGTTAGACCTTTTACTTGCAATCCTTTAACTTGACTTATTGGTTTTGATGGTTCTTCACTGACGAGGGCTCGCCAAGTCGCATTGTGTTGTCACTCTTGCACACAATCTCTTTGCGTGCCCCATCCAGGAACTGGGCCAGCCAGCCGATACTGCCCACAAAGAAACAGGCATTGATGTAGAAGAGGATGACGGCTGGATATCTGTTGGAATTTTTCCAATCAGCGAGAAACGTGGCCTAATTCAGGAAAGAGATGACAGAATCCAGACGACAACAGAGTTTAGTGACAGTTGACTTCATCTTTAAATGACGGGTGCGGTAGTTACGGAAGCGGATTTGGGCCAATTTTGATGGAGAAAATAATTTTGGGCAAATCAAGAATAAAGTTGAAATGTTGAGAAAGGAGTCGAAATGTCAAAATTAAAGTCGAAATTTTGAAAATAAACTCAAAATACAATATCGTGATAGAAGTTGAAGGTTTGCTTTTTAAATCAAATCTACGGAAGCTGACTAGGGCCAATTCACTATATACAGTATATACAACAACACTCTCCATCAAAACTGGCCCTTATCTGTTTCCATACAGCTGCCACCTCTTCCAAACTTCACTGGTTTTTCCTTCTGAACAGATTAAGTTTTTGGCAATATCTTATCAAAGTCCTTGAAGAAATAACAAAACCATGTTTATGAGCTAGAAGACAAAGAATCTCTTTGTTATTAAACCCAACTATGAAGTATAGTTGGGTTTAATACGGCCAGGATCAGCTGTTTGTTGTCATGGTGAATTGGCCCCAGTCAGCTTCTGTAGATTTGACTTCATTAGTAGATCTTTGACTTTTACCACAATATTGTATTTTGAGTTCATTTTCGAAATTTTGACTTGAATCTCTACATTATATTTCAACTTTATTCTCGAAATTTCAACTTTAATCTGGACATTCCGACTTTAATCTGGACATTTCGACTTCACTCTCGACATTTCTACTTTAATCTTGACGTTTCTACTTTAATGTTGACGTTTCTACTTTAATCTTGACATTTCTACTTTAATCTTGACGTTTCTACTTTAATCTTGACGTTTCTACTTTAATCTTGACATTTCTACTTTAATCTTGACATTTCGACTTTATTCTTGATTTGCCCAAAAATATTTTCTCCATCAAATTTAGCCCTAATCCACTTTCCTAAATAGTTGTGTCATACCAAGGTGAAGAAGGTGCATAGGAGGGTGATGGTGCCAAAGTAGGCTATGTAGGCGTGCATGTCGTTGTGTTCTTCCTCTGTGAACAGAGGATTGTCGCACTGGATGCCACAGCCTTCCACGTCTTTGTACCAACTCGACTGAATGTCCGTCTTCACCAGCGGAGCCTCACATTGGCCCGATATGTTGAACTTGAGCTTCTGCACCTCATTCTGTAAAGAAAAGGTGCTGCTGTTGGTGATCCTGGCACCTGAGCCTAATAGAAGCAGGTACAGAGAAGGGTATGACAGGGAATCATACCGAGCAGCCCACAGGGAACTGGTCACATTTGAGGAAATTGGGCCAGCCTCTCTCCTGGTCCACGATGCTGCACGGCCTTCGCGTGGCAAGACACAGACTCTGGCTGGGCAGCTCAACGTGACCGTTTTCACATTTAGGCATGTAGACGGCACACAGCAGAGGCTGGACCACCGACCAACAGCGAGGAGCATTTCGCAGACCTTAGACAGTGAAGGAATATTATCGGAGAATTCAGAAACCAATTCAAATGATGATTAACCAACAAATGGTTAAATCACATTTTCCATAATGTCTATTATAGTCATTTACATTTTTTTTTCTTGAAAAACATGTCTGGCCATTAAAATGTGATAAAAAATTTAAAAATGTATTAAATCAGTAAAATCACTATTGCGTATGTCTATTATTTACACTACTTTTAGCCAGATTTTGGCTTTGAGACTAAATAATTATACCAATCTAATCATTACCTTCTTTAAAATTTACCACTTGTCACCCTAATGAATAAATGATTGAATGAAAATAAGAAAATGCTAATGTTTTAGAGAGTTTTAGGCAAAGGATTAGTGTATATGTTTATAAATAATAATAAAGTATTTTTTCCAGCTCTAGGTGACATAAGATAAAATAAAACTTTATTGATCCCCCAATGGGGGAAATTTAGATGCTGCAGCAGCTCCAAAAAAAACAACAACAACAACTGGGAAACAGGAAATTTAACAGCATCAAACAATAATTAAATAAAGGAATACAAAATACAATAGAATTAAAAAAAATACAAGGCATAAACACTATGTAGGAAATAGGAAACACGAAATATAACAGCATCAAACAATAATTAAATAAATGAATAAAAAAATACAATAGAACTAAATAATTAAATTATATTATTCATTAGGCTTCTGGAAGCCTGTCATTTTCCTATCTGCTGATGACAGGCTGATGAATATTTTCCTTATTATAAACAGAATGTATAAGTAGTAGTGATGGACCTGTTCAATCTTACCGGACCACATGTTCAACTTCTCAAAAGCCTCCTGCTGGGTGTTGGAGTCCTCAGCCAGGACCAGGGAGGTGTGTGTGTACGGTAACGGAGATCCCAGACATGTGTTGTATTTCAGAGCCTCGCAGGTCGTTGTTTTCTTGCATCGATCCTCAAATATGGTTCCGTTTGGAGAGAGCGCAGCGTCGGAGCCGC
The DNA here is from genome assembly GCF_900634775.1 of Gouania willdenowi. Taxonomy (NCBI): domain Eukaryota; kingdom Metazoa; phylum Chordata; class Actinopteri; order Blenniiformes; family Gobiesocidae; genus Gouania; species Gouania willdenowi. The sequence goes on from NC_041049.1 coordinate 11,494,607, forward strand.
TCAGCCTGGCGCTCCAGACGCACAGCATCGCGTAAAAGCCAACAATGGGACTGCGGGAAGACATCTTGGTGGGGGGAATAAAGATTGAACCAAGCAAAAATCCGACCTCCTGGTACACTTATGCTTTAGCAAACTGCTCTTTAAGGGAAGCAGGAGTGGAAAATGACTCCAAAAAGATGCGCATTGGTCTGTTTTGGGAAGAAAAGAGCACAGGACGCGTTAAAGTTTCCCAAACTTTTCTATTCTGCGCTGTGCCCGATCCCCGCTGGATCGAATCCCTCATAGTCCGTCTTGTTAGATCCAGGAAAAGTGTCCTCAAGTCAGAAAAACACGTCTGATCCACTTCAAACAGCATAAATCCTGCATTTCACTCGCTATTTACCAAAAAATAAACCCCAAAAAAGTTGCAGATTCGCCCTCCCCCCAACTTCCAAAAAAACCTTGCCATGAAAAAAGTGTGGATGTGTGTAATAGGATCTGCAGCTCACATGCACCACCCCTTCTCCTCAGCACCCCCACCTCCTTTGCTTTTTTTTTTTTTTTTTTTTTTTTTGCCTTCTGACAAAAACTTTAGTTGGAGGATTGTCCTGCGTCCTGTCCGTCCTCCCTAGTGTCTGTCCTCATGGCACACTGACTGTCCACTACCGACTGTCTGTGGGTGCTGAGGGTTGGTGGGTACTCAGTCAGCTTGTTGTGTTTGGCCTGTGGTATGCAACATGGAGGGGGAGAGAGAGCCCATGGAGGCCAAAAATCCTCCCATCCCCCCGCTTTAAGTGGAAAAATGTGCCTTATGGTTCAGAGATGCTTCATCTTGCCTCATGAAGCAGACAGACCCCCAACTGACAGACCAACTGACAGTCAGTGACAAGCAATGTATCAAATATGGACTTTTAACTGGTGAAACATCCTGAATAGCAATAAATAATATACATGCGTTTATCTTGTGTTCAATATGTGATGAGTAGAGATGAGATGAGGTTGTTCTATTATGGAAATTAAATTTGTACCAGTATATAAAACAGTGTTTGTCAACCTTGGCGTCGTGAACCCATATGGGGTCAACTGCAATTAAAATGGAGTCTAGTACAGGGGTCACCAACCTTTCTAAAACTGTGAGTCATAGTTACTGTATAATCCGAAGGGCTACAAGTTTGAAAAGAGCTTCTCAAAAACGACATTTTCACAGTTTTACTTTAATTAGAGGCTAAGATAATAAGCAAGGAAATGTTTAAGTTTCAACACGCAACATTTTATTTATCCTAATTTATTCAATTGTTAAATCTTCTACATTTCATTGGTAATCCCCATGTTGCTATTTTACTAACAAACTCACTTTTACAAATCGTAAAACATGTAAAATTAGTAAAATCCACCTTGCATTTAAAAAAAAAATACTTGTTTTATTTAAATCATATCATCATATATAATATAACACAACCCATACACCAAATCGGCAGCATTTAAAACCTTCTGTCACAATGTTTCAGCAAAAATAAACATTTAAAGTTGGTTAGTTGAATGCTAAAAGTTTATCATGTGCAGCAGTGTTTAATTAAGTATTAACTACATCTGTCGTCTGTATTTATCTTTGTGAGGTTAAAAGTTAATCACCCCCCAGTAGGCTAATTGGTAATAATAATAATAATAATAATAATAATAATAATAATAATAATAATAAATAAATAAATAAATAAATAAATAAATAAATAAATAAATAAATAAATAAATAAATAAATAAAAACTTTACTGATTAAAATTATATTTTAAAATATATTTCTTTTTCAAATTAACACATCACACACACATTAAATATCAAACAACTGTATTCTATACTTAAACTTTCTCAAATATAAATATAGGGTAACACTTTACTTGAAGTTTCATACATGGCTGACATTACGCTGTCAACATGACACCTGTCATTAGCATGAACATGGTGTCATTAAGTGTCGTTTGCTAAATTATGACACTTTTGGAGCTGTTTTGGCATTTCTTGGGAAATCATTGTCATGACAACTTGTCATTAAGAGCGTACAAAATGACCAACAATTGTCATTAGTTACCCTATCCCCTAACCACCACTACTGGGCTCTGGACATATTACACACACTCCACACACTCCATACTGATACACCTTCACAAACTCTTTTGATGAATGTGCACCATATGAAGAAACTTTGAATGACATGCGTCCGCCCGTGCCCTGCTTTTAAAATCCCTTTTTACAAACTCGATCGGTCCTAGGACCATTCACAGGGTTTCATCAAGACAAAAAAAAAAAAATCAATGTACCTAACCCAAAAAATGCCAACATAGCTCCAAAGGTGTCATAATTTAGTGAACAACACTTAATGACAGCCTTAATGACGCCTTATTCATGCTAATGACAGATAGCATGTGTCAAACTCAAGGCGCGGAGGTCAAATCCGGCCCATAAGAGCATCCAATTTGGCCCGCATGCAGGAGAAATTAAAAATGACATAAAAAACATGAATCATTGTGTAATTAAAATGACCAAATAATGCAGTTCTCAGCCCCTCAAAATCATTCTAATGAAACTCCACAAAATTTGCAGAGGCTTGCTATTTTCCCTTTCATCACAATATGGCAGACATTTTTAACTGCAAATTGTCAAAATAGCACGCTATTATTATTATTATTATTATTATTATTATTATTATTATTATTAATAATAATAATAATAATAAATCTGGCAATCTTTCCACAAAATTACAAAGCAATTACAAAATCAAGATTTTTTTTCAATGACGATCCTACAAGCTATTTGTCATTTAATGCTTGGATGTTTTTATTATACTGTATATTGTATACATCATTTACATGTGGAACAATGTGAAAACTAGAGCTTAATAATGTTGAAAATGCTTTTCATTAACTGAACCCGGGGCTCAATAAAGATGGAACTGCTTTATAAAATGAGTTTGACATGGCTGGAATATGCTGGAGGAAGGAAACAGACTCTACAGCAGTGTTCCCAAAACTGTATATACCCATGTACCCCGTTAGCCTTTCTTACCGCAAGTACCCTAAGCTCATGTTATACATTATTTATTTGTGTCTGCAGGCTCGTCTAAAATCTTTCCTGTGTCTCGTCAAACATTAACCTTGAATTTAGGCCTTTTTTTTTTTTTTTTTATTAATCATGTATTTCTGATGTTTTGCTCATTTTAGAATTTGAATTTTACCTTTTGGTGTATTTTAGAGTTGTGCCACATTTTATTATTAATGGATGAGAAGAAAAAAAAATACACATAATGGTAAAAAATAAACTGAAAAATGTTTCAGTGTACCTCCTGAGAGGTGTTCAAGTACCCCTAGGACAGGGGTCTGCAACCTTTACTCTCAAAGGAGCCATTTTGCCTAATCTCGCCTGGATTAAAGTCCTTCCGGAGCCGAAAAAAAAAAAAAAAAAACCTTCACAACGAAGACAATACAGTGTGTAAAATTCTACACGGTTAAAATAATATCAAATACATTTATGAGTTAATGGGTTTGAAGGGCTACAAAAAATAACTTGAACTTGATAACACATTATAATGTCAGTCAACACATGCTAATTGCTCATTTCTTGAAACATATCAAGCAATCTATTTTCTTCCAGAATGGTCTTTTTGCTAGTTTAGTTCAGTCAGGACTGCTATAGTCAAAATAAATGTGCATTTTGAGCGCTTTACATGGATATGCAAGCAGTCGTATATTTGGCGGTATGGGTCTGTTCTGGGACCTCCTTGCCCTTTCCACAAGCTTACGTGGAAAGCCGGAGGTAGGGAGAGCCCTCCTCCCTGACCTTCCCTGAGCCCTGGCTAAAGGCTAAAGCAAGGAGAGCGGTTAGCGGAAACCCCCTGGAACAGATCAGAGCATATGTTAATGACAATAAAAATGACACCCAGTTAGTTGGATACATACTGACCTGGAGGAGTTAAGGTGGAGGTGGGTTGCGAGATGCTTACTGAGGAGGTAAAAGGCAGCTGTTGCAGTTTAAGTAGTGCTTCCTGTATGCTTTGACCAATAGGGAGCCAATCTTGGCCGTTGGTTGATTGGAGGTGTGGCTGGCTTGACGTCCGCGGCCTGCCTGAACTAAGGCTATGCTAAATTGATCTTACCAGGGATTTACAACTTAAGGTTATAGCCACAGTTATTGCACAATGTGATTTATTTTTAGGTTAACAAATTGTTTTTATCCCAATTTTATTTGAAGTTAATGCCATTATTCATCAATACCCTCAATAAGAAATAACAATTCATTATTTTATTTATTTTTTGAACGCTATCGGGAGCCATTGCAAAAGACTCAAATAGCCACATGAGGCTCCAGATCCCTGCCCGAGGGGCACACGTTCCCCAGTTTGGGAACCACTGCTAGTCTACAGTATAAAGTGAAGTGTGTGTGTGTGTGTGTGTGTGTGTGTGTGTGTCCTTTAAACCCTCAGCAACATGGCTGCCTGAGTGAGTCAGAAGGACCACACACAGCCTCACTCCCTGGGCCAACACGCACACACACACACACACACACACACACACACACACACACACACACACACACACACACACACACACACACACACACACACACACACACACACACACACACACACACACACACACACACACACACACACACACACACACACACAGTTAAATGACAACACGTCACATGTTTAAATGTATGCAGCCTCAGATTGATGATGCACAGTCCACTGAGTGTTGAGCTCCTGCAGCTGTGAATCAACACACACACGTCTAGTTTAAATTGTGTTTGCGTCAGAAGCTGTTACACACGCACGACTGTTTCTCCTCACTTTTAGGATGACACAGATCAGATCAGGTTTTAGGCTGAGTGGCTTTCATCTCAAAGAGAGGAGATCATTGTCTGTGTTGGTTTGTGCTTGCAGCTTTTCTGCTTGATCAAAGTAAAACTAAGGTATTTCAGCTTCACTTAGGACAGTTACTTGTATTACTATCTCAAGGCTCGGGGGCCAAATCCAGCCCTTTACAGCATCAAATTCGGGCCGCAGGAGACAGTAAAAATGGCAGAGAAACATGGATTTATGTGTAAATTCACCAAATAATCCAGTTGTGGATATCTTAAATCCACAAATATAATGAAAATCCACAGTATTTTTTATAGGTTTGCTGCTTTCCTTTGCGTATATCACATGAATGAAGTCATTTTTAATTGCGAATTGTAAAAAGAAGTCACACCTATTTGTGTTCCTCTCGGATCAATTTGACCCCAAGCTGTTTTATCTGTGTAAAACTTGTCTGTCTGTGTGTGACCCATGTTTGATCTTACATCCCCACACCTGAAGGTGCAGAGTTGATACTTTGAGGTCAGGGGAATGAGGTTTTAGGAGGTTTGGAACAGCTCTTTCACAGTAAAAGATTTTCAAGATATATAAACATTAAAACTGAAAGTTTGACCTGATGGTGGCACTGAATGAAAGGTCACATCATCACCACAACCAATAGGGTTCATACTATTGTGGTCGTTAATGTCAGCAAATCTGAGAAGATTTGAATTAAAACTATTCAAGACAAAATCATTCTAATTTAAAAGTTTAGCCTGACGATGGCACTTTTTGTACTCAACAAATAAACAAAGTCCCTGATGCAAAAATGTGGTCGACATTTTTCTGAAAATCATTTTCTGGAGGCAAATATCCCTGGGGTCAGATTGACCCCAAGGGTAAAATGTGTTAGCAATATCTGAGGATAATAGGAGAGTTTAACGATGCAAACAAGTGCAAATTCGATCAATTTAAACCTCACACAAGGGAAATAAAACCCTATGAGCCACGACTTAGACACACACTCTGAACTGTCTGTTCAAATGCTGTGGTTTCAGGGAACATTTATTTTTCAGTGGCAGCCCACAGAATGGTGTGGGTTGAGCAGCAGCACAGAACATGTGGCAATCTGCAGTGGGAGGTCTTGGCAAGACGCAAGCAGGCCGGCACAGCAACCTTCACCTTTAATAACATAATAAGGAAATTATACAGAAGTACAATATATTATTAGTTTAGAGAGATTTATGATAATTTTGGAGGCACAGAGGGTAATACAATCCAAGAAAGGTGTGAGGATATAATAAACTTGTAACTGTAATTCCAGGCTATGGCAACCACAGACCTGTTGTCAGACTTAAAATGTATGATTTACAACAAACTGGGTGTAAAACCAAGAATAAAGAAAGTCCTACAAATAGTAGCACAAATGATCTTATAATAATTCACTGTAATGTTTTAATTTATTTTATGGGCGACCATGGCTGAGGTGGTAGAGGGGTCGTCCTCTGTTCCCGAGGTTGCGGGTTTGATCCCAGTCTATACCTGTCTATGTGTCAAAGTGTCGTTGGGCAAGACACTGAACCCTAAGTTGCTCCCAGTGGTTGATTAGTACCTTGCATGTCAGCTCAGTCCCATTGATGTGTGAATGAGCTGATATTGTGAAAGGCTTTAGGACTCCATCAGTGGTTATAAAACACTATATAACTCAAGTCCATTTACCATTTATGTCTGAAGTCTAAAACAGACACACAGTAAAATTCCCTTTCAGTCAAATATCTAATACATCTATATAAGATAAACAAAACACAGAAATATTTTTGATGTGTTTTAAAGCAGCGATTCTCAACTGGTGGGTCGGGACCCAAAAGTGGGTTGTGGACAGATGGTCAGAAATAAATAAGGCACTGGCGAAACGTACAATTGCCGTAGCAATATACCGACATTCTATCCATATGCAGCCACCTATTTGGCCAGTTTAGGTGATGTAACAAAGACTAAATCTAACCCTAACTCTAATAATTGTTGCGATATTGGGTTATAACCTAACCCTAATCCTAATCTTAAACCTAAGACGCTACGTACTTGTACTTCGGTGACCGTACCAATAGAACCGGGTGTTGTCCGTACGGCAACCTTACAAATAGACACTTTCAATAAATAAATACCTCTCATGTTGGACTTGTCTTTTCTTTTGACAGAAACTTTTCTTTTGACAGGCATGCTGTGAAATGCATGTTGCACAGGAAAATATATAGATTTATGTTTTAAAGCAGGTCGGGATTTAATGACCGTGGCAAAATGTGGGTCCCAGGGTGAGACCAGTTGAGAACCCCTGTTTTAAAGGTAGTATTTTTTAACAAATGTAAACACAAAACCTTATCTTGCTGCATTCAATGCAAACCTGCCATGTGTCCAGCAGGTGACAGCAGAGTTCAGTCTCTCTGTATATAGTTCACGCGCTGTATTTTTTTTTTCTTCTCTGCCATCTCTCTTTGACCTTGTGATCTTTAAACACGTTTTTCTCGGGCTTCTCTGTGATTTCACTGATTAACGCCAGCTCTGTTGGGATCAAGTTCCAGTCCTAAAGCGTCTCTATGAGTGGTTCCTTTGAGCATCAATCAGCTCCAGGGGTCCGATTGGTGCTTCAGGTTGTAGTTTTGCAGTTCGATTTGGTCTTTAATCTGGTTTATGAGAATCTGGGACAGGAGAATGCCAACCAGCTGCAAAAGAGAGAGCACAAGTCTTCAAGAGAGAGCACAAAATAAAAGCAAACAACTTGTGTTTTTATTCAAATAAAAGCTCAAATAATTTCTTTTTTTATCATTGGCAAAAGTTATGGAGTAGGTAAAATGCATATTTATTAGGAGTGGGACCATACATTAAGTTCACAATACAAGTCGATAATGGGCTCTAAAATAAATAATATAATTTTTTTTTTTCACTTAAGTTAAATCCTAGTGAATCTTAAAACAAGCCATTGCTAGTCACATTTAAAAGTAAAATAAATGAACACAAATAAAAAGGGCAAATATGGCCATGGGGTAAATCCAGGGAACTCAGAAGCTTTAGTGATTAAGCCTACAGCACGAAAAACGTGAAAGCTATTAGTTATTTCATAATGTGTACTGTATTTACATCAGATATTTGTTTCTACCAGCAGAGATAACTGGCAACCCAGTGGTCGGTTGGCATGCAGCCATTCTAGCAGTGAAGAAGAGATGCTATGCTAGCAGACAGAGCTAAGAGAAAAATGTGACTTTTACAGATATTCACGTAATAATACAGATATTCTTTCAGTGCTAAAGGGGTAAGGAATCATTTATGAACACGTTTAAGAGTAGTAGGCGATTCCGCCTGCCACCTACGTTTCTGGACGGATAAATTGTCTTCGACATGACGAGCGCTATTTTTTTGTATCAGGCATTTTTTTCCACCCTACCTGCTTACAATGAGCTGACCACTCGTGGCAAGCTCAGGTCCAACGTCACTCTCTAGGTTGCCAGCTTGTAATAACTAATTTTTGATGTGCGCAATGCACAGCGCACAGTAACATGCAAATAGGGTTTCCAGGTTGAGGGCCCTCTAGTGGTCAGGGGTCCCTAAGTAGCCACTTAGTCTACACATAGACTGGGCCGGGCCATGCTCCTTTTGACTAAACATGGTCCTGCTATCCAGGAGCACAAAAACAATCATAGTAGCAGAGCTTATGATGACCTGGGTAGAAACGCTAGCCACATTTCACCAACAGAAAAAGTCAAAAAATCAAGACTTCATCGACGAAGCTGGTTTAAAAGGGTGGCACGCAACTATCTTCCCCACTGAAGTTGGCTACCGGGGATTCCCAGCAAGATCGATGCGTTACTTCCGACAATTGGGCTGCAGCCCAAACAGCTGAGGATAGCCGCCAGGGAAATAGCCACAGTGGCTGAAACCAGTTCAAGATGGCTGTGGCTGAAGAGAGCCCACAGTTGGAACCCCTCTGCAGGTGAAGACTAGTCAGTGCTTGCTGTCCCACTCAGGTGAGGCGTAGGGTAAGGGGCGAAAACACCTGTGAACCTGATGATGCAGAGGGGTTTCCAACAATGTGGATGCTTAAGGTATACCATCCAGGAAGAAGATCTGCATCACCAAAATAATCGTAGTCCTTGCAGCTGCAGCTTGTCGCAAAGCATCTCTGCTGTTTACATGATGATAGTCCTTGTGACATTTTATTATCATGGTATCTTATTGCATTATATATCGTCCGACCTCTAATATTTATGTCTCAACCTAATGGGATATATATTTTTATTAAGAGATTGTGAACATGCAGCAGTTCAGTAATTTTGAGCATTCTTTCAATCAGAGGCAGTAATGGATTCACACGGCTTTATTTATGTGTATTTATGATGCACTTTGTCATACTGGTTATTTTACCTGTGGTATGGCCAGTCCAAGTGCAATCCCACCCAATAAGAACAGGTTGCTGTGGATCCAGTTCACCAGCTTGTCGATGCACCCGTTGGTGTAAATGTAATCTCCAGCTTTAAGATAATCCATTTCTTGCATTCCCTGACCACACATGGTGTTGATGACTTCCTACAGACAGAAACCATGTAAAAACACAAACTAGAATACATACAGAAAGGTCCTGGCAGAGAACTACGGTAACGGTACTATACCTTGTTTTTGGATATGATGCAGCAGGAGAACGGGACCGAGCAGCGTTCTCTGCTGGGATTATTCTGCTCACAGTTAAAGTAAATGTTCTGGGACCAGTCAGTGTATGTCACACCACCACAGCAGCCGTACTGGGGAGAAAACAATCTTTTAAAAATGACCAAAAGGGTCACTGCTTCTTTGATTTCAATCAATTGGAATTCATATAACCTAATTCTCACCTCTCTCTGACCAAAATCAATCAGGTTTTGCAGATCAAGGTCGTCTCTGTAGTGAACAATGGCGTTGTTGATGATCTCTGACACTTTAGTGCGAGCCTTAATTTTGAGAATTTTAAAAAGAAAAGTAAAAAGAAACAGATTTGAAATAATATGATCACAACAAAAAAATACATATATTGCAAGTGCTTCACTTTTAATCAAATATAAATTTTCAATTTATTGAAATTGATGTGAAATTTGGTAGTGGGCAAAGATGAAGTACAGCAGAGGACACTGTTGTGAACCTCTTTGGCAAATTTCACAAAATAAATAATCCCCGAACAGAATTTACATTTAATGACTTACTGTATAAAACAGTTTTGTTTAGTCGCTGCATGTGAAATCGTCATTTATTTGATCTAAAACATAGGTCTAATTTAAAAGTAAGAAAAAAATATACCATAAATCACAAAAAACCCACAATTAACATTTATTATGTCAGTTATCTTGGACTTTATGTTGTCAGGTCAAAGAAAATATATCTGAAGCTTTTTGTACCTTATCCGAGAATATGAAGCCTAATATTCCAGCAACCAGTTGCAACATGAAGAGGACTGTGAGACAAATACAGAACTACAGGGGGAGAAAAACAGTAATGGTTACCATGGTTATACAAATGTACAAAGATTAATCTTTAGACATAGAAACAAAATTAGTTTAGTCTTACCCTGCAAATTATTAGAAGGCTGTTTTTTGTGACTTAGCATTTCAGTGAAAATGCAGAAATAACAAATATGTCCATGCCACATGATGTTAAACTGAACAAAAAAAGCTTATTTTAACTTTAAAGCAAGTGATACATTTTAGACTAATGCCTAACACAGGATACATCTGCAGTAAGTGTTTATTCAGACTTTAATATGCATGATTTGTCTTAAATTGATGCCAAGTACCATTAAAAATGTCAATGTTGTTTGTAAACTTGTATAGCCAAAGTAATTCCATATCAAATTGCACAAAATCAGGTCAATAACAATTACAAAAAAGATGAAAAAGCATTTTTCTCTTAGAAAACTTTCATAATTTACCTTTTTTTTAAAAATGATTGTATTATTTTTGTGTCAATTATTTGACTGTTCATCAACAAATCCATCCAACTTTTAGTTTCTCTTGAGGCGTTTTCTTGTCAAGTGTTTGTTTTGTGGTTCTTTACAAACAGATATTCTTGTAAGTTAAACATTGTGTTTTGATGAGTCTACTTGTCTGAAGAATGTTTGAAAGAGTCCCTGCTCTGTGCGAGAAAAAAAACAAAACATAGACATCATATACCGTCTGCAGCAGGCAGATGTTCTCACGAAGGGAACCCACGCAGCCACAGAAGGTGAGGATGAACATGAGGACCCCAATGACCAACAGCATCACAGCAGGGTCCACTGACAGACAGGCCAGAGCTGCTTCTGTGGTGCAGAGGAAGGAGAGGGTTCAAAACAGAGTCAAACTATCTGTCATACATCTAGAGTTAGTAATATAGGTATCGAAGCCTGCAGCTTCTTCTGGGTGCAAGAAACCCTTTACAGTCCATGTTTGCATGAGGACCAATGCACATAAACAGAATGCACACACAAAGGACAATTCAAAGCAGAGGTTTTCAACTGCTGGCCTGCGGGCCACTCGTAGCCATTGATTCCATTTTTATGGCCTGTCTCCATGGTTATAAAACAACTTGAATTTGCTTTAACCAAAAGAAAAAGTCAACAAAAAAAAATGTACTTGCTAAAAAACCCTTTCCGATCAAAGAACAAAAAGTGTCTCAATATAAACAAATATTTGACGCCCCAAAAATTGCATTTCAATACTTTTTTCTTTAATAAAAAAAGAGCGGGTTTTTTTTTTCTCTTCAATTTTTTTTTTTTTTACTGAAGTAAGTTCTTTGAATGAAAATAATGTATTTGAAGTAGTCTTTTTTTGTATTTGAGCCATATTTGTGCCTTTGGTATTCAATACAAAAAAATATTGCTTCAAGCCAAAAAAATATTTTCAGTCAAAATAACTTTTTAATCAACGGAAAACGTCAAATGTCACTTTTTGTGGCTCAAATTTAATTTGAATTTAAACACTTTTTTTCTTTGATTGACACATGTGGGGTTTTTAATGGACTGAAATTAAGTTGTTTTTTTTTTTAATTAGAGTAGATAGAAGAAGCAGGTAGAAATAGTAGTAGTAGATAGAACTTAAGAAGCAGTAGTAGATAGAACTTAAGAAGTAGTAGTAGATAGAAGTAGTAGTAGATAGAACTTAAGAAGTAGTAGTAGATAGAACTTAAGAAGTAGTAGTAGATAGAAGTAGTAGTAGATAGAACTTAAGAAGTAGTAGTAGATAGAAGTAGTAGTAGATAGAACTTGAGAAGTAGTAGTAGATAGAAGAAGAAGTAGTAGATAGAACTTAAGAAGTAGTAGTAGATAGAAGTAGTATTAGATAGAAGTTAAGAAGTAGTAGTAGATAGAAGTAGTATTAGATAGAAGAAGAAGCAGTAGATAGAAGATGAAATAGTAGTAGATAGAAGTAGTAGTAGTAGATAGGAGAAGTAGCAGTAGTAAAAGAAGTAGTAGATAAAAGAAGAACACTTTAGTGTTGAGATCTCCTGATTTAAAACAACTGAAGTTCTCTAAGACAACCTTCTTCTATAACACAGTTTGTGAACCAAAGCTGGACTTCCTTGATGCCAGACGTCAACACAGCACTCAGCACAGACACAGACGCTGGGCTGTATAAACTCACCGGCATGCTTCATCATACGAGCGTACACACCGATGGACACCATCACCAAAGAGATGATCTGAGGTGAACACAAAGCGATGGACATGAGATCACAGCTGCTTTCTTCTGCAACTAATACTGGACACAAAACACGAGACTCATGAACAGAAAAGGGAAAGAACCTGTTCCTGCTCTGTGTGCTTTCTGGTCTAAGGAGCGGCCCATTCACCATGGACGTGTTCACCTCTCAGAGATAAGACAGTACGGACAAAAAAATGGAGCTTGTCTGGTTTCAAACATTACTATTATTATTCCCATTCCCATTTAAAGTGAGTAAATAAACCTGACAGAAACCTGTGCCCTGTAGCCATAAATAAGACCCATTCATCTAGCACTGGTTCTCTAGCCTCAATAGATAATAGGTTGGCCTTTTCCCTCCCTTCAGTGAAATGGCTCCAATTACCACACACTTTGTGCACTTTCATTGGCTGGAAGGGCAAACACAGGTTAGTTTCCCAATGACTGAAGCAGATTGCAACATACAGCTTCAATCACTCACTAAATCATTTATTTTATGTGTGAAACAGAAACCTAAACTGTTCCAGAAAGTATAAGAATCCTAGTAAAAAAAAGCAACTTCGTCTTTGGTGTGTCCTACCTGCACAGAGCATATTATATCCCCAGGCAACATTAAAGACCTAAACACATTCCAAAATGCAGTCTTTTTTTTTTTTTTTTACACAGTCAAGTCATGTTTGGACATGGCTGCATTATGGCTAATGTGTCAGGTATGTCAGAAGACGCAGCTGCAAGTATTGTACACAAAAAAAAACTTGACAAAAATACATAGAATCTTCATATTTAAATAGATTTACTGTCCTTTTGCACATCCAGCTTTACAGTTTTTATACTTCTTTTATTCCATGAAACACACATGGCGTTTAAACAGCTTGGGAAATACTGAAATAAAGCTTCTTAGGGGGGCAGTCACCTGATGTAAATATGAACTTTGGTTCATTCACTGCTGAGCGTTGCTATTACTCCAAAACGGCTTCTTTTGTAACACATGAATGCTCAGGAAACAAAAAACATGTTCACTTCAGTGAATAACTTTTATTACAAGAATGGACCTTTTTGTTATAAATTCTGCCTCTGAATAAGACTGGCAGTTGACAGTCGAAACATGTCAGGAGATCAAAGTACATTTTGTGGGGAAAAAGTTGTCTGAATAAATGAAATCTTAACATATTATTCAAAAATAATCTTTCTGTAATTATTACACATAAATCAAAAACACATCAAAGCAATCAGCAGACTCCTCTGAAGAAGACCGGCAGTTGACAGTCGAAACATGTCAGGAGATCAAAGTACATTTTGCATAAAAAAAAAGTTGACTGAATAAATGAAACTTTAACATATTATTTGAAAAGAAAACAAAAATAACCTTCTGGAATTATTACACATCTGTCAAGGAAAAATCAAAGTGATCAGCAGGTGCTTTTGAAGAAGACTGGCAGTTAACAGTGAAAACATGTCAGGAGATCAAAGAAAATGTTATGATAAAAAGTTGTTTGAATAAATAAAACCTTAACATATTATTAAAAAATAACTTCCTGGGATTATTTCGCGGAAGTCAAGGACACATCAAAGCGTTCAGCGTTCAGTCAAAACGTGTCAGAAGATCAAAGTAAATTTCCTGAGAAAAATAGTTCTCAAATGAAACCTTGACATATTAATTCTAGCTGTTGTAAAATGCAAATGAGTATTCACCTTCAAAACACAGAGCATAGATAGTTATAGGAACTCTGTTAGAAAACAGTTCTGCTTTAGAGTTAAAGTGTAACTATGGTTAGTCAAACAAAGCTGCTCTCTGAAGTACAGACAAACAGGAGTTACAGAAACAAAGTGATAGAACAGAAAAAATGTCTAGAGATAGTTTGTTTTGGCACAATTTACACGTTTTCCCGTAACGCTAATGAAAGTTGTCATGCTTTCAGCTGTCAGTCAGTGGCTGGTTAGTCGTCACTCACCCAGAAGATGAAGTTAAAAATGAACAGCAGGTACTTCACAACCGGGCTGACAAAGGTGAACTCCCCGTCGGATCCATGTGCGCCCCCGCGCCTCCGTCCCATGGTCACAGCAGCTTTACCGGTAGGTGTGATCCACACCTGTGGGCATTCTCCTGCTGGGATGAATCAGTAAGCAGTGATGCCTGTTTGTCAAAGGACTAGAGATCAGGAGAGAACATTCAAGCCCGAGCCTGTGAGTTTCTCTACACACACACCCGCGCGCACATGAAAATGTGGGCGTCGCCGCAGCCTGCAGCGGACGCTTCTCAGTTTACACACCTGGAACAAACTTTGTTCTACAGCTGCCCACAGACTTTACAGCCTACATTTAACCTATGGGGAGAGATTTGTCTGAAAAAAAAATAAAAAATGAAGCTATATTTTATATAACACAGAGGTGTTTGGCCAAACAAATGATTGTGTATAATAATTAAACTTACAATCCTCACCTCACAGAGAGTCAGACACCATAACTCAAGTATGACGAATACAGTAGGAGGAAATAAAAATAGGACACCTTCTTAACATTATATAGATATAAAATATTTTTTTTTTACATTTTTTAATAAAAACCCATTAAAATTATGAAAAAGTATTTTTTGACAAATCAAGTGTTGTAGTGTGATCAACAGAACTCCTTTGATGATTGGATAGAGTTATGTCATCAGTATACAGTGCATTATTTAATTTATTCAATTTTATTACTAATAAAAATCCATACACATTAATAAAAATGTATTTTTTTTTTGTCAATTCAAGTGTTATACTATGATCAGCAGGAGAAAAGGGAAGGCTGCAGTGATTCTGGTGACACTGCAGTGAATACCAATAACGTTATTAGACATTCTTGTAGCATGTGTTTTTGTGTCGTAAATGCCTCATTACTGCCCCCTAGTTCGGTTGCGCGAAGCTGCATTACGTTTGTCTCAAAAATAAATGAAAGTGTCTATTTGTACGGTTGCCGTACGGACAACCCCTGGTGCTATTGGTACGGTTACCGAAGTAACCTAATATCGCAACAATTTTTAGAGGGTTGGGGTTAAGTTTAGGGTAAGGTTTGGTCTTAGTCACATGACCTAAACTGGCCAATGAGGGGCGCTGTTTACAGATAGAATGTCGGTACATTGATACGGCAACCGTACGGATAGCCGCTGCCAAAATTAATTCACACGCGGGCCGCTCCACAAATGTACTTTGCTCAATCCACAAGCACAATTGAAGATTTACACACAATAATTCATGATAAACACACACACATAAATGAGTGTAAATTGTGGACATATTTTGACAATCGGAAAAACACGTGAACATCTAAAAAAATACATGCGAAAATTGTGGATCTATTTGTGATTATTTTTGGGACAAATATTTTTTTGAGTTAAAATATTAAATGACAAAAAGTAGAACGCTCTGCGCACACGTCAAACCTAAGGCCCGCGGGCCAGTAGTGGCGCCAGGATTTTGATTGTGGGTGGCCCCCTAGAAAACTGCATGGGCCAGTTAATATTAGTTAATATATGAACAACAACAACAACAACAACAACAACAACAACAACAAAAAGCTTATTTCTCTTCATCTATGTTTTCGTGCTTTTCTGTCACAAGGCAACGCTGAACTCTATGTTTCTCAGTTGAAATTTCAGAGAAACTACAATAAAAGCATTAATGTGTGATTAAGGCTATGATTATCCTGAATGGCAAATTTTTTTATTGGTCCAACAAAAAAAGGCAACATTATGTGGCAACAAGGCATTCAAACAATTTGAAAGTGATTCATGTAAGAGAGGAAGAGCTCCGTGCATGTAAATACGGGCAACCAGGATCGACTGCTGCTCAAAGAAAGAAACTACAAAGAACCGGCGTTCTTGTCAGAAATGGTTGAAGGTATGGTCTACGATTTGGCGTTTTGGGAATATTTTTGTGTTTTTTGTTGTCATTTTGTGTATTTTTTCCTGTCCTTTTGTGCATTCATGCTATAGCATTTTGTATTTTCCAACATTTTGTGCAGTTTTGGAGTATTTTTTGTATTTACTTTGGGGGCTGCACTAAATTAGACTGAGGGGCTGCAAGTGGCTCCTGGGCCTACAGTTGCCCATGTCTACTTTATAGCCTCCACTGGGCCATGAAGGGCCTGAGTAAATACTACAGATTACGGCTAACTACACGAGTATTTCAACTTTAATTGTCTAAAATGAAACCATTGTAATTAATGTTTTAGTTTAGACTAGAGTTTCTGTAAAATCCTGTCATTGTTGAAACACTGGTATTGTTGTAGCGAGAGCTTATTTTATTTTGAAAGCGCAGCCTCAAAACAGTGTTTCCACAACATCCGGTTGACTGGGAAGTTATTGTCAGGTCCGCGAGCTGAGGATTTTACTCACTGTATGGAAGTTATTGGATAAAAAATGGCGTGGAAGAGCAAAGGTTTGTGTTTGCGTTTGTCTAAACGTATGTTTTAACTCCGTGTTAAGTAACATTTGCATGGTTTTATCGCTTAAATCTGACCTTAGTGCTGTATGTGTGTGTGTGTGTGTCCAGGCTCGGCTCTTCCTCCGTCCTCGGTGCAGCTGCTGGTTCCTCCGGTCAGGCTCATGTCCGCCCTGGTTTGGAAGGTGGTCCAGCAGCGCAGTGTGATGCAGTACGACATGGTTCTGGACTTCATAGGCCTGGCCACAGAGATGCTGCCCGACCTGCTGAGTCCCAGTCAGAAGGCTCAGCTGGTCCTGGGTCTGAGAGCGCGGGTAGGGAGTGGGACACACTCAGCTTCATAAAACCACAGCCTCACAATTCAATGAGAAATTCAGATTCAAAAAAACTTTATTTGTTTCTGAGGGACAAGTTTAATGCACAAGTGAGCAGCATAAACAAGAAAGAGAAGAGGAAAAGAACAAGACAATACTTTCATAATAAACATATCTTTGTTTGAATAAAGCTCAATTTTAATAATACAACAGAAAATAAGGCCGATCACTTAATATTACCAACCTATTTGTTTGCTTTTTAAGAAAAAAAAAAGTGTATTCATGAATTTATGAATTAATTTATTTATTACATGCATATAATCAAAGTAGAAAAATAAAAACTTGCATATTTGTTGTGAAAAGATTTCCCTAAATGTGGTGCACTGTCAGCCTAAGATTACAAATGCATTAGTGTTGCATTAGCATTAGCAACTCTTGCTACATAACAGATCAGTCTAGTGATTTCTAATTGTTATTGAGGTAACACTCATATTAATAAAATCCTACTTTAAGCAGTGTTTGAACGCCTCATTTCACACAGTTTAGACAATAATATCCTTTACAAGATAAAACGTTACTGCTTTGGTTACATTAGACCTGGGTGATATGGACCAATATTCATATCTCTATATTTTTCCTCAAAATGGCAACAGGTGATATAAACTCCATTTATTTATTTTTATTTTTTTTTCAATAGTTTTACAAGAAAAACAATAATGGGTCAAAGTCAGTGGAGAAAAATGCCACAAAGACCCTTTTACTAATCACTAGCAGCACAATATCAACATTTTGTATCACTTTTGACTTTTTCCTGTTTAAGCTCTTAATAATCTGTAATGCTGACTACCAGCAAATGGTGTGATTTGGCAGAGAAAAAAACCATTGGATGTTCTGTGTATTGACCACAGACATATGACGCAGACACGGCACCGCAAGGGTTAAAATGTGAACTACAGACGGTTCTATGATCTCCGTGATTTAGGAGATCGTCGTCATGTTGTAATCCTTAACAATCTAATATCGTCAGATCGCACACCCTTACAGGCATTGTAAAAAAAAAAAAAAAAAAAACATAAATAATGAAAATATATTGTAAATTATTATTAATGTAAATAAATGAGGCTTAAAGGCAGACTTTTTTTTGTTCTAATGGAGGTTTTTCCAGGACCTTCTGGAATCATTGCAGCCGTACATCATTATGAGCACAACTTCCTTTAATATATTTTATTTTCTTGATGAATAAAAATCATCGTCAGTGGTTTACTTGGATTATGTCTGTCTAATGTTTGGATTTGTTTGTCAATCTGAATGTTTACAGGAAGGCAAACATACAAAAACAAAATATACAGTATAATCAAGAACATTCTACATGTTTACTTCCTGATGTCTTTGCGTCGCCGCTCTCAGTTTATGCTGTTTGTTTTCACAGGATGAAATTGATCCTCAAATCTTATTGTGTCAGTGTCAGTTCTTACTGCGTCTCACATTTGTTACAGCTGGTACTGGAGTTATGTCGTGGTGACGGCATCGCCAACCTCTCCATCATCCAGAACCACCTCAATAAAATCCACACCTTCAGCGCTGAGCTCAGCTCCAGTGAACAGATGGTGAGTATTTATTAATACATTCAAATTCATATATAACAGTGTTGGCTTTTTCTATATTGTGTCCATCCACAGGCTGATGCAGATATACTGAAGACGTCTTACAGCAACTTTGCCAGCCTGATTCAGAACATTCTGAATGTTCCCTTTGAAAAAGAGTTCTTCTTCCAGGTGAGTCTCTTTCTGACATGAACACAGATTTACAGTGTGAGTCAATCTCGACACAATAAATTGTGTTTAAGTGAGATTGTTGAGTACACTTTCTCTGAACACTTTGGATCTTTTGTGTTTGATACTATTTCAGTTGATTTACTATTTTGGCTTTGGAATCGTGTTTAAATCACCTCTTCCTTCCTTTAGGAAGTGTTTCCTACCAACTATGGATCTGCTTACAGCAAGAGGATCGAGCAGCTGGTGTCTGTGTTTCTGTCCAGACTGGAGCAGCTGCTTCCCATTCCCAGCATGCAACAGGTACTGATGAGAATATACAGACATGGAGCTCTGTAAAATCCATTTTAATTTTTTTTCAAAATTCCATGTTTCCCACATTATTATTTTTAAATTCAGTTTTGTTAGAAATATTTAAGATTTTTTTTTTTTTTCAGTAAGCATTAGTTTTTAACTCCTGTGAGGAAATAAAATAAATAATAAAAAAAGAAAACTAATTAAACAAAAATAAAAATGTAATTTAAAATATTGAGTAAGCTACAACAATTAAAAGGTAGATATAAGTTGAACTGACGTGGATTTTTCTGACTGCTCCTTTTTGATTATTTATTTGTCATATAAAGATGTATGAGAGCAGCAATAATGTCACCCCAAGTTTTGATCAGCTTAATTTAAATTAACCAAATTTAAATGATCCTGATTACATCATTCCAGACCGTATTAATTAGACAAAAATAAACGGACACAAAGATGCATCAGTTATTTCTTTTTATTCACTAGTGGCCAGAATACTGTAGGTCCCTGGAAACATTTCCTCTCAACAGTAGATTCCATTGTCATTGGTCGATTCCGCAAAAAAATGGAATATAATGGAAATTATATCATGTGTGTTTCCTTTCACCTTCACTCCAGATCTACATGTTTTGTTTCAGACAGCAGCCTGGATCGATGAAACGTCTGTTTCTGAGGACTTTAAACAGCATTTGTCTGAACCCTTTGCTCTGAAGACTTTGCTGCTCCATCATAACCAGCCAGGGATTCTCAACTCAGGTGAGAACATGGACGGAATATAATAATGTTGCACTTACATCTGAACATTTGGATTTCAATGAAAATCCCTATTTAATATTTTTTATTTCTCTATAAAAAACATTTCATTTAAGGTGTGACAAAGTGATTTCATGTTTTCTCTGCTTTAGTGGACCAAGGCAGCAGTGAAGACATAATTCTGTCCACGTTGGCGCTTCCATCTCAAACGGCCGTGGGAAGATTCGCTGAGGTCTACAGCGAGGGTGACGATGATTACGACAACGCGGGAATCTGTCTGATATTGGGCGGCTCAGAGGAAGAGTCGAGTCGAAGCTTAGAGGCCAACGAAGGTGATTGGGTGGCCAAGAAAAAATCAGGTTAGTTGCAGGAGCACAGAGCCATTCCTGGTTTTATTGTGGACGTATAGGGAAGCATAGCCACCAAGGGGCGCCAAAGCTGCAAGGTGACACACTCCTTTATAATAGAGCTATAACAGTGGCAATAGACCCATTTAAGTGTGACGTAGGCATACTAAAAGAGGTGCATGCGTGCGCAGGCTTGGTACAAAACAACCAGAGAACTGCATTGTACTAGCATCGACACACGATTGAAACACTTTTGTTTTCGTATAAAAACAAAACAATGCCATCGTGTGAAGTTGTTGATTGCACAAATAGGAGTACCAATAATCCAGGACTTAAATTTTACAGCATACCGGCTGGTGGGCACCCTTTTCAGAAGAATAGACGAGATTTATGGTTGTGTGTTATTAAACAGAGGCTAACAGCTGACGTATCCTACACACACACACACACACACACGGACAGAGACCGCGCTGAAGACCGGATAAAGTAAAAATCAGCCGAATTATGATAGAAATAAACAGCATAAAGTTGCCAAATAACCAAGATCCGTTTGTTCAGAAGCGATCGTGTCAACGTAATCGCTGCTGAGGCGATGGTACACGGGGTGGACAGAGTGCTATCTCAGTCTGTATCCAGTAAAAAGTGACCATAATAAGCTGTAAATGGACTGATATGCAGATGTGGGACAGTGAGGAGGAGACTTCATGTAGAGATGGAAAGTCATCCGATAAAACTGATCAGAATATGCGGAAATACACGGAAACCTCGGTAACAGGAGTACATATATGTATATTAATTAATTAAGTGACCATGTTTGTCATGCTGCATGTTAATCTTAACCGATTTATACCATTCAAAGATCTAGATATTCTGCTTCTTATTGAAAATAGTATCTAATTTGTAAAATGCTAACTCTTAACTTTAATGTATTATGCCAATTTGGCTGCTTTTGTAAGCCTTAGAGTGCTTGATTAGGTCTGCTAGAATGTGTCAGCTTCTGCTCATGAAGTTTGAGGAAAAACTGCTCTTAAATCTTTAATCCTGCAGCTACAGCCACAATTTGTAGCTTCAATGTCGCTACAATCTTCCCCTTTCTTATAATTATACTTCTAGTGGGAATGCTTAGCATTTACCCCATATTTTGCTTCCACAGCTAGGAGTTGGCAATTCTTTTTTGCATTGCCACAACAATGCAAGTGGGAATTCTTACTGTTGATATGAATGTATTTTTATGAAGTTTGAAAGTTTATCTGATTTGTTAGATTTTTTATTGTTACAAGGTTGTCTATTCACTTGTTTCCACATTAACATACATCCTGTTTAAGTAGCACGCACAGAAAAGTGAGAGATTCCTCCAGGATTCTAAACTGTGATTATATTCACAGGTCCACTGTCCCAGCTCTTCTTCTGCCCTCAATGTTCATTCACACATCGCACAAAGAGGAAAGTCCAGGAGCACATCCTCAGCGTGCACCGCACCGCAACTGCCGGCCATAAGAAAAAAGCTCTGAAACAAAACAGAATCAGGAGCGAGGGCAAGATCCAAGACCCGTGCGCGGAGAAAAAGAAGGAAGACGGTGACTCAGAAAAGCAAAGGAAGCGCAAAGACGGAAAGACCAAGAAGCGGCGCCGACGGAAAGAGCCGACTGGGAACGACCGGAGGTTTTTGACCACGCGGGTGGTGAGCAAAAACTTCACGGAGGAAGAAACCAAATGCCCGACGTGCGAGAAGATTTTCGAACACCCCAACCAGATGAAAACCCACCTAAAGATCCACAGCTTTCGCTACCACTGCATTGTTTGTGAGAAAGGATTCACCAGCCAGTCGGGATACTACCAGCACCAGAGGCTCCACAAGAAAGGACGCAGGTTCATCTGCACTATCTGCAACAAGGGCTTCCTGTGTAACTACTCACTGAAGCAGCACCAAAGACTGCACGGCGGCCCCAGGCACCCGTGCAACATCTGCGGGAAGCATTTCAGCAAGGCCGGCATCATACGACACATCCAGATGCACAAAGGGGAGAGGAACTACCTGTGCACCACCTGCGGCAGCTCCTTCCTGTCCTCGGGCGAGCTGGTGCTGCACAACCGGGTCCACACCGGAGAGACGCCGTACACGTGCGTGCACTGCGGGAAGGGCTTCGCCAGCAAGAGTCACCTCAACGTGCACACACGCTCCCACACGGGGGAGCGGCCGTATCTGTGCACGGAGTGCCCCAAACGCTTCCTTACGCTGAACTGTCTGAAGAGACACACGCTGAGCCACAACGGAGTGAAGCCATTTAAATGTTCCCACTGCGACAGAGAATTCTCCCAGCAGGGGAATCTGAAGAGACACATGGCCACCCATAAAACAGAAGGTCTTTAACATGGTGAGAGACATCGCCTCCCCCACCCTAATAATGGGCTATGCGTAGGATTCTGTAGCATCTGTTGGATGAACACGTGATTCACTAAAAACACTATAGAGGGCCAGCTTGTGTTTGTCCGCTGCTCAGAAACATGGCAGCACAACTACTCTGATAAGGAAACACTCACAGCTTCCACATGACATGGAGATTTGTATGAATCTTTAAAACATAACAATGTTACATTCATTATCACTTCAGGTTTGTATGATTTCGTTGCCAAGTTGGGATTTGTTCTTTTCACTTTGCCGTTAGCATTATGTTCTAGGTACTGAGATAAACCCTCACAGTGTGCACTAATCATGTCAATATATGATGATTAGGTCGTGTGTGTGACCTTGAAAATCACTTGTGCACTTCTTTCTTGTTCAAGTTCTTATTTTTTCACTCTTCTCACGGAAAAAACTTCAGTAAATCATCAGAAATTGGACGACATGTCTTTTTGTTGTCTTTGATTTTGATACCTTGGAATTATGGGTCACACTTTATGTGAAGTTTTATACATAAAGGCTGACATTACACTGTCATTAGCATGGACAAGGCGTCATGAAGGCTGTTATTAAGTATCGTTTGCGAAATAATATTTTTTCACTTTTCATGCTGTCGAAGGTCAACACTATATGCAATATTTTCACGACAGCAATGCATGTTCTTTTTTATTGAAAATAAAAAAATGAATTTATTTCATTACACTATTGTGACCATCACCAGCCCTCCATAAGGAAGGGAAAGAAAAACTTTATTAAAGGGAGGATATAAAAAGAGAGGGCTGTGTTACACCTAGGTGAGGGGGAAGGGAAGAGGGAGTTAGGGTAGGACAATGGAAGGGGTGGGGAACTTCGGAACACCTTTGGAGCTATGTTGGCATTTTTTGGGTTTGGTGGAGGGATCTAGTAGGGTTAGGGTTAAGGTTGGGTTAGGGTAACGAACAACATTATTCATGCTATTAACAAGTGTCGTCATAATAATGACAGCGTAATGTCAGCCTTATGTATAAAACTTCAAGTAAAGTGTTCCCGAATTGTGTTTGTGGCTTCTTTTTCTGAACCCTCTTGTGTACAAATGAAAGTCACCCAGCAGAAGAATATCAAGCGCGCCACTTAAAATGAGTGCAAATCTTTTTTTAAATGGAAGTCACAGTCAGACTGGTAAAGAGTACCGATATATCCTACTCAAGTAGAAGTACTATTACTTGATTATCATTGTACTCAAGTACAAGTAAAAAGTAGTTCAGGTAAATTGTTACAAGTTACTTTCAACCCCCTCGTTTATTTTTGGTAATAAATCTTGCCATGGTTCCCTTTGCATTGCATACAGGAAACGACTTAAAAAGGAAAATCTTGCACAATTGGAACTTAATTTATTTTGCACAAAGGCATCTGTATAAAATAAAAGGTTTGTCAAAATGTACAATTCTTCAAAAAAAAAAAAAATAACACCAATAAAGTCAATTAAAAAAATAAATTCTCAGGTCTAAGTATAGCTGCTCTAAAACAGTGCCAGGCCAAATGTGCCATGTGGGTAACAACATAATAGGTAGAAAGTCCAACCTGAATCCAAGAAAGTGGCTGGGCGTTGATCAGAAATGGTATGACTAAGAACATATGGATTATGATCAATGTGCCTTTAAGAGACCATAAAATAATTATTTTAAAACATACAAGTAAAATGACTGATTTAGAAATATACTCAAAAAAAAGTACCTGTAAAAGCAACTGAATTGTAGTAATGTGAGTACTTGTAATGCATTACTTTCACCCCTGGCAACAGTAAGTCATTGTACGTGTTCCATGTGTGAGAGATGAGGTAAAACAGTGTTTTTTTTTTCTTCGTTCCTCCAAATAAAGTGAGAAAATGATCGTGAATGACAAAGTTGTAGGAAATGCAATTTATTTGCAATTTTTTTATTAACATCATTCCTCAGATAAAAATGCAATGTTACAGGAATATACATCAGATATTAATTTAAAACTTGCTTTCAAGGGACCATACAGTCTAAATATACTTTTTCCTTTTTTATTTACTGGTAGCGTGCGTTATAAGCAAGACAGACTCTGTCACCAATGACAGACTTAACAAGTTACAGATACAAACTGTACATTACTTATTTACAAATCAACTTTTTGTTTGGTTTTTATTTCACTTTTTATTGAAAATAGAAGTATAAAAAGTGATTGAATTAATATTCTGATTTTACGTCATATGTATTCTTTCCCTTTCTAAACTCTAAATCGAAACGAAGGAACCAAAATTTCAAGAATATTCAAGAATTTCCCTTTAGAAAGCAAATGAAAAAAAAAAAAAAAGAAACGAGGCGTCAACTGCAGTCGTCCTCACCAAGGAGACGGTAACCAAGGAAACCAACGCTATGAAGGCCTGGTGTTACTTAGCAACCCTAGAACCAATGAAATCCCTCTTACTGTTGAGGGGGTGTGTCAAATTTAAAACAACTTAGAAAATAAAATAAAATATGGCCTCCTGCCTCCAAAACATTGGTAAGCACAAAAACACTCTAGTTCTGTTTTTTTTTTTTAACCATAAATAGTGCTGTTATTATTAAATAGTACATTTACCAGTAGCATCACTCATAATATTACAACATGTGGGTTTCTTTGTGGCCACTACTCTCCAAAATAAAACAAAAAAACAGACTTCTCTTTGATGGTTAAAGAAATAAAAAATTAAATGAACAGCTCAATCTTGTCAAAGGCCATTTAACACATTGCATGGACCTTAGATTTGAAAACACTCCTGACCAGAGGAGAACAGCTACACAGCATGAGATAAGGAACAGGAAAGGAAAGCATTCGCTAAACACAGTGCTCAACTGAATCCTGAAGCCTCTTCTTTCCTTTAGTAATCCCTGCGTATACACACACACACGCACACACACACACAAGCTGATTCATTCCTAACAGCTGCACACATACACACAAAATGAAATTCAAGATTAATCCTTAGCAAAACATTCATAATCTTAACCCTAGAATCTAAAACCTAAGTGTGGGGATGTCAGCTTCACTGCGTCCTACATTCAGGGGATGGCTGCAGAAACATTATCATTCCTGGTGCAGTAGCTAAACTCAGAGTTTCATTGGAGGATGATGGGCGAATGCAGCTGCTACGAACACCAGCATCAGGCTGTGAACAATGAGGAACTTTAGAGGAAATTAGATCATTGGTGAATACTTGGTGTGCACAGGTTTATAAAAAAAACCTCAACCACTGACCTCTGCATCAAACTAGCCCTGCAGATATGTCAAAAAGACGTTCACCTCTGGAAGAAAGAATGAACATTAAGGTGTACATTTTTAATGGGATCGGTTCTCTTTCAGAAACACGACAAATTTACAGGATCACTGATAGATGAACAGTATGAGGAATGTCAAGCTTCATTTTTTTGGTTGCCATCACTCCAATGAGCTTGCTCGGTTGTATTGAGCAAGTCTAAGGTTAATTAGGCATGTCTATGGAACCCTCACCACGTATCTTTCTGAAAAGAATTGAAACATTTGTTACAATCATTTAAATATTAATCAAGTTCCAGTTTAATCATTGTACATGTTGGCAAGCGCTGCAAAATAAACACATCATCAGATTTCTGCTTATGCATGCACCAGGAGCACAATGGATATACTGTAATCTTACTGAGAAATAAATGAAAACGCTTTGATGGGGATTTAAATCCAAATCGTTCACCCTTTAAAATGCATCTTTGTCGTACACAGCTGTGGCTGCGTTGTTATGTCCATCTTATATCTTGGTCTGAATGCAATTTACAATATTTTAAGCTATTTCACGACAATCCTTATCCCCCCAAAATT
Source organism: Gouania willdenowi (assembly GCF_900634775.1). Taxonomy (NCBI): domain Eukaryota; kingdom Metazoa; phylum Chordata; class Actinopteri; order Blenniiformes; family Gobiesocidae; genus Gouania; species Gouania willdenowi. Next base: position 11,521,242 of record NC_041049.1, read on the forward strand.
TACATTTTGCTACAATGATCATGTTTCTACGTTTAACAGATAAGTAATAGAAAGATTGAAATTTATAATACAGAGGGCGGCCACTTTGGATCTTATTCTGAGCCCAATTTACGGAATTTTTAGGATATAATATTGAATTCATTGACCTTGAAAACCCATAATTCACCACTGAGATCATGCTTTTATGTCAAATAGAACCAAAGTTATGACAAAATATCCAAATGTGCAATACGGATGGCGGCCATCTTAGATTTCTTGATTTTGAGTGGTAACCATTGGTTTGCCAGTATGAATCCCATTAAAAATGGATTTAGCATATCGTGAAACCATCATGTACTAATGTTCATGCTTTCTTCCAGAAGTGAACATCTTAGCCTAATATTGCTACATATCTGCCGGGCTAAAGCCATTACTACACAAGGAAAAGCTTCTATTAAGTGCACGGAATGTAAAAATCACAAATATTAAGAAAAAAATAAAAAATTTGGTCCTAATTAGTTTTCACTGGAATAAATCTGAATATTAAGAATTTGCTTTCGATTCAATTCACAGTGAACTACGCAAACTGCAGTAGTGATAATAACTCCCGTTTGAATGCTGTCACATACGTTTGCAGGGAGAGTAAAGGAAGCTTATCAGTGATTTATTAATAAAAATAATTTAGTTCCAACCCAATGATAACCTCCAACCAAGTGTCAAATTCCACAAACTAAAATTCAAAAAGCTATCATGGGCTCAATCCTCTTCTATTAATCGTTCTTCACTCTGCAATAGGCTATATCTTTCTATTATATAATGTATTTTATTTAATATCTAAAATATACAATATACAGTATATGTGTAATTTTTAAACTTGCATTTAATACTATAATCATTTTTCCTTCGGTTTGTTTTGATTTTCTTTCTTCAAAGCATTTACCACATCCATCAGTGTCAAAATATCATCCTTACAGGATCATTCCATCACATACAAATCTATATTGAAAATAGTCATCTGAAAATACTTTTTTTTTTTTTTTTGTCAGAATCAAACAATGAGCAAATACTTTGCTTTACAAGAAAATATAGATGGACACCTTATTTTAAAAACCAATGTCAAATTAAGAAAAAAAGTGTCCAATCTAAAATCAACACACAACTTTAATACAATGTAAAATAGTATGTTTAATACTATAACAGCCCAATGTCCCCAACTATTCTTTAGCTTCTCGTAATTTAAGTGATTCTTTATTCGTAACATCTCATGCAAAACACTGTATTAGGGTAAAACTAGCCACAAAGATGCAAACAAAGCTTATTTTCCTACAGAGAAAGTTTTTTACTGGAAAAACAAGGAATTGACAGAGAAAAAGGTGAAACGCCATCGTGTAAATCTATTGTTTTGAGATCATCTGAAGGGGCCGAAGCATTGCTAGGATACAGTTTGTTTTTTTGTTTTTTTTTGCTTTGTAACAGTTATTGGAAATAGTTTTTTCTGTCCCAAGGAAGTTGCAGCTTTTACAAATTACAACCTTATCTCCCCAAAAAAATCAGAAACGTCAACAGATCTAATATGTTAAGGTTTCATTTATTCAGACAACTGCTTTTCAGGAATTTTTTCACTTTTATCTCCTGACATGTTTCGACTGTCGCTTTGATGTGTCCTTGACTTCCGCGTAATAATTCCAGCAAGTTCTTTATTGTGTGAATAAATGAAAACCATACGATATTATTAAAAAAAAAAAACACACAAGACAAAAAGAAGTTGCTGCAATTTCCGTAGATGGCAGATGTGTTTGCCCTGCTCAGATAATGTGTGTATTTGGTCGTTTATGCCGATGTGATGCATGTGATGACAGAGAGACGCATCCCTCAGTGCTACAGCTGCTGGTTAAGTCGACATATCATCAAAACACAACAAGGGCACAAGCAAAAAACAAACAAAAAGAATCCCTAAATCATGTGGAAACCCAAACTTTCTGCTTCTCAGTGGAAATTCGTGGGGGAAAATGAAATGAATCCACACTTTTAACATCCAATAAAGATCAATAAAGCTGTGAAACAGGAAGTTCAACTGGACGGTAATGATTTTATTTGGGTGAAAAGGTTTCACACTGACCCTCAGTCGTCAGCTGGCCTAATGGACACATTACTCATGCTTCACTACATTCCCCAACAACAGTCTTGTCTGCTCCTCACTCCAACATTCTGCTGATTAAACACCATAGACTCACATATTTCTTGCTATATAAGGAGTATAAAAAAATATACAATCGCGTTGACTAGCAGAGAGAACTAAGATATCATATCATTCACATATGGACCAACACTATAAATCCCTTCAGGGGAGACATCCCATGCACATAAATACTTATGGATAAATACTGAAGTCCTCGAATGATATTCATCAACCCTGACTCAGCACAAACGCCAAATAGATTGTCATCCGTCAGTTCAGGGACAAAAAGGGATACAGCTTCTGATTCTTGGAAAAACCGGATTGCGACCTTAAATGATGTCAGTACTGATGAATTATTTATTAAAAAATAAAAAAGAGCTGAAAGTGTTAAAGCCAAAGATGGCAATGACAAAAAACAAACAAACTTGGAGCCCCATGAACACAAGATATGCAAAACATCCTTCAATGCAGTACAAACTAAAGTCCAACCAATACCAATGAATTGATCAAGTTCTAATATGTAACTGATGTATTCACTTCTTTTTTCTGTAACTCTGTACTATACTTTCTGCATATAATCTGACTCTTTAGAATCTGTAGTAATGATTACAAAATAAAAGCACTACAGTGGGAGAAGTGCACTAGTTCATTGTCCCAAGTTACATTTGGCCTTGTTTTAATGTATATGTTTACATTCTATTCCATTGTAATACAGTTTGCCCAAATGTGTCTTTTCTTATTTATCAGTGGCTATACAGTCCATATGTTGATCATATTATTAATTAATGTTCCTTATTTTAATTTGGTAGTGTTTTTCTTCTTTGTTTTGAGTCATATATTGGATATTATCAGAATTATTGTTCATGTACAGATATATCCTCATGTGCACATCAATGTTCTTATTTCATACATCAGTTATGGGCAGATACATCAAATATCAGTTTTTAAAACCCCTGATATCAGAATTCGCCCTAAAACGGCCATATTGGTCATCAAAGCATGGTTGTTTGTACATCTAACCCTGAACCCAGTGCTTCCCAATCTTTTTTGAAAGGTGACCCCATTTTAATAATCTCATTTATTCCATGAACCACTTATACAGTGTTAGTTTTTGCATATCTTGTGATTCACAGGATTTATCTCCACTTATTATCCCACTGTAAAGTAACACAAATACTGCAATGCTGCTTTATTCCACAGCGGGGCGCCACAGCTCTGTGAATATCTCTAAACTGCATTTAAAACCAAACCAAATCTGAAATATTTCAGATTCAAAGTTGCCTTCCTGTTGATGCAAAGTGTAAAGATGTCCATCCAACTGGCTTTGTAGCAAAGAGCAGAAAAGTCTCTGAGGATAGTTTGAATGTTGAAATCAAAGATTTAAGCTGCAGTATTATGTCACTTTCCAACAACTTTACCTGCTTTTAAGCTTCTATCACTGACCATCTGCTATAACTTTCTACCATCACTGCCAATAAAAACACGTGAGCCATAAAGTCACACACGTCACGACAAAAACAGTTGATACGCCTGTGCGATAAATATAAAACACTATAGAAGGGTATTTCTTCAATAACACAGTGGAGACACATGCTTTAACTGTATCATAGCTGCACACTGCCTTTACCATATTCCATATTCACTTTCAGATTGCATAATATTGACAGAGGTCTGGAAGTGGCACAGGAAGCAGCATATGGCAGTGGTTCCTCTGCCACATTTTTGCTCTGAATTACTTGGGCAAAAAAAAAAAAAAAAAAGTCCCTGATGTTTTATTTAAGGGAATAAAACAACACGTGTAGGTTTAAGGAAATCTGACGCCTTTCTACTGATGCAAACAGTCGTTTTTCTTGCTAATTCAGCCTTAAACTAATGAACTGAATGAATAATATGGGGAACATAATACACAAGGGGTGCTTTTATTTTGGAAACTGTGCGCCTAGTGCTCTCTTTCATTTATTGAGGCTTTTGTACCAATAAAGTAATTAAAGTTGACTTTCCTGGATTGAATTCAACTTCAGTTTAAAGGCAGAGCTGTCACTTGTAATTATAAAACAGCATTTTCAACAAGCTCAGAGTGATTTATAGTCAATATCAATCAAAACACATGACTCGCCTCTTTTCGTTTTAAATGAGAGTAATTTAGGATGAATTAAATCAATGCTAGTTCAGATCATATGTTGCATCTGTCAACGTGTGATGGAAGCCTTAAACAGGAGTGTCAATCTTTAAGTTTAGGTACCAAAGAAAGACAGATTTAATGTATTTTTATAGGATCTTGTCTTTGCCAGATATTGGTAGTTATGTGGATCAATGATCCTGATCATTAGTACTATGATCATTCACACTTTAAAGGCTTGGGAGACATTTCTATCCCCATTGATTATAAAATAGTGGTGTATGTTTTTCCTCAAAAAATTGTGATAAAATGCACAATCCTTTATCCGTAATGGACGAACCTTGGTGAAGTAATTGAGGAACAAACCATACATGTAAATTGAGTCAATCTCTGATGGTGGGGAAAGAGGAGAGGGATCAATCAATCAATCAATATCCCTATTTTAACCAAGTAAAAAACTCTTTAGTAATAACTTTAATAACCTCTTTTACAACAAGCAGGGCCGGCCTTGCCGCTGAGCAACCCAGGCGGCCGCCTAGGGTGCCAAATTGCACCAAAATAAACCAAAATATTTGGTGTTGGTGGTGGAGGCAAAGTCCACTCATGCCTCTATTGTTGGTTAAAATTTTGTCAAAATCTGTGAATTACTTTTGATGTATTCGTTTTAACAAATACGCCAAGTCATTTATTCTTTCTGCCAACAGGCTGTTAAACCTTGAAAGGAGTCTCATTGACTGATAGGTTTGTGTTGTTTTTTTATTTATTTCCTCTCTCATGGTGAATTAAAAAAATATTTGAGATAATTAAGCTTTTCCACCTCAATCAATAAAAGATGGAAAACAATAAAATAAATCAAATATGTTGTTTGATGGGAAAAATGCAGGTGAATATGTATTTATTTAGGCCTGTGAGTCTAAGAAGGTTTGACACCCCTGTTTGGACCAATAGATGTGATACACATGTCTTGTAGTGACTGTAAACCAACCCAGGAGTTGAATTGATAAATAATGTTTAGAGCAGATTTAAAGCCCTGACAATTCAGTCCAAAAGCATCAGCGTTGGCAGTACAAGTTTGGTGCTTTAACTGTTCAGAGTCGAGTTAAGGATCAACGTTTTCTAGCTGGAATCTCATCAATAACAACAAAAATACAGCAACAACCAAAAAAAAAAAAAAAAAAAAAAAAACCTGCATCTCTAAGCTCTGATTTCAATGAGCACATCACACATACTGTAGCTATCTGTAAAAAACAACTAAAGAGAAGACGTGCAATGGCTAATCCTTGGTGACAGAGTGAATCTGCAGTTTGGTTAAAAAAAACAAAATCAAAACACCTGCTAAAGAAACAACAAAGCTTTGGAAGCATGCCTGTCCATGGTAACCCTGTGTTAAAGAGGCCGGTTTTCACACACACACACACACACACACACACACACACACAAACACACACACACACACACACACACACACACACACACACACATACGCACATACGCCCTCAATCCCACATTTAACACCACACTCGTAATGCTACCTTAATTTAACTGCCTAGTTTAAATCAGCTTTTTAAAATACATGGCACACACACACACACACACACACACACATGCTCACACACATTATTTCTCTTCTGGAAAAAAATAAATAAATAAATAGATACAATCTGTAAAAGGTGCATACTGATAGAGAGAAGGACCCCCCCCATTTAGATACACACTCTAAACACGCTCTCACACACTCTTTCACGCACACGCTGCAATACTAAAACGCAGACGCTGACCTGCACGCAAACACACACACTGTTAGCAGGCAAACAGCACGCCCTGCATCAATACTTAAAAACCTCTTAAAATTCATCTAAAAAATCAAATGAGCAAAAAAATGCATTCATAAGACCATCACCTCGATTGTGCGAAACAAATCAAGGATAAATTAAACCAATTACATTATGAATAGAAAACAAAAAGGTCCATGGATAGCCACTTTTTGCACAATATTAAAACTGTTAAATACAGATGTGGGAGTGGCCTGTAGAAATATAGTGTGTGGGCGACGAATCCAATAGGATGCCGCGCTGAGAGGAAGAGGCGGGTCTTTGAGGAGGAAGAGGAGCTGAATGATGGCGGATGGTGCTGAAATCCTTTGCCTGGAGTCTGTTTTACTTGGTTACTTTTCTTCACCCTGCCATATCTGCTACCCCCATCTCAACAAACGCACGCATTCCTGATGGCAGAAGAAAAAAAAAAAAAAAGGAGGTAGGTAGGAAAGAGGAGTGAGTGAGTGAGTGTGGGGCGACAGTGGGGGATGAGGCTGGAAGAGTTGCCTTGATATGCTCCAAGTGGTTCAGGTTTTGGGAGAAAAAAAGATGGAGGAGAAGACGACGTCTGGCCCAAGTGGACAAATGGTGGTGAGATTTGATTCTTGTGGTGCCCCCTGTATCTGTGGTGCCATTTAGCAAACCAATTGTGGCTGTAGTGTTGCATGATCCCAACAGTTCCCTTAATATTGGAAGAGGAGGAGAAGAAATAATATTGTAAAAACGGGGTTCCCCCCGTGTTTTATTCCTTACAGCGCTTCTGCATCAGTGAACCTAAGGAAAAGCTGACCTTTGACCTCACATGGAGCCCGGTCATGTACTGATCCTCAACCGACCCCCTCCACTATAGTTGGTCTACTGCCCTCTTCCTGTCAGCATTTGGCCCGACGATCAACAAGTGGTACAACATCAAAAGAAAAAACGAAAACATTTAACACACAATGCCATCTATACAGGAAGTCCATAAAAGGACATCCTGTCTTTTGTTGTTTCCTCGACGCCTTTTTCTTTCTTACTCCATTCATTCCTTTGTCTCATTTTTTTTTTTTGCTTGTCTCTACATTATTTCTGCTCTTCACTCTCTCTGAGGACGTGATAAAACTGTGAGGCACTTTAGAGACACACTCAGACTTTGTGTGGAGCACAAACAGGTGACACACACACACACGCGTGCACACACATGCATACACTCACGTAGTATATGGTGTGATACACTTTTTTATAGAAACATTCACACACACATACACACACGTACTAAATCAAAGAAACCGATTTAAGTCAGAACCAGGTGTTTCACCACTGGCCACTGTGGCCCAGAGCGGGTCACGCCCGGCGGAGAGGCAGGCAGTGTGTGTGAAGTGTGGGGAGGGGATGGGGGGGGGTTTCTCTCACTGTTTCTCCCACAACTGACAAGTTCTCTGATGATGTCAGAGGGGCCAGTCGGCTGATCAAATCCATCAATCCAGCTCCTACAAGCTCGTCACACACTCCATATCCTCATCGTCTAACAGCCCGCTGTTTCTCTGCCGTGCCCCACTTATCACCACTGACCTTCTGTGGTCCCCTTCTTCCCTCACTCCTTCCTCCTCCTCCTCCTCCTCCTCCTCCTCCTCCTCCTCTTCACCCTCTTCCTCCTCCTCCTCCTCTTCTTGTCCTCCTCTACCTCTGGCCAGCAGCTCCTGCCGCTCTTCTCTAGAGGACGGGCCGTGGATGGAGCCTCTGCTCCCCCCAGCCTCTCCTCCGCTGTCGTTTGGACTTGGGCCGACCACTCGGTCCCTGTGCGTTGCTGTTGCTGTTGCTGCTGTTGCTGCGGCTGTTGCTGGAAAAAAGCGGAGGAAGTTGCCGTTGGGGCTGTGCTGAGAGGCGGTGGAAATGCTGGACGTGGCGTTAGCGGTGGTGTTGCCATTAAGAATATTGTTGGCAGCATGCTCCATCTCTTCGATGGTCATGTCGCAGGCGTCGGCCAGTTCAGCTTTGGTCGCCTCGATAAATGACGGGTCTTGGGCGAAATGACCCAAACCCTCTGATATTAACACCTGAGGAAGGGAAAGAGAAGTTGTATTAATCAACCAATCAATAACCCTTATTTAACCAAGTAAAAAACTCATTGAGATTGAAAAACCTCTTTTACAACAAGCAGGGCTGGCCATGCCGCTAAGCAACCCAGGCGGCCGCCAAGGGAACCAAATTGCACCAAAAACCTTAATTTTATTTCTTTATTTTTTTTGTGTGGGGCAAAGTCCACACACACACACACACACACACACACACACACACACACACACACACACACACACACACACACACAGTGCATTTTGCTGTTGTTTCTGGAGTTTTGTGTTATGTTGTTCTCCATAGAACTTCCAACGTCATGAATGGCAATTTTGTTTTGGGGGCCGCACAAAATTAGACCAGGGGCCACATGTGGCCCCCGGTCCGCCAGTTGCCTCTGTCTGTACTAGGATGGAAGGAGAAACATCAGGTTTAAAGTTTGCATCACAACATTCTCCAACCTGTGCATACAAATGAGCACATCTGCTCTTTGGCGATGACCCAAACTGGTCCAACCTAATCAACATGGACGGCAACCTTCACTCATGATGATTTATTACATTTTCCAGTGCCAGAAAAACCAAACCGATAAAGAATCTTTTTTGAAGAAAGATGAGAAGGATTAGACTGAAACCTTTGACTTTTTAACTTCCTTTCTGCCAACTTGATTGGAGCATGATTCATCTGATCAGACTAATGTGGATGTTTTCTTTGCTCTCTGCACATAGAACAATCACTCACCGCTTCCACCAGACTGCCGGCGCTGCCATGAGACAGTGAGCTGGGGTCTTTCCCCAATAACGAGGGCACTGTGAGCGACACGGGCCGCGGTGCTCTCTTATTGGAGGCCAACCCGCTGGCAGTGGGACTGGGACTTCTGCTGTTCCCATTACTGTCACTGTACCTGAAGAGAAAGCATTTATTGTTTTGATACAAAACTGCTACGTATATTCTTCTTGTATCTGTTGGGAATTGTCCATACTTGGGACTGTTTCTCTTACCAGGGCCCACAGTTGACTGAGGGTAAGCTGGCATTGAGCTTTTCATGAGAGTTGGAGCCCTCTAACCGCAGCGAGGGAACCCTCTGGTAGGAGGCATCACTGCCCTGAGCTGGATAAAACAAACCCACGTAATATTTTAGTTCCAGTGATCCAACATATTCATGCTCACACAGAAGATGTTTTTAAAGGGATCCTACACTGGTTTTACAAATGTGGCCTAAAACCTTTTAAATGTACTTATTAGAAGATCTATGCCTAACAAAATGCATTATTTTGCACCATATTTGTTTTATCAACTTTTAAAAATGGGACTACTTCACCATTTTAGAGCGTTCATTCCGCCATCTTGAAACAATGTGATTGATGATGTCACACAGCCCCATTTGCTTGTAAAAATCTCATTTTTTTTTTGATTGGAGTAAAGCATTGAACCTGCTTTTTAGGTCATTTCGCAGCTTTTTCAGTCAAAATGCCACTTTGTGCTGCTTTCGGTTGCTCTAAAATACCAGGTTAAGTTCAAGATGTCGATATAAACCTCTTTTGTTTACAGAAAGAGGATAAAATCCGTTGTGTCCTAATCTATGACTGCAGGGGCGACAGTTCCAACACTGCGGTTTGGTGGTAGACATTAAAGCAGAGAAGAGGAGCTCTCCTAAGGGACCTTTACTTTCCATTAATCAGTGCATAGCTGATTACGAACTGTAGAAGGACTCCCACCCTAAAGGACTTCTATCCTCAGGTTTTGTGTGTCTTCAACAGGAGAACTTTTCTTCCCTGCTTCATTGTCTACCACCAAACCACAGAGCTGCAACTGTCGCTCCCTGCGGCCATAAATAATTTCTCAGCTCACAAGTGTTTTTATTCTCTTTCCGTAAACAAAATAGGTTTACATCGACATCCATAACTTTTTCTGATTATTGAGAGCCACCAAAAGCAGCACAAATTGGCATTTTGACTGAAAAATAAATGACTAAATGGCTAAATGACCTAAAAAGTAGGCGGAATGCTTCACTCAGATAGAAAACAATGGGGTTTTTTTTACAGGTAAATGAGGGTGTATAACGTCTTAAATCACGTGATTTTAAGATGGCGGAACACAGGTTCTAAAACTGTAAAGTAGTCCAATGAATATGGTGCAAAGTAATGTGTTTTGTTAGACATAGATCTTTTAATAAGGACATTTCAATGGTTATATGCCACATTTGTAAAAAACATCTTCTGTGTGAGCATGAATATGTTGGATCACTGGAACTAAAATATTACGTAGGTTTGTTTTTTTGACTGTGGATGCATGCAGAGGGTGAGGTACCTGTGCCCGTTGGACTGGTTGGGGGCGTGGAGCACAGCCGACTGAAGAGAGTAGGTGAGTGACTCCTTCTTAGCAAAGGACTCAATCCTGCCACCGCCAGCGCCTGAGGGAGGACAGAGGAGACAGAGCGAGTGTGACGGGAGCAGGAAGAGAGTGTTTGCCAAGCAGAAGGCTCCGCTTTGCACGCCGTTGAGAAAAACCTGTAGATCGTTTTAATAAGCTGTAAAAGCCTTCAGCACATCAATGTTGTGACAATTAAAGAAAAGCTTTAAACTCTCGCTCCCCGAGTCGCTGCTGGCTCTGCTTTTCATATAACACATTGTAGCGTTCTCCTTTCTCCAGGAACTAATCAAATAAAAGTGTTTGTATTCTCTCTATTTTCATTAGTTACTTATATATGTTATACTTGTTTTATCCTGAACAGGGTGGCAGGGGTTTCTTCACTGATATCAGATGTAATGTAATGTACACCCATTATGGACACTTGTCTATCACAGGGCTAAACTAAATTATAGTTGATATCCCGAAATGGTTTGGGCCAGGCAATTTAAGTGTAGGAAAATAGAAAAAAGGTGGCATTCTAATTTGAATTTTACATCAGTTGAGGCTTGAACTTCTCAGAGTTAACTGGCAAATGGAAAAATCACAAGTAGCTTCACTAATTAACTAAGCCAGTCACCTGTGTGCAAGACAGCAGCTGCTAGCATCTAAAGGTGGTTCTATTTCATCCCTGCTGACCGCCAGAGGCGGTGCTTTAAGCACTGAGCACTGCATATTCCCCTTCGCGCATGTGCAGTGCGAGTATGTATACCAACAATGTCACCAGTGACCCCTGGATGACCCAGAGGAAGTTTATATCTTCCGGTGTCACTCCAGGGTACTTTCCTTTTTTTCTTCTCGCGCGCAGTTACTGGAATACTGTGCATACAGCTGCCGTCGCTAGTAGCGCCGTGACCGTGGTAGGTCGGAGCAGCGTGCATTCGCCCTCCAGGAGCTGCGACGGTGAGTGTTTGGATAGCGATAGCTTCACCCATTAGCAACCTCTGTTGGCACAGGCCTCAAGGACGCGTACTTTCACGTACCAATTGCTCAGCAACACAGGCAGTTTCTGCGCTTCGCATACCGAGGCCGCCGCTGGCAGTTCAGGGTGCTGCCCTTCGGCCTCTCTCTCTCTCCCCAAGGGTCTTCACAAGGTGTGTGTCTGCGGCCCTAGCACCTCTACAGTCTCGGGGCTTAAGGTTCTCCCATACCTGGACGACTGGCTGATCTGTGCTCCATCCCGGGTCCAGGCGTCACAAGACACAGAGCGTCTTCTGTCCCATGTGGCTCGACTTGGACTCAAGGTGAATGTGGAAAAAAGTTGCCTGGTGCCATCCCGGGTCACAACTTTCATTGGGGTTTTAATGAACAGTGTAACTATGATGGCAAAACCCTCCCCCCACCGTGTGGACAGTATTTTTCGCCAGCTCGCCTTATTCAGGGAGGGCCGCTGGCTGACCTATGTTTCTTTCCTCCGTCTTTTGGGCAAGCTAATGTCAGTCTCGGGGGTAGTTCCTCTGGGCTTGCTGTCGCTGCGCCCGCTGCAGAGGTGGCTGAACAGTTTTCACTTGGATGCCAAGCGGCACAGGAGCAGGAGGCTCAAGGTCTCACAACAGTGTCTTTGCGCCCTGGCTCCATGGAGGGACAGGGCTTACTTGCTCAGAGGCGTTCCTATAGGCTCCGTTCCATCTCGCAGGGAGGCCGTTACCACAGACGCATGCCCTTCAGGATGGGGTGCGGTGTGGCAGAGCAGGACGGCCCAGGGGCGTTGGCCTGTGGAAGACCAAGGTGCACACATCAATGTGTTGGAGCTGCGTGCGGTTCACCTAGCTCTCAAGCACTTCTTGCTGCATCTGAGGGACAAGCGTATCCTTGTGCGGTCAGACAACACGTCTACAGTGTATCACACAAACCATCAGGGCGGTACCAAGTCTGCACGGCTGCTGGAAGTGGCAAGGGAGCTCCTCACATGGGCAGCCCCCCGCTTGATCAGTATACGAGCAATGCATATACCGGGAGAGCAGAACCACTTGGCGGACTTCCTCTCCCGTCGGAAACCTCCGTCAGGGGAGTGGCACCTCCACCCGGAGGTAACGAACATTATATGGAGCATATTCGGCAGGGCAGAGGTGGACCTCTTTGCTTCGGAGCAGTCGACCCACTGCCCTCTGTGGTTCTCCTTAGCCAAGACAACCAGTCCTCTCGGCCAGGACGCATTGGCTCATCCTTGGCCGGATAGCCTCCTGTATGCCTTCCCTCCGTTTCCTCTGATTCAGCTGGTACTCCACAGGGTCCTTCAGGAGGGCCACAGGATCCTGCTTGTAGCTCACTTCTGGCCAGGAAGGAGCTGGTTCCCGCTGCTGCACAGCCTCTGTCACGGCGCACCGTGGCGCCTTCCCGACAGGAGGGATCTCCTGTCCCAACTGGCCGGGCGGATTTGGCACCCCAATCCGCAACTCCTTCAACTGTGCGTTTGGCCACTGGGGGGCCCGAGACGCTCCTGAGCGTCTGTGCCGACCCAGTTAGATATACTATAATGAATGCAAGAGCGCCGTCTACTCGCCTCCAGTATGAGAACAGATGGAAACTGTTTTCCGACTGGTGTACAAGGCGGGAGGTGGACCATGTGCCAGCTATTCTGGACTTTCTCCAGTCCCTTCTGGACAAAGGGCTTTCTCATTCAACGCTGAGAGTCTATGTCGCAGCAATATCTTGCAGACATGTAATGGTCGACAATGGCACGATTGGTAGCCACAAGCTGGTGTCCCTTTTTTTGAGAGGAGCTTGGAGGTTGCATCCTCCGAGAGCCACAAGGACTCCAGCATGGGATCTTCCCCTGGTGCTGGAGGCATTGCGCCTTCCACCGTTTGAGCCCTTGGCACGAGCAGCGCTGAAGTGGGTTACCCTTAAGACTGCGTTCCTTCTGGCCATTTCCTCCGCAAAGTGTGTCGGTGAGCTGCACGCCCTGTCAATCAGCGATACATGTCTGAGGTGGAATTCGGATGGCTCGGGAGTCACTCTGTGGCCGAACACAGCTTTTCTCCCTAAAGTGCTGTCCCGCGCTCACCTCAACCAGCCCATTCGGCTGGCACGGTTCAACCCTTCTTCCGTGGAGCCAGAGGTTCAGTCTGACCTGTTGTGCCCAGTGCGCGCCCTGGAAGCCTACATTGCAGCTACTGTAGGTTTTCGGGGGTCTGATCAGCTCTTTCTTTGTTATGGTGGCCCTAACAGGGGTGGTGCTGTCTCCAAGCAGTGCCTGTCCAACTGGATTGTCGATGTGATTGCCCATGTATATCAGGCAAGTAACCGTCTCATCCCATCTGGTGTGCGGTGCCACTCTACCAGGAGTGTTGCTACGTCATGGGCTGCCCTGAGGAGAGTGCCCCTGGAGGACATCTGTGCTGCGGCCTCATGGGCGTCGCCAGACACTTTCTCCAGATTCTACAGGGTGAATGTAGCCACACCCCATCCATTGGCTGTGGTCCTTCAGCCAGAGTCCTCTGACCCTACACACTGAAGGGTGGTAAGCAGGATTCTTCGTGACTTTTCTGGTATAAGTCATTCAGTGCTTAAAGCACCGCCTCTGGCGGTCAGCAGGGATGAAATAGAACGAAGAGTTACGAATGTAACTATGGTTCTATGAATCCCGAATGACCGCCAGAGCTCTTTGTCACTCAGAACTCTCGTGTGCTCGCGAGAAGATTCTGTAGGAAAGTACCCTGGAGTGACACCGGAAGATATAAACTTCCTCTGGGTCATCCAGGGGTCACTGGTGACATTGTTGGTATACATACTCGCACTGCGCATGCGCAAAGGGGAATATTCAGTGCTCAGTGCTTAAAGCACCGCCTCTGGCGGTCATTCGGGATTCATAGAACCATAGTTACATTCGTAACTCTTCGATTTCAAACGGGTGTTAAAACTTCCATTATTAAGAAAAAAAATCAGAAAATACATAAATTGGACCTAGACAACATGGAGATATTTGTAACAATGATTTATTGGCTCCATAAGTGAAATTTTTTGCATGTATTCAGCAATAATTAGCAAGTATATATTTACGCCATCATTTACAGTCAAACATTTTGATGCACTTCAGGCTCAATTTTCAAAAAAATAAAATTATTTGCAATATTTTTCAATGTATAAAAGTGTCTTCAGTGAAATTTCCCATTCCGTTACGTCGTTTGAAAAACTAAACCAAATAAACAAAAAAAAAAGTGTCAAAAAGTATCTGTACGAGATGGAATAATGATTGAAAGTCTTCCTCTGACTGACCTGATGATGTACGAGATGTAAAGGTACCGCCGTCTTCTGGGAGACGTCTGGCCTCGACTGCCTCCGGAGACACTCCAGATGGAAGGATGATCTCCGCGCTGACGCCAAATTATAATACGTGTGAATTACTATAAAAGTCAGGTGTGAACAAGACTTACACCTGTGCGTGAGTGCCCATGCTTACCCAGAGAAGTGGGGCAGAGGAAGACTCTCCTAGGAGACTGCCACCCTCCTCCTCCTCTTCCTCCTCCTCCTCCTCTCCTGTCCTCTACCTCGACTGCTTCCTCCATGGGAGTCAACTGCTTACACGTTTCATCATGATACACCAGCCTGAGCACAGGAAATGCACGGGTTACACTACACAGTGCATGGCAGGGGTGATGTTGCATTATATCTGACAGTACATGTCAGAGGAGAGCGAGCGGTCGTCCTCGTGGTACTCCCTGTCGTCATCGTACGTCTCATCGTACGTCTCCTCTGCTGACCCCTCCCCTCTTTGGATGATTGGCAGACGACTGTCACTCGAGTCCGAGCTTTGGAACGAGCACCAAAACAACAAGCACACAAACACACAAAATGAACATAGGCTTACACCACGGATGGGTGAAAAAAAAAAAACAACAGCTAGACAAATTAGCAAACGGATAAAAACAGAAAAAAAGACAAGAGCTTCACAGGAAACTCATGGAGCCATAAAGCATGAGAGGAACGTGAGACGAAGATCTGAAGAGAAGCAGGAGGTGAGATTTCTAGCTTTTTTTCCAAGCAAAAAAAAAAAAAAAAAAGCCATTTAATACAACTAGAGCACATGTCAAACTCATGGCCCAGGGGCCAAATCCGGCCCTTTGGAGCATCCAATTTGGCCCACAGGAGAAAGTAAAAATGACAGAGAAAACATCAATCATTTTACAAGTGAAACTCAACTATATTTGCAGGGGCTCACAGTTTTCACCACTGCTTATATCGCACGATGGCAGTAAATAAACCCCAAAACAATACAAATGTATTTGGGTATAAAGTAGTGCTGTAGATTGATCCTGGTCCAACTTTCAACATTTTAGTCAAAGTATTTCAATTTGGCATATTTAGTTGTAAAATGTCAGTGACTGCCCTCTATGGGTTGAAACCAGGCTATTACAATTGATTTTTGCTATTGGCTGAGAACAAGATCATGTGACGTTTTGGGACCATCTTTTGTTAACAAACAAGCACTGTTAGCCCCGCCCCTTTTGTAAAAACTAGCACCTGTGGGCTCTACAATCTGTGGTGAGTAGGTTGGATTGAGAGAAGAGTGAATAGAGGTATACTGAGTAATGAGTAGCTAGTTAGCATAGCATAGATTGTTCATTGGAGATTTTATAGTACAGACTGGGCGTGTCTTAACTGCTCCAGGAGCCCCGCCCACAATCAAGTCATTTTTTTTTAAAATAATTTCCCTCCTAGTGGCAGATCAGGAGAAAGCAGGGGTTTAGTTACTCTTTAATGTTAAACTGATAAAAACAACTCACGATTCTTACAAAATTCTTTAATTTTCTTCAAATCATTACATAATATATAATTACATATTTCCATTAATTGAATAGAAATTGGTCACAAAATCTAGGAAATTTAAAGTAAAGATCCTGATGGGACTGATATCTATCCACTTATTGCTTGGATATTGTCGGTTTCTTACATATTTTGTAAATTATGTATACGTAGAAGTGTAATAATAATACAAATGATGTTGAAATTAGTCGTTTTCCCACCTAAAATCTGTGGCCCCCTTAAGTTTAAACTGCTCCTTATTTGGCCCCTGAACGAAAATGAGTTTGACACCCCTGAACTTGAGCATGACAGACGATAACAAAAACAAAGGTTCAGCTGTCCTTTAAAAACTAAGAGAAAGCATAGAATAAAGACAAATCGTATCGTGTAATGGTGCAAATGAATCCTCTGAAGCGCAACTTGTACTGTTAGGAGGTCAATGCAGTTCAAGGGTTTGGTTTTGTTCTTCTGTGCTACATGGGGATAACATTGTGTGAACAGAAAAAAACAAGAACATCTTAAACTGTGCCCAATGAAGCAAAGCCTTATTTAAAGTCTGCACATAATCTCTGTTTTGCTGCGCTGTCTCTGCATCTGAAAGACGTTCTCGCTCCAGTCACAGCCATTTCACACCCCACATCCCAGTTTTAAAGACACATTCTGACATTTCAAGCTTTTCTTCAACCCACACTATGGAGACATAATCTGATAAGTCACATGAACATAAATCTCTGGGGAAACTGTCAGCAATTTCCTTATTTGATGAGAAACAAATACTTTAGGCAGCTTTACATTAGGCATTTATAATTAAAATCAGCTTTTTAAAGGGCGTTACATCTAACTCTAGTTTAGAGCATGTTATTAGGGTTGGGTGATATGGACCAAAATTCATATCTCGATATTTTTTTCTCAAAATAGCGATATATGATATCGATCTCAATATTTTAAACTCCTTAAAGTCTTACCAGAAACACAATTCTGGGTTCAATTAGCTCAATTTGCCACACAGGCACAATATGTGCCACTTTTGGCTTTTTCTGCAACAAGGGACAGCACATGTGAGTGAGTTCTGTAGTGTAGCTTGTTTATGGGAAGATCTCGGTTAGGACGCACTCAGTAATCCATCTAACTGTGCTTTTCATGCCAAAGTAGCAAAAGCAGTGACTCCGAAAACTAGTCATTTAATACGAAATAAGCTATAAAAAAAAACAAAAAAAACATCACATATCGTTATAGGCGATATTGTAATTTTGTATATCGCCAAAACGGAAATTGCAATATATCTTGACTCTCGATATAAAGCCCAGGCCTAGTTGTTACATTTTAAAACCTATAATAAAGACATTTATAACTCAAAACTAGCATTTGCCTAATGCAGCAAAACTAAATGATTGAATTTGTCTTGTAACTGTCAAAGATTACTAATCACAATCAAAGTTCCTCTAAAACTCATTTAGAGCATCCAAAATCGGCCCACAGGAAAAACTAAAACATGAATTATTGTGTAAATGAACCAACTAAATTAGTTGTCATTATCTCAGCCCAAATACACAAACGAAATGAAACTCCACATTTGCCAGAGTTTTGCCATCTTTACATCACGACTGCAGTGTTTTTTCTATCACAAATTGTTGAAAACCTGAAATTTTGACAAAATGTCCCCAAATTAAATAAATGTGTGCAAACTAGGGCACATTCTTTATCTGTTTGTTTCTTGGTTATTGGCGTGTTGCAAAAAACTTGAATAGGTGCTTATCACCAGCTACTGTACATGTTTTATTTCTTTACTTTCCCATTCTATACTCAATGTCCATTCCATTCACTTACTATATATTATATACTAGAGCACATTAATGTTGAAATTATTTGTTTTCTCCGCCTATAATCTGTAGTCTGCAGCCCACTTGAACTCAAATTGCTTTGTATTTGGCCCCTGAACTAAAATGACTTTGACACCCTAAAAGAGCCCTAAACTATCAGCATGTGAGGAACAAAAACAACATATTGTGTCTAACCCAGACCTGCACTGATACACAATCAAACAGCAGCAACAGAGCCTGAGATAGGAAAGGTTTGGCCAAGTAGCACCAAACACTCCATCAATGGGTTTGATAGCAGATTCTAATGAAGCAGCATGTAGCCTGTTGCCTAGCATTATGCAAATGTCAAATGCAAAAGAAGCACCATAGCGCTCTATTGGCTATATACAGCATCATTGATATCTTTATACATGCACTGAGGGGCGGATTCACTAAGATCTGAAATAAAGGGTGGTAAAACAGTGGTGTCCCTAAATCCTTTGGTGACGCAGTTTCTTCATCTGCTGCGAGGAATTCACTAAGATAGTAGCAATCATTAGTGCACGTGCAGAAGTGGTGGAGACCGCCCCTATTTAAATGAGAGTTTTGCTCGTTCAATGTGGAGACTTGAGTGCACAGAAGCACCCAATGACATTTGAGGAAGGTAAATTGGAGAAGTCAATCTCTGTCTGTATAAAACATTTAATAATGTAGAAAAGTAAAAAAAAAACAAATAAAAAATATTATTATTTAAAAAAAAAAAAAAAACACAACAACAACTTTAAAACCTAATGATATTTTTCCCCCTACCTTAATGTGGCTGCTGTGGTCAAAACACTCAAGTGGTGCGTTCATAGCGCACACAGCATCCTCTCTCCACCGCAGCGTCACCAGACTCCACACACGCACCGCCGCGGGTGTGAAGCATTTTCTCTCCCTCACACACACTTTACTCACACTTTATTTTCTCATTCATTTGATGTTAATATTGACTATTGTTTTATTTGAATTATTTTCTTATACTAGCAAGGTTAACTGGAGCGTTTTTTTTCTATCTCAGCTGTGTTTTGTGTCAACATTTACTGCAGCGGATCTCTGCGTGTGTGTTTGCACCTGCTTGTCAGTCGTACTATTTTCCTGTGTTAAAACAATCACTGCAAACAGTTCCAGATTTGATGAATTGTATTGCGCCCACTGCATTCATTTATTTGCATTTTGCTCCCCTTGTGAGCTCCGCCTACTATACATATCCATTAGAGGAAAACGTGCTAAATGGATTGAGGGCGCATTGAGCGTTGAGTGACGTTTGCACACGTTTTAATACTCCTAAACCTTTAGTGAATCCGCCCCTGAGGGTATTGATAAATCACACACACTCCACAACATACCGCATGAGGTTGTCATAAAAAAATGTCCTGCTCGCCACCAGAACCAGTAAACACAGGAAACAAAGGGAGGTAGGGAAGGGAAACAATAGAAAACAACAGTGAAGAAAAGAGCGTAATCGTATACATTTAATACCACCATACGCAGAGTTTGCAGGGGCAGGGGGTGCATTGCCCCCCCTAGTGGTCAAAGGTTTTCCTTACAGTTTTCCCAAATTCATGACACAAAATACAATTCTTAATAAAATTTACATAATATACCAATATTTTAAGTGCCATAAAACACAGTGATTGTACACAATATATAAAAATTCATTTGTTGTTCTGTTTTTTTTTTTTTGTTTATTAGATTTTTAAGAGACAAACAGACAGTCCGCATCACCGCAAAGAAAAAAAAAAAACTATTTACATTTGATGCCAATTTGTTGTTCTTTTAAAAATACAAGTTATTTTTTGGCGCTGAAGTCATGTCACTTGATTCTTCTTCACAACGTGAATAGTTGAAGTGACACTGCGCCCAGCAGTCCATGTATGGTACTGCAGCAAAAATGAAGCAGAAAGCGGTCGCCAGCCTGATTTTATCACGAATTTACAACCCTTATCTAAAAATGAGGATTTTTAATGACACGGTCAGCCTGATTGAGCTAAAAAAGCACGAAGAAATCAGGGCGGAGCTGCTTTCTTCTTGTAAATAGGATGTTACATTTCATTTTCTTTATGCCAGTTTTACTGTGTTTTGGACTAAATGCTGGAATTCATTAGATTTAGGAATGTCTTAGGAAGGTTTTGAGACTAATTTTGATGTAATATATATATTTACTAAGACATGGTTACACTTTAAAGGTGAGCAGTGCTGGCTAATTATGTTACTAATATTTGTGCATTATTGAATATGTTACACATATTGTGGTTGGCGCGAATCTCGAGACGGTCTATATATTTAAGTCTATTTTATTTTTTGCACCCCCCCCCTCCCGGCAAGAATCTCAAACTCCGCCTATGATTACCATGTTAAATACATGCAGAAATGAAGGAAGAAAAAGAACACACACTCAATGCTTCTCGCTCTATTCCACAGGACGAGACATGAGTAATGACCCACCTCTTTGGAGGAAAGCACCATGCAGATCTAGGCAGCAGGATGGGTGTTAGCGGCTGCCCCGTGTGTCCATCCACTGTGCTGATGGATGGGCTTGGGAACCGACTGACGCCCTGGGGGGGCACCCCAACCATGCCGGTGTTGTTGGCGTTATTAATGTTGGCATTGGAGCCGGATGAGGAGTAGGACGATGGGGTCAGGGTGGTAGAATCCATGAGCTTCTCGTGAGACGGGCTCTCGCCTTCACAAGGTGAACCTTTCTGGCTGATATGCAAAGGACGCTGGGTGGTGAAGGATTGTGGGAAAGAGCCGCAGCCATCGCTCTGATTGTAGTAGTTCACGTGGTTGCCAAACAGCCCGCCTGTACGCTGCATTATGGAAGGAGGAGGAGAGAGGAAGACATAAGGATGATTGTACTATTTTAACGTACAAAA
The DNA here is from genome assembly GCF_900634775.1 of Gouania willdenowi. NCBI lineage: Eukaryota > Metazoa > Chordata > Actinopteri > Blenniiformes > Gobiesocidae > Gouania > Gouania willdenowi. Next base: position 11,542,256 of record NC_041049.1, read on the forward strand.
CGCTGTCGCATTGCATTCACTACTAGCATATTTAATATTTTACACAGCCATGAAGCAAAGCTACGGAGCCCCTAAAGGGACATGCATAAAAACCCCATTTTTAAAGGAAGAAAAAAATAACAATAAAACTTTTGAGGGATCTTGCAAAACTAGAGAGCCCCTAAATGGACATGCAAAAAACATTTTTTAAAGGATGAACAAATAGCAATAAAGGTTTTACGAGATCTTGTGAAATTTCTGCAGGATCTTTTTAAATTTCTGCACGTCTCTAGTTTTGCAAGATTTCGCAAAAGTTATTTTTTTTGCATGTCCCTTTAGGGGTTCCATACCAAGCAAAAGCCTTTAATTTTGAACTAAAGTGGAATCATCCCAAAGCACTGCCCCCCCCCCCCCCCCCCCCCCCCAAAAAAAATAAAAATAAAAATAAAAAAACACACTAAAAAAATATTTAATTAATGGTTGCTGCAAAATGGAAGCAATATAATGAAGGTAGATGAACAAAATCTAAATTTTATAAATAAACTTCTAAGAAATGTATTGATATGTCACAGGTATTTAATTTAATGTAATATTCAATAATATTTAAAGCTTTTCACTTATGAAACAAATTGCCTTGGGACCTGAAAGACGTGAACTTTACGCATATTTAGAAATGCTTTAAAATCATATTTTTACCAACCAAAGTATTCTTTAAATGTATTTGATGATGTAATGAAAAAGTGTCGGGATGTACCTGTTTTTGAAACATTTCTGTCTATTTTTAACTATTTCTTTTTTTTCTGTTCTTACATGTACTAGAATGTTGATTTTTTTTTTTTTATGGAACCCAAAAGGATTAGCAACCACCACAGTGGACGCTAATTGGGATCCAACGAACAATAAACAGGTTGCGGCCATTTTTATAAATTGGAAATTATCTGGAGATCAAAAGAAACTTTGGAGCAGCAATTTTACCCTTTTACAGTTGTTAGTGAGTAAATGATCTTCGATCTATTGATGTATACATTTTTTCAAGATGAAAAATGATGGTTTCCGGCAGCTTTAATGATCAAAGCACAAACCATTAAAGCTTTGATACAGTGTTCAGTGGACGAGCATCAGATTTGGAGGAAATAATAAGAACACCAATTATCTCGTCATTACAAGTTACCCACAAATTCTTGATTACTGCATGACCTGCTTCAACAACACATAAACCTTTGAATGGATCATGTTCACTTTGGTGCATCCAATTATAATGTCATTTCTGACTTTTATGTGGCTATGTGCGACGTGCTTAAAGGACTGAGCGCATGCAGGCGTGTGTTGGTGCTCAAAGCAGGAAGACGCGCTGAAGCTGGTGCAGATCATCTCTCGCTCGCTCTTGCTTTCTCTGGAGAATGAGAGAAGGTGTGAGTGCGTATCCGACCTTTACCCTGAAGATATCCTCCTCGGATGCTGCTGACACGGGCTCCTTCAGGCCTTTGTCTATCTCCTCCTCCACAGTGAGGTCTCCTGAGATGGCCCGCCTGATCTCTGGACCAATGTCATGCAATGTCCGCAGGCCCGCCTACACACACACACCAACCAATCACTGTGAGGCTCTGCATGGGAACTGATCACTGAATAACACACAGTGGACTATCTGAGAATCTCACTATCACAATAGTAACCTTTGCCAATAAAACAGTGTGTGTTTGTGTATGCGTGCGTGCGTGTGAGTGTGTGTGTGTGTGTGTGTTTGTGTGTGCGTGCGTGTGTGGACTGTGCATGCTTGTGTGTGTCTGAATGTGTGTCTGCGTGTGTATGTGTACATGTGTGTGTGGGTGCGTGTTTCTGTGTGTCTGTGTGTGCATGCGTGTATATGTGCATGTGCTTGTGTGCATGCGTGTGTGTACATGTGTGTGTCTGTGGGTGCGTGTTTCTGTGTGTCTGTGTGTGCGTGTTTCTGTGTGTCTGTGTGTGCATGCGTGTATATGTGCATGTGCTTGTGTGCATGCGTGTGTGTACATGCATGTGTGTGCGTGAGTGTGTGTGTTTGTGTGTCTGTGCATGCATGCACGTGTGGTTGCATGAGTGTGCGTGCGCGTGTGTGTTTGTGTGAGTGAGTGTGTTCGCATGCGTGTCTGTCTGTGTGTGCATGCATGTGTGTGCGCGAATGTGTTTGTGTACCTGTGCGTTCATGCTTGTGTACGTGCGTGTGTTTGTGTGAGTGAGTGGGTGGGTGCGCATGCATGCCTGTTTGCGTGTGCATGCATGTGTGTGCGTGTGTGGGTTTGTGTGTGAGTGTGTGTCTGTGCGTGTGCATGTGTGTTTGTGTGCATGCATGTGTCTGTGTGTGCGTGTGTGTGTGCGTATGCATGTGTGCGCGCGTGTGTGTTTGTGTGTGAGTGTGTGTCTGTGCGTGTGTGTTTGTGTGCAAGCATGTGTCTGTGTGCGCGTGCATGTGTGTGCGTGTGTCTGTGTGTGCGCGCGTGCATGTGTGTGCGCATGCCTGCATGTGTTTGTGTGTTTGCGTGTGTCTGTGTGTGTGTGTGTGTGTGTACCTGCAGAGAAAGGGCAGTTTTGGGAGCAACCTTTGCCACCAGTCCTTGTTCTTTCCTCTTCTTAAACTTGCGGAAGTATTCCTGGATAAGGAATGTTGCGTAGAACTTTCCAACTGTTACTTCATCATCTACAACAAAATAAAAAAACACAGAACATTTGTATTAATAAAACATTGACTTGTTTTATTCAGGAAACGTGTGGAGGGCGCTAGAGTCAGTTTTAAATGCGTAGTGACATACCACCAGCAGGGGGCACTACTTGATCCAGGAGCTTCATACTGGTTCTCTTCCAGATCTTCTTCACTATTGCTCTCAGTTCCTCATTGGCCTGCTCCAGGTTGCCTACACACGCAAACGCACACGCACACGCACACGCACACACACACGCACACGCACACGCACACGCACACACACACAACAGGTTTTCCACCCATGTGAAAAATCAGGTGTAGGCTTAAAGAGTATAAAATTTGCTTCTTTATTTATTTATAGGTTGATTTTTTTTTTTTTACATTTAGTGTGATACAAAGTTGGCTACAGAAATAAAACTGAGTTTTACATAACTCACCTTACATGTCACATGTAAAAGCATCAGTGTATGATGTTGGTAATAATGGATAGTAAGCTACTTTCAAACTCCAGTGGAAAAACAATCAACTCTAGAAAGTAAATGAAGGAAATTATTGAAACACTTTTTTGTGCATTAAAGAAAATGTAATGTTGCAGATAAAACTCATAAAAAATAAATACAGACCAGCTGGATTTCAACTAGGCCATAGATTATATGCGGGGAAAAATAAGCATTATTCAACATTAATGTGCCTTAGTTTGCACTTCCACATACAGTATAAATTATATTTAAAATACACAATAATCCACACATAAGTGGCAGATATCAGTCCCTGCAGGATTTTCACCAATTGTTAATTCATTTGGGGAAATGTTGTCGAGTGATTTGAGGAAAATTTAAGAATTTTGGAAAAATGTAGTTTTTTTTCAACAATTTGAGATTAAAAATGAATGCCACTGTGTGATTTTACTTTCTCTTCGGGGCCGAATTAGATGCTCTAAAGGACCGGATTTGGCCCCCGGGGCCATGAGTTTGACACCTTTGACCTTTTTTGCACATCAATGAAAATGAATGCTGTTTATGTACAGTATGTGTTGTTACCATCAGTTTTGATCCTGAGTGCCGTTCTGACCAGAGCAAACAGAGTAGCATTGAACATCACTGTCCCATCGCTGTTCAGTGGCATGTTCATGGACACCAGGCGCTAAATGAGACACAACAAACAAACAAAATAAAACATGTACACAGAACAATAAAAAACAAAACAATGTTAGAGTTTTAAAGCTGCCAACACACACACTGCCTTTGTTTGTACAGAATTCTCCTATTGTTATAATTAAGCAATATGTCATTAGCTGTCATCTAGCAGAATAAAATCATTGTCGTATCGACTTTTTGCAAACATGGATGCATTCCAAATACAGTGCGAGCCGATACATATTCTTCTCTTTTCCGAGGCTTAACAGCTTTCTGTCTACAATCAATGTGTCTAAGTCTGTACCTTACAAGCCACCCTGTGAGGGCAGAGCTTTCCAAAGCCGAGGGGAGGCTGGATTCTCCTCAGCAGAGTCACCACATCTAGATGCTTTATCCTCCCCCTGAAAACAGCACAGATGTGTCACTTTAGAAGCACGTAATTGAAGTGCACGCTGAAAAACACTGGAGTGGCAGACTAATGCTAACTCACTTAGCCTCTGGGTCATATTCAGCCCAGATCCTTTTGAACTCATCAAGATGATGTGGTCCAAGTATCGACCAGTCACGCGTCAGGTAGTCGAAGTTGTCCATAATTACAGCCACAAACAGGTTGATGATCTGGAGTAAGGCACAATTTTGGATTATTAGGATATAAATCAGGGATGATCAACTTTTATGATAGCGGAGCCACAAAGATATGATTGTATCATGATCAACGTTCATGTCAGCTTTAATAACAACGATCAATCTGAGCATTAACACAGGAAAGAACAACGTTTTGATGTTGTTTTCTCAGTTTTTAATCATTTTGTGTGTTTTTGGAGTCATTTTGCATATTTATCTGTCATTTTGGGAAGGTGTGGGAAAATGTGTGTTTTTTGTTATTTCTTGTTGTTATGCTTGCATTTTGTTTATTGTTGTCAATCTGTGCCTTTTTGGAGTTTTTTAGTCATTTGGGGTTTTTTTTCTGTCATCTTGAGTAATTGTGCCAACATTGTGTGCATCTTTGGAATCATTTTGTATCGTTTTGTGTGTTTAGGTGCATGGTTGGTTTGTGTGTCTGATGTCCTTTTGTGTATTTTTTTAATTATTTTTTGTGTATTTTAGAAAACTATGTTGTGTTTTTGTTGTTGCTTTGTGTATTTTTGTTGAAATTCTGTGCATTTTTGTGTATTACGTTGGGCTTCATATTACTTCCAATTTCTTGAATTACAATTAGTCTTGGGGGGGGAGGGAAAAACAAAATTAGACCAAGGGTCGCATGTGGCCCCCGGGCCGCCTGTTGTCTGTGTTTGATATAAATGATTACCCATTGTTTAAAAAAAAAAAAAAAAAACACAAAAGTTGACGTAAAAACTGTAAAATTCCCAAAAATCTTACCAGAAAGGCACAGAGCATGTAGAAACTGACAAAGTAAATGATGGCAAACTGGCTGCCGCAGTCCTCGTGGGTCGTGCTGTTCTCATTGGTCGCTCCTTTCTCGCACGGTCGATTGGGCGAGCACGCCAGCATGATCTCCTGCCACGCTTCACCTGTCGCACATCTGCGTGACACACGCATGCACACACCAGCACCAGACGCACACACACACCAACACCGTCACATGCAGAGAGACGTGCATGTACCAGTACACAAAAACAAAGTTGTGCATGTATGCAAAGATCCATACAAGAATGTATTAAAGCACACACACAGGTACATGTACACACACACACACAAAAAGAGAGAAATAGGCCTAAATGTTAGTGTCAAAATGAGAATATGTAAGGTAAGCAGAGGTGTAAAGAGTACTGTAATATATCCTACTGAAGTACTGTTACTTGATTGAAATTGTACTCAAGTACAAGTGAAAAGTAGCTCAATTAAATAGTACTAAAAGTAAAAGTTACAAATTACTTTCACCCCCTCCGTTTATTTTTTAGTAATAATTTTTGCCAGGGTTCCCTTGCGTACAGTAAACATCTCATGTATAAACTTAAAAAGAAAATGACAAATCTCCCATTAATGGAACTAAATTTATTTTCCACAAAGGAATTTGTATTTAATAAAAGGTTTCTCAAAATGTACAATTATGTTTAAAAATAAATTAAATTTAAAGTAAAAAAAAATTCTGAAAGTATAGCAAAATTTATGAACTCGAAAACCTCCATTCAATGCTGTTTTGGCGCAGTACATTATGTTTAATCTGATTGGTCGGCTATGATGTGATGTATTTGTCTGGTCATTTCATTTATTGTAGTTCACAATATGCATTGAACATTTTAAAACAAAAAAAAAAAAATAGTTTACTCAGTAACGGTTGGGAGTAGAAATGTAAAGAATTACTTAACTTTAAAAAAAAAAAAAAAACTCATATAAGTACAAGTAAGTACTTTAAGTACCCATAAAAGCAACTCAATTACAGTAACAGGAATACTTGTAATCCATTACTTTCACCTCTGAATAAAAGTATACAAAGGTTATTCAAGTATTCAAGAATTGAGTTTAAATATAATTTACAAAACTGCTCTTCATCATTAAACCTTGTTGTTATTGTTACGTTTATAACGTATTGTGATATAAAGCAGACATAAGTGGTTGAGTGTTTTTCTCAAACGTTCTAATACTTAAAAAAAGCCTCACAAAACATTTTTCTCATCAGCTCCGGTGCAGAGTCGAGTCAAGGAGGAAGCTAAATTTACATGCTGACATTTACAGCTACGCTGGCCTTTAATTAACCTGCTGCTGTCATAAAGTCATAAAGTAAAACTACCAGGCATTGCTACACTTTTCATTGCGGAGGAAAGAGAAATATAAATTTTAAAAAAGCTTGTATTATTATTATTATTATTTTTTTATTACAGATAAAATCTGTTTAGTTTTTTTTAAACTTATGAACAGACTTCTTCCGCTAAATCACTCATCAAACTCAAGGGCCGGGGGCCAAATTCGGCCCTTTAGAGCATCCAATTCGGTCCATAACAGAAAGCAAAATTCACTGTGTAAATTACAAACTAATTCAGCTGTAGATATCTCCAAATTAATAAACAAATTCAATGAAACTCCATAATATTAGCAGGGTTCACATTTTCCAATGATTATATCACATGATGGATGTCATTTATAATCTATAAATATAATAAAGGGACCATATGTCGAATTATTGTGAATTTTGAACTTTTAAGTATGTCTGAAATACCTAAAATCAAAATTCAAGTAATAAGAAACATATCCTAAGTCCATATTTTCGGTTTGTCGTAGTTTGTTAGGCGAAATAAACGCCGGTAGGTAGAAAATTTCAAACATACGCACTAAATAAATTGTCGTCACTAACTTTTCGACTATTTTTGCTGTTTAGATTGACATCAATAAAATAAAGATCACACACAAACAACATTGATTCTTTATATGATTAATGATAATAATAATAAATGCAAATTTACAATAACAAAAAATAGGTTTTATCCTGTTTAAAAAAACAAAAACAAAACAAAAAACCTGTCACAAGTAATATGCCACCTTGTGGTGGCAGAAATTGCTTGCAAATTCTACATAAGGCCCCTTTAAAGAAGTTTTTCCAAAATCCTGCAATTTGCTTCAAATGAATCCACAAAATGTCCCAAAACTACGTAGAAATTAATCACAAAATCAAATAAATTGAAAGTGAAGATACTGCAGGGACTGATGTCTGCCACTTAGGGCTTTGATGTCATCATCACAGCTTCTGTGTGTCAGGTTGTGAAACCGTTTGTGTGTGGAAATAAACAATGTCTGAATTTAAAGCAATTTAAACGCTAATACATAAAATACATCTTCTAAAGTGTTAAAGGGATTACATGAATTTTATAATTATATAGATATATATCAATGCATTAAGTCTCTTTCAATAGTGTAAAAGGGTGTATATTATAAGAAGATACTTGTATAGAAACAAGTATAGTAGTAGTATTAGTACATTATTAGGGGTAGGATCATGTTTTTACTTCCTCCTACTCCTTTTCAAACATGTACAGTTTTCACGTGCAGGATTTTGTAACCATTTATTTTCACTTTGCTTTGTTTGATTTGAAATGAAATGAAATGAAATCAGATCAAAATCAGTGCCGTACATATTTTAAAATGTATTCATACGCAAACTAGAGCACAATAATGATTCAATCACTAATTTTCCTGCCTAAAAATCTGTTGCCCACTTAAGGTAAACTGCTCTGTGTTTTGCCCCTGAACTAAAACGAGTTTGACATCCTTGCTCTAAATTCGTGAACAATGTGAGGGAATTGATAAAAAAAAAAAAAAAAACAAAAAGCAGAAAATGATGTGGATGTGGATTTCCTCACCTGAAGAGCAGCAACACTGCCTGAGGAAACGTCTGGAAATTGTTGTTCCTGTTGATCTCTGTGTGGTCCTGCAGCGCAATTTTACCAAACATCTGTACAGGGAGGCAGTCACAGCATATGATGTCAGCATCGCCAAAAAGAAGCGGGTCAATCAGAGTTAGAGGCCAATCACATCAATCTATCTCCCTTTCATCATCCGTGAAAGAAACAAGACAAACAGCTTGAAGAAGGAAGAGGAAGAGGAGGAGGAGGAAGAGGAAGGGCAGGCAGAGAGAGACAAAAGACGAAGTCGGACTATATGATGTAGAGTCTCCAGGAGGACACACACAGCAGGAAGACTTGCTACAGAGAAAAAAGGAGAGAAGACAAGACGCAGGGAAGGAAAAAAAGAAAGAGGGAGTTAGCCATGGCTTACCTGCATGCCGATCACAGCGTATATGAAGAAGAGCATCACTATAAGCAGAGCTACGTATGGCAGGGCCTGAAGAGAAGAAAAAACGTCAGCGACATGTCAACAATGTTATCCAGTCTCTTTACTTTCATTCACACCAGCGACAGATGTTAGCTCTCAGTTCCAAATTTCTTCGAGAATGAATGAAAGTAAATCTATCTGCAGTCCAGTGTGGCACAACACCAAAAACAACCCGATCAAACTAGGTCAGAAGTAGTTATTCAGTCTGTACACATGAAAAACAAGTCTTTGAGTGTCTCTGCTTCAGGCTAATATTACCCCTGTGTCTGCAGAAGAAGGGCCAGATGCCAATGGTTAATTAAAAATGGGAATGTTTAAGCAACAACAAACCCTCTCATACACCAATCGGGGTTTTTCTTCATTATCCATGTTATGACTAAGTGCTGCGTGTCACATGGAAGTGGCCCCTCTCCGCTAACACACAAGGGAAAGCAGATTATCCCAATTTTGCAACAATCCTTTATCAAATTATTCATTTTTGGTGGAGTGCACTTATTAAAACTTATCTGCTGCTTAACTCTCTTTGAGGGAATCAATATTCGCTAAGGGGTTAGTAAGGAGGATGTTGGATGTTGGAGAGAGAGGATGTGAAAGAGGAAGAGCAAAGATGCAGAAGAGAAGTTTGTCACTGTATCTCGTGTCTTTTTCCTTTTTCTACTGTAAGACTCAAGCTGCCTCAAATATGTTTAAATTACTCTTTCATATACATAACTGACTTTTTGAGTAAGCCAAAGGTTCACCTAGAGAAGGCTGAGGTAAAGAAACAGATGATAGCATGTGAGAATGTTGGTATCAGAGAAGCGGCAACTTACAGCCCTTGTGTCTCAGGTTGAAAAAGTTAAGTCAAACCTTAAACTATGTTCCATTACTTTAAAGCTGCTACCCTTGATAATTATTTTATGAGATAAAATAATTGTGTATGTACGTAAGCAGATTAGGGCCAATTTTGATGGAGGAACTGATTTTGGGGAAATCAAGAATAAAGTCGAAATGTCGAGATAAAAGTCGAAATTTCGCAAATAAACTCAGAATATAATACCGTGATAAAAGTTGGTAAAGTTGCTAAAAAGTAACTCAAATCTACGGAAGCTGACTAGAGCTATTTCACCATATATGACAACAGTCTCCATCAAAACTGGCCCAAATCTGTCACCTCTTCCAAACTTGCTTGTAAACATTGGAAGTTTTTGCCAATATCTCTTCAAAGTCCTTAAAGAGGTTAGAACGCTGTGTTCATGAGCTAAAAAAGAAAGCATCTCTTTGAAGTATACTTAAATGCATTCAACAATACACAGCATTTTGTAGACGGCAAAGATCTGCTGTTTGTTGTTGAGTTCATTGTCAAAATTTTGACTTTAATCTTATTTTTCAACTTTAATTTTTTACTCTCGAAAATTCTACTTTAATCTCGACATTTTTACTTTATTCTTGATTTGCCCAAAATTATTTTCTCCATCAAAATTGGCCCAAATCCACTTCTGTATGTATACCTCATAGATCAATGTATTTTACATTATTCACTCCAAAAAAAAAGGAAATAGGTTGAAAATGCAGCTTAAGTTAGTTTTTTTCCATCTCCACCATAAACACTCCACTTGTTGACATTTCTGCCTATTGCATTGTGGGATGTGGAGTCATGGAGACAGATGCATAGATGTGTTTTTACTTCATTCTGACATAACGAAGAATACTGGAAACAAACGAGAACAAAAATGGTGTCAAGCCAACTAAAAAAAAAAACAAGAAATCAATCTATGAGGCATACAATATGATTTAATCTAATAAAAAAGATATTGTGGGTAGCAGCGTTAAAAATGATATTCTATAACTTTAGCAAGGACACCATTGATTTTCATTGTTCATTTTTTTTATATTGTTGCACAAGAGTTTGCATTGAAAGGTAATAATGAATATACAGGCCTGTAACATCACAATTACTTCTATTTCTGTAGCGATAGTAAAATAAAAATATGTTTATTAGGGTTGTTATGTCTAATTTTGTTGAGGTTGAGGGACATTATTAAACAAATCTTGGTTACAGAGGGGCTAAAGCTCCACTTTCCCTCTACCTCTACCCTACCCCCCATTTTCTAGCATGTTGTGTCCGGTTCTCCCCTCACTTGGAAGGATTTGATGAAGGTCCACAGCAGGGTCCGAATCCCTTCCCCGCGAGACAGCAGCTTCACCAGCCTCATCACGCGGAACAGCCGGAAGAAGGTGATGGAGATCCTGGCGTTCTCTTCAGAGTTCTGCAGTCCCTTTTGGTGGGGTTTGGTGTTTTTTATTAAAAAAAAACACAGGACGCATGGGAAAACATGCAGATATGTAAGGAAAGGGCACGCATCCACACATTCATACACAGCATGGCACACAGGAACACACAAAAACACACACGCATGCATGTATAGACACACATTTGTATGCATATTCCATCCACACATACGTGCAGGTAAATATGCATACCATATGCACACACACACACAAACACACAAACACACACACACACACACAAACTGAGTTAATAAATGGAAATTTGCGTCCTATAAAATCCCATCAAAATCAACTGACACAAGAGATCTGGGAGAGAATCGGGCAGTCATGCTTTTATTGTGACTTCATGGAAAAAACACTTGGCCACAAAGAACTCAACTAATCAAAAAACAGCCTCGTCTAGACTCTGTTCCAAACACACCATCTGATAGGCCAATATCCTCTTACTAATGCCCTCAAATACTGACACGATGGACTCCAAAGCTGTAGTCCTTTCGTAACCATGGAAATAAACTTTTCTTGAGGACTCATTCCAGTTTCAATTACCCTAGCTTGCTGGATAAGCCTGGACGCTAGATCAATCTAAAGATATTTTAAACAATACTGTAGAGCTATTCAATGCATCAATCAGGGTTGGGGTTAAATTACAATTACGTCTTCAATTATCCATGTTCAATTACAATTAAATTATGATTACGGTGACTGGAATTTTTTCCAAATACAATTCAAATTCAAATTACTATATTTCCACTGTAAGTCAATTACAATTATGTTCTCATTTACTAATGTTACAATTCATTTAATCACAATTACTGAGCCTTTATTAAATAACCCCATGAAACGTAACCTTCCTCTTATGTTAGCTTTCTGTTAGCATCTCTTATGAGCTTATGATAGCAGTTGGGTTTTGACCCATGTCTTAAATCAGCTGTAAAATACACTATATATATACACATATATATATATATATATATATATATACATATATATAATTTCATTTGTTTTTCATCTCTTGGTCAACTTGTTAGACTTCCTTATCCATAATCTTCAACTAAAATGTATTGGTAAAACCACATATTTTAATGATTGTTAACTACATATGTGTAATCCATAGAACTCTAACATGGTTCCCCAGTTTTGTGTTTAGCTAAATTGTTTTTAATGTTCATGCCAATTACAATTACAAAGTCAATTATCAGAAATCCATAACAATTCTAATTTGATTACAACAGCAAAAGAGGATTTCAAATACAGTTACAATTATAAGTACGCCATCACTGTAATTCATTACCAATTATGTGATTACAATTATAATTGACCCCAACCCTGCTGTTAGCCCTCTGCTTGCACCATTCCAGAAAAACCTTTCAGCCTTTAGCTTCGCTTTTAATTCAACACACACCTCGGCCAAGTTCTAAAGTGCAAGGTAGGGAGTTTTGATAATAATAAAACAACCTGTATATCGTGCCAGTCCTCATCCACAGGGAAAAACTTTACAATTCATGAAATATTCAGCTAGTGCTAATACAGATTTATTTATTCATGCTGTGGTTGCTCCTTCTCTGGGCCGAAAAATCCCAAAAAACAACTGCCGATTTGTGTGCAGTCGAGTGCAAGTAATAAAACAGTTGAGCACTCAGTTAGGGACGCAATCAACTGACTCATTTTATTTCGCTACAGAAACCACATTGACATGGGAATCCGGAATTAAATTAAATCAAATTACAAAACCCACTGTGACAGCTTTAAAATCTAAGCTGGTAAAACTTAAACCACCAAAACCACAAACATGAACATGAATGCATCACAGTCACTGAATGGTTTGACTGCTACTACTACTACTACTACCAGAATATATTCATACAGCACCAGACCAAAAATAGATGACATCAGCTTTTTCCGACCTCTCTTGCCATTTGTGTTTTTCCAAGAAGTCAGCAATTCTACAGTTTGACATTAATCCCACAGAAAAATACACACACTGTGCGCTCCTACAAAGAGAGCCCCATTCTTTGCACATCTTAAAGCAGTTTGGGACAACAGATGTCATTTGTTACTTTTCTTGATCTGGTAACTAAAATTACTGAAACATGCAGGAATATTATAAGCTCTTTGAATTTAAACAATAATAATTCTAAACTAGTGCTGACTAGTAACTCTAGCGATGAGTTGTCTCAAACTCCATTGACAGATATGCTTGGAATGACGCATCCTTATTGAGGTGCGTGGGTTAAAAACCTTGAACTGCATGTCATAGCACACTTTGACCACAGGGGGCACCACTAAACCATTGAGACAGTGGGAAGGAGGAGGAGTCAAGAGGAGAAGTTTTACAGTAACAGTGACAGACAAAGAAAGAGAGTGAGAAAATGAAAGAAGCTGAAAGATGTACGAGCCCAACAGACAACTCGAATAAAACAAACACGACGATTACTGGTAAATGCTGAAAATGGAAGAAGAGAAGGACGGATAGATGAGAGCGAGTGGAGAGGAGTGGAAAGAAAAGGAGAGAGTAGAATGACAGCTTGGGCCAAGATGGCATATATCTATGTGGAAAGATACCACACCCATTAGAAGAGTATGCAAGCGGTGGCAGTGATGAGAGGCAGAGGCCGCGAGGACAACATCGATAGCCACTTATAGGAAGGTCACAATAATAACCCATTAATATTAGACCTGCACAATACAGTGTCCTTCACCGAAGTTACACACAAACAAAGACAGAGATATCACTGCGAACATGCTGCACAAAGATACCAGCATGGGTGATCAAGTAGCTGAGAGTTTTGGATCAGATCGTGGATGGCAAAGCATAGGGGAGACATGAGAGGACAGAAAAGGGTGGTAGAGGAGGTATACAAGGAGGCGGGCGAGGTTACCGTCTGAGCGTACCATTGGTCTTACCACAGGGGGGTGAGGAGAGGAGGAGGAGGAGGAGGAGGAGGAGGAAGAAGAGGAGGACGAAGAGGAGGAGGACGAGGACGAGGAGGAGTCAGCTGGCTTTAAGGAAAGGTAACAAAGATCAACACCAGAGTAGCGCCTCTGTGCGTGTGTGTCAGAAACTGTATGTATAGAATTTAATTACCATTTAACCACTTTTGGTTACTAAAGTGGAATAAAATACATGCAGGAACTCTACAATATTGGATGTGTTAATAAATTGCTGTGAAAGTGCAAGAGTGAAGTAGGACTATTGTGGTTTGAACTCCTGGGACTTAGTGTGACAAGGTGAAAAGTGAGGCCTATCTTGCACTACTTTCACACTGCAGGTCTTAATGCACATTTCAGATTTTCAAAAAAATCTGATTATTTTTGTGTGATCGTTCATGTTACATATTAAATGCATCTTCAATCACGTTAGAGTATGAACGGAATGCGACCCTGAAGTGACCCGAATGCGCAGAAGAGGACCTAAGGTGACCCCGCACGCATGTAAGGTGTTTACGGAAGTAAATATAGAGGCTACCAGTGTAGGAATGTGTCGCACTGAGACATTTTCTTTCCAACTGAAGTCAGCACTTCATAACTTTAAAGAGACTGAAAAAGAAGAGAGCCAGGTTTATCGTTTGCAGTGTAATGGCTGCTCCGTCTTTACAGCAGAGTGTTTGGATGCCGAGTCGGAGTCAACAGTGGTGGGATATGGATTTTTCCACGCTGCTTCTTCTGGGACTCAGACTTATGATGCGTATCAAATTTATGACCACATGTGAAAGTGACATGGGCCAGATTTGAAAAATCTGAGTTGTGCTGTTCAGAATGTCTTTAACAGATCGGATACAGGTCGCATATGGGCAAAAAGATTGGATTTGGGTCGCATTAGCCTGCAGTGTGAATGTAGCCTTCGGCTAACTATTTTTTCTCGTACTGGCTGAAGCTATTATTAGCAGTCAATAAAGCCAGTTTGTGTCCAACAAAGGGCATCTTTAGTCACTTCCATTACCTTTGACCATAAAGAGCTTCAATCCAAGTCAAGGTGGAATAGACTGACTCATCAAAACTGGTATTTTTATATCTATGAATTTCAGGTCAAAGTCAAAGATGAGTCATGACTAGAACAGCCAAAAGATTTGTGGATTCCTCTATGAAGCCCACGGACTACATGTGCATCATAGAGGCATTCACAATTAATCCCTTGTAATGGTTAAGACGAGGGGGGGGGGGGATGTTAGAATAACAAATCATTAATCTATGACTCAGGACATGCTTTATGGTGTTGACCCTGTTAAAACACTTAGTTACTGTAAGTGAGGATCTGAACATTTTAAGTGTTTGTAACAGGGCCTCACACACCTGCATACCGGAGTGTCTAAGATATACATAAAAAAGCAACAAGTGACTTGAACAATTGCAAGATTAAAAACGGGAATTGGAAAAAGTTACGGTGCAGAACTTAAAAATAGGAAACTAGCTAAATGAGAAAGATAAGGAAGTAATAAAGTAATAGTTTCAGCCTGACGTGAAAAGTGCTGGAAGGTAGAAAAAAAGGAAGGAATCAGAGAATTTAGGAAAGAGCTAAGTAAGAAAGTTTATCTTAATGAGTTTAAAGAGATAGTGGCTGTGTTCGAAATGGCACATTCGGGACTATGCACTACACATTCAACGAGTATATACTGTTTACTATAAACTACTACTACTAAATATGGTTAGGAGGATTAGGATGATGGTTGTTCCCACTGAAGTATACTTCCAAGTTTCCCAAGATGCATTTCAAACCTACAACGATGATATAAATATCTCTGTTGATTCTCCACCTTCGAAAGTTATGAAAGCATCTGGACATTTGATCCATGAAACTCATTTCATGGCGACATTTCAGAGATTTTCAGAGACCCGCCATTGTGTTACTGACTAAACTTCTGGTTAACTTCAAAACAAGAGCCCTATTTATGAAAGCATTAAAAAAATAATGGAAGACAAGAAGAGATGCTTTTGTTTTGAAAAGAGGATGTTTGATTTTTAGCTTGAAACTGGTGCCAGGACAATTTCACATTCCGCTCACAATGCATCATGGGGAAGTATGACGAGTGTGCCCACCGTGCATACTTCAAAAACGTCCCGATATAGTATACATCCGGGTATTTCTCGCATACAAGCTATCTAATATGAACGCATACATACTCATTTAGTACGAGTAGTATTTTAGTAGCCATTTCAAACACAGTCTGTGTATTTCTGTGTGATAAAAAGGTGAGCTGAGTGTAAGTTGATCTAATTCTACAGTCTGAATGTGTAAATCAACAACTTGTGCAGTTTTCTCACATTGCATCAGTTTTTTTGTTTTTTTTCGAGCAAAAAAAAATAATCAACATAGACATTCTGATGGGCAACATGTGAGTCATGGGAACATTCTTACTCAGGTCAGAACGTTTATTTACTCAATATTTTACATTTCATTTCATTTCATTTACATTACAATGAAATCCAATTCTGATAGAAATTGAACCATTTGTAATTCAACGCAGTCGTCACATTCAGAGTAAGCAATAGTTGCATGACGAATTCATGTTACCCATCTTTAGCATTTGAGGTGTGCAAGCAGCACCACAGACAGAGAGAACAGATACATCCAAAAAAGAGGAACTGAAAACGGTCAGACTGAGGAGAAAGAAAGATAAAGTAGAGGAGAGAAGGCATTCCAGAGGTAGAGAGAGAGAGATAGAGAAAGTAAACAAGGCATAGATGCAGTCGTCCGCAAGACACCGCTCAGAGCAAACCACTGCTACTGATCTGATCTGATCGCACGACTCCTACTCAAAGCAAAACGCTAAAGAAACCATTCAAGGTTCGGGAAGCACCCGCACGTTACTGGGGAGAAATTTTTAAACCCACGTCTTATGAAACTTTTAATGTTTCCAGTGTCACCCGGCTCCCAACAGAGCAGCAAAGTGGGTGCACTTGAATGGTGCATGTTGGCTTGGAGGTTTTAACTAAAAGCTAAGTGTATTTTAAAACAGGGCCTGTTGCTGCACTCCACACAGAAATTACAATCAAAGCAGCAGGTCTTTCCAGGCAAATACTGTCACATTACAATTTTCTTTCATCTTGCGACTATGGTGGCTGTTGGAATGCAGGGACAGGATACTGTTTAAAATGTCTCACAGAGTCCCAAAAAACAGTCGGGACAGCTCGCAGCATTGATAATGCAAAGGATTAAGACAACGGTGGCACGGCCTTCCTGACGCAGCAAATCAATAAAAGATGACAATCATAAAAGAAAAAGAAGGAATGCTTGGGCATGCCGTTTAGTTAGAGGTGAAAAATAAAATACATCCAGAAAAAAAAAATGCAAAGCAATCATTTTAGTAGGTCAAACTCTTTAAACTATTAAATCAAATTCAAATATTTGAACTTGTATAGATGACAGAGGTGTATATCTGTACTTTTAAGTGTTTCTCAGTAATACAATTCAGTAATTGTCTCGCTACTGGTATTATATATATATATATATATACAGGTATATGAACACAGCTGCACTAAAACTAAATTATATTCAATTATTCCTGGGAATGTTACTGGGTGCAACTTCCTGTGTGTAAAATAAAACTGTTTTCTTTATTGCATTAGACAAAGTCAAGTGCAGCACATCAGCTACATAGGTAACTTTAACTCCTGATTTCACAAAATAGATGTATCTTATTCTGAAAAATAAGCATATCCACTGAATAAACTGTTAGATAGAACTGCTATCCAGAGGTGAATGGAATGGATTACAAGTATTAATGTTATTTTAACTGAGTTGCTTTCAGGGGTACTTGTACTTGTCCTCCAGTACATTTTTAAATCTGTAATTTTACTTTTACTTAAGTTTTTTTTTTTTTTTTTTTTAAACTAAAAACTAAAGTCATTCATTACATCTATACACCCAACCGTTACTTAGTGAAACTACAACAAAATTAAATGACCAGACAACAATTAAATGCATCCCACCATAGCCGACCAACCAGATTACATGTAATACATGGCGCCAAAACAGCGTTGAATGCCGGATATTTTCTTAGTTTTAGAGGTAATAAATGCAGCTATATTTTTTTTAATTTAAATTGAATTAATTGGTGTTATTTTATGTTTAAAAAAAAATTTGTACATTTTGACAAACATTTTATTTTATACAAATGCCTTTGTAGAAAATAAATAAAGTTCCAATTGTGCAAGATTTTGTCTCTTCCTTTTTAAGTTCATATATGAGATGTTTACTGTATACAATCAAACCGTGGCAAGATTTATTAACTTTAGTTAGTAACTCGTAACTTTTACTTTGAGTACTATTTAATTAGGCAACTTTTTACTTGTACTTGAGTATTTTATGTATGACTTATGTATAACTTACAGTGCTTCTACTTGAGTAGGATATAGGAGATAGCAACACCCCTGTTGCTATCTCTGTTATTGCTAAATAAACACACAGTAGCACCGAATGTTGTGGATTGTTTACTAGAGCAATGTTTAACTCCCTAATATAAAAAAGTGAGACATTGCTTTTGCAGCGTTCAGCATCGTAAATGCTTAACACTTCACTTCGATGAGATAATCTTCCAAATGAAACGAACGTTTTTTTCCGACTGTTCTCTTTTCTACACGACATAAATAAAACACTCGCTACCACTGAAGCTTGAATACATCACTCAACATTTGACTTGAGATATTCATTCTTATTCTGAGCCACCGCAGACAAAAGACCCTACTTTACATAAATTTCATGGATGAAGAGTAAATCCATTTATGGAACAAATTGCTCTCTGGGTCGGCACAATACAAGTGTCCGCCCGACAACAGCGATGGGAGAAAAAAGCAACTACAATTTTTCTAATTTGAGTCTAACGTTTACCGGGTGACTTTGGGGTCAAAACTTCTCCATTAAAGTGAAATGCTGTTATTTCTTGTATTTATGTACCTAAAATGAACAATAAGTCCAAGATATACTACCTTTGTATCTGTCATACTATACAGTGTCCAAAAAAAGACAAAAATAAGGGGTGGTGCAAATCAAAGAAAAACCCATGTGTGTGAACCAAACCCAGTGCTGTGAAAATGCAGTTAGATCTGTTGGCAAATGCAATAGGTTGTGATGCTTTTAATGCTGAAGAGAGCGTAGTGTGATACCCATCTGTGCAAAAAAAATACTTAATAAGGATTTGTGGTGTGACGTTAAGCAGGGTTTTTCCACCTTGGGGTCGTGACCCCATGTGGGGTCGCCTGGAAATAAAATGGGGTCTTCTGAAATGTCGAAAAATACTAATAAAATAAAAAATATTGTCATTAAAACGATATTTAGAAAAAAAAACATTAATTTATTTATGTTGCACAATTAAAAAAACATAGATATACAATGCAGGAAGGGGAATAAATATCATTTCTTCTTCTTTTTCAAAATAAAATACCACACTCGATGTCAAACAATTGCATTTCTATACTCTCAAGTATGAATCTAGTTGCTGACGCATATTGTCACTTTGTGCACTAATCCTTACTTGTCTGTATTTGTAACACATAAAAACAAATGTGATCAGAAAACATATTTTACAGAAAAAGTCTCTGGGGGTCCCTAGAAATTTGAGATTTAAGAATAGGGTCACGAAAAGAAAAAAGTTGGAAACCACTGCATTAAAGGGAGGTTGAAAAAAAAAAGTCAATTTGGATTTAGTAAGAAAATTGTATAGTTTTTCATATAAATCAAGCATTAATGGTTGATTGTGACTTTGGAGACACAGCAATCATCTGCTAAACATGCACTTCCTGTAACCAAAGTCCAAATGTGGCCCAGATGAAGGTTTGTAATCATGCGAGATGGGTATCAGCACTCGGCCAGTTTGTGTGTGTGGGAATGGCAGAGCAAGGCAGACGGGAAAGGGAGGGAGGGAGGGAGGGAGGGAGTTGGACTACTTACGTTAACCTCAGTGATGGCTATGTCAACAATGCTACCCACAACTATCAAGGCATCAAATGTGTTCCATGCATCAACAAAATAATGCTGGAAAGTGGTAGAAAAAAAGAAAAAAACAACAACAACAGAAGAAAAAGAAAAGGAAACAGACGTAAGACATTTAAAAAATGGAATGAACAGAAATCAAAGAAGGAGAGAGGAGAAAAAAAATAAGATACAAACATTATAAACATGAGCACTGGAGTTTTTTTTTGTTTTAGTCAAAGGAGCGAGGGAACGAATCAACAAAATTCAATCACAAAAGAAAAGAAAAAAAAAAGAGGGGCAGTCTGCAAAGAGATGGACACGGAGGAAGAGCAGCAGCGATCAGTCATGCTCGTCCATGACAGGGAATGTCAACAGGAACAACAAACCAAAATAAAAATCACATGAAAAGCCTACTTCGGCAGTTGAAACCAATGAAAAGTTGTAAAAAGGCTGGTGATTGGTCGGTTAGTGCGGTTAGTTTTGGCGATCAAGCCTGAGCTGTCAGTCACAGTGGGACAAAAAGAGCAAAACAAGAATCCAACAACATTGGAGATACTGAAAAGGAAAGCTAAACCCTGCCTGTGTTGCCTTTGTTTTTGTTTTTGATGGAAACCCACGAAGATGTTTTTTCTCAAGGCTTGGGGTTGAGGGGGGGAGGGGAGGGGGGGTTCGTTGGAGTCCCCTGAGTGGCAGCGGCCATCTTGGACTCAAGGATGAGGAGAGAGAAGGAAGAAGGATAGACAGAGGATAGACACGTGAGAAGAAAGCACAGCACAAAACAGAGAGAGGAAGAGGAGGAGGAAGAGGAAGAGGAAGAAGAGGAGGAAGAAAGGACAAGGAGAGCGAGAGGGGGCGTCGTACTTACATTGATCTCACTGAGAATGACGTCTATTATGCTGCCAATTACGATGAGGAAATCAAACACATTCCAGGGATCACTAAAGTACCCCTACACAGGATGAGGTGGGCAGGAGGAGGAGGAGGAGGAGGAGGAGGAGGAGGGTAAGAAAGGTAAGGTTAGAAGGAAAACAACATCTGCTGCCACATCGCAGCCCACATTAGGTCGGTAAGAGTTCTTCACTTTACGCTACGGAACTAATGCACACACTGGTTTCCTCTGTGTTTCTGCTCTGTTAAAGACGGCGTGTTGTTAGCTTTCTGTTATTTACACTTGGAGGCCGTTTAGCAAAGCAGTGGCAGTTATTACCATAATAATGATTTCTTCTTCTCACCTTCAACCAGTCATTATCAACACTCATACCAGAAGTTATAAATTAAAGCATTCATGCGTATTCTACTCGATTACATTTCCATCACCTTCCTACATGTAATCACCATTTGTAGGGCCTCCAATTTTTGGCTTCAAATTTGACCAAATTCAGGGTTTAACCCAGTGTTTTTCCACCTTTTTCCACCTTAAGGTCATGACCTTTCATCTCCGTAACATTGCTAAAATCAGATCTATCCTGTCTCAGGGCGATGCCGAAAAACTAGTCCATGCTTTTGTTACCTCTAGACTGGATTATTGTAATTCTCTTTTAGCAGGCTGCCCGAGCAAGTCGCTTAAGACACTTCAGCTGGTTCAAAATGCTGCAGCACGTGTACTGACTAAAACTAGGAGAAGAGATCACATTACTCCTGTATTAGCCTCTCTGCATTGGCTTCCCATAAAATATAGAATAGAATTCAAGATTCTTCTTCTCACTTATAAAGCCCTAAATGGACAGCCACCAGTCTATCCAGCTCATAGCTCATAGTTAAGATGCAATAGGCATAGACTGCCGGTGGGGGGTCTGGCATGCTCGGTTGGAGAGAGGTTGGAGAGGGCATTAAGAGAGAGGTCATTTAGGTTAGAGAGGGACCGGAGAGGGTCCCATTCCTCTCTCAAACACTCCCTCTATGTCTGCTTCTTCCCTTGTGTGTTTGCTCCTGTACTCCTTCTGGCTTTTGTCTTGCAGGTCCGTGGGATCCTCAGTGTGGAGTTACAGAGTCTCAACAACTCTGTCTCCACCCTTTCCTCTGCACACACCCAACACAGCATAACGTGGATGGCTGTTCATCATAGGAATGGGATCCACACAAGGTTCCTGCTGCTTAACAGAAGGTTTTCCTTGCCGCCATGATGAATTCATGTTGGGTGTGGGATACATATGTATGTGTATATACGTATATATGCATATATGTGTATCCATAAAATGAAGAGTCCGTTCTTAAGACTGCTCTACTGTAAAGTGTCTTGAGATACCATTGGTTATAATTTGGCGCTATACAAATAAAGATTGATTGATTGATTGATTGATTGATTGATGACCCCATATGGGATCGCCTGGATCCTTAGATGACTTTAATGGCTATTACATTTCCCAAAAACATACCAAATATGCTAAATATGGTTAGTAGAGTCAACTACTGTCATACATTTTGTATTTCATATGCTTTAGATGATTTACAAAAACGCAATGATTACAGTAAAATGCTAGGCCCTTAACCACCCGTTTAATGGGAATGTGACGTTCCACCAGGTAAAGTGATCACCATTTCAAGTAATACACCATCAGCTAAACCTGTCTTTGTACCTTTGTACCTTTTCATATTTGAAAACAGTCATAATATTCTGAACCGCTCCCTCATCCCAACACATTAAAAAGATACTTCAGACAAAGCTCTGCATGTTATTTTCAGTCACATGATGACACCATCCCACCTCTAACTGGTACACGTAGAGCAAGATTCTGAACAAGATCATCGGCGACAGCGAATGTAGACATATTGGTTTTGTTTGTCCCACTTTCTAGACGTTCAATTATCAGTTTTTCGCCTAAAAATACAGTGTAAATGCGTCAAATTGTCCCAAATCATGAGAGGCATTTCCGTGTAATGTTGGGGCGCGAATTTAAATAAAGAGAGAGAGCGAAAAAACCCCCCAAAAAACAGGTTGGATTGCTTTTTTTCTCCAATTCAGAACGTTAATTCTGTTTTTTTCTCATCTTTTATCACTATTTCAGAAATCGGTGACCCTACATAAGGTGAATACATTGGTTACCATATACAAAAAAAAGCATTAAATTACTTCTATCAGTGGTAGAATATACAGTATGTGTAGTACTCCATCTTTGTTTGTTGAGCGTATCTTGAAACAGACAAAGCCACGCCCCCTTTCTTAAAATCATTTGCATAGTGGGAGAAAAGAGAGGACATTAAACTTTTCATCAATTCATCCTAAGATTCTGCCACTGTCATCAGCAGCTGTAAGATCATCATTAATTGTAAAAACTCATGGCACTTGGTTTGTGATTGGCATTTAATGCAAATCCACACCTTCAAAAAAATAATGGCCATAGTCAGAATTAAACAATTTTCAAGGTTATGACAATATTGCAAAAAAACCCAAAAAACCCCCCCAAAAAAAAAAAAAAACATTTAAAAAACTTCCAATAATAATAATAAAATATATATATATAAAAAAATATAATAAATTGAGCTGTCACCCTTGTCCTACAAAAAACAACCAAGGACAATATTTTCAGAAGACAAATTTAACAAAGTGCTCCTTGACCCTTTTTAAAATCCAAAACTGTGAGTTAAAAGACAACATTTGGATTCCCAGGGGCACCAAACATGTGTAGAATTTTTAAAAAACTGTAAAATATTAAAAGGAGACAAAAACTTCACCACAATATATGGAAATACAAAAAAACATATTGCAATTTTTCAGAATTGGTTTACTGTCTAACACTGGGATTAATGCTCTCCTCTGGTTCTGCATCGTTAATGTAACCTTTTCCACATCATTCCTTCTCTTACTGACTTGTAATAATAATACTTTGAACAATAACAACTTGTAAATAAAATCAAATTATCTCCTTTCAGTCAAAATTACACCAAACTTGAAGGATAGAGAAATTAAACAGAAAAACTCAACAATGTATTTTTGAAGAAAATCCCAGTTGATATGTGACAACTCCAATACCTGAGGAGTAAAATGGTTAGCGGCTGGTTGTCTCTGTGTGACGACTGTTGAAAGAAGGATTTTATCAAAGCAGTTCAAAAATCATGGTTGAATAAGGCTTGGGAACGAGCCACCATACTGCGCTGAACTGTTGGGAAAAGTGACTTTCTCTCTGGATTCCATGGATAGTTGGATAAATACTGACATGCCAGTGACCAGGACTATTAAACATGTCATTCAAATCGAGTTCATCTTATTTCATCAAAATATTACATTCACAGAAAGCAGCACGGCATGATGGGAATTCCCAAGTCTTACCATTGACACTACTGGTGCTTTGAGTTTACAGCAAAAGAAATATATCAATATTTATCAATGTCAATGTTAGAACACTTTGATAAATGAAGAAAAAAAATCCTTTAGTGCAGCATAGAAAAAAAATCTATAAACATTTGCAACTGCTTAGAGCACTAGTTCTCAACCTTGGGGTCGGGACCCCATTTGGAGTCACCAGATGCATTCAAGAATTTTTTTTTTTTTTTAAGAATTAGAGCCCACATACGTGTATATTTGCTACATTGCTCCCAGTTCTGCCATAAAATGGCATTTCTGTACATTTTTGCCACTTTCAAGACATTTTTAACAGTTAATGCTGCATATGATGACCCATCCATTGTCACTTTTAACCTCTTTTCACCATATTTCATGCCTACTTATGCCACTTTAACCACTTTACCAATTTATCATGCCCATAATTTGCCAGTTTAAAGTAATTGTTCCAATATTGACACTTTAAACCCTTTTACCACTTTTTCTGTTCGTTTTTGCCCACTCTAATTTGCAACTTTTCACCAATTTTTGTGGTTTATAAAACCACATTCACCACCTTTTCCACCGTTTTTGGTCACTTTTAACCCATTTTATTTCTGATTAAAACAATGATTTACACCTTTAAGACTACAATACAACTATGACGCAAACAATAATAAACTTCCCTCTGTGTTCAACCACCTTTAGGTACAGTGGGGGTCCCCGGTCTCTGGCACCTTGTTTTGGGGGTGAAAAGGTTGAGAACCACTGGCTTAGAGAATCTGTGAGCATTCACAATAATATCTCCCTGTTTTGTAGAGCATTGGCTATAAATGAGCTTTTACCGCCATTTTGTTCAGCTAAATCCTTGAGAAATAATACAAAAATAGAGATAAACTGATTTTACAACCTGTTCTGCAGTGTAGGAAAATATCCTGTGACGCACAAAAGCTTAATGACAACAACATGGATAATAAAACCACACTAAGCTCACGCTGTCTGTGATTCATATTTTAAACCATACATGCTCTAATAATAAGCATCTACCAGACTGTGTCTGCTTAATTAGACTAATGAAACTCTTGGGTAAAAGTATCATTCTTACAGATCTGAGCTTGCATTGTGCGTATACTGTTATCATGACCTACCCTGGGTTTGAAGGCAATCAGTTTGAGGATCATCTCCACAGTGAACAGTCCGGTGAAGAGCATGTTGAGAATATTCATGGCATCGTTGAAATTTTTCGTCTGTCCATGATGCTACAGGAAATAAAGCCACACAACAGCTCATTAATGTCAACAAAATGCCACTTTGCTATGTACACATATGTGTTTAGGAGAGACTGACCTGCATGGCCAGACAGATGGTGTTGAGAAGGATGAGAGTGAACATCAAGTACTCAAAGTAGGTGGAGTTGACCACATACCACACTTTGTACTGGTAAGGGTTCTTGGGGATGTATCGGCGTAAAGGACGAGCCTTTAGAGCGTACTCCACACATTGTCGCTGTGGCACAAAGGGACATGAAGGAGAACGTGAACAACTGTGACGTGAAACCGTCTGTTTCTGAAAGCTAGAGCCAATTTAATAGACTACAAAGCTGCAATAATAATGGTCATGGCAAGGAGTAAAACCTTACCAGAAAACTTACAAAAAAGTTATAAAAGGTTACAGTTTGAAAGTTCAAAACACAATAAGCCTGGTTGTATATTGAATCCATTAATTTTGTCTAGAAAGTAACAGTAATATTACAATGAATAAGAGGCCAATAAAGGGTCAGGACTTAACAAGTTTATACTTCTTCCTGTTCCTTTTCAAACTGATCTTTATACATTCTTCTCATGTTTTTATTTCTTTTTCTTTTTAATTTTTCTTCAGAATAAACTTCTTATTTTCACTGCTTTTCCAACAACAGGGCAACATTCTAAGTTTGTGTTGGACTTAAAAAGCCAACACTCAATGTCTCTCTGACAGATAAAAAGATCTAGTTTGGTAACTACCTGGTTCTTGTCCAGCTCACAGTTCTTATACTCCTGCTCTCCTTGCTCCTGGAATGTGACGATGACGAAACCGACGAAGATGTTCATCATGAAGAAGGCGATGATGATGATGTAGATGATGAAGAAGATAGAGATTACTACTCGGTAGTTGTAGATGGGCCCCACGTCCTCAGCATGAGAGTCAATGGCTCGGTAAAGTAACCTGATACAGACGATAACAAAGGCCATGAATGCGGATAGTTCAGCGATTAGTGGGTGGCGTGTGGTGTACGCAGACACCCACCCTGGCCAGCCCTCAAAGGTAGAAACGGCAAACAGAGCCATCATGCCTTGCAGGACATCGTCAAAGTTAAAATCGCTGTTTTCCCACAGTCTCGTCCTTCTTTCCGGCTTCGCCACGTTACCGTCTTTATACATGATGAAGAAACCCCTGAAAGCACAGCAAGGCACATGCATGGAGATTTGGTTCAATGGTGAAGAGAAGGACTAACAAGGTTACACGCAGAAGGCTTTTCTTACTTGCACTCGGCCTGAGTCTGTTTGGAGCTGTCAGTGCAGTAGGAGAATTTGCCCTGATGTAAAGACAGATAAAGTTAGCTCTCAGATTACACAACAACAACTTTGTCGCTAGCAATACAAATAATTTCCAGACTATAGAGTGCACTGCTGTATTGGCCACATTCCAGTTATTTAGCAATTTTCCAAAAACAATAGGTCGCACTATATTGGCTGATGAGGGTGCCCTTCATGTGAGGGCCGTATTATAATCAGGCACTTCTGATAATATTGCCCATCTCTAACGTTGTACATATATACTGTAAGGCGATGGATGTGTGAGGGCCATATTATTATCAGGCACGTTCATGGACACTAGGCACCCCCCAGTTGTATTATTTCGATATTATTCTGATATTTTATTTGTCTCACATATTTTGTTTGCTATTTTGATATTTGAGTTTATCATTCTGTTAGATATTCCTGTACAATGGCACTGTGATATTTTAGTTGGTATATTTGTGGATTAAATCGAATAAGTATAACACAGGCACTTTTGGGGCAGCTCAGGGCAGCAGAGGGGTCCATGATGCCATGTGTAGCTCAGTCGACCCAGATGTCCAAGAGTGTGCAGCCACGCTGACTTTATGTGCTTGTGTCTCTGTGTTTCAGACCAAAGTAAAAAGAATAATTAATAACCCATGTACGCTTGGTTCTTTGTGTACAAGTGTGCAACGTTCAGATGACTTGGACAATCAGAACGAGCATGTAGGCGGGGCCGTTCACTTTAACTGAGATTTCCATGTAGCCTATTCTGATGAGTTTCAACTTAGGAGTTTCCATCTCCACACATGAATTCACCTCCTCACTGCCCCACGTCTGCATATCAGTGAACGACCGCAAAGTAATCACGCCAAGTTCAGACTGAGTCAGAATACAGACGCGATCTATATTACAAATGGATTTGTTTGCTTTACCTCTTTATTATATTATCTTTGTCTCTTTAATTTCCTGCAGGAATATCAGTTCTCTTTTAATCCTCCAGGTATAGATTGTTTTCACTAGATAACAATATATACAACAGCGCTATAAAAAATTGATGAATTATTATTATTATTATTATTATTATTATTATCATCACAACATATGATACATTTAGGCTACAAACATTTGAGAATATTTACAGTGCTCCTTTTGAACATGAACAACTTAATCCAAAATTAATTCAGACATAAAACAAATATTTCTTCTGTAAAAAAGAACATATTTATCAAAAGTACAGCTGCGCTTGTTATGTATTTAACGGTAAAGCTTTAGTTTAGCCTTTGTTTACATTTCTATAAATGGACCTTCAGAGACGCCGTCCCCATTGTTACATGTGACGTCATCAGCCGTGTGTGTGTGTGTGTGTGTGTGTGTGATTACTAGTTATGAGGACATAGACTGGCGACGAGGTGTGTGTTCTTGCGGAAGTTTGTTGTTTTCGGAAGAAAAGTTCGTGCAAGAAGTAACTTTAGCACGAGTGTACAGAACCCGGAAGTGACTAGCGTAGCAACAGAGACGCTACAAACACAGCATGGAGGACAGCGCTGCTGCGGGTGGAAGAGGTGAATTCTCTGCAGTGGACAGCAAACAACTATATGTGTGCTAGCATAAACACATAATATCCAGGACCTGGAGGAGTTTATTGTTACGTATTTGCGATGAAAGAGGAACCGATAAGTGGAATTGACAGGCAAGCAAACAAACGATTCCTAGGAATTGGATTATTGTGACCCAGTTCTCAGAAAGAACCGGTTTTCGATTCCCATCCCTAAATGTGATGGAGCTAAATTTTTTGGCGGCATGAAGCTTGTAAAATCAGAAAAAATTCAGAAATTAGTCGCTTCATTGTTTAAGCCGCAGGGTTCAAAGCGTGGGAAAAAAGTGCTCATAGTCCGGAAATTACGGTACATCTATTGGATTTTACCTTAAAGAGTTGTACACCAATACAAGCAAACATGAACTGGAGTAACGTGGTGACGATGACTATGTTCCCGATGGTCCTGATAGCCACAAACACGCACTGCACCACATGCTGAAACACAAACCGGGAAAAGACACTTTAGGCTCCACCGTTTGAATCAAGTCATTTTCTTTCACTCGTTTCACTATTATTGTGATTTTGTTTTAGTCAACCTTTAGGCCTTTGGCTCTGTTGATGGCCCTGAGTGGTCTCAGCACCCGAAGGACTCTCAGGATCTTCACAACGTTAATTGCACTAGACCTGAAAGACACGCAAACTTCATTACTAAAATACCACTTAGAGAGGATAAGACAGCACAAAGACAAAACACACCAACAACGGGAAGAAAAACAGTGTGGGAACATGGACGTTGAAAGGGTTGAGCATTAAAAAGAGGACAAACAAGCTAGAAAAATACAGAAATAAACCCATCAGTGATCAGAATCTCTTTCAGAAAGACACACACAGAGGATGTGGAGAACAATAAAAGGTCAAACTACATGAGGCGGTTGAGTACATATGACTCATGGACAAACGCACATGAGTGACACATGAAGGGAACAACATCCAAAACACACCACAAGCACATGGAGAGGCAATTTGTGGGTCAGTACATAAGGGAAAAAAAGTCACGGGTCAAACGTTGAAATCTTTAATAACAGGTGATTAAAAACAAAGGATTTCTACAACTAACCAAACAAAACCCACTTTGTACAATGACATTTTGAAACTTGTTTCTTTTTGGATGGAAGGTCCATTTTTGGTTGAATTCTCGTAATGACCAATACAGGCATTTGATGAGTCTGCACAATGCTACATACAAGTAGTCACTAAAAATGTAATGTGTTCTGGTTCTTAGGGTGTAGAAATAGAGACATGTTTGCAACACATTTAGCACTCCAGTTATTACCACATGTTGCTGTCAGGGGTTCTCAACCTTTTCAGCCCGCGACCCCCAAAATAAAGGTGGCAGAGACCGGGGACCCCCACTGTAGTCAGCAAATGATGGTCCATTGTTCTATGAATCTGTGATAACCACTTTTGTTTATTAATCTGAACAATATCCACTGTTATCCAGGAAGTTTATTATTATTTGGGCCATAGTATATAGTCATCTTAAAGATGTAAATCCTTGATTTAATAAGAAATAAAATAGGTTAAAAGTGACCAAAAATGGTGGAAAAGGTGGTGAAATGGGATTTTAAAAACCACAGAAATTGGTTAAAAGTTGCAAACTAGATTGGCCAAAAAGTGGTTAAAAGGGTTCAAAGTGTCAATATTGGAACAATTAATTTAAACTGGCAAATAATGGGCATGATAAATAGTGAGTGTGTTTAAATTGTCAAAAATAAGCATTTAATATGGTAAAAAGAGGTTAAAAATGACAATAATGGGTCAACATATGGGACATTGGGTGGGAGAAAAGGTGAAAAGTGTTTATAAGTGCCGAAAATGTCTTGAAAGTGGAAAAATGTTCAGAAAAGGCATTGAAATTTGATGAACAAGTGGTAGAAAAGGGAGTACTGTTGCAAAAATGCATTAAAAGAAGCAAAAATATGGTAAGAAAAAGTGATGAAAATAGGTTAAAATATGGCAAATTGGGTTCAGTTGGAGAAAATGGGCAAAAGTAAGCAAAAATGGGCTTAAATTGTTTAGTGGTTCCAGTGTCTTGCCACCCCAAATGGGGCCTGACCCCAAGGTTGAGAATCCCTGGTGTAAATGATGGTAAAGGTTTTCTTTTCAGCAGATACTGAACACACTTGTTTCTTTCTTATCATTATTGATGTCATAAAAAATGACTACGTAACGCACACAAAAAAAGAGCCCAAAATGTCACTGCACAATTTCATAAAACGTGATTCCAAGGGAAAGGTTTCTCTGTGTGGGACGTTTAAACAGAAAGACTTGGGGAGGGTTGGGGAAAAGCATCAGTTGTGCAACTTTCTACAGGCAAAGGCAAAGTTTGAGTTGAGGTAAAGGTAGTTCAGCAGGATGTTATCGGTCACATATCACAGTCAAACCAGCTGCGAGAGGATCATCACATCTGTGTGCAGTTTACAATCCAGAAGAAAAGTCAAAGGGTTTTGAAACAAAAATCATCTCAATGTTTCAAAACTTGACTGAACACAAGTTACCAATCACGCGATGGCAGCAAGTACTCTATCCATCTATTAGAAAGCAAAAATAGATTTTCAGGTCATCATATGCCGCTTTGCGTCTGCAGGTCTTTCATGTGCTGCTGACATGAGCCATATTTCATGCTGTCGTGTTATGAGACACCTGAAAGAAGTCATCTGTCATACGAGGGCTGTGTTTACAGCCTCACTTCTCGCTACGTATTCTCTGACAAACGTGTACAATTTACACAAACCATGGCAGTTATTTGTATCTGTGTCTACTATATTTGTTCTCCTTTTGTTGGGCTTTTGACAAGCGCTTGTATATTTACAGTGTTAAATAATGTTAATGCTCCATAGAAAAGGTGTGCATGCACAATTTGATGTTAGACCATCGCAACCAGTTGAACTGTGATACATGCAGGACACATTCCACTCACTTGCTACCTTTAGCAGGTGAAAACCACTGAATCTGAACATTCAGGTGTCATTTCTATAGCCCAGGAGAGTTTAGGATAGTCAGAAAATGCAGGGACGGAATTTAATGTACATCTATAGTCTGAATTATTTAGTTATTACTAGTTAATTAATAGTTAGATCATGAGCAACTAGTGGAACGGGGCCACATGTGGCCCTCAATCTAATTCTGTGCAACTCCCAAAATAAATGAAAATTACAGAATAATACACAAAATGACTACAGAAATACACAAAAATGACTCCAAAAACACAATATGTCAACAGAAATGCTCCAAATGACTCACAAAACAAACAAGAGTACAACAAAAATACACAGAATGACTCCAAAAACATACATTATGACAACACAAATACATAAAAGGATAATTAAATATACAAAACAACATCAGAAATACACAAAAATGACCCAAAAACAAAATCTGACAAGAGAAATGCTCAAAATTACTCACAAAACACACAAGACGACAACAAAAACAAATAAAATGGTTCCAAAAACACAGAACATTTCTAAATGAAACCCAGTAAATAAAAACCAACACGGACAAAATGAGAATAGACAACAAACACAAATGAATAAAATTAATTCTAAAACACAAACCAAGTACACACAAAATGAAAAAGAAACAAAATGACAGAAAAATATACCCGAATGACTAAAAATACAAAACAACAACAAACACCTTTGTTTTTTCCTGTATTAATGCTAAGATATTGGTCACTTTTTGTGGCTCCTGAGGGGTATTCCAGAAAGGAGGCTCAACAAACTCTGAGTTTATCCATAAACTCTGGGTCAACATAACCCGCGATGGGAAACTCTGGGTATCTGATTCCATTACAGCTGGTATGAAGTGGGTCAATCCACTCTGACTATGTAAACTTTAGGTTACTTATGTGCACGAGAGCGATAAAAAGCCATCATCAATTGAGCAAAGATAACATGAGCTACCATGGCAACCACCCAGACAAGAGTGATTTATTCACCCCGATGGGTGAAATAAGCAGGTGTTTATAGAGGAATATGAGCCTGTTCTAAAGGTGCGTTCACACAGAACGCCACTTCAGCTACTATAGTCGTTTAAATCGCCCGCGATAAGTCGCGCTTTTTGGTTGCTTCATCACTTCATCGCTCCGGTGACGTGACGACCGGGGAATAATATGAATAGTATGTGCGGAGCCGGGGCAGCAGCACTGAGAGGGCTGCTGCAAAGAGAGGGCTGATCAATTCTTCTACAGCTGTACGTTTTCATAGACAGCTCCACCTGTACTTACAGTTTAAATGATCAACTTACAGAATTACTAATGGATGAATTCACTCAAAATATAATTAGTATTTAAAAGGTGTTTTCAACTAGTATTCCACTTTCATTTCACTAGGAAGGATTTGGCGTGGAGGAGAATCAGAGCTGAGGTGGTAGTAGCAGGTAACAGTTCTCTCTGTAGTTTTCATCTTTGAAAGTCGGCACTGAGCTAGGATAGCATTAGCCGCTAATCACACCGGCTTTTATTCACTGGTGGTTTATGTTTATGAGAGGAAAAAAAGGAGCGCAGCTCCTCGCTTCAGCAGGCAGTGAAACTCACCGAGTTGGATGTGTCGCTGGTGGGCGGGGCTTTGCTTTCTGCGGACCCTGCGATACGTTTTGTGCGGCAGATGCGTAAGGTGCCACAGAAGATGCATTTGGTGTGAACGCAGCATTAGACAAAACCTGCCAGCGAGCAGGTTCAGTTCACAGAGAATGTTACCATGGTGACATACTCACTTTCAGGAATGGGATGAGCCCGAACATAATGAATTTCTGGAATAGCCCTCTGCTGTAATAAAAGTTATCCATCTCTGAGTTTGACTAATTATACACTGGTCACAAATCAATAATGATTTTACTCGTGTAGAGATACTTTGACACACATCTAAATAAAAAAGCCTACCCTATGTTACATTATATAATCACTGCTTCTCTGCTACTGTACATACTTACAGGACAGTAATTGGCTTTTGACAGTAAGATTTTAACTCTCCGAGACTATAGAAACATGAAACCAAAAAGAGTGAAAGCTTTACACAGTTGTGGGTGTGGGTCTGTAAAAAGATTGTGATTAATGTGGGCCAGCATGGACTTACGTCGAGAAGTCTAGTCTATCAGGCATTAGAGACAGAAAATGTTATATAGCATATTAAACATTATGAACATCACACACACAAGTTATTTGCAACAAGCACAACATTACTTTTTTTTTTTTTAATGAAGTGTAAATAGAGAGAAGGGATAGTGAGTAATGGAGTGTGAAGCTGTTAGAAGTAGAAAGAGAAGGAAGTGTGGCGTGTGAAGCAATTTGCAGCCCAAGGAGGGTTTTGTTAATCTAATCACTAACACGACTCCAGTAGCGTATACACAACTGTTTTCTGTTTTCTGCTTGGTTGATAGATGAGGCACTGTATATGTCTTTTAAATGTAATGACATCTTGTTGGTTACTTGTAATCATGTTTAAAGGGCCAGTAAGTCCAGTAAAATGGATCAATAATAAAAACATGCATAACTACGCCTGAAATGAGTCCACTTACTGTATTCCAGAGGAGATGAGGGACACGCTGACCACCACCAAGTCCAGGATGTTGAAGTAGTTCCGACAGAACGAGCCTTTATGCAGGAAGGCTCCGTACGCCGTCATCTGTCAGGGTCAAAGTTAATACCTCAGATCACATTCTCAAATCAACACAAAGCTGAGACGTGACCCAACACTAAACAGATGCTGACGCCGTCTTTGTCTTTCACCTCTGTTGTACAATCAAGGACTCAAGGCAATATCATGCTTTGACTTCAAGGTTCGCTAAGAACAGAATAAGATGGGTTTATTTTCCTAAATGCACTTAAAGTTATTTGAAAAGCAAAGGTAGTAGATCCATCCATTTAGCTGTGACCTGACTTCAAGGTCAAACCATGGACAGGATCTGATGTCATCATACTTTGGGTTTTCAATTTGTTGTCTTTGAGTCATTCTACCTTGACTCGATGTAGAAAGATAGATCGTTTCTAACATTGGTTTGCGCAGTTTTCTTATAGTCAGATTAGTTTGAACACATGTTGGCATTAAGTTTAGGTGTGTTTGTCTATTACACCTCACACAGACATTTTTTTCTTCTTCTAGAACTGGTTTTTGATCGTTTTTGTTTAGCCAGATTTTTATACTGCATTTTATTTCAACAAGATTGATATTTGAGGAAGTGAAAGTATAGAATACAGTTGATTCGGAATGTGTGTTTTGTTTTAGTTTTAAACAAAGAATATTAATTAAAAAAATGTAAACAATACATTTTTAATCAGTATTTTGTTTTTATCAAACTCATTTTAGTTCAGGGGCCAAATACGGAGCAGTTCGATCACAAGTGTTCCGCAAGAAAACCAAAAATTTCAACATTAATGTGCCCAAATTTGCAATTCCAGTTATTAATTAAACAAAGTATGGAAAGCATCAACAATATCTAAGCAATGACCAATTTTGTATTTCATTTGGGGAGATTTTCTGGAATCATTTATATTTCTTTTTTTTAATAACTCTTTTTATCAGAAGCAGTTTCACAGGTAACAATACAACACTGTGTAATGCAGAAGAAAAGAAGAAGAAAAAAAAGAGAACTTCCTTGTTTTTTGGTTTTTTCCCTCCCTCCCACCCTCCCTTAACACCCCGATGAGAGCAGTTATCAGTGCGTAATTTATAGTTCTGCCAACAAAATTTTACAAGTGAATATTTTGGTAATTTACACAATGTTTCATGTTTTCTCTGTCATTTTCACTTTCTCCTGCGGGCCGAATCGAATGCTCTGAAGGGCCTTATTTGGCCCCCGGGCATTGAGTTTGACACGTGTACTAGGCATTTCAAGGGACCCCATTTAAATTCCAAGCGACCCCACATGGGGTCACGACCCCAAAGTTGAAAAACCCTGTCCTAAAAACTCTGAAATGTTAGTTATTATTTATCCGTCTAGTAGCCTACAGTTAGTAGCCCATTTCTAATACAACTGGATCATAACACAGTAAAGCGGGGCAGTGGTGGCTTAGTGGTTAATGAAGTGGTTACAGCTTGTAACCAGAAGGTTGCAGGTTCAAATCCACTGTGGGCCATCACTGTGGGACCTTGAGCAAGTCCCCTAGACCTAATTGCATCCAGGCACTCTCTTGAAAAAGAGATTATTAATCTCATGAGACTTTCCTGGTTAAATAAAGGTTAAAAGGAATAAATAAGATACTGTGATAATCTCCATTTATTGCAACTATATTAAACCAGCTTTTTCCTTGAAGTTGGTTTCTAGTGGAAGGTTTTGCTGCATCCATAGAGCCCAAACTTTCTATAAATTGGAAAAAAGGCAAAATATTTCCTTTTGCCTTACATTATTAATAGTGGTATTGCTTCTAACCCCTGTTCATATTGTATAAATCAAATTCTTTCATGAATGATTGCAGGAAATGAAAGACCCTACACTGAAGATTTTTTAATTTTAATTTTTAAACTTCCCTTAAGTCCTTATTTAAATATGTTAAAGGCCATACTTTCCTTTGTTAATATGCATGTACATTGGGTGCTACCTTCAGAATAATCTCTATGGTGAAAAGTCCAGTGAAGACGTGATCTGCATAGCCCAGGATCTGAAAACACAACAACAAATAGTATGTATTAGACTTGAATTATTTGTGTTTTTTAAAGAAAAGTATAAAAGTATAAACAATATAAAGATATGAAGAGTTAGATGTTATGTTTTCCAAAATGACAGACTCTCTACATTCCCTCAATCTAAGTTTTACTGCAGATAAATACAACAAATGGTGAATTTCCCCTGGGGTGAGAGATGAACTGATGATGAACTGTACTAGTCTGAAATGACCCCCCAATTTAATAAAATAATACTGCAGAGGTTCAGATCTAAAGATAAAGATATCAACGAAGGCTAAAATAAACCTTATCTTCTATATTCATAAATAATTCATCCAAAGGTTAATTTGGGATGTACTAATAATACTGTAGGTTAAACTAAGAAATAAAAAAAAGTATTAGTTCAAAGAGATTTCTATCAGTTACTGAGAAACAATAAAAGCACACAAAGCACACGCACGCACACACGCGCGCGTGCACACACACACACACACACACACACACACACACACACACACACACACACACACACACACACACATTTAGTCCATCTGAAACCTGTAATTAAAGTAGGGTTACAAAGAACGGGAAAAATATTGAGTAAATAAGTAGGTTTCCACGTTTAAACACAGGAATTTGGAAAATATTCAAAGATGTAAACTTTATATAACAATTATTTATAGGAATTAACCAGAAATCGGGAGTAATTTTAGATAACTGTATCATATCCAAACATAAATATTAGAATTTATTAAAAATTTCAACTAGGGTTGCAAAATTGTGGGAATTTTCCATGGGAAAAAAAAAAAAAAACAGGAAAAAATTTCTAAATTGAAGGTTAAGCCTTAACAGTATATGTTAAAAAAATATATTGCAGAAATTTTTAAAATAACAAAAAATACAGCCATATTTTACTGTAAGGAATAATAAGTTGACTTTTATTTTAAGAAAATATGCAAACTTGTTGCCTTAGAAAACAAATTTATGTCGACTTAGATCATTTACATTTGACAAACGTACAAGCATTTATTTTTTAAAGTAAAGTAAACTTTTGATTCTTTACAGTGTAGATAATTTCAAGTAATAATTCCCATAAAAAGTTTACATTTTTGAATATTCTGCAAATTCCCATGCTTGAGATCTTGTGGAAATTTTACAGAAATTTTCCACTCTTTTGCAACCCAAAAATAAACTGTATTAGAACACTGATAACCAACATAGCAAGAAATAAGTGTTATATCTTAACTGCTAAGAGTTGGTTAAAAATGTCATATTGTTCTTGTGACATTGATAAACTTTAGAAAATTAGAACAAAGCTTGATAACTTTGATTTCTCTGTATACAACGCTATCAGTTTTAATGCGTTTTATTAGAACAAATGTGCATGGGCAGCAAATGATGACCAAAGGCTTTATATAGTAAATTAATACATTCAACATACAACGTGTTCACAATTAGTAGTAGCTGGAGCACTACCTGGTTTCTGAAAGAGTCGTTTTTTACTGGATCTTCTGCTGCGAGGCTGATGCTGCTGAGCAGGATGAAGAAGAGGATGAGGTTGGTGAATATGTTGTGGTTGACAATCTTATGGCACAGAACCCTGAATCTGTGAACCAAAGTGATGGAGAGAGATAAAGTAAGTGAATGATTATCTGTGAAAAGAGCTGATTAGGATGGAGAAGTGCACACTTGTTGGTGTGGCTGAAGACGAAGAAAGCTCGGGCCTCGGGCATGGGAACAGCTTTCTCTTTGAGCTGCATGTCAGAGAGGGGGCGTGGCCTAGGGCCCACGGGCATCTCTGGCTCATCCTCCTCCTCATCTCCTGGAGTGAAGACATTTACAGAAAGTTTAGAACAGGAGTGTCAAACTCATTTTAGTTCAGGGACCAAATACGGAGCAATTTGATTTCAAGAGGGGCAGTATTTTGGCGAGAAAACAAGTAATTTCACCATTATTGTGGCTCTAGTTTGTACTTCTACATATACATTAAATACAAAATATATATATCCAAGCAATAAGGGACAGTAATCAGTGCCAACAGGGTCTTTACTTTACATTTCCAAGATTTTGTGACAATTTTTTATTTCATTAAGGGAAATATTATGTCATCATTTGAGAAAAAAATGTGAGCCCCTGCAATTATTGAGTTGGCAGTGTCTATCTGTACGATTGCCGTATCAATATCCCCTCATTGGCCAATTTAGGTCACGTGATAGGTCAGTCATTGGACAGTTCAGGTCGCGTGACTAAGAATAAACCTTAACGTAAACCTAACTCTCACAATAAAAAATGTTGCGATATTGGGTTATAACCCAACCCTAACCCGAACCCTAAAACTAAACCTAAAACGCTACGTGCGTGTACTTCGGTAAACGTACCAATAGCACCGGGGGTTGTCCGTACAGCAACCATACTTTCTATTGAGTTTCATTTACACAATGATTCATGTTTTCTCTGTGATTTAGATTTTCTCCTGCAGCCCGAATTGGATGCTCCAAAGGGCCAAATATGGACGTGTTTTAGGACAATATAAACACCAACATGTTGCACCGTAAGCACCTTAAATCCATCTAATCAAATATACAGTTATTTTCAGGACATAATACTTGTAAAACTCATGTTATGACATGTTTTAGGTCAATAATAAAGGAAAACTTTTTAAATAATGTCATAACTCTTTGAAGTGAAAGTAGAAACTTATTTTGATCATGACTTTAATCAATTTTAAACCATTTCTTTTTTTTCCATGATTGCTTTTTAAAGGTGTAGTTTTCACACAGTGTGTTTAATATTTCTAAATATTGTATGTCTGATAAGTTAACCTGTATTTTGTAGCTTAATAATTACAAAAAGTTAAAAGATTAGCTACTGACAGCTCCAGCTTTAAAACAAACCCACTCAAAGTGTGTTTGTTATTGGTTTAATGCGCTTTGCACTAGTTACACCTTCACATACACAACTCAAATAGAGGTTTGTATGGTTGGATCAGTCACTTTATAATGACTGAATGAAGAAAACAATATTTTTACCGGCCTTTATTTATTTGTGTTTATTTGTTTGTTTGTTAGCAGGATTACATCAAAAGTACTTTATGGATTTTGACACTTTTTACCCAAAGATAGACCTCATTCCATGGAAGATTCCATACACTTTGGAGGGGAACCAGATCAATATACTGATTCTGGATCAGTTTAAAAAATATTTCATATCATTAGCAAGATTTAAAACCATTCACATCTTGGTTCGTAATTGACCGATCTCTATTAAATGTGACGCAGTTATGTCAATTACTCAAACCAAGTTTAATCTGGATCAAATACGGATTGCGTATTTCATCGCAATTTTTCGAAAAAATGTGAGTGCCCATTAGGGATGTAACGATTCACTCAACACCCGATACGATTCGATTCACGATACTGGGTTCCGATACGATTCTCCTCATCATTTATTTTACAAAATGGGACTGTAAACAAATGATGATTGAAAAATATTCCTTTATTTTTTAATTAGAAAATACTGTACTATTTTATTTTTATTTTTCATTGTCAAAAGAATCCCTTGATAAACTATTCGAAACAATGCAAATTAACTAAAAATAAATCTTGAAGGAAATAAATAAAGGAATAATACAAATGAAGAAGAAGCCTATTAATTTAAATTCTGGTTCTATAGTAAACAATGCAAAACTGCATAATAGTTTTTTTTCTTTATAAAAGTGCAACTGAAAATGTATTTTGTGTCTTAACAATTGGGCTTTAAAAAAAAAAACAGTGCACTGTATTTACGTCAGATATTTGTTTGGACCAGCAGAGGGCGCTGGTAACTCAGTGGTCGGTTGGCATGCAGCTACTCTGTGCAGTGAAGAAAAGATGATATGCTAGCAGACAGAGCTAATAAAAAAACGTGATTTTTTACAGATATTCACGTAATATTACAGATATTCTTTCGGTGCTAAAGGGGTAAGGAATCATTTATGAACATGTTTAAGAGTAGAAGGTGGCCAGAAAGAAAGTAGTAGCAGATTCCGCCCGCTGCCAACACTTCTGGATACCTCTGCTGTTTAAAAAAAGCACTGCGATTAAATTTTCAGAAAATCGATATGAACCGTGATACCTAAGAATCAATTTTTAACTGCCATACGATTAATCGTTACATCCCTAGTGCCCATACATTCGGACCTATTGTATTATTATCAACCCTCGGTACTATTGGTACGTTTACCAAAGAACACGTACGTAGTGTCTTAGGGTTAGGTTTTAACCCAATATCGCAACACTTTTTAGGGTTAGAGTTAGGGTTAGGTTTATGTTTAGGTTTAGGCTTAGTCATGTGACCTAAACTGGCCAATGAGGGGCGCTGCGTACGGATAGAATGTCGGTATATTGATACGATAACCGCACGGATAGCCACTGCCTATTATTCATGAGGATATACATTTCTCACAAGCCATTAAAGTGTTAATGATCATGGTACCATGACTGGTATAACAGCAAATATCTGACAACGCCGAGATTTGACTAATGGCGGATGTTTGTGCTCTTGTTCCTCAATGCATTAGGATAACTTTGTGTTACCTATGTAATCGTTTGCAGGATATGGATTCTTCTCTTTGGTCTCATCACCACAGCAGTCATCCATGTTGATCTACAAAATAAAAAGCAATCATAATAACTCACCCTTTCAATGTAAAAACAACCTTCTCTTTATGCGTTGAAGAGTTTCTACCTTTGTTGCGATGTTGGTTTCTCCATCAGATGTTATGGACTTCAGCTCTATCTTCTCCTTTTTCTCCTCTTTCAGAGGTGGCTTTTCATTTTCATGGCGCTTCTCTGGAGTGGCGAGTCTGGCAGATGAAATGTAACACATCTTTAACATCATCAGTAATAAAAACTGGGGCTAAATTACACATTTACCTTTCACATCAATACATGTTAAAGACACCAGGATTTGTCTCACTGATGGGAATATTAGTCGAGCTATGAACTCATATCATTGATGCTGACAAATCAGATTTTGCCACAAGAAGCTAAAAATACCCCGAAAAATTGATTTTGAGAAAAGGCCAAAACGGAAAATGTCAGCTTGTCCCTTAAAAGAAAAAAATAATATGCTTACATTCCACTTGTTAAGCAATCGTGCGGGTCTGATTTCAAGGTTTTAGTATCAGCATCCTGAAATAAATTGGTGTATCAATGACTTTTTGCGATGTTGTAATAAAAACGCCCTCCGGGTGTTGTTGAGATTTGTCCTCATGTCTCCGGTTCCCAATTTCTGTGTTACCTGGCAAGTTTCTTCCTCTCCTTTTCTTCCTCTTCCTCCTTCTGTGCTGATGTCAGGCTTTCTGCATCTGCCAGGTTGTCTACAGCGATGGCCAAGAAGACATTCAGGAGGATATCTGATCAGACGAGTGATGTTAAGGATCAGATCAAGGTGAAAAAAAAATCTAGTTTGCTAATGTGAAAGACATCAAATATTCTAGTGCTTGTGTAACAATTTAAATTTAATTTATTACAAAATAAAAATGTTTTTTTTTTGGCAGTGCTGGCTGGTAGTAACTTGGTTAAGGATACAGTTTCCGCAGATGAAAAGGATGATGAAGTAGATGCAGACCAGCATGCCAGGAAAAGAAGGACCTCCGTAGGCCATGATGCCATCATACATCACAGAGTTCCAATCTTCTCCTGTTAGGATCTGTGAAGACAGGATGCTCATGAGTTTATAGTTTAATCTGCATTAAATACTGTTAAAAAATAATAATAATAATGCATTGGATCTTATATTGTGCTTTATCATAAACACTCAAAGCACTTTACAGAATTGAAAAGTGTTTATTATTATTGTTTAGAAACTGTCATTCAACAGTTAAAAATCATATTACACACACGTATATATGTATAAAACTCAAAACCCATCTCTACTAATCTGCATATTCTCTGCAATTCATTGTTTCATCTCATTCCATAATGTCTCATTGCACTTTTTTCTTTTCTTGTTTTTTTTTGTATTATTCTGTTTTATAATGTATTGCACTGTTTTTATTATTTAGATTGTATTGCAAAGAAATGGGCTGAAAGGTAACTTTAAATAAAACAAATTAATATTATTATTTGTTAATTTATTTATTTCATTTATATATTTTTTCCACCTTGTCTGCACCTGCTGTCAAAGGTCAAGGCTTCATGTCGTGCAATTTTTTTTAATGACAGCTATGCATGTTTTATTATTGCAATGAAATTAACACATTTATTTTATTGCATAATTGTGACAGTGTTACACCTTTGTGAGGGGGAAAGGAACAAAGGCGAGGGAGTTAGGGTGGGACAATGGAAGGAGTGGGGAGAGTCAGCCGACTCAACTGCTAATATTACATTCAATTCAATCTAGAATCATACATTATAAACATTTCTGGAGCAAAATTTAAGGATCACTTTTTAAAAGACAAAAGTGGATTTTTTTTTTTTTTTAACTTCAAACTGCAAACAGAGGCAGGAGTCCATACCTGAAACACTGTTAGCAGGGACTGGGGGAAGTTGTCAAAGGTGCTGCGTCGGGTCTCGTCAAAGTTGAATTTGCCCCCAAAGAGCTGCATGCCCAGAAGGGAGAAGATGATGATGAAGAGGAAGAGCAGGAGCAGCAGGGAAGCGATAGAGCGAACTGAGTTGAGCAGAGATGCCACGAGGTTGGACAGAGAATTCCAGTATCTGTGGGAGAGAAGTTGATATTATTTTAAAAAAACAAACAAACATACAAAAAGAATCATGTCACAAAATGCTCAGATCAGCTTCACTTGTTTTGAAAAGGGGATGTTTGATTGAGTATGACTAGTGTGCCCAATGTGCATACTTCAAAAATGTCCTGATATAGTGTAAATCCTGGTATTTCCTGCGCACTTAATCTTTTCATACTATCTAATGCAGGGGTCACCAACCTTTCTGAAACTCTGAGCTACTTCATAGGTCATTACACTGGCTCCCAGTCAGCCTCAGAATAGACTTTAAAGTTCTGCTGCTGGAGTATAAATCTGTGAATGGGTTTGGTCCAGAATACATCAGTGAGATGTTAGTCAGGTATGAACCCAACAGGTCTCTCAGATCTATGGACACAGGTCAGATAGTGGAGCCCAGAGTTCACAGTAAACATGGTGATGCTGCTTTTAGTTGTTATGTTGCAAAGAAGTGGAACAAACTGCCAACAGAGCTGAAGTCAGCATCCAATGTGAACATTTTTAAATCAAAGTTAAAGGCACTTTTTTTCTCTACTGCATATGATTGAGAGAGAGATTTTTGGTCATGTTGTTGATGTAATGTGTTTGTTGATGATTTGAATTGATCTTACTGATGATTTTAAATGTTCTTATTGATTTTAAACAATTGAATGTTTTATCATGTAAAGCACACTGAGTTGCAAATGTATTTGTATAGCGCATTTCATACGCTATACAAATAAATTTGCCTTGCCTTGCCTTGCCTATAGTCTGAAGGGCTACCAGTTTGAAAATAGTTTTTTATACACTAAGGGCTCTATTCTCCCATGCGCGTAAAAAGCCACGCACCGGCGCTGTTTTTAGCTGTGCGCTATTCTCATCCCGTTACGCACTGTGGGTAGAGCAGCCCTGAAATGTGGGTGTTTCCATTCAAATCTGCCCTTGCACGCATTCTCCGGTGTGCGTAAGTCCTTTTCCTCTTACGCGCTTCTAACCCTGGAATAAGTGCAGCGCCCCGATAAGGTGAAACATTATATTGCACTAGAAATATGGACTTAGTTACATTTAAAGCCACACGGACTCGCAGCAGCAGCTGTGATCACTCAGCTGCTGCTGCACGAATAATTAAAACTCTGACAGACGCAGACTTCTGTCCACGTTGGTCACAGTGATTCAACTATTTTCATACTATGTCCAACGTAAAGTCACAGTTTGATCCACTACAGAGTGAAACAAACTGTCATATGCAATGAGGATGGACCACAAACTGTTCCCACACATA
This sequence comes from Gouania willdenowi, assembly GCF_900634775.1. Classification (NCBI taxonomy): domain Eukaryota; kingdom Metazoa; phylum Chordata; class Actinopteri; order Blenniiformes; family Gobiesocidae; genus Gouania; species Gouania willdenowi. The sequence continues at coordinate 11,585,996 of NC_041049.1, forward strand.
TTTTAATGAGGCTCAGCTCAGGTCACTTTAAACAATTTACGGTATATTTAAAACTGCGTATTATAGAAAACCATCATGTTCCTAGCTACTCACAAATAACTTTTGACTAATCGTGTAACATGGAACATTTGTAAAATGTAACAATTATCATATTTTATGAAAATCCACCTTGCGTTTTTAAAAGTATGTTTTATATACTGTATGACCATTGACCATTGAACAAATTTGCAGCGCTTAAACACATTTGTCACAATGTTTCAGTGAAAATAAACATTTAAAGATGGTTAATTAAATGCTAAAACGTTACCACGTGCAGCAGTATTTAACTCCATTGAGTACTTTGCGAGTTTGAATCCTAGAAAGTAAATGCAATACAATTTTGGAGCTCATTGGTGAGGGTACCTCACATGGTCCATGCAGGCTACCTGGTGCCCGCAGAAACTAAAAACTATGCAAATGTGTAAAACTATCCAAATGTGCGGAATAAATAAAGAAGATACATTGTTATCACCGTCATAGTATGGTGCACCAGTTGTAAAGTTGCGCATACTAAAATAAACAGCAACCTTTAACAACAAACCAAGTTTTTTATGTTACTTTTGACCAGATTTACAGCAATATTTGTAAAATTTGTGATGTTTTTTTTTCTTGTAATAATGTCAATCTAAATGTTAAATCTAAATCTACAAGTTAAATGTTAAACCTACGTAAATGTCATGGCTGAAACTAAAAATGTAGCTAATATTGCAAATTCACCGTTTAGATTTAGCATTTAACATTTAGATTTAGATTTAACATTTACATTTAACTTTTGGATTTAGATTTAATGTAACGTTTAGATCGAGCATTTATATTTAGATTTAACATTCATATTTATATTTGCATTATATTTTCAAGAGAAAAAAAAAATGGTAACCCCTGATCTAATGTGAACGCACTACATAATAATTCTGACCTCAGATTAGGATGAGTAGTACGTTAGTATGCCATTTCAAACACAGCCAACCACTGTTAAAACCAACAAACCTGGTTATTTTGAAGATTCTAAGCAGGCGCACACATCGTAAAACAGAAATTCCAAGAGGGGACATGATCTTCGTTTCCACCAAGATGGTCTCAAGAATTCCTCCGCACACAACAAAGCTGTCGAATCGATTGAAGAGTGACACAAAGTACGCCTGTGGAGGGGAAGTGCAGAGGATGAATGTCACCTTACAATTGTGGGTTCACCAGCCCTTCCTGCATTTCAATGAAGCCATTTTACACATCATTTATTTCCCTACCTGTAGACCCAGGCTGTACATCTTCAGGAGCATTTCACCAGTGAAAAGAGCGAGCAAAACCTTATTGGCTATATCTGCAGAGAAATGAGTTTTTATTGTTGTTGTGCAAATGTGTAGAAAAAATAAAGAAGATACATCACTGTATCACTGTCATAATATGGGGCACCGGTTGTAAAGTTACGCATGCTAAAATAAACAGCAACTTTTTTGCAACATTTAACAACAAAACCACGCTTTTTATGTTACTTTTGACCAGATTTACAACAATATTTGTGAAATTTGTTTTTTTTTCTCGTAGAAATACGTCAATGTTAAATCTAAATGTTACAATTAAATCTTAATGGTGAATCTACATGTTACAATTAAATCTTAATGGTGAATCTACATGTTACAATTAAATCTTAATGGTGACTCTAATTGCTAAATGTTAAATCTAAATGTTAGATCTATGTTAAATTTTAAATCAAAATGTTAAATCTAAATCAACAAGTTAAATGTTAAACCTACATAAATGTCAGGGGTGAAACTAAAAATTTAGCTAATACGCAAATTCACCGTTTAGATTTAGTATTTAACATTTAGGTTTGGATTTAACATTTACATTTAACTTTTGGATTTCGATTTAACATTTACATTTAACATTTGGATTTAGATTTAATTTAATATTTAGATCTAACATTTAGCATTTAGATTTAGATTTAACATTCATATTTATAAATACATTATATTTTTACGAGAAAAAATATCACGTTTCACAAATATTGCTGTAAATCTGGTCAAAAGTAACATAACAAAAATTCACATACGTTTTGTAAAAGTGGTTTGTTGTTAAATGTTGCAAAAAAAAGTTGCTGTTTATTTTAGTATGCACAACTTTACAATCTGCGCCCCATATCAGAGGCTCTCCTTCAAGGAGAGTAAATACCTTGTATGTCGGTTAGCCACTGCGGCTGCTGGTGATGTTCAGAGGCGATGGTCAGAGTGTTGAGGAAAACCAGAAAGATGACCAGCCAATAGAAAACCTGGGACTTGACTGCTGCCCGACACTTTCTTCTACACAGCCTGTTCCACCTCCGAGAGTATCGACTGAGAGAGAAGCACATATTAAGAGATTGAAAGGTGAAGAAAGGTGGTGTTTAGATTGAGTGGAGAGGTAGAAGGGAAGCGCTGCATATAGAGAATAAGTGGAGAGATAAACGAAACGAGAATACAAAGGCAGGGGTTGAAAATCGAAGAGCCAGAGTAGAGAGTTAAGAGTACGAGAAGGTGAAAGAGTTCAGTGGACAAGATAAATGAATGATGAAGTGAATAGAAGTGAAATAACAAACAGCAGAAGAAAAGGAAAAGGAAGATGACCTGTTTGTCTTTTGATAGAATAGTAACATGAGGCCCTCCCCCCTCAACCAGAAGGGTGGCAGGTATATTAAAGCTGAGCTGTGGAAGGCATCATCCATTTTACAGGTTATACAACCAAACAAAACACTGATAGGCAGAACAAATATCTAACATCTGTTCATTATAAGAAACACAAATATGTGGGGTGGGCTCCCCGGGGCCTCCTGGAGATACTGTGCGGTGTGAACACTCGTGCTAGGTACCTATTTTCTTGTTTTCTTGTGTGGGTTTTTGAAATGCTGCAATGCCGACATGTGCAACATTGGGGAGGAAGGCTGACGGTGCGAGGCGCTACGTTAGATGGACGTACGGAGGTGCGGCTTGTATTGTCTAGCCTGGCGGGTCTGCATCGGGCTTGGTTTGCCAGATGCGTTGTCGGCGTGTTTTATCCTTATGGGGGCCATTTCTTATCACACGCAGACTGGTGTGGGGCGTTGCCCTGGCACTTGCGAGACCTGGCAGGTGGTGGATTTTTGGTCACTCTCATATTTCCTAAATATTTGTTTTAAAGTTCCTCCTTGTGCTATAATTAAGTTTAACCAGTTCAAATGAGAATTTCCTTTAAAACGTATACACTGTAAACACAGTGATCTAAAATAAAAACAGCATTTTAAAGACCAACTGTATTACACTGGACATGTTTGTGCAATTTTAAGTGAACATCAGATACTCCTTAACAACCTGTCAACTCAACGTCTTCACTTTGAGTGAGCGAAAGATGATTTCGAATCACAGCGGCTTCTGTTGATGATGCTCACACTGAGCGACACAGGAGAGACGATACACAGCACAACATAAGCAGACATGCATCCCTGAAAGGTTTGTCAATTAAAGTATGTGATTGTGGTACATGTCGTCTATTAGTAGTCCCCCATTTATAACAATCTATATTATACTTGTTTTCAGATTGACATGTTATTTCCCTTCATTAGTTCCACTTAGCCTCTAATAACAACAGGCTTTAACACATTTATTTTTAACTATTGCCAAGTTTCATTTCATGTTCAAATCTTTGGTAAACATGAACCCAGATATTGTCTATTTTGGTTTCACTGACATCTATTATGTCATCTTCTATACCCCCACTATCACCTACAGCAGTGGTCTGCAACTATATCTGCTTGTGGGGTTTTTTATTTTCACACATAAAGATATTCCTCATACATATGGAACAGTTTTGAAAATTAAGTTTATATTACTGATAAAAGCACATTTAGTCTTTGTATATTATGCATAGTTTTAGTTTATTAGTGCATATAAATCCTAAGTCAAATGTAACCACTTGACAGTTGTTGTATTCAAAGTTTTTAAACAATTTGTCTAATGTCTACGTATTTAAATTGTCTATTTGAGTTCCCAGTTCACCATTTGTCCACAGAGACACAAAGACCACACGATTAAGACAGCAGTAGAGACATCGGAGCAGGTGAGGTCACAGACTATGATAAACAACGAGTACTAACCTGAACTTGGATTTGGAGATCCTAATTCTGGAACACAGAGAACAGAATGGATTATACATACACACAAAAGACACATAAAGACAGGTACACGTGAAAGGGGTGATTTGAGAGGGATAGAGACCAAACGCTTCCCTCAATCTCACAAATGCATTGGCAACACGTTTGTTGACCAATTGCATTTTTATATTGATTTTATATTTTTGACCAAATTTGGGCATATTTGTCTGATTTTTATTGACACAAATCACCCTCATGTCAACGGAGATACAGTGGCATCCAGTCAAAAGTGAACGTGTTCACACACATTTTTATAATCGGATGTACAATTCTAAAAATGTTAGGAAAGTCTGTTGATTGTTCACCACTGTAACATTAAAAGGCACATAACACTGAACTGAGGACGAGAAAAATTGGAAGACGCTTCTTCAAAGTGAGCTGGCTTTTTATTCTCAACCTATGCTGTCAATAGCTGATCAGAGTTTAATGCTATTTCATTATTGCAACTTTGACTTGTTGATGGTTTTGGTAGAGAGCAGGGCGACGACTGACTGGATGCTAATCAAAGTTGACGCAGAGCCTCTCCTAAAATGTCTCCCGCGATTACAAGAGCAATGTGTACCAAAGCAGCTAAATATCCCAAAGTCTGGTGTTCAAGTGATGCGAAAAAGAAGTGACAAACCCTACAAACCATCTGATGGCTGCTTTTCACTGAAATAAGACCAACAGGTCAGACTAAGGCTGTGTTTGAAATGGCACTATGCACTACAAACTCAATGACTATATACTGTCTACTATGGGTGTGTATTGCCTGGCATCAGGCGATACGATTTGTATCCCAATACATAGGTCACGATACGATCCGATATATCCCGATATTTAAGTATCAGGCAATTATTGCGATTTTTTTTTTTTTTTTACATATATGACTTAAGAAACAACTGATCTGTAAATGTGTACACCTTCATGAGAACATTATGGATGAAATATTTTTTATTGGCATATTTTACACTCAAAACATTGGCTTTAACAGCCATGTGCCAACAACTTAAAATAAAAAATAACTTACAGTCTGCCTGTGGCTGCAGAAAGTTAGTTTCTTTTTTAGATTTTTTTTGAAAAAACACAAGCTGGTCAAAGTGCCCAGGTTTCAGTGCACTTCTTTGTGAAGTTACAATGTAAGATAAATAAATAAATCAATAGGAATGCATTTTGAATCGATCCGAGAATCGCGCGATGTATATTGCGATATTGCGAATCAATTTTTCTTCAACACCCCTACTATCTACTATATACAATAAGAATGGTTAGGAGGATTAGGATGATGACCCACTGAAGTATTCTTCCAAGTTTCCCAAGATGCATTTCAAACCTGCAATGGCAAAAATCTGAAGCACACTGAGGCTAAATACTGTATCTACTTTGATTCGACACCTTTTAAAGTTCTGAAAACATTTTAAGCGAGACAGTGACCAAGTAGAATATCAACATGTGGTCATTTGATCCATAAAACTCACAGAAACACATTTCATGGCGACCCACCATTATGCTACTGACAAAACTTCTGGTTTACTTCAAAACAAGAGCCCTATTTACAAAAGTGTTAAAAAATGAATGGAAGACAAGAAGAGATGCTTTTGTTTTGAAAAGGGGATGTGTGACTTTTAGCTTGAAACTAGTCCCAGGACGATTTTTCATTTTGCTCGCAATACATCCTGGGGCGGTTGAGTAAGACTTGTGTGCCCACTACGTTAGTGAGCGATTCAGAACACAGCCATAATGTAGGCCTCATAGATCAATTAATCAAATGTATTTCTTCCACAAAGCGGAATCATTTATTCAGAAACAATTATCAAAGGTTGAAATTGCTGCTCGTAAGCACGTTTTTGACTTCATCACAAACATTGGGTTTGTTGTCGAAATTGTCATGAGACTTGAACTTTGGAAAAAAATGTGTGCATTGCATTGTGGGATTGGGAATTCCATGCAAAAATGGCACCAAGGAAAAGTTTCATGACAGATTTGGCCAGGATAGCCTAAATCTGTGCTGACACAGCGGAAGGAGAATCTATTGTTTTTCCCGGTTTTGCCGCAACTTATATAAAAAAGGCCTCATGTTATCACGCTTATACTTAAGATTTAGCACAATCTAGCCTTTATAAAGTTCACAATGCATCATGGGGCGGTTGAGTTTGACTAGTGTGGCCACTGTGCATACTTCAAAAAATTCCCGATATACAACTGCCTTTGTTGTTTCATGTACATATATGGCTATTACTCTTTCCATACTATCTAAAGTGAAAGCACTACATACTCATTTTGACGTCAGACTTAGTATAGTATGAGTAGTAAATTTGTATGCTATTTCGAACACTTTCTCGAAAACCACTGGGTTTTAAAATCACAGGTTTTTCCTTTTTAATAGTTAAACATAAATGACATTTGATTTTTACTGTGATCAACTCTTATTTTGAAATGCTTTACAACACAATAACAACTCAGGTTACTTTCGGTGATGGTTTCTCTTGCCTTTTGTTAAGTGAACCAATCGTTTGTTTTGAGTGGTGTCATTCTGACACGATACAAAGAAACACAAAACACAAAGAAAGACAAAATAACAGATGGAGTGAGTACACATAAACACCAGTGCATCAACGCTGTGTAGCTTCTGGCTTCACTGTCCTCCTGGTCAACAGGGCTGGCCACTCAATTTCAACAAGTTGGAGTTGCACTTTGTGCGTGTACGTGTCTGTACTTTGTTCTGCTGTGTTCCCAGTGTCAAACAGTTTTTGTACGTAGGCGTGTTTGCTTGTGTGCACTGAAGGAGGCCTGCCGGGGTCACGGCTCCGACGTGCCCTTGTGTCTCGGAAAGAAAGCGATGCACTTGTTTGAATAATGTAAAAAAAAAGAAGAAGAAGAAAGCAGTGAGGAGAGTGAGTGAGTCAGCTGTTTGTGAGCTCCCACAGGGGAGGGAGAGCTCATCACAGGTAAACGCACAGCGGGTTGAATGATAGAGAGAGATTGGATAACTATTGAACACAAAAAAATGTAGATTACCTTCTTTGATATGGTGTAGAATCATTAAACACGAGAAGTGATGTTAAACAGTCCTTTGTGCCAAAATATGGTAATAACATGAGGTTAACCATTTGAGAGTGGCATGGGAGCTGTGTCTCAGATATGGGAAGTATGTAAATTTGGGATGCATCATCAGCAGTTTTCCTTTAAATCAGTGGGTGTTTTGACCTTCTAAACACTAGACACCCTCATCAAAGGTGGCCAGCTACAGGGTACTCAAGCCTGAGCTTGGGTCCCATGTCAGTGCCTGATCCTTTCAACGCATGTGCAAAACGCGCATGTTTTACAGCAGTTTGTGTACAATTTAAAAAGTTGAAACCCTGCTATTTAAAAATAATTAGTTTGTGCATTCTCAACCTGCTGCCAAGTTTTCCCAAATTATTGGAAATGTATGTTTTGAGTAAATTATGATTTATTTTGGCGTTTATTTTATTTTCTGTTTGGTTTCTGTCAATGTTGTGCATTTGTGTTTCGATCCGTTTTTGTATATATCATCTTGCTGTGATTTTTACTTTTTGTCTTTCTTTTTTTTAAGGGGAAGTATTATGAAAAAATCACTTTATAATGGTTTTGCTCCAGTGATGTACATTCTTTTAGCCTCATTCAGAGGGCGAACATTGAAAAAGTTCTGTTTCTTCCCTCCCTTGTTATTCCACATTTTGTAAAAAGTCAACTTCGAATGGGCGAGTTGGAATTTTTTCGAGTTGTGACGTCACAATCCTGACTCCTCCCACCCAATAAGAATGTGAGCTCCTTCCTCTCAAACTACCTCACAATTAAAACAAACATAGCGACGGTAGGTTGATATTACAGTTAATATCTTTACGTTCAGTATATAGATAATCCAGTATATACAGTAGATAAACGGAAGAGCGCTCACAGCAGTTTCACTTTTAGTAGCCGTTATACCGCCATGTAATCACCTTTATGAGATGATCTGACGTGTTTGTGGACCAATGGTACGCAGCGGTCGAACAAAACAACGAACTATCATCTTAAATGGGCTACGGCCAGAAAAGGTGAAGAGGAGAAGAAAGCGACAAGCAGCTCATGTGAGTGTCTGAAACAGCTGACTCAGCTGATAGTTGAGAGTTTACTTTCCTGCCACGCAGAGAGAGTGATTACAACAAGTTCCATTTTATAGTAGGCGTTATACTACCTCGTATCGCCTCTACGGGATGATCTGTCGTGTTTGTGACCCAATGCGGCGCAGCGGTTGGACCAAACAATGGACTATTGTCTTAAATTGACTATTTCTGTGAGCGGAGAAGGAAGACTGTTCATGATTTACTGCTGCTGCTGCTGCTCTGATAAACACACGCTGGAGCAGCGTAATACTGGACCTTTAAATTAACAATAACAAATACCACAAAAACAGTCACATATTTAAATGTGTACTATCAAAATATATAACAAACGTCGTATGATTGATTTACATTCAAAGATCACGTCCCAGGAGCTCTGTCGTAGAGAGTTTACGTGCATGCGTTGAAAGCATCTGAAAGGATCAGGACCATGAAAGGATTGAGCTCTGACATCCCATAACCGTTTCCCATTCTCTCCTATCTATAATTGTGGCAAAAGTTTTTGTACCATGTTTTGAGGCACTTTCCTCGAGTGGAAATATTTATGACCAAAAACTTGAAAAAGTTTCCATCCTTGGCTGGAATAACCTACATTACACACTTCTGCATTAGACGAGGGTAAACTGATGTTAGATCAGTGGTGGCCACGGGCAGGTTGAGTCACTTCCACTATGCACTGTCGATAGAGTTTATCCTTGGGAGCGATAGAGGATGACTGCGAGACGTGATGAAGAAGAATCCGTGTTCGGGGGGAAAAAAAAGGAGATAGAGAAGCACTTACGCTAGCCGGGTACAGCAGGTCTCCCCCTCTACGTCTCCCCCGGGAGCGTTGTCTGTGTTGACGGATTCATTTTCACTGGCTGGCATGCTCACTGACAGGCAGGAGAGGTAGGAAGGAAGGAGAGATGAGGGAAAAAAAAAAAGATAAAGAGAAGAAAAACAAAGATGAATTAACAGGAAAAACGTCATTGTTTTGCAAAACCAAATTCAAATTGACTCTGGAAAGCTAAATTTAACATTAAGGGCCTGTACTACAATGCTAGATTAACTCTTATCGTGCTGACTTCCGGGATTGAATCAGTGTGTGCTGTCCTACGAAACTCGCTAATGTTTTACGGGGCTAAATCACCATGCTAACTTAGGCTGAACGACTAACCTGGTCGGTACCAGGTTTTGTTCTGGCTAGGATCTGAGCGAGTGCTAAAGCCCCGCCTCCTGACCAATCAGTTCTCTTAGAAAACGACCTGCCCATTGTTAGAAGATCCTGGTTGGTGCAGATCTAATAGCTGATCGGAAATAAAGATTATTGATGGATAAATGCAATCCTTTCATTTACTGATGACATCAGTCCGTCAGATATAAATCTGACGGACTGATCTACAGTCAGCTGATGGAGCCTGTGTCTCCGTATGCGCGGATGGGTGATATCATTCATTAATGCATTCATTCATTCATACGCTATAGTGAGGCTGACTGCATCAGCAGGAACATACTAAAGTGAAACAACGTGCTCTCATCCCAGTGTGTGTGTGATAAATAGAGGTCTACCTGAATAGAAACACGTGTGTGCTGTAATAAAGTTTAACTGCAGAGTGCTGTCTGTTTATCATCCAATGGATTAAAATCATAAATAATATCATTCTTTTACGCATTAACAGTGCCAGCAGCTTCCTGCATGTGTTCATTCATTCCTGCCCTTTCTTTAACAACACTGTTGTTTTTTGGTGTGAATTATGGAATTTAATTCTTCATAATTTTAAACTTAAGCTGAATACCTAACCTGGTCGGAACCAGGTTATTAAGTGGATCAGATCTGAGTGAGTATAAAAGCTCCACCTCCTAGCCAGGTGGAAGTCATTTGGCTTAAATTAGCGTGTTGTTATCAACCTTCATAGGACAGCTTCTCTCTGACAGGGAATGTTTGGTTAGGTGAAGCCCGCTAAAGGAAAGATATCCCGGATATACTAATCTAGCTTTGTAGTATAGGCCCACACACGCACACACACGCACACACACACACACAGAGACACACACACACACACACACACACACACACACAAAAAGAACAGTCATTAAAAACCCACACTGGATGTAAGCATTTCACTCTACAACTATATAATATCATTCCCAAAAAACATTAACCCAAAGTTGGTTGCATTAATAAAAGTTATCGTTCAGCAGTGTCCAGCCCTTTATTTACACATTCACACATGAGTCAATGAAACCAATCCTCAATTTTCTTAATATTTACACACTCAGTTACCATACCAGATATAAATCTACACACTGGGACTCCAAAAATATGAATTCAACTATAGCTGCTTGGGTGAATTTGGACTAAAAAGGGTTAATATAACATTTTGATGATAACAAATCCCACAGAGATTAAGAAATACAGCCAAATGTTGATTTTAATTTGGTATTTCACAGTAGCAAATGACCACGTCTAATGTATTTATATATAGTAGTTTTAAAAAGAACAGATTAGATTTTTCATGCGAGAATAACCTTTAGTGTAGTAAATCCTAATAAAAAACATGTATTTAATGTTAATAAAACTGTTCCTGAAATTTGTAATGCAGATGTGGGATCAGTAGTGTTTTTTCTGTCCAGGGATGGCAAGTCTATCATAGCCACAAAAATGTGATTGTATCTGATCCAAGGGCTACATTAGCATCAGCATTTAGAATAATGACTGTTCTGAGCATTAACACAGGGTTTTGTGTGTTTTTTAGTTTTAGTTTTTGTTATTTTTTGTGTTCTTGTTGTCATTTTGTGTATATTTCTGTCATTTTCTGCATCTGTGTTCAATTTGTGCACTTCTGGTGTCACTTTTTGTATTTTTTTTTTGTTGTTATCTGTATTTTCCTGTCATTTTGTGGAATTTTGTTAACAGTTTGTGTGTCTTTGGGGCTATTCTGTAATGTGTTGTTTTTTGGTATGTGTTTTCATAGTCATGTTGCTTGTCTAAGCAGTTGTTATGTCTGTCTTTGTTGTCATTTTGTGTATTTTACAAGTCTTTTTGTGCATTTTTGGATTTTCTTGTGCATTTTGCTGTCGACTGGTGTATTTTGGGAGATATTTTGTCTATTATGTTGGGCTTTATATTCCTTCCAACTTCTTGAAATACAATTTTTGCCTATGTCTGTTCGCGTCACTGTGAGAGCATAGTGTGACTTTTCCCTTTGAGAACTGTGATCGAAATAGCAACAGAAAAAAAAAAAAGAAAATGGAATTACCACAGGAAGATAGTAATAATAAGTCAGGAATGAGAGAGGAACTAAGAAAAACATAGATCATAGTAAAACATAGAGAGCTATAGTTATACAGGCACAGAGGGAGGGATGGTAGGAGATGGGAGAAAACGAAGGTGATGTGATGTGTGCTGCAGACACTGATATGAAATGATACATTGGTTTTTATTGCTTCTGTCACTCTGCGTTTCCCCCGCTGTCACCTCAAACACTTATTGTAACACCCTCTGGGTACCTGACTCAGGCGCTCCCACTGAATAGCATGCTGCTTGTGTTAAAATAAGATATTTGCTTTTAAAGAGCCAAACCCACTGTTGCAAGACGGCTTGTTATACGACAACAACAGGATGAGGAGTATTGAGATGACGGAATATTGAGAAAACAATTTTAAAAAATAAGATCATAACATTTATTGGCAAAGTAGGGCAAACGTTTGCTGGTTACCATCGAGGAATTACAAGATCTTTAAACATGGCTAGAATCTGCATCAGCTACAAGTTATTTTTCCTAAAACACTTTATTAAGGTACTGTAATTATGGTTAATAATGCATAATAAGCACAAATTAACAGCCAATAAGCACTTATAAGATGCTTGTTCACATTATTATACTAATCTACGGTAATATGGTATCTAATGCAAAATCAGCACCAATTACCGCCATAAAGCACTTATACGCTGCTGTTAACCCTAATCATACTACTCTATCTAGGTTAAATAATGTATAGATAACATCTCCGCACCAAATCAACAGCTAATAAGCACTTGTAAGATTCTTGTTAACATTTATAAATACTATTTATACTGTAATAACGGTTAACAATGCATAATAAGCACAAATTAACGCTAATAAGCGCTTATAAGATACTTGTTAACGTTTATAAATACTATGTACTGTAATAATGGATAATTAATGCTTAATAAGCACAAACTAACAGCTAATAAGCACTGATAAGATGATTGTTAACATTCATAAATTTTACATATACTGTAATAATGGTTATATAATATACATTAAGCACAAATTAATGCCAATAAGTGCTTATAAGATGCTTGTTTACATTTATAAATACTATATATACTGTAATAATGGATAATTAATGTTTATTAAGCACACATTAATAGTTAGCAAGCACTTATAAGATGGCATATTAACAGTTATTAAGCACTAATAAGATGGTATATGAACAGTTATTAAGCACTTATAAGATGGTATATTACCAGTTATTAAGCACTTATAAGATGGTATATTACCAGTTATTAAGCACTTATAAGATGGTATATTAACAGTTATTAAGCACTTATAAGATGGTATATTAACAGTTATTAAGCACTTATAAGATGGTATATTAACAGTTATTAAGCACTTATAAGATGGTATATTACCAGTTATTAAGCACTTATAAGATGGTATATTAACAGTTATTAAGCATATGCTTAATGATGCACATATTAATAGGTAACAATGCATAATGCAGCTACCGGTTCTAAAGTGGGAACAGTGCCTTATAAAAGTTAATAAATAGTTTTAAATCGTTAATACATCTTGTCTGGCTGTTTGTGAGCCTGTCGTAAGTATTTTGACATACTGTATAAGTGCTTGAGAAACATTAGATGTTTAAGCTATGAATAAAAAGTGTATTAAGCCTTAAGGCAGAGGGTCTGTAGTGTGTGTAAGGATCAGGATGGTCTCTATAAATCCAAAATCTTTAGCTGAAAACAGGCTGTATGTTTCCTCACTTCCACACGTGCCACCTGCTGTTATGCTACTCATTTAAAAGCCCTCTGGGGGCCTTTGCCCGTCCCTCCCGAGGCTAAAGCTTTTCAAATATATTAGAGTGTATTTCCCTTTGGAGGAGCTCTGAACTAGTTTAATAGCTATTGTTAGAGTAAACTCCAAAGACCTGAGACACATCGACAAGGAAAGAAATGAAGGAGGAAAAGGAACATGGAGCTCAGCACAGAGGAAAATGAGATGGAGAAGTAAAGGAGGATAAAAGCTACAATAATCACTAATGCTAATACAAAACAAAAATGATAAATTTTTTTATTCAATAAAATCATAGTGTATGCCTTAAAAAGTAAATAAATCAAACATCATTTACTCCAAAAAAGAAAAGGAAAAAAGTGAAAATTGCTAAAAACTTCATTTTTATCTTCATCCTAAACACTCCGTTTGTTGACATTTTTGTACATTGCATTGTGGGATGTGGAGTCCCATAAACAGATGCATAACTGTGTTTTTACTTAATTCTCACTGACAAGGAGGATAGTGTTTCACTTAACATAATTTATCTTATAGTTTATCTCGGGTTAATCAGAATGAAGTTAAAAAACTACACTCCTGTCTCTGTGACTACACATCCCACAATGCAATGTGCGAGAATTGCAACGAACGGAGTGTTTACAATGATGTCATTAAGGTAAGATTTACCAAATACAAAAGGTTTGTGTGAACAAAATAAATCTATACCTTATGTCCACTTATCTGTAACTGTATTACATAGTTAACATATTTATTATCATGTTATTTTGACTGTTTTATTGATGAATTTGATTTGACTTTATCATGCTATTGTAATTGTAATTTATTCTGTCCTGTTTTTTTAACCTTGTATCTCTATAATGTATTTTCTTGTTTACCTGCCCAGGGACTTCAGATGCAAATGAGCTATTTGCTAACTCTGGTGCAATTGACAATTGCACAATATCATTTTAAATAAAATAAATAAATACAATAATCCATTTCATCCATAGGCTATCATTTTGTGTGCGTGTTTTTTTTTTGTGTGTTTGTAATAACGCTTAAGCAGACCGTCCAAAACTGGTTCGTTTTTACCTTTTGAAGATCTGTTGTCGCTGTGTTATTTAAAATAATATTAAAAAAAAATCAGAAATTGGCACATTTCAGATTTTTTTTGCTCAAAAATCCTGAAACTACCGGGTGAAAATTGGGGAAAAAAGGGGCTAAAAAAATTGCTATTTTTAGAATTTTTTCTGGATAACTAATCATAATGCAGGGAGGGTTTTGGGGTAAAGTATCTGTAAAAACAAGAAGAGGACGGTGGTGTTACAAATAATTTAGTCACAGTATGTAGACTGCTGAAGGTGATTGATGGACATCCTCTTGTTGTTGTTGCAGATGAATCAGGCAGATGCAAATAGTTTCCTTTCATACAGAAAGTTTTGGTTTGGGGGTTCTTTCTCTGTTTGCCTGCTGATGCCCTGTAAAGGCACTCAATTACAGGCGGAAGGCTACAAACTCTTATAAAGGATTGAGGTGCAATGAAGACATGAGTTTGCTAGCTTGAGGGGGGGGGGGGGGGACTGGGAAAAGCCGGCAAAGTTTCATGTCTCCACTGTGAAAATGGTTCATACCAACATGCATAGCGAGAGACCTCATAAGTGTTTGGGGGGTTGGGAGGCAACGATTATCTGAATCTGAAGCTCTAGGTGGGGGGTGGGGGGAGGGGGGGAGCTGGAGGAGAGGTCCTCCAATCATGTAAATCTTTAAAAAGTGCTGGACCATGCAGATAGACGCACACGCCTTACGAAGGAAAGCCGCGTTTTTCTTCACGGCTCCACGCAGACACTGAAAACGATGGCTCTTACCTGGGGATAGAGAGGATTGCTCAGCATGACAAACATATACACACATGGGGACTGGGGCCACAATCGCACATGAAGAAACACAACCCAACCATGTCACAACATTAAATTACATATATATTTTCTTATCCTAAACTTATCCCATAACTCAACAATATTACCCGTATAAACTGCATTTAATGCTTCTTCTTTTTTTCAAAATAGGCAAATTATGCATGAACGACACACGAGAGGATTGGAACAGACCAATCACAGCAAGACATAAACCGTTTAGATCAGGGATGTCAAACTCATTTTAGTTCAGGGGCCAAGTACGGAGCAGTTTTGATGAGTTTCATTTACACAATAATTCATTGGTTTCTCAGACTTTTTTACTTACTCGTGCGGGCCAAATTGGATCCTCTAAAGGGCCGGATTTGGCCCCCCGGCCATGAGTTTGACATGTGTGGTTTAGATGAAATTGCAGATGACAGTGCAACGCTGGTCGATGATAACAAGAATGAAGTAAACCAATGGTGGTCAAATGCTCATAAGCTCAAACAAAGCCAGGAATATGATACATGTTTACAGGCTAGTATTCCTCTATGACAAAAGACATTCCTTATTAATACATATATCTACATTATATAAAAATATTTTAGGGGCCTGTTAGTGTGTATTAGTATATGTTTTCAGTGAAATGGTCCAAAACTTTTGAGATTTTAGGTTGGTTCTTCTGTTGCTCAAGTCTTCTTCACAATGTAAACAGTGAAGCAACACTGCACCCAGCAGTTCACGTATGATACTGCAGCAAAAATAAAGACGAAAGCGGCCACCGGCCTGATTTTATCATGAATTTACAACATTAAACGACGCGTTGATGCAAAATTTTTTTTTTTATAATTTTTGCATTATTGTATATGTGGTTGGTGCAAATCTCAAGATGGTCTATATGTTTAATTCTATTTTTTCTTTGGCCCCCACCCTGGCAAGAATCTCAAACTCCGCCTATGACACAGATACATACCAAACAACTGCAGGAACTTTACATTTTCACCTCACAAATTGCATTGCCTTTTTTTTCCTAGACACATTTTTTATTCTTTTAATCTTTTCTACCTTATTGACCTGCACAGTAGAATTTGAAAAGTACTAGACGTCAAAAATAAACAAGGCAACGGTTTGAAAAGCCATCACAGGCGCACTCCTATCAGTATGACGATCAGAAGGGGATTGAATCAGTGGAGCCCCATGTCACCTTCAAATACACACACAGTATGTCAATGGAGAATAAAAAAAACCCATGGAGGACAGGAGGTGTAAAGTGGGCATAGACACATAAGGGAAATAAAAAAATCTATCATGTGAAAAATATAGAGTATTATTTATTGGGTGATTTGGCTTCAATATTGTTGTTTGTTTTTGTTTCCAAATTGATTAAAGATGGTCATATTTGGAGAATGGCACCCAAAATGTTTGGTGGCCATGCTTCTGCCCTCTCCAAGCTTATCAAAAATAAAGTGAGCGTAAAAAACAAATATATATTCACAGAGATCTACTGCAAGTCATCAAAAGCCCCAAAGCATGAACGAACCACTTCTTGTTTTCCATCTCCTTTCTTTTGTGCACGAACCACACATGAGATGTGAGTATGACCGCACTGTGTTGTCAAATCCTTCCAAACACTTGCATCTACAGTAGTTATCCTTCCATCACTCCCTCGTCCTCCCTCTCTCCTCCACAAGTCTCCATCTTTCTTCGTTCATGCAAATTGTCCGATGCAACGGGGACAAACTGCCCTCATTCGTCTTCCCACAGGGGGATGCATCCCACAGTAAGTGAGGCACAGCTACAGGCAGAGCATAAGTGGAATTTTCACCTTCATAAACAGATGACTGATCTTTGTGTTGGAAAACTCTGGGTCGTGTGTGTTTGCAGAGACATAAAGCGATGCATTAAAAGTGCTTTATTTATCATGACTCCTAAAGTAGACCTGGGATATACATTAATAATTAATCAATGTGCATAAATCAAGCTTAACAGCTTTTAAAAATAAGACTTCCTCTCTCTCTCAGAGTACATCTGCCTGGATATTAAATTGATGCAGAAATAAGATAACTTGATGGAATACAGCATCTTAAAAATGCAGTGTGATATTTTCTAAATTGGCCACATACTGTATTTGTTTGTTTGCTAATGTGCCAACATTCCTCACACTGCTGATGCGTTTTTGCCTGTCTGATTGGTCGTAGAGAGCACAATGCTAAGAGGTGAAAATAAGCAGATTTGTAACAAATTCGCCACAGGGATGTTGTGTCTAATTTTCATGTAAATCGGGTCATTGCTCATTTGACCGTGTTAATTTTTTGATATTTTCCTGGAAATTGGATCATCATTGGATTTTTCTTTTTCTCTCTCGTTCCCTTGGCAGCCATCAGTGTTTTTTTTGTGTTTTTTATTTATTTGTTTTTTTTTACAGAAGGAGCTCATTTGCTGCATGGATGCAACTGTTGCATCCCCCTGATGCAACCCACCTAATACAAAAGTTTCATGTTCACTGTGTATGATCGATTTTGATGAAGCGTAATAGAAACAATGTTGACAAAATACAATTTTGGCCCTATGCTGTGCACTCTTCACATCAGATAAGATTCACAAAAAACTAATTTTCAGTTTTTTGAGCTGGGTAAATACATCTAGGGTTGCAAAGAGGTGCAAAGAGTATCCACAAGAAATCAAAAATATAAACCTTTCATGGTAATTATGCATTTGAATTAACTAGAAACTAGGAGTAAATATAAATAGCAGCATCATATGCAAACCTAATTATTAGCATCCTTTCAAAATAATAATAATAATAATAATAATAATAATACAAATTAACATAACATTTCAACTAACAATTTTTAAAGCTGGAAACTTTTAATGGGAACAACAGGAAAATGTGTCCTTTAACAGGGAATGTTTAATATAGTTGGGTAATACATTTTATCTTCATCTTCTAAAACATCAGTTACTCAAAAGATGCTAAATAATTCCCATGAAAAGTTTATATTTTTGAATACTTCCAAAGTTACCGAGCTTAAGTTCAGGTGGTAATTACTGGAAATTTCCCATTCCTTTGCAACCCTCATGCCATCAACAATGTTATTTGTGCAGTAGTTTTTAATTTCTATTTTTTTTATTATTTATTTATTTATTAAATCAAATAGCAGTCCGGGCATTGAAAGCAGTTAATCCTGTTGGAGGTCAAATTCAAAATAACATTTTTTTCTGCTGTCAATGACCATATATCTAAACAGCTTGTAACACTCAGAGAAACTGTTAACTAAGACAAACAGACAGTTTGTGTCACCAGCTTAGACTGAAATCAATGAACCACTTATAGAATGAACACTTTGCATAACAAAAACCATTCCAAACCTACAGTATACGCCCGCATACCTAAAACTGTACAACCTGCTTCAGATGCATTTACCTCACCAGTCCCATCAACACCAACAATGAAAATGCATCATCCCCAACATCACACACACAGGCATAATGTCATCATTTATATAGCAGCAAACATCCCCATAATCAATCCATTTGTAGGACTTACAGTTTCTGGGTTTATCATCGTCCAAGCCATCGTCTTCATTCTCTGGATCAATGTCTTCAGCCTGAGTGATCCAATCTAAATAGCCCTGTATTGATGTACACAAAAAAACAGAAAAAAAAAAGATGCAAAAGTGGGTTTAAGTGAAATAAAAATTAGGAAATGGGGCCCTTTTATGCAAGGAATGATGTTCTTTGTAATTTGCATTTTTTTGTGTTGATATTTAAAATAAATAATAATGTGTACAGTGCGTACACATTATTATTTATTTTAAATATCAACACAAAAAAATGCAATTCTGCGACACAACAAACCATTGAAAAAAAAAAAAATACAACCTAATGCACTATAATACAATATAACACCTACAGGTATAGTGCAAATGTCTCAAGGGAACAATAACGGCGCAAAATCCAAAAGCAATGCTAAACAGTGAAATCAGAATAAAATAAGATATAAAACTTTCTGTACAAGGAAATTCTACTTTCCTGTTTGGTTTTACTAGTCAGTAACACAAATCTTAAAACCAAAGAACACAATGTGCAAGAACAAGAACTGAAGATTAACAGGTATAGTTACAGATTTTTAATATAAATATTAAATGAAGATAAAACATGTACAGTGATTGTAATGGGTGTGTTTCACATTTATTATACCTTTTTAAATAATTAAAAAAAAAAAAAAAATTGGGGGGAATTTGGTGCCCCTCCAGCAGATGGCACCCTCGGCGGCCGCCTGTGTTGCCTGTCTGGAATGCCGGCCCTGCACTCATACGTACAATGATTACAGAGTCCTGGTCCAACCTTATTCAACTTAACATATCTTTGTGTACCGATGTAGAAAACCAGTAGGTGTTCAAAGAGACTGAGAGAAATAGAAATTAACGTCTCATTTTCACCGTTGAAAGTAGCATTTGCTTCCTATTATGAGATCATCACATATTTCTTTTTTTTCTTTCTGCAGGATTGTTTGCATGTTTTATTGGTACATTTTGCCCCTAAACAAATACAAGCCAGAATCAACTACCTTGGTGTAAAAGTTCACATTCCATGATGCAACTTTAAGGCCTGACTGGGATTGACTTTGAATTAATGTGGCAGGTTAAGGTTCTTCTTCTTTTCTTTTCTTTAATTTTAAAAATGACATTTACAATCATGCACATAGTGCCCCAGCCTACCTTGAGGTCTTCTTCGAGCTGCTGTTTTTCTCTCAGTTTCTGGAAGTCACCTCGGGCCTTGGCTTTCTCCCTCTCCTTGGAAAACTCTCTGGGAGGAGGTGGTGAGCATTGGCAAAAAACAAAAAACAGAAAAAGAATGCAGAAAATCTGAAAATCTTGAACAACCTGACAATTTTTTTTTAATCAACGTAAAAGAAAAAAAAGAGAGAGAGAGAAAACCACAAGAAACCTGCAGGAGAGAAAAAGAAAGCGGCGTGGGTAGAAAAGTGTAAGGGTTAGTGCAGACGATAAAGTAGAGCATTGGGTTTGCCTTGGTTATATCAGGGGTGTCAAACTCATTTTAGTTCAGGGGCCAAATACGGAGCAGTTTGATCTCAAGTGGGCCACAGATTTTAAGCGGGAAAATGAGTAATTTCAACATTATTGTGCCATAGTTTGCACTCATACTGTACATATACAAAATATGACAATATCCAAACAATAAGTGATAGTAATCAGTCCCAACAGGGTCTTCACTTTAAATTTTCCTAGATTTTGTGACCAAATTCTATTTAATTAAGGGAAATATTATGAAATACTTTGATTAAAAATGAAGATTTAGAATGTTTGAGGTTTTTTCAACATTTTAACATTAAAAATGACTGCAATCGTGTGGTATAAGCACCGGGAAAACTGTGAGCCCCTGTAAATATTGTTAAGTTTAGTTTACACAATGATTCATGTTTTCTTTGTCCTTTTTTCTTTCTCCTGTGGGCCGAATTGGATGCTCCAAAGGGCCGGATTTGGCCCCCGGGCCATGAGTTTGACAAATGAGCATTATGACTTATTAAGTAATGTGTGGATCCCATAACCTATCGCACCTATCCCATGCTTGGCTAACGAAACCTAACCGCTAGAACGGACATGGGCTCGTCTATAAACGGTCGCTTTTACAGACCTTGGAGTCGCTGTTAGCTTACCAATAAACGGGAAGAGATTTGTCACCTTTATAATAACTGTTGAGTAGTATACAAGAATACTGTATCATGTTTTTCTGCAGTCAGTGCCTTCCCTCGCCCTTCTCTCTCGTTCTCTGTTTTAGAGTCGTGAAGCTGATGATGGCAGTTCCTGATCTGTGGTTCACGGCTCAATGAGTCTGAGACACTCTGATGTTCTATCTCTCTATCCTGTTCTGTTGGTCCGTCTGTCCACTAACCCCAACCAGTCACAGCAGATGGCTGCCACCTCTGAACCTGGTTCCAACAGAGATTTCTTCCTGTTAAAGGGAGTTGTTTTCTTCCCCCACTGTCGCTAAATGATTGTTTCATGTGGATCTTGTGATGATATTATATATCTATTATGAATTTTATATTTTTTTGCGCATTGAGATGACTTTGTTGTAAATTTGCTATACAAATAAAGTTGAATTGAATCCCATCCACCTAAAACAATGCAAGTTGTAAAACTGTTTAAAAAATATCCACAATCACTACACCTGATTAGGTTGAAGCTGTGAAGGGTAAATCAACAGATGTATTAAACAGAAATAATAAAATCGTCCGAATTAGTCACACGTTAAATTTGTCTAAAACCAATAACCTTAAATCTAAGACATTAATATCCGGACACCCCTTTTTTTGTATCAAAGCACCAGTCTGTTTTTTGGTTTGTCCTGGTCCTTGTCTCCTGGGATAAAACAGGCTCCAGGGGTTTTCTAAGTTCCTGCAATGTATTCCCGGTCAAACTGCAGTGTGCACCTGGTACAAAACCCAGAGGAATTACCACACAAAGGCACCCTCGAACAGCTCTAACAATCTTCCCTCCTGTCAAAGTGGAGGAAGTGGAGGATCAGTTGTAGCCGACTTGCCATCACTGAGCTCCTCACGTCTCCCATTCATGTCCTTATTATTGTTTCAGAGCAAGGTGTCGAAGATAGCAGCACCCCCAAAATAAGCAGAGTCACTGTGCTTTACCCTATGTTACATGATATTTAACCCCCAAGTCACAAACGAACTGATGGTATCATGAGCACATGATGAACTACATGAAATTAGTTTCAAGCGTCATAATGGAAGAAGCAACTGAGAGACATTTGATGAACTTGTGCAGTTTGGGAAGGTCAAAGACACAAAGAAATAAGAGAGCTATGAGAAACTCTGCAAGGCTTTTAGAGATAAAACGTTCATTTGAAGAACCCCTTAAAAATAAGCCAATGAAGTCTTTCTACATCCTAAACTATTTATATGAAGGTCTCAGTATGGAGTGCAGCCATTCAACCACTTTATCGTCTCAGTTTGGATGTCTACAGAATTCTGAAAATAGTTCCAACTTCAGTTCAGGGCACACCTGATAGTCTTCATTGATCGTATTATAAGACCTTGAATAGAAATAGATTTCCAGATTCTGTTTTTACTTTTCTGATGCTGTTTGATGAGATCAAAGTCAGAGTTGGAGTTTTATCTTTAAAAATACTTTAGAGGAAGGCTGGAAACCTCAGTCGGAGCTGTAGATTGAACAGAGATCAATGAGCATTTAGACAACCTTCCGTTGTCTCGCTTGTCGACGCTATAATCAGAGCGTCAATCCTATCAATCTGTGGTTGTGCTCTTCCTTGTACAAATCCAGACAAACACTGTTACACCGTGTCTTTTCTGTTCCAAAACTGGTCACTCTCCTACTTCCTGTTCAGCCATTAGTTATACTCGAAATCAAGAGAACTTCACACTTTCCATGGAACAACCAGTTGGTAAAAGGTCAGGTTGTGTAGTTGTTCTGACAGCATCATTAGTCAGAAGTCGGACAAAGAGTCAGACAGCCAAACCCCCTAAGCTGTTTGGATGTGATGGATTCTGATTAGTTTTCCCCCCACAATGCTGCTTTCACTGCCGGTACCATGATTTCAGGTTAGTCCACCATGAGAAATTTGGCTCAATAAAACTTGTTTTCTCATTAAAGCACATTAACGTGGCAGGGTACCCAGCAATGATAGTGCAAAGCTGATTCAAAAAGCAATTCAGAGCTTACAA
Source organism: Gouania willdenowi (assembly GCF_900634775.1). NCBI lineage: Eukaryota > Metazoa > Chordata > Actinopteri > Blenniiformes > Gobiesocidae > Gouania > Gouania willdenowi. The sequence continues at coordinate 11,608,918 of NC_041049.1, forward strand.
ATACTGCAATTTCTCTTGACAATCGTGTTAATGAATAAGTCAAAAAGCTGAATTTAGAAGAAAAAAAATCATCCCTATTTTTCAAATGGGTCCATGTCAAAATAAAAACCCCAAGAGATTTCATAGTATTAAGACCTATGGGTCAGAAACTTTACTAGTGGTTCTGCACCTTCCTGATTTAATTTGTGTTCACTGTACCTTTGTTTAGGAAGAATATCCATATCATGTCATAGTAGCCTGGGAGATATGTAGCAATATTAGGCTAAGATGTACACTTCTGGAAGAAGTACATCAAAATGTACAAGATGTACATGGTTTTGGTTTTTTTTTGCATGCTGAATCCATTTTTAATGGGATCCACGCTGGAAAACAAAGGGTTCCCACTCAAAGTCAATAAATCCAAGATAGCCATCATCCGTATTCTACGTCTAACAGAACCTAAGTTATGATGGCCATCTTGGATCTTGCTCTGATCACAATTTCAGGTATTTTAAAATATATTATTGAATTCCTTGAACCTGAAAACCTGTAATTCTCCACTGAGATTATGCTCCTATGTCAAATAGAACCAAAGGTATGACAAAATCTCCAAATTGGCAAAATGGATGGTGGCCATCTTGGATTTCTTGATTTTAAGTGAGAACTGTTAGTTTGCCAGCATGGATCCCATTAAATATTGATTCAGTATACTCAAAACTCCCCATGTACAAATGTTCATGCTTTCTTCCAGAAGTGAACATCTTTTTGACATATCTGCCGGGCTATATACTGTAGCTCTTCTCATGCGAGTTTAATATAGCAATACTGTTGATTTTATTCAAACATAGTAAAAAAGAATGAGACAAATAAAATAAATAAAAAAACGACATCTTACTAGGTGTCAAAAAGCCAAGAAAAAGAGATGAGTCTTAAAAACAGACAGATAAGAGGCCTGTTTAAGGTGCTGAGGCAGATCGTTCCGTTCAGTTTTGCAGCCGCAACAGCAAACGCACGGTACCCTCTGAGCTTTTGTGAATCAAAACTGTTTAATCTATGGCCCATCCCTTGTTTACAAGGGTCACATACCAGTGTTTAGGATTTCAGCTTTTATACACGACTTCCTTGTGGTTGAAGGACATTTGTCTACTTTGAATGGAGATTACAACATTTTGCTTCACCACATCAGTGCTGAGAACAGAAAATGTAATGGCAGTAAACCAGAAACAATTTCACCAAAGTGGCAGTATGGGCTGAAAGAGACAATATCCAGGGGACTGGACGGTCCCACAGCCAGATGTTGGAGTGTGATTTCACCACAGCCAGCTGCAATGATAGTGTCTAGCTGTCTACTTGATGTCACAAAGGCTCAGCTGCAAGAATCCTTGAAGTCCGATTCATCATAGCGAGGCTTGTATGTCACACCAAAAATCCCACAAACAACGAAGAGAGGGTAAACAACGGCACATTCTTTTTGAATTGAGAGAAAAGAAGAAAACCATGAGCTCCAGTGGGAAGAAAGGAATGAATGAGCAGATCCTGCAGGTATCAGATTCATCTCAAGGAATAACAGGGAAAAATAATGGTTCCAAGGTAGAGATGTTAGTTTTAAATGAACCTTGTCCCTGCTCTTACCCGCTTAACACCCCCAGAACCAAGTTTAGCACAAAGAAGGATCCGATGATGATTAGGGTGACAAAATACACCCAGGGCCACCTGTAATCTACTGCGTCATTCACCTGGGAGATGAAAGGGTGAAGAGGGAAGGACAGAGACAATCACAATTAGTTTAAGTAAGATGAGAGGTTTAGGAATAATGGATAAAGTTAAAAAAAAATAGTTTGGAGAACAAGAAATAACACGAATAGGGTGCATTTAATTGATAAGGAGCGGAAAGAAGAATTAACAGAGCTTTGTTGATTTTTGCAGGTTTAAAAGATGGAAATGTTAGAAAAACAGAGCATTTAAGTAAGGAAGAGGACAATATATTTCTGTAAAAAAGGAAATACTATGTTCAAAAGTTTAAAAAAACCCTTTTTGTGTTGAATCTCTGTGGAAAAAACTGAAAGTTGTTATACAAGAACAGACTATGCAGCAAGACGCCCAACAGCTTTCCTTTTTGTTTATTTTTTAAACACATTATGGATATGATTTAAAACAGTGGTTCCCAAACAGGGGTACATGTATACCTAGGGGTACAGGAGCACAGTACAAGGTGTACTCGAAAACAACAATTCATTTAAAAAATAATCTGAAAATGTTCCCAGTTACTTTTTAAGATATTTTTTGGACAAATTCACCACAAACTAACAGTATTATTGCTCAATAAAAGACTATATTTTCTTGTCATTTATTGAAACAGGATTATTTTATGCTGTAGAGGCCATTTTATCACACTTCTGACAATAGGAGACAATCATAGCTACATTTTACAAATATGATTGTATTTACTTTCTATTGAAGTAATTACATAAAAGTTGTAGTTTAACTAAATTCCACTCATTATTTTGAATTTGTAGATTAAGCTTTAGCTTAATCTACAAATTAAGCTAGTGTTGGCATTGGGGGAGAGAGTGCCGCATCAGCCACCAGGGGAATAACCGGCATGCTGTCGGCCAGCAGGGATCTCATCTGAGCCAATTCAGCAGACAGCTGCTCAACTTTAGATGATAACCCACTATGGTCAGACTTCATTCTCTTCCTGGAGGGGGCAGCTGCCGCAGCCACTGCCCACCTCTTGGAGCGTGTCTGACGGGTCGGAGGTGGCTGGCCTGGGGGGAGGTCGACTACGGCAACTGAGCCTTCCACCCCCGCCAACCTGGCAACCCTGGCCGCCCGAGGCAGGTAGCTGCAGTTCATGCAGGGATTGCCTGACAGCGCCTCCCCCAGGTGCTCAGGGCCAAGGCATGTGGGGCATAGGTCGTGGCCATCCTCTGGCTGTAAAGAAACCCCACAAGATGTGCAGATATGTGAGCCATCCATCGCAGCTTGACTGAGAAGTCACTGATGTCAACACAGGTATTCAACAAAGGGAGGGGGCGCGCACGCCGCCTGTCTGGTATCACCCTGCACTCCTCGGCTTAGCCTGAGCGCGGACGCCGTAGGTTGGCCGAGTATAGGGACCGTATACTGGGGAAGGGAGTGCGCACGCTGCCTGCACAGTAGAGGCCCAATATACTAAATAAAAAACAACCACTGTACTGTGGTCCTCACCCAGACTGGGCTCTTTAACAGAAGATGACACTAGCTTAGCCGGTGATGCTAATGTAAACAAATCCACGCTGGGCTCCGGGCGTGCGCACACAACCCACCAGCAAACAAATAAAGTCGGCTAACTTAAGTTTCGGGAGTAGGCTGCTCAAATGCAGCCTTCACCGACCATCTCTTTCACTTTTATAAAGACAACCGTTGATCTGCCGAATAAGCGGCTACTTACCTTGTCAGCGTGTGTCGTCGGGACCAAACACAAACCATATGCTGGGGGGAGGCGGCGCTAACGCGGCCTGTGCCAACAGAGGTTGCTAATGGGTGAAGCTACCGCTACCCAAACACTCACCGTCGCAGCTCCTGGAGGGCGAATGCACGCTGCTCCGACCTACCACGGTCACGGAGCTACTAGCGACGGCAGCTGTATGCACAGTATTCCAGTAACTGCGCAGGAGAAGAAAAAAAGAAAAGTACCCTGGAGTGACACCGGAAGATATAAACTTCCTCTGGGTCATCCAGGGGTCACTGGTGACATTGTTGGTATACATACTCACACTGCGCATGCGCGAAGGGGAATATTCAGTGCTTAAAGCACCGCCTCTGGCGGTCAGCAGGGATGAAATAGAACAGGTTTTTGGAGTGTATATTTGTGTGTGTGTGTGTGTGTGTGTGTGTGTGTGTGTGTGTGTGTGTGTGTGTGTGTGTGTGTGTGAGTGAGTGAGGGCATGGAAGTGTTTTTCTTGTTTTCTTGCTTGTGACAAAGGGCAAAAGTGTGAAACCAGAAGGATTAATAGATCAGTTCAGAGATTGTTTTCTCGACTTTGACAGTGGAGGACTGAAAGAAGTCGGCTCAAGTCACCGTGCGGGGAGGAGGAAGTCAGTGTCCCGTCTATAGACACGCCCACTCATGAAAATGCATAAGTAGGCAGCATATCAGCCTGTTCGTGTAGAGTTGCTCATAAAGTGACTTTTCAGAGGCTACAACTCTGGAAAACAGGCGAGTTTGGGAAAAAAAAAACCTCAAATACTATGTTTTTAGAGTTCTTAGAACAAATGGAGATGGGTGACAAATAGCATGACGTGAACTTTAAATAAGTGTTCAATGGTTTATTTTTAAAAGCTTTTATTAGATTTTATCTTCACTAAAGAGTTACACTAATATTTTCACATGCCTTTATTTATTTATTTATATTTTTGTTTGTCTGTTAGAAGGATTACGTCAAATGTACTAAACACATTTTAACAAAATTTTAACCAAAGGTAAATGTTAAGCCATGGAAGATTCCATTAATCCAGATCAATGTACTGATTCTGGATCCTTTTGAATTTTGAAAATTGATATCTTGGTTCGTAATAGACCGATCTTTATGAAATTTGACCCAGCTTCATGCTTTATCCAGATCGGAGCCATATTGCGCATTTCACGGTGATTTTTCAAATAAATGGGGACATTTGGATCAACAGTAACGTTATCAATGGGGATAAAAATGTCTTTAAAGTCTGAATGATCACGGTACCATGATCAGGATCACTGATCCAGACAACTGCCAATATCTGGAAAAGACAATATTTGGCGCTTGGTGGAGGTTTGTAGTCTCTGCGTGCTCCTGTTTGTTTGTTTATTTTCTTATTTTGCTGTTTAAATTACATTTCTTTCAATGTATTTTCCCTTTTATATCAAAACCCAAGTCTATTCCTAAAAAAGTAGTTTTCATTTCTTGAACATCAAATGAAAGCACATATTGGAGCAGCCGAAGACATAGATTCTTATCTTGAGAACAATGTGTAAGAATATATTGTGAATGGGCGATATCATAAAAATAATCATTCAAAGGTAGCGTATCAGGGGAGTCTTGTTACATGGTCAATAATAACTTCTGACAGTGTTTACTTGCCCACGATACAAAGAAACAAAACACACACACCTACACACACACACACAGGCACGAGGACAGTGTAGGTAGACTCTTACCCGCTCAACACACCAAGAACCAGGTTAAGAACGAAAAAAGAGCCGAAGATGACGAGCGAGACAAAATAGACCCACGGCAACTCATAGCCCATAGCGTCCTGCATCTGAGAGAGAGAAAAAAGCAAGAGGAGGAAGCAAACGAAGAGGATTAGAGGGTGAGACGAACAAAAGGGTGCACAGCAGTGAAGAAAAGAAGAAACCAGGGGCAGATGAGAGCAGAAACAAACAGTCAAAAAGGAGATTGACATAGAGGAGGAAATGAATGAGAGGGGGCAGTAGAGGTTAGCAAGAGAGTGTGAAAACATAGCAATAGCAGTGCATTTTAATGAGAACAGCCAACAAATCTGTCTGTGCAAGAATGGAAGCATTATATGACTAACTGTCGGAAGTGTGCAAGGCTGTTTGGCAAGTCCTTGGAAAGTCTGATGTGAGATCACTGAGTTTTCATAGCTTAATGGCAGAGGTGAAAGAAACAGAGTAGTTCTCACGTAACGTTGTTTTTATGATACTTGTACTTCAGTGACGTGCAGTCAAGGTAGGCAAGGTAGGCAGTGCCTACCCAAGGGTGAATTAATATTTTGACTATTAGTTTTAATTATAATATGTATTTCCAATAACCTAGAGTATACCTATAAGTTTGAAAATGTCAGCATTTTGTGCTTTTCAAAGCCTAAATGACTAAACAGCGCTATTTTCTGGTACGGCTGCACAGTCTGACTCCGCTGTAAGGCAGGAGGAGGCCACACCCTCTACCAAACGCACATTGCTGCTCTGCCTCTGTTTCCATAGCGTGTTTTTGTGTGTTTGTGCATGTGCAGTCAGTTCCCCAAGATGAAAACTATTTGCATAAAAAGGCAGCTCTCTACGTTGCCTTTGGACGTAACCGCGCTATGCTAAATGCTATACGTACATTCAGAGTGCATTAGTGAATTGATACAACGTGGCCGCTGCTACGTTCTCTAGCTAGTTGGCGGGATAACACTACAGTCAGGATGACAATGCTAGAGACGATAAATAAACTTTCTTTTGAGGAAAAATGACAGCTTTTAAAAGATGGGAGACCAATACCTGAGCTACCCGACCTTCAGCACAGGTAAGGTCAGAGCATTGTTTGTATTTTCTACAGTGAATGGAAGGATTGGCTTTGTAGATGCTCCTCACTGAAGCTGTTCCGAGTTGTTGTTGTCATTTTCTCCGTGTTTCTGTGTTTCCAACACAAACAATGGATGCGCTGCCATGTCATGAGATATATCTTGTTGCCTACCCAACCCTAGTGCTCATGGCACATCACTGTTGTACTTTTTTTTGAGTATATTTCTAAATCAGTCGTTTTACTTGTACTTAAGCACATTTTCAAATAACTACAGTAACTCGTTACAGTTCTACACCCAACCATTTACTGAGTAAATGATCACTATTTCATTTAAAATGATCAACAGACATTTTGAAACTACAAAAAATGAAATGACCAGACAACAATCAGATGCATCACATCATAGCTGATCAATCAGATTAAACGTAACGCACGGCGATGAATGGAGGTTATCTTCTAAGTTTTAGAGTTCATAAATGTAGCTATACTTTTACTCTTAGGGTTAGAGTTAGGGTTAGGTTTAGGTTATAACCCAATATCGCAACACTTTTTAGGGTTAGTGACCTAAACTGGCCAAATAGGGGCGCTGCGTACGAATAGAATGTCGGTATATTGATACGACAACCGTATGAATAGCCACTACCATTTTTTTAAATTTTTAATTACATTTCTTGGCGTTATTTCATTTTAAAAATAATTGTACATTTTAACAAACGTTTTATTTTATACATATGCTTTTATGGACAATAAATTAAGTTCCAGTTGTACAAGATTTGGTCTCTTCCTTTTTTAGTTTATACATGAGATGTTTCCTGTATGTAAGGGAACCGTGGCAAGATTTATTACCAAAAATAAATGTGGGGGGCGAAAGGAACTCCTAACTTTTTCTTTGAGGACTATTTAATTAAGCTATTTGCAATTGAATATTTTATGTATGGCTTACTTGTACTTGTACAAATTCAATCAAGTACTTCTACTTGAGTAGGATATATCAGTACTCTTTACACCTTTACGTACAGTAATGGAGTACTGTACATGTGTGTTAACGAACATTTCCTTAGAATTCCCTTCCCTGAAATTTCAGCAGTAATTTAAGAGCAAATTACATTTAACATAAGTATTTCACACAAAATATTCAGCTTTCCATTTTGTAAATCCAAATGTTCTGAAAGTTTACATTGAGACACACACACGCAGACACACACACAGTGGGATATTTAGTTTTGTCAGTAAAGAGAGAGGGATAAACATTTTTGAATGTAAATCTATGAATCTACACATCCCAATGCATGCAGATGGAATTCAAGCTTTAGCATTTCAATCATCTCTAAACGCAACCCTTGATGTGATTGCTTTAATTACACAGAGTGCTGTGAGTGACGGGTGTGTGTGTGTGTGTGTGTGGCATTGTAGCCGACAGCAAGAGAAGAAAAGGTGTGGAGAGCTAGATGAGCTACCTGCTCCAAGTGTACACGCCCACACACACACACACGCACGCACGCACGCACACACACAGACACACACACACATTTTTATTGTACAATTTAGGATTTAAAAAATAAATAAACATTACAGACAAACTTTCTGTCTGTCAAGGCTTAAAAAAATATACACAAACAAACACACAGACAGGGTTGGGGTCAATTCTAATTGTAATTACGTAATTGATCATTAATTACAATTATGGCATGATTATAAATGTAATTAAAAAAAATCTGTTGTTGTCATAATCATAACTAAATTGTAATTGAGTTTAGATAATTGACCTTGCAATTGTAATTTCAATGAAAATGCTATAAACATTTTCCATTATAATTTAACACAAAACTGGGGAACCATGTTACAGTTCTATGTACAGTTCTACACACATGTAGTTAATAATTGGTAAAATATGTTTCATATCACGCTGTCCCATATTTTACCATTTAAAAAACATTGAAATCGAGGGGTATAATGACACAAAAAAGGCTCAGATGCCCACAACAAAAATATAAAAACCTATATTTTCATTGCTTATAAAGCCTAACAAGGTAACGAATAAATAGAAAATAAATTAGATGATAGATATTTGATTTTAGTGTATCAGAGATGCTAACAGAAAGCTAACACAAGAGGAAGGCTACCTTTTATTAGGTTATTCATTTCAGGTTCTGTAATTGTGATTAATTGTAATTGAACTTTAGTGATTGAGAACATAATTGAGATAGGATAAAAAAAAATTATAGCAATTTAATTGTAATTGGAAAAAAAATCTGGTCACTGTAATCATAAATAAAAACATAATTGTAAGTGAAAAATGTAATTGACCCCGACCCTGCACACAGAATTGTGGTGCCCGACTCACCCAGTACAATACTTCCGTCCAGCCCTCCATGGTTATACATTGAAACACTGTCAACATGGCGAAGGCAAAGTTGTCAAAGTTGGTGATGCCGTCGTTGGGGCCCTCCCAGCCCACTCTGCACTGCGTACCGTTCTGTGTACAGTGGCGACCGTACGCCGCGTCAGGCGCACACGGTGCAGGCTTGATTTCTGCATTGGCACCTGTGAAAAACATCACAAAGAAAAGCAATTTCAGCATGGATATTAAAGCAGCAAATACGTTTATTTCTCCCTGTCTTTATTAAAGTTAGTGCATTCAGCCAATATCTTGAAAACCTATTTTCTTCATCAACAGATAAATTGTACATTTATGTCTTCAGACCCACTGTTTTTATGTGGAAGATTAACCGACATTCACTTTCAGGAAGAACTACTATTCATTGCAATTATAATGTGAAAGAAAACCAAATTCACAACTGTGGAAAGTCTGATTTCAAAGTAAAAGTTTGACAGATCTAAAGGTACGACAACCACAAATATTCTCATATAGTATACTGTATATACTAATCTTACTTCATAGTGTTTCGTATCCTGTTTTTAACCTAAATGTAGATTATAATTTAAGCTTGCATGCTACCATAAATGCCACAGTACCTTACTTGCAAGTACACACTATATTAGCTTTTTTACAGATGTTATATATATATATATATGATCACATAGAGACAGTGTAGGTCTCATAAATCAATATATCAAAGATCATTTGCTTGAAAAAAACAATTAAAATGTTAAAATTGCGCTCAAAAGTTTGTTTTAATCATCAATGTAAACACTCTCTTATTTAAATTGTTGGAAAAACTTTGTGCATTGCATTGTGGGATGTGAAGGCCCGTGAACGGATACGAGTGTTTTTATTTCATTTTAACCGCGACTTTCTTGCAGTTCTTCACTATACAAATGGCAGACGGTGATTCGCTTGACATCATTTTTGTTCGAGTGATATCATAATATTGCTCAACTCAATTTGCGAGACATTCAATTTTTGTCAAACGAGAATCTTTCCCCGTAATTCCAGAAAAAAAAATTACGCCATTGTTTTGCTTTCAATACATTCAAAAAACAAAAATGTGTTGCAAAGTCACGCAAGCACAAGAAATCATGGTAAGAATGAAGTAAAAACACTATCCATCTGTTTACAGGACTCCACATCCCACAATGCAATGCAGAATACTTTTCCGACAATGTCAATATACCAATTTATTGATGCATGAGGCCTATCCAATTTACATATCTGATTAAAAAAAATATTATCGGCCCATGCAGTTGCATCACTAACTCTCCAAACAGAGCGGCCATAAAAATCGATAAGGAAAAGTGTTCAAAACAGGCTCTCGAGGGTGATCCATAGGATAAGTGAGAGTATTTTACCAGCACTCACCCTGAGCAGAGCTTATGGTTCTCTGGGGACCAGTAACATCACCATCATAACACTCCAATCCATTAATACCTGATGTTTTTTACAGACAATGGTTTGAATCATTAATGGCAGCTGGTATTGAAATTATTGTTCAAATTGTTCATTCTCACAAACATAACTGGTAACATAGATCACTGCGAGACACTGGGAGGGGGTCGCCAGATGTCCTAAAGAAACATAATATTTTTTTTAACAATTTCAGCCCATTTTTGCTTATTTTTACCTTTTTTCTGCAACTACACCAAACTTGCCATATTTTAACCTAATTTCATAACAACTTCTTGTCAGATTTTTGCACCTTTTAATGCAATTTTGCTACATTGCTCCCATTTCTACCATTTCTCATTTCTCCATCAAATTTCAATGCCTTTTCTGCACCTTATTTCTACTTTCAAGACATTTCCGGCACTTATAAACCCCCTATGTCACATTTATTGAGCCATTATCACTTTTCACAATATTAAATGCTTATTTTTGACAATTTAACCACATTCATGATATATCATGCCCATTTTTTGCCATTTAAAACTAATTGTTCCAATATTGACACTTTGAACTCATTTCACCACCTTTTCCACCATTTTTGTTCACATTTAACCCTTTTTTTTAAATTTCTGATTAAAACAAGGATTTACATCTTTAAGATGACTATATACTATGGCGCAAAAAAAAAAAAAAAAAAAAAACTTCCTGGATAACAGTGCGTATTGTTCAGATAAATAAATAAATGTGGTGATTCATAGCACAATGGACCATCATTTTACTGACTTTATGGAAGGGCTCCAAAAATCTCTCCCCTTTATTCCCCCTTATAGATGACCCTGTCTCCATATGACTAGTCTTCAATGTTCATGTCTGTGTTCAACCACCTTCAGGTACAGTGGGGGCTGAAAAGGTTGAGAACCAACGTCATCAGAAAGGTGGGCATCCAGTTTAAAGCGCTGCGCCGTGTAAATAAAGTTCTGCAGTAGATTTACAATTGATTAAGTGAAACTTTTGACATAAAAAAAAAGCAAGTTCCTTACATAAATGTGAGGTTAGTGAAGCATCCTTTCACACCCAGATGAGCACATATGTCAGAGTTTCTCTGGGTGCTCAGGTGAAGCGTGGCGGTGCGATCGATCAGCTGTGTGTGTGTGTGTGTGCATTCGGATCAGTGAACAGCTTATAGATAGACTTTCTGTACGTACCTGTCTGGTTGTAAATGCAGGTCTTGTGCATCTTGCCCATGAAGAGCTCCAGGCCAATGATGGCGTAGATGATGATGACGAAGAGGACCAGCAGGGCAATGTGGAGCAGAGGGACCATGGCTTTGATAATGGAGTTCAGCACGACCTGTAAACCTGCAGATCATCAATACAAATTAATATAGAAGTAACACATGTATGCAAAGAATGACACAAAAATATATCGGCAACACTTTATAATAACTAACCGTTATTAGTAGTTAATAGGGGAAAAAAGGAGGAAAAAGGAAAAAAAAAAAAGGAAAAAAAAAGTAGTTAATAGATTATTAATAAACTGTCAGTTAATGAGTTATACATTGCTTGTTGAATATTTGTTAATAGTTTGATAAGGATTTATAACTGCCTTATAGATAACCAATAGATAACTTACAAGCTGTTAGTTAACAATTCATAAGTTACATGTTAAATGTATGTTAATGATTCATAACTATAACTCATAAATTAGTAATAGATCATGAATAAGTAACAAATTAATAAGTAAACTACTTATCAATGACTTGCTGAGTATCAGTTAAAACTTTATATATGTTATTGGGACGTTATTATTCTAAAGTTGCAACTATTCCACATTTACTAACAGTTAGTAAATGAGGAATAGTTGCAACTTTAGAATAACGTCCCATTGCCAAATATAATCTAATAACCAGGGTTGGGGTTAATTCATAATTAATTACAATTATAGAGTGCCATAATTATAACTGAAATTGTAATGTTAACCAAAAGATAGGAAATAAATTAGATGATATATATTTGTATTTAGTGTATTTTACAGCTGATTTAGGACCCGTTATTATTATAAGAGATGCTAACAAGGGCGACCGTGGCTCAGGTGGTAGAGGGTCGTCTTCTGATCGAGAGGTTGGGGGTTCGATCCCAGTACCTGACTATGTGTCGAAGTGTCCTTGGGCAAGACACTGAACCCTAAGTTGCTCCCAGTGGTCGACTAGCGCCTTGCATGGCAGCTTTCCCACTGGTGTGTGAATGTGAGAGTGATTGGGTGAATGAGCTGATATGTAAAGCGCTTTGGGACTGCTTCAGTGTGGTGATAAAGCGCTATATAAAATCAAGTCCATTTACCATTTAACAGAAAGCTAACACAAGAGGAAGGTTAGCTCTTATTAGGTTATTTATTTCAAGCATAGTAATTGTCATTAATTGTAATTGAGAATGCAATTGTAATTTATATTCCATGGATGAAAAAAAATATTGTAATTTAATTGTGATTGTGGAAACAATGCTGGTCACTGCAATTGTAATTGAATTGTAACTGACCATGGGTAATTGAAAATATGATTGTAAGTGAAAAATGTACATAATTGACCCCAACTCTACCAATAACTAATACTGACTAATATAAAAACTCACACTTTACAGATCAGTTGTTAATAGTTTGTTAACTATTTGATTATAACAATGAAACTTTGTAGAACAGCAACAATACAAATGGATCCAAAAGTCAGAGATGATTTTAACACCAGAAATGGTGAAATCATTGCTTTATTATAGGATGTTACTGAGTGGTCGCAATGTTTTTATCCGCCTGCTTTGATTGTTCAAATTCTATGTATTTACTCTGTGTGTAATCATCTACTTGGAGAGATGAGGTTTATTGCATTTTTTAGGGGAAAAAGAAAACCTTGCAAACTCACAACCAAACTTGTTAACAAGCCATACATATAATTTTCTGAATGACTTCCTTGCGTACTGATAGGAACGACAACAGTTTGAATATATTACTGCTGTAAAACACAGAAACAGCGAGAAAGCGATGATTAGTGTTGGTTTAGAATTAAATACTTCAGTAACGGTGACACATTTATTTGAAAAGGCAGATTTGACGCCATCATGAAACTGATGCATTAAATATTTCTGCACAGCTGTAATTAATAGCATATGAAGGTGTATATCATCAACACAGCTGTATTTGTATTTTTCTTGCATTGATCCTTACGTATGTGGTATCATACATGTCAAGTTAAATCCCAGATGGAAGTTATAGTTGTTTTAAAGTGTGAAAATCTAGAAAAAGCCTGTAATTTTGGATCCTTTGGTCAATTTGTTTTGTTATCTATGAACAAAAATGTAATTTATGTGGAAATAAAGTGATTACTCAGCCAAGGAAGAAAAGTAAAAGGCAACGTTGGTGAGGTCTTCCCTGGTATAATAGGTGGTATTCATAGAAAACAGTAGGAAACAAAAGAACTCAGATGTACAACATGGCACCAACATTCATAAATACATAATAACAAAGATGAATGACTGACTGTCATTAGAAACATTAGAAAAACTGGATACAGTGCTGTGCAATTATATTCTTCTCAAGCTTTTAAGTTAGAATTCAACATAAAAAGTATAATTATAATTTTGAAATAGCTGATATGATACTGTAATAATAATGTTGACTGTTGCACCTACTGGTTAACGAATTAAGGGAAATATGATTTGAATATCTAAGGTGATTTTATTTGTAATAGTCCTTAATAATGAATGCAAGGAGATAAACTGATGCTGGTAGAGAAACTAATAATGTTTGAAAGACTTCTAACAGACAGCTACACAAATACCATTGATTACAGGGGATTTTTATGTGTCTGAACAACAAATATCAAAGCTGCTGGACACAAAGTATATTTTTATTGGATAAATGCAGAGTAAATGACTTGTTGACCAATAAAATAAAGTAAAAGGTTGAAATTTGGTCTCAAAGAGTTTGTTTTCGTCTCCATTTTTTGATATTTTTTGTGCACTGCATTGTGGGATGTTGAGTCGTGGAGACGTGTGCACAGAAGTGTTTTTACTTGTCAAGCAATTCACTGTTCTTTTTGTCTGGTGAAAGAAAGATTCAAGTAGAAACACTTCTGTGTGCGATGGAGATGTTTTTTTTTTTTTTTGTGTCCAACAGTTTAAGAAACTGAATTTCAAACGCATCAAATAAGTGATCCATTGTCGAACTTTCTGATAACCATCAATGGTTTTCGACACAGTATGTTTGCCATCGTGCTGTTTTCCAGCTGTGACAGAGACACACCTATAATGAAATGATTTGAAAAGATAAGGCCACACACTTCCTCAGTTCTACACTGTGTCCTCCGTATTATTGATTTCTGTGGTTTCTAACAAACAGCCTGACAGACAACTCATCTACTGCTCATACTGTCCCAATTCCTGACCACGGAGCCAGAGGATAGTGTGTGTGTGTGTGTGTGTATATATCTGTGTGTGTCTTCTATTCATGTGTGGCATGAAGCACCGATATCAGCCTCAATCTATGCTTCATTTCTCCCCTCACCACACCCAATAACCACTCACACCTGATGCTCAAAGCAACCTTTCTGTCCTTTCTGCTGCTCTCAGCACTTACTCGGTACTCCAGAGACCAATCGGAGGGGTCTGAGTACTCTGAATGCCCTCAGGGCCTTGACATCGAAGCCTGCTGTCTTCACTCCGATGGGCCCTTTGGTGGCCTGCTCCAAGATTGCGCTGAATAACCTGTTGAGATAGAAAGCAAAGACTCATCATTTTGTCACTGCATCCCTTTTTACAGATTCAAGAGGGAAGTCAGAGTTGTTTTAATATAGTCTGAAAACATGAACAATCCTGTATTTTTTTTTTTATTCTCTGGTCAAATTATTTGAGATCCATGAACAAAATTGTAATGTATGTGAAAATAAAGTTATTACTCAGCAAGGGAGGAAAAGTTAAAGGCAACCTTGGTGGAAAACAAGTACCCTCAGAGAGCAGAAACATACAAATATCCTTTTTGAGAAATCCTGACTATGGCATCATAATCAGTCACACTTTAAAGACCTGGAAGAAAAATACATCCCTATTAATAAACATACAGAATGTCCAACTGTATGAGTGGCCCCTATTTTTTTTTTGTTTTTGTTTTTTTTGATGATGCTAGTGGCATCCCTCAAAAGCAAGGTATAATGTTTTTAGTCATTTAACCTTACGTCTAAATGCAAAAGTATTATTTTGAATAATAAGGATTAGATATGAACAAAATGTGTTGTGTCTGGACCATAATCTCTCATCAGTTTACAGACCTGATCTTGGTGTAAGAGGTTTCTAACCATATGTAGAGTGAGTTTATCACTGTGCTCTCCTCTTCCACTGAGACACATTAGAAATCACCATACAATACCACTTTGTGGCTCAAATGCCAGTCAGCAGCACTTTAGTTATGGAGAATTATCAATTAGCACAGATGAAATGGCCACTTGAAAAGGCCTCTCAAAACATATCATCCTCTCTCTCCGAGCCTCTCTATTTAGGACTACCTCCCTTTCTATTTGATTCATTCTCACTCCTTCTCCCTCCTGCTCTTTGTGGGAAACACGACTTTGAAACTGAGACTTTTGCACGACCAGTATCTTACTTTTTTTTTATGGTCATAGGTGGAAAGTGATTATTTAATCATTTGAGTCAAACAATATCATTTGTTTAGATCCACATTTATGGAATACAAACCATTAGAGTGGATTAAGATAATAGATATAGTCAGAGGTATCATTAGTGTAAAACTGTGGGTGAGTGGACAGAAAAGGTTGTTTTAGTGCATGGTGGCCATATATATGTATACGTTATATAAATAATGATAAGATTTTTGGATCATACCAACCCATTGTTCCTCAAGTCAAAGTCACTTAAATTTGCAGATTTAGTGTTTTTTCAAACAATTCAAGTTGTATTTAAGGCCAAGAATAACTTATTACTGGAAAACATTCAAAAGCAATTTATTAGGAGGGAAGGGCCTTGTACAAACTGAGAAGTAAAATACGTTTTAGGTCTGAGAGTGTGCGAACAACAAGGAAAAGCTTTTGTGGAATAAGATTCTGGAACAGTTTGCCAATGGAAATTAAAGAGTGTACAAATATCAAGCAATTTAAATGAAAATATAAAGAAAATACATGTATTTTGTATGACAATTTTTAAAGTGTATCTGTTTTTTTTGTACATTATAATGAAAATCATCAAGATGAGACAAAATAAATTATTCACGGCAGCAATGGTTATAAAACAGGAAATTCTGAGAAATAGATTATTTGTTTACTGTAATGTAGAAAAAGGGGTGGGACGAATAAGTTTATACTACCACCCACTCCCTTTCGAACACAAAAAGTGCGTGTATGCAATAATATTTGTAATTATTGGGGGTTTTTTTTCTCGAGGGTAGAAATCTGCAGTTTATTGTAATATTATTTCTTGTATTATTGCATTTGCAATTTGTTTGGAATAAAACAGTAAGAATTAAAAAAAAAAATAATTAAAAATTAAATTGTCCTTGGGCTTAAGCTAAAATAGAAATTAGAAAATAATCAAGTTAACATGGCTGATTGTCAAAAGACCCAACAATTAAATTTGGAGAAGCAAAAAATACTGATTATGAAGTTGGTGAGTTACAGTAAAGTCGAGGCTGCAAATTTAGCATGTTCAAAAGCATGGATCATACAGTGTTCTCAGTATGCAGTGGTGAGTATCCATCGTATTCATCCAGGCATAATACAAAGAAACCATCACTACTAACGGTGGTGGAGGTTCAAACATGCTTGTTAAAGGCCCTCCATGATGGAAACCTCTGCTCAAAGGTATGCGTTAGCCTAAAGCTAAATCATTGAACTCTGTGTGTTCTGGAGTGTGTGTCCCTGAGGCTGCACTGTACCGTGTGTGAGCTTCTTCACCCATATGAGGACTATTCTGCAGGGGCTGCACTCCTGTAGCTTCTCATTTGAACACAAACACATACACACGTCACCTCTTATAACACACAAACACAGGCTGTGTCCAAAATGGCATACTCCGTACTATGCACTTCAAACTCAATGAGTATATACTGTCTACTATATACTATTAGTATGGTTAGGAGGATTAGGATGAGAACCGTTCCCACTGAAGTATACTTTGTAGGTTCGAAATCCATCTTGGGAAACTTCAATGACAAAAACCTGAAGCTAACTGAGGCTAAATATCTGCTGATTCACCACCTTTGAAAGTTCTGAAAACATTTTACGTGAGAACGTGACCCAGTAGAATATCAACATGTGCTCATTTGATCCATAAAACTCACTGAAAACATATTTAATTCCAACATTTTCGGAGACCCGTCATTGAGCTACTGACAAAAATTCTGGGTAACTTCAAAACCAGAGCCCTATTTATAGAAACATTAAAAACAAATGGAAAACCAGAAGAGATTCAATTCAATTCAACTTTATTTATATAGCGCAGAATACAACAAAGTAATCTCAATGCACTTAACAATATAAAATTCACAGTAAGAAAGAAAGAACCCAGCGAGATCCACATGAACAAGCATTTAGCGACAGTGGGAAGAAAAAACTGCCTTGTTTTGTTTTTATAACAGGAAGAATTCTCTGGTAGAACCAGGTTCAGAGGTGGCAGTAGTGGACAGAAGCACGATCAGAACAAGAGATGCTTTTATTTTGAAAAGAGGATGTTTGACTTTTAGCCGACTTTGAAGTCGGTCCCAGGACGATTAAGGGACGGTTGAGTATGACTAGTGTGCCCACCGTACATACTTAAAAATAGTCCCGATATAGTACACATCCAGGTATTTCTCACGCACTACAAACTAGAGTTTAGATTCTTGGCCCGAGTTCGGGACGGGCTCGGGCCTCATTTTTCAATTTTTATTTATTTTATTTTTTATATAATAGATACATTTATTCAAAATTTTAAAAAAAACTAAAAAAAAAACATATATATATACTGTATATATGCCACAGTACAGTCAATTAATTGACAAAAAGTAATATAGTAAAAAAGAACAATTTGTTAATAACACTGTAACAAGCGTGCAGCAGCAGCAGCTGCAGCAAGCCGTGAACACGCATCGGCCCCTTACCTTTGCACAGCGAAAGGGAAGACTTTTCACTTACTGTATGTATTGCACAACTTCAAACCACTTTACTTGGGAGTTGGGATATATTTTGTATTTTGTTTAGAAAATATTTTGACTTCATTCACAAAGTGATAATAGACCTAATGTTGGTTTTTTGTGTGTTTTTTGCACGGTGAAAGCAGCCGCGGATAACTTTTTTTTTTTCCTCCAATTGCACAAGTTCTAAATAATACTTTATAGCCTATTTTATTGAATTTTGTTTTGAAAATATATTTTTTACATGACTTGCAAAGTTCTATAATGTTGTTTTTTGTGTGATCTCTCTGTGTTTAAACTATTCCAATCTTATATTAAACATACTTTATTTAATTGTCTCCTCCTAGTATTTACAATTTATGTATATAGGCCTAATGTACATATTATTATATTATATACAGGCCTATATGTCGAGTTATTTGATCAGGCTCGGGCTTAATGTTGGCGGGCTCGGGCCGGGTCAGGCTTAATATTTAAGGCCCGATCTAAACTACAGTATATACTAATTCTGACATCAGACTTAGTAAAAGTCGTACGTTAGTATGCGATTCCGAACACAGCCATAATGTAGGCCTCACAGATCAATTAATCAAATGTATTTCTTCCACAAAGAGGAATAATTTAGTCACAAACAAATATCAAAGGTTGAAATTGCTGCTCGTAAGCACGTTTTTGACTTCATCACAAACATTGGGTTTGCTGACGAAATTGTCATGAGACTTGAACTTTGGAAAAAAAATGTGTGCATTGCATTGTGGGATTGGGAATCCCATAGAAGAATGCAAAAATGGCGCCAAGGAAAAGTTTCATGACAGCTTCGGCCAGGATAGCCTAAATCTGTGCTGACACAGCAGAAGGAGAATCTATTGTTTTTCCCAGTTTCGCCAAAACTTATATAAAAAACGTTATCATGTTATCACGCTTATACTTACGATTTAGCACAATCTAGCCTTTACAAAGTTAGATTTGTAATATTTGAGGAGGGTTTTTACTTCATTCTTATTGTGCTTTCTGCGCTCATTCGCCAAAAAAGGAAGAAAGCAATTCGCTTGATGCCATTTTTGCTGTAGTTTGTTTATTGTGTTTGGGTGCTTTCGCCAAAAGCCACAAAATCAACATCCGCTATTGGTTTGGCACAACTTTCAATCCATGAAAACACCAGAAATGTGCACTTTGGCAGAGTGTTTGGGGTCGCACTGGCATCAGTTGCGGAAGACGACAACTTTTGGATGAAATAGCCTACAGGTACATCTGATCTCAAACGAACATTAGTCATTACAAGAGGAATCAATGCAGTACTTTATCCCCTTCTAAGAATTCTGTATCACAATTCAAGCTGACACAGCAACAAACCTGTCGTCTTTTTCCGCCACATCTCGAGGGGCCGACACAAAAAGCAGACGAGAGTTTTACGAGTGTGTTTCAATATAGCCATCTCCACTTGTACACACACTCACACCTCCACTTATTCGTACACAGTCAATTAGCATTACTATAAGTGTCACCGGCTATAGCTGTATTATGCCATAAAAACCCATTATTATGAACTATAGCACAACACACCCGCGCAGACACACATTTACACACACACACACCCACTAAAGAGGCTTTAGCAGAGAGGCGATGGTGCTGAGTTGTGATAAAGAAAAACAGAGAAGGTTTTGCTATCAGCATTTCACAAGCTAATCAGTTTAAGCTTTAACAACACCAGGGGCCAAAGTTTACTGCAGCTTTGAAGTCGAACCAAAGCCACACAAAACAAACCTATACTTTATTACAGTACTTGTTACATCTACAAACTTTTTTTTGTGTACTTCTAATGAAGGGAACACTTCATACACTCATTTTATTAGCATTATTAGAAGTAATCCATCAGATAAACTACTAGCTATATCCTTCTTCATTCACTGAACTGGTGTTTTTGCTGCGTTTGGTGTGTGTTTCCAAATGGAATACGATAGAAATCAAAAATCAATTTTCATTTCTTCATTTGAAAAGACCAAATTTTATACAATATGATCTTCTTTAGTGAGGTATTTTCCTTGTTTATCTGTGCTAGCGTCACTAACAGTTCATGCATGTCATGATTGTGGAGGAAATCCAAAAGACACTGTAACTGTCTGATTCCGCCAACTGTCTTGGCATTACTCTTATTTGTTGACGGTGATTAAACCTGAATGCTATATTTTATTTGCCAATGTTGTGCTGATGTTTTAAAGAGTCCAGAGTAGCAGTCCATGACAAATTATCAGCAGCAATAAAACAGGGATTCATGTGCCAGTGTAAATATGCAGACATAGTGAGTTTACAGATATTTAAAAGCCTTAAAGAGTAACTAAACCCCCAAAGCACTTTTTTTTCTGTTAAAAACAAATAGAGCATCGCGTTTTTTCAAGCAGGAAGTTAAGCTAGCCCAGCCCCATCAGCTAACAGTGGCTCTTATTCATAATTCAGTTAATCATCCAGCTGATCGTGTTCCATGCTTCCCATTGGTTAGAGTTAGTCTCAGTGCTGTATTTAAACCACTGCAACACGCCTACTTCCGCACGCTTCTCGCGACCTGCCCCCACCCCAGCTCCTCCTCTTCTGTCTAATTAAACAGTGTCTCTTGTTGCATCTAACTTCTGTGCTTCTGTTCCAGGGAGTCCTGCTGACCGCTCTCTCTGCTTATGTCTCTCCATGTAGGTAACGGAAGAGCAAGGGGGAGCTCACTTTGCTTCGGGATTTCCACGCAGCTGCATGGAAGTGCAGAGAGGTCCCAGAACAGAGCCTTACTGCCAAATCTAAACTGCATGCTAATAAACAATTTGACTAAAGTGATCCTGGTGATGCATTTGGGTATGAAGTCGTGCTGTTGATTGATCCTAGTCCAACTCTTGATATTTTAGTCAAAATATTTCAATTTGGCGTATTTTGTTTTAAAATGTAAGAGTAACTCTATGGGTAGAAACTTGGCTCTTACTATTGAATGTTTCCATTGGCTGAGAATGGTGTTTGTGATGTCTTGTAGGTTCGATTGAGAGGATTGCGAGAGGTATAGTGAGTATTGGGTGGGTAGTTAGCATAGCATAGATTGCTCTTTGGAGATTATATAGTATAAATTGAGCGCGTCTTAATTTCTCCAGAAGCCCCACTCATGATCAAAGCATCTCACCTGGATTAAAGTCCTGGAATGACAAATTGTTATATCATGATTTTATTTGGTGTCAAAGCCATTTAAAATAATACCCTCAGTAAGAAATAAATATTCATTATTTTAATATTTCTTAGTCAAAGAGCCACATGAGGCTCAAGAGCCGCTGGTTCCAGACCCCTGGCCGAGACGCATGTCAGCCAAACCTGTTACCAGTTCAGTTACCCAAAGGATTTTGAATGTGTCTTGGTGTACTTACCCTACAACTACAATGATGAAGTCGAGCAGATTCCAGCCGTTTCTCAGGTAGGCGTTGGGGTGGAAGAGCAGGCCGTAGGCTATTACCTTTAGGAACGCCTCCACGGTGAAAATGATGAGGAATAGATACTCCACACGCTCCTGAGAAAACAGAAATGAGGTCATAGTTTTAGAACAAGAAGAACATTTCCTAAAAGTTACTGGCAGATGAACGCCTTAAAAAAACATTCACATTTGGTTGTGCACTGATCAGAAGATTATATTTATTTATAATCATACATTTTTTATTCTTTACAAAAACACTATTTATGACTTGTGGGCAAGTACACGACTGGCAGTGTATCCTGCTGAGAATTTGAGCCAGAACAAGATGTTCCGTCTGTATGTGCGACTGTCTATTTGTCTAACATAATCTTGTACATAATCAAGGCAATTTGATTATTTAACAAAGGCAACCCTCTTCCTGTCTTCCTGGTGCACGTGAGCCTTCATGGACAAATATAAACACACACACACACACACTCTCAAATTAGCAATTCCACTACTACAAAGTTCCTTAGAGATTGATTGTAATAATAATTCTTCCCCTGACTACGAAGGTCCTGGGAAATGTCCTCAAATGGTCTTAAAGTCAGCCACTGTACCGCGAGAAATTGGCAGGTTTGGCGTGGGAAATTATTCAAATTTTAGAAATGTAAAAGAAGGACACACAGTCTGCCCCAGGGCAGCTGTGGCTGCAATAGTAGCTTACCACCACTAAATGTGGAGTGAAAGAATAATGCCTTAATTCTGTAAAGCACTAAAGTGTCTATGATAAAGCGCTGTATAAAATCCAATGCATTATTATTAGTATTAGTACAACTGCCACTCAGTTCTCATCGTTCATGTTAATAAACTAGATTTGCTTCATTCTTGAACATCAAATCCCTCAATAACAGCCTTTAGATCAAATCTAACGCTGCTAAACGTTCAACAATATAAATACATAAAAATGTATTATATATTTATTAATAATAATAATAATAATAATAATAATAATAATAATAATAATAATAATAATAATAAATCATTCATCATCAATCATATTTTGTGTTTTTTAAATGTACTTTTTGTTTTTTGTTTGATTTGTATACAAGACACTTTGATACAAAATTACTGTATATGGTTAACTGTAATTTGTATTTGAAAAAATAAATGTGAAAAATATGAATACATTTTTTGTTGTTGTTTATTTGATTCTTATTAAAAACACTTAAACAAATGACTGCAGAGTGTTCATTGCACTTTTTATTGGATGGAAGAAATATGTGAATAAAAACTTTTTTGTGTTTATTTGATTCCTATTCAAGACACTTTGATAAGAACGGCTGTATATTTGTAAAATAGGCTACGAAAATTCTTTTTTCTTTTTTTACATTTTTGGTTGGTGCTGTGCCTTTTTCTTTCAATCAAAGAAAAGATGTACAGTACCTTGGCTCAAAAAAAAGGTTGAAAAACACTGTTTTAACTTCTAAGTAGACTGAATTTCAATTCAAGTCCATTACAGTATTACTTGTAATAGGTTCAATAAAGTCTCATTCGGTTTCCCATTAAACACCTGTCTCCAGTCTCTTGATGTTCCTGATACAACGCAGGTTTAATGGTTTCATCACTTACACTGAACTCTTCACCCTACCAGTCAGGGATACAAATTACACAATGTGGTCATAATTAATTTCACAAACACAGACACACAATATTGTCTCTCAAATGCATAAAGGCCTTCCATCACTTACAAATACGCACACACCCAACAACGCAACGCACAGAGGCATAAAACAACTAAAAACATCTGCTCGGAACAGCCCAGTCTGACACACACACAAACACACACGTAAATGCCTCCTCCTCCTCTTTGTACTGGCCCATAAAGGGCTAAATCCATAGGGGCCCATAGATAATTTAGTTAGTAACTGGAGAGAAATAAGAGAGGAGAGGAGGAAGGATAAGGTAGAGACGGACAGAACGGAGGGGGAGGAAGACAGACAGGATGGCCGAAAGGTGAGTGTGTGGGAGCAATAATTTAGTTACCAGTGATAGCTCGATCAAACCTCCCAACCATCAACCAGGCCAATCAGATTACAGTATCGACATGTGACCATACAGCAGACAGCGAGGGATAGAGTGTGTGTGTGTGTGTGTGTGTGTGTGTGTGTGTGTGTGTGTGTGGACTCTGTCTGGTGTGGCAGGTGAGGAAATATCCTAAAATGTCAGCATTTTAATGTTCCACAGAACCCCTGCCTGTGGTGATCAAACTGTATAATTCATCACTGTAACCTCAAAGCTTGTAAATATATAAATCATATTTGTAATTTTTTTTTTTGTAAATATCTGTATCATACTTGTGTATTATCTATCCTTTATTTTCTACTGTAATGTGTGTGTATCTGATCCCTATTTTTTAACAGTCTTTTACTTAATTATACACTTGTTTAATGTTTATTCTTTGTTTCGTCTTTGTTAACATTTTGTTCTTTAATTTGTGATTTTTTCTGTCGCTGTAACATAAGCATTTTCCCCCTGGGATTAATAATAAAGGAATTCTGATTCTGATTCTGATGTAATGCTACCTATGTTACCCATCATTTTTTAATAATATATAAGTATACAATAGGGGTGTAAAGATTAGTTTGAACAACAATTCGATTCGAACCACGACTTGTTGTTGCCGATTCAATTCAATGATGTTAATTTAGATTGATTCTGTGACTTTTTAGCCAAAATAATAATTCAACCAGTGTGAGTGAAATAAATCCCTGGATACTGGAGAGTGCAGGAAATAATTCTTGTAAGGGAAAGAATCATCTATACTATTTATTGTGGACATAAACAAACAAGTAAACAACATTTAATGTCCAATGTATTCACATTGTATTTGAATAAAGTGCAACCAACACTTTTCTGCTCTCATTTGTTATGAGGTTTTAGAGGTCGACCGTTACATCGAGCCGATATATGGATTTTTTCCAATATCGGCAACCGGCAAATTTTATTTTTGATATTTTTAAAAAAATTTTTTAGCACTTTAGAGTAGCTATTAAAGGAAAAAAAGAAATAACATAAAAATGCATGAATATACAAAAAAAAAAAGGAATACTAATAATGTGCATGAGAGAGGTAGAAGCCAATAGGCTTACAAATAAAAAGCTGATATAATAGGATAAGGATATAACATAATAGTGCCTGATCCTATTATATCCTTAATATAATTTTTGTTTAACTTGGTTGTGTACAGGTATATTTAAAGTTCAATAAATGTTAAGAGTTGTATTGGTGTATTTAATTTAATTTAATTTCTAATATATACATTTATATCATATGAGTGTTCACATTGTCGTTCATAATCAATATGCTTTAAAAAAAAAAAAGAAAAGTGTATCGGCCTCAAATGTCGGCTTCCAAAACTGGCCATCAGCTGAATTAAAAAAAAAATAAAAAATCGATATCTGCATCGGCCTTTGAAAATCCCATATCGGTCGACCTCTATTAGGTTTACCTGACTCTTCTGCTGTTTTATAAAAATAATACAATATTAATATAAAACAAATTAAGTGCAACTTGCTGAGCACAGATAAATGTAGTTGGATCATAGGAATATAAATCGATTCAATGGTTTAATGGATGAATCCTTACACCCTAACGTATAAAACTCCCATTGAAACAATACATAAAAAGCAAACCAAAAAAGTGGGGCATCAAGCTTTAGTCTGAGCAGACCTAAGGTTACACATTTATTACACTGGCCAAACCCACACAGTCAGTGGGATGGGGCTTTTATTTGATGCTATTGTATCCCTCGTAAATAAAGAATGCCTGAGGTCTGGTTATCACTTTTATTATGATCATCTTTATACCAGCTCAGGGCTTTTCAAGCATCTTTGGGACCCGTGGGACCTACAGGGTAGGCAGTAGGGATGGGAGATAGAGACTAAAACAATTATCCCGATAACTTCTGGTATTTATCACCATAACGATAAACATCACAATAAATAAAAAACTGTAAATAAACAAAACTATTCCCAACTTATAGTGTAAACATTTTCCTTACAAACACAAATCTGAATAAATCAACACTAAACACATAAAAAAAAAGGCTACAATAACTGCTGACTCAAAGAGCTGATATTTAATGGAATATATTTGTGCATGTGGATCACTCTATTAGTGTCATTGTATGCAATTAATTTATTTCCTCACTTAAAATGAAAACATTTTCTAAAAAAAAGCACATGAAAAGCAAAAATAACTTAATTAGTGTTTTTACTGTTGCTGAATCGTGTTTCATTTATTTGATAATGAGTTACATAAAGTTATGATTTCCTATTATTAAACCAGATCAAGCTGATGATTTAATATATGTTGGTGTAATAATCTAAATAGTTACATTAGTCTAATGGGACCAGCTTTGTCTTTTGAAACACGTGAAAAATAATTAAAAAATATTGTGTTTCACAAATTGGGACGGATGAATAGTGACATGAGTTTTTATGCTAACAATTATTTATTTCACACAACGTGTGACATGTTAGCTTTTATCCTTCCATAGTAAAGTGTTAAATCTGACCATAAACAAATCCATGCCTCTCTGTGGTTTCATGATAGTAAGACGTGTTATTTTAATCTTTTTACTTGGTCTATTCCTTATATGGAGTGGTTAGCATTAGCTTTTAGCCCAGTCTGTGTGTCGGTGGGTTAGCTTAGCATAGTTAGCTTTAGTCGAGTTTCCAGTTCATAATCGATGCTACAGGTTCATGTTGACTAAATTGAGGGACAAATGGCCCGTGGCCCTCGCTAATTTCCGACATGGGCATTTATCGTTTCTATCGTGAGGTGACATATTTTACCGGTGAGAATGTTTTTGACGATATATCGTGAGCGACGATATATCGCACATTCTTTTTTTATTATTTTTTTTATTTATTTTTTTTTTACTTGTCTGCACATGCTGTCAAAGGTCAACACCACAGGAAGTGCAATCATTATGAGACAGCAATGCATATTTTGTTATTGCAATAAAATACATTGATTTATTTTATTGCTTAATTGTGACCATCACCAGCCCTCCCTAAGGAAGGGTAAGAAAACTTTTATTATAGGAAGGATATAAAAAGGGAGAGCAGTGTTACACCTAAGTGGAGGGGGAGGGGAAAGGGGAGGAGAAAGGGAGCAGGGAGAAGAGACTCAAGGCAGGAAATAGAAAAGGTGGGGAAGAATAGACTGTTTTGCAGTGAGGGTGAGATGTGAGGTTGTAGAATATATCGCACATTCTTAGTAGGCAGAGTGGGAATCTTATCCACAACACAGAATGTCCATTCAAAATCTTTTGGATCAATACGTATTGTGTGTTTATTTACTAAATATGACTTATTTTTGCTCAGAATTTTGTATTTTATACCAGATTTTTAACATCTTTCACTACTGTTTGTGGTTTATTTATATGTATACCTGATTTATTTATATGTATACCTTATTTATTTATATGTATACCTTTTTAGCGTAGACTGTACAGAATCTAGGGATATAACATATTTGAAGATACTCCAATAAATTGCATCAGAATGAGCAAAAAAATACAAATTTAGGTTTCGGCAAACCCTTACTATTGCAGTCCTCAGAGGGTTAACTTTAGATTTAGAACTGTAACTTTAACCATTGTTACCATGGTTACAGTTACAGTTTTACAGGTTTAAAGTTCTAAACTTCCAAACTACTAAAGTTGTAAAGTTCTGTCTGAGGACTGCAATCGTAAGGGTTTGCCAAAACCTAAAATTGTATTTTTGTTCGTTCTTATGTGTGTGACTGTGATGCACTGTGTGTTCAATGGACAAATGGAGTAAACTATATTTATATTTGGTGAGGCAGAAGGAAATACAAGCTTGTGTTTGTTTCCTCACTGGTACGTTTTGATATTTCTCCCACTGCCCATTGGTTTCTTAACTCTTTACCTCAGAGATGTTTGCTGAGACGCTAGAGCAGGGGTCATGAATATGCACTTATTCACCTAACATCAACCATGTAAGGGGCCCTCAGGAGCTGTAGTCATAGTTATAGTTATCACTTAACAAATATTTTTAAGTGTTGCAGATTTGGTGTATGGTCAGTGGTGAAAGACACACACACACACACACACACACACACACACACACACACACACACACACACACACACACACACACACACACACACACACACACACACACACACGGTATTTATAATAAAAATATACCAATTGAGTAAAATAAAATAAAAACCTTAACAATATGTGTACAAAAATTGCACAAAACGACAACAGAAATGCACAAAAATATACAAAATGACTACAAAAAAACAACAAAGTAACTGTTATTATACACAAAAAGGCTCCAAAAACACACAAAATGACTCCAAAAAAAACATACATTACAGAAAAATACACCAAATGACAACAAAAAATATGAAAATGAGTCAAAAAACACCAAACTAAATATTTATAGAAAAAAATGCAGAAAATGACAACAGAAATGCACAAAACTACACCAAAAAATGACTCCAGAATCACAGCACAATGACAAAAAACAATAATTGTACAAAAAATGCACAAAAAGACAACAAAAAAAAACATACATTACAGAAAAATACATCAAATGACAAAGTCAATTATCTACACTTAATTACATTTTAATTACATTTACGACAGCAACATATTTTTAAAATTACAATTATAATTTATGGCTATAATTGTAATTAATTATCAATTACGTGATTACAATTATAATTGACCCCAACCCTGAATAAATAATATTTATAAAATATATTAAAAAAATATATAAAAAAATAATATTTTGAAAGAAACATGTCTTTTGACAGGCATGCTGTGAAATGCATGTTGCACAGGAAAATATATAGATTTATGTTTAAAAAAAAAAAAAGCTATTTTTTGAAAAACTAAATTGGGTTGGTTGAACTCTAAAAAAATGTGGGTCGTGATTTAATGATCGTGGCAAAATGTGGGTCCCAGGGTGAGACCAGAAGAAAACGCCTGGATTAAAGGACATTGCTGACATCAACAGTTGGCAAAACAGGTGATAAAATAAAAGTAACAGAAAAGTAACAATAAAATAATTCACACTCTGAAAAGTTATTCGGTCAATCCTTTCATGCTTGTCTTTTCCTCTCACCTTCCCATCTCATCTTTCTCCTTTTTTTTTCTTTTACTTTATCTCTGTGGATGCCAACTGGATGTTACCATGGAAACCAAGATGGGTTTCCACATTACCATGGAAACTGTGGGCTGCGGCTGCAGCAGACAAACTCTTTTTTAATCTTCCCTCTCTCTCTCCTTTCTTTCCGCTCTCGCACACAGATAACACTGATCAGTACTGTACCAAGAATATCCACAGCACATAGGCCTAATTACTGCTTTTTTTTTGTCGAGATCTTCCCTTTGTGCGTTTGCGTGTGCATAACATGCAACACCAACAAATGTGCGTTTGCACGTGTTGGATCGTGCGCCTGCTTCGATAATCTGTGTCATTTATTAATTTACCACTCACTAACCAACAGTTGACAACTTGAAAAATGAGGACTGATCTAAAGTTCAGAGTTTGTGAAACAACTGCAGCCTCATTTATAAAAATTGCTCACGAATAAAACAGGGTCTGAAAGTTAAGCAAATAATTTGCAGAGCAAATGTGATTATAAAGAAAAAGTTGGAGTGAAAATGACATCACTCTGTTGACCTGGCGTCTTATGCATTGATTT
The DNA here is from genome assembly GCF_900634775.1 of Gouania willdenowi. NCBI lineage: Eukaryota > Metazoa > Chordata > Actinopteri > Blenniiformes > Gobiesocidae > Gouania > Gouania willdenowi. The sequence goes on from NC_041049.1 coordinate 11,638,283, forward strand.
TTTTTGGTAGAATGTGGTCAATTTAATTCACCTGTGCAATCTTCCAAGTACAATGTGATTTATGAAGTGCGTGCATGGGTGCTCAGCATGGTTTAAAAATCTGTATACATTTTGGCACAACACATTTATAGATCTTGTGAGCACTAACTCTTTATGTACAGGTTTTATGCAATGTTTAATAAACGAGGCCCCAGGTCATTTATAATCACAATTTTACGGATGCGTTTTTCATCACTGCCCATGAACAATACTAATTGAGTTACTTGTACTTTTTTGAGTATATTTCTAAATCAGTAATTGTACTTGTACTTAAGTATACATTGACGTATATGAATGACCACTGGCAGCACACCAAAGTAAAAAAAAATAGTTTGGTATTTTTTCGCATTTCAAAAGAATGGTACTTCAAAATAGATTTCTCAGAAACTCCGGATATCAGCTTTAAGATAATCATCTATTCTGCAAGTGTGTCGTGTGTCGTAGCCAAGATAGACAGAAGCACACAAGACAAGTTACTTTCATAGTCAATACTAAAAATGTTCAATAAAAATAATAAAAGGCAGTGGCTGTATCTGTATGTAGTATCAATATACCGACATTCTATCCATACGCAGTGCCCCTCATTGGCCAGTTTAGGTGACGTGATAGGTCACGTGATTAAGACGCTACATACTTGTACTTTTGTTTACTAAAAATAAGTCCTAAACTACGTCACGGACATGCTACGTGTTTATGAATTGTTGCAATATTCATACTTAGCGCCCCTCATTGGTCAGTATTTCTATTTGCTATTGATATGTAGATTCCTAAACTAAGTTACGGACCAACTAACCCTAACCCTAAACTATGTCACGGACTAACTAATCCTAAACCTAACCGTAATTCTATCTATGTTACGGACTAACTAAACCTAACCGTAACCGTAACTCTAAACTATGTTACGGAATAACTAACCCTAAACCTAACCATAACCCTAACCCTAAACTACGTTACGGACTAACTAACTCTAAACCTAACCGTAACCCTAACCCTAAACTACGTTACGGACTAACTAACTCTAAACCTAACCATAACCCTAAACTACGTTACGGACTAACTAACTCTAAACCTAACCATAACCCTAAACTACGTTACGGACTAACTAACCCTAACCGTAACCCTAACCCTAAACTACGTTATGGACTAACTAACTCTAAACCTAACCATAACCCTAAACTACGTTACGGACTAACTAACTCTAAACCTAACCATAACCCTAAACTACGTTACGGACTAACTAACCCTAACCGTAACCCTAACCCTAAACTACGTTATGGACTAACTAACCCTAACCGTAACCCTAACCCTAAACTACGTTATGGACTAACTAACCCTAACCGTAACCCTAACCCTAAACTACGTTACGGACTAACTAACCCTAACCGTAACCCTAACCCTAAACTACGTTACGGACTAACTAACCCTAACCGTAACCCTAACCCTAAACTACGTTATGGACTAACTAACCCTAACCGTAACCCTAACCCTAAACTACGTTATGGACTAACTAACCCTAACCGTAACCCTAACCCTAAACTATGTTACGGACTAACTAACCCTAACCATAACCCTAAACTACGTTATGGACTAACTAACCCTAACCATAACCCTAACCCTAAACTACGTTATGGAATAACTAACCCTAACCGTAACCCGAACCCTAAACTACGTTATGGACTAACTAACCCTAACCTTCTGAAGTGGATTTGAATTTGTACGTGTATCTCTTGTTCAGCCATTTTTCCTTTTGATTTGAATGTACGGAATGGTCACGACTTCCGGTACTGTCATAGGCCACGTAGGAATAGCACTGATGCTTGTCTGTACGACTACGTACAAATAGCCACTTCGAAAATAAAATAACATGAAAAAAGGAAGGAAGTATATATAGAGCAATAAAAAGACACAGAATAAGAGTTTATGAAGGATAAAAAATGTAAAAGCATTCAAGTAATCCAAGGAAGATAAATTAATCAGAACAACATATTGATGATTTTATGACAAGTTGATGTAATAATGCTCTAAACTCTCCCCTCCCATTGAGACCAGCTCTGTAGAATTAAAATTAAAAGGATTCAAGGCTCTTTGGTTCTATGCTGACTGTGCACACAGCTTCCAACAGTTTACCAACGTCTGTATCAGTCTTTGTTCAAGAGCGTCTGGAGACTATGGTAAAGAGATGAAATGGAAGTATACTAATCAAGACACTCTTAACCGTGAGAGAAAACTAGATCACATTAAATTATGAGAGAGAATAGAACAGCCTTTAACACTAAAGTAAAGATAGATTTGTCTGACCAATCAGATCTAGGTGCAGAATATGATTGTAATTGTGTGAACACCATGTTATTAGGGCGTTCTTGCTCCTGCTGCATTTGGAACATTAAAGTTTATAGAGAAACTAACAACAGTCTCTAGGCAACTAAGTCAATGCATTTACACTGTAAAAAATTAAATAAAAAACAGAAACCTAATGAGGAGCAAAGAAGCAGCCACGACAAAACACCATATATTGTTTTGATAATCAATCCCTACGTGAATGTAAGAAAGCAAACCTGACTCACTTTTTTTTTTCTTTTTCAGTCTGAGCTCAAAGTTCTAATGAGAAAATGTCTTTCTACCTAAAGGATTATTAAGTACCAGCTTTTCTGTCAAATACCAACAGTTTGTTGAGAGATGTACAAATGGTAAAATTGTGAACTCCAATGTATCTAGTGGCACAGCGGAAAAAGGCATGTCATCAGTTTGTCTACAGCTTACACAATAATTGTCATAAGTCAGGTATTTGAACCTTTTATCAATTTATCTCAACCCAGTCACAATTAAAGCCTTGACATGATGCAGCATTACAATTCGGTCTCTTTTAGAGCTAATTTTCTCTCCCCTCTTGGGTTAAAACAGTGATTCCCATAAGGTGGCACATGGGAGGTATCATTAAGCTGAGTAATTACACCTTTTTTAAGCAGGTATCTGTGTTTTTTTTTTTTTTTTTTGACACCGAATGGTAATTTGACCACACTGGCTTTGAATGCCTTGTATAAACAGCACAAACATAATGATGGTGTACTTATGGAATGACATAAAATCTCAAAGGTTACACAGGACACACAGAAAAAGGTTGGAGGAACACATGCTTCAAAGATGTAGCCACAATGACATCCTAAATAACACTGGTTTGAGCCATCATTACCATTTGCTTTAGAGGTGCCTTTCCTCTGCTCCCAAAGGGCAGGTATTCTACAGGATTTGGGTGCTTTTCAAATTCAAATAAAATTCACCATTTTGCTTGTTATCGGGACACTGGAGTATGACATTCACCATTGATTCAGTTACACTGATGCAAGTAAACATCTAAAGCAGACATAGGCAACTACTGGTGGCCCGGGGGCCACATGCGGCCCTCAGTCTAATTGTGTACGGCCCCTAAAAACAGAATTGTAATTCAGGAAGTTGAAAGTTATATGAAGGCCAACATAAAAAACAAACTCCAGAAACAGAAAACATCAGAAAAATCCACAAAATGTCAACAAAAGTACACAAATTAATAACAAAGAAATACTAAACAACAACTTTAACACAAAGTGATGACAAAATATCACAACATATACAAAAGCACTTCAAGCTAGGGATCGACCGATATGGATTTTTTAGGGCCGATGCCGATACCGACGTTTTTCCCATCAGCCTTAGCCGATGACCGACACAGACTGCCAATTTTCTTGAGCCAATATTTGGAGCCGATACTACTTTTGCTCCCTCAATTTACATCATAAAAATTACACAATGATGATAACAAATGGTACGAGTCTGAAGTAAAAAAAAAAAAAAAAGAACATTTATTGAAATTAAAGGTGCAGTCTGTAACTCTTATACAAGTGACTTTTTGTCATATTTGCTAAAGCTGACACTATGTAAGGACAGCCTTACATGAAACTAGTAGTTTGTGTGAAAAAAGACTCATTGAGTCCCCCCTGCTGCTCCTGCAGCCTTTGGCAGATTGCCAGAATGCACCGCGACCGAGTAAAGAAGAACCAATCAGAGCCAGGATTGTGTTTAATGGACTGTCTGACAGCTGTTGCTCACAGGCCTCGCCCCTTTCTCGGAGCTACAGCGCCATCTTTTTTTACAGTGTATGGTCTGGAGGAGTAGAAGATGGAATTGGTGACTTTTCTGCTTGAAAGGTAATTACTGCTGCTTTATTTACATTATGTTTGATTTGTAATTGTTGCACTAGAACTCTGTAGTGCGTGTGTTCATGTGCGCGCAGTAGCAGCCTCCGTGTGGCTTCTGTAAGTGACCCTGTGTTGTTGCTGCTGCTGAGGTGTGTGCACATAGAGAGAGAGAAGCGCTGTAGTAATATGCTTTTAACAGAGCATGTTATATTACTGTGATGTTGCTGTCTGGCTAACGTTAGCTTGTTAGCTCCTCTGAGGGAGGGATTTTGGAAAGTTTGGAGGCAGGGCAAGAGAGCAGCGGGGAGGGAGGGGGAGAGAGGGATCTGAGAGTCGTGGACTGCACCTTTAACAAAGGTGAGGTACAACAACAACAAGTAAAAAATATTTAACAAATATTAAAAACAGGTGATGTAGAACAAGAACAAGTAAAACATATTTCTGCTCTCTGTAAATAATGCAGATCGGCGAACGCATGGGCCGCATTGGCTAATGCCGATACACGTAAAAAATACAAAAATCGGCCGATGTATTGGTCTATCACAACTTCAAGACACACAAAATGCCAACAAAATTGCACAAAATGACAGAAAATTACACAAAAAGACAACAATAAAATAAAAAAATATAAGAAAAACACACATAACAACCCAACAAACACACAAAAAGGCAATAAAAATGTAACAAAATGAATTAAAAAACACACAAAAGGTCTAAAAACTCAAAAAACGACAAGAAAACCCATATAAAAGGACTAAAAAAGACAAAGCCATTTGTTCGTTCCTGTATTAATGCTCAGATTGGTCATTATTCTAAATGCTAACATAAATGTTAATAATGTGGCCCTCTGATATGACGATCACATTTTTGTGGGCCCCGCTCTGATAGAAGATGCCCATCTCTGATCTAAAGCATGCAGCATCCATAGGTTATAAGGAAAAAAATTGGAAAACATTAATAAAACCAAAAAAAGACCGTGTGATCACTGTATGTTTTGCTACATTCAAATAGAATGAGCTGATTTAAAACAAAAAATATTATTTCTATAATATAATTTCTGGAAATCATGCAGCACATGATGAGTAAATATGTGAGTGTCTCTTACAATGTTATACCAACACAAGCAGGAATGACAAAATATAATGCAAAACAAATGCAGCCAAGGCTCTTACTTTCACAGAGGTGACCAAGCAAAGGGAGACTTCAAAATGACCTCTGTGCCTCCAGCGGAACAAGATAAACAAACATCTCTAATCTTCAGCAAACAAACTGAAGTGCAGTCAACACGGGAGAATATTTAGAGAATAGCACAAAAAAAGAAAAAAAAAAAAACAATGCAGTAACGAAAGGATGGCAAGAAAAGCTAGAAACAGAACATCACGAGAACCAGAGAAACCAGTCGAAAAATACAAGAAAAAAGGCGGATCAATCATCAAATAATGATAGGTCGTGTGGCTGAATTTAATGATTAAAGGTGTATGAGTGTGTGTGTGTGTGTGTGTGTGTGTGTGTGCAGGTTGGTGTGTAATAGGAGGTAACAGGTGCCCTTGAGAAAGGACAGGGATGGAAAGAGAAAAATGGCACCAAAAAGCGTGTGAGCGCTGATTACAAGAGTACGGTGAAATGGATTGAAAAATACACCAGTCTGCCCGGTACAACTACAGTATGTTACACTTTTTCTTGTTTTATTGATTTTCTACAATTTTTGCTGGATGTCTGTTTTGTCTGTTTTTTGTTGTATTGTTGTCATAAAAATAGAAATTGAGTGGTGAATTGTGGTATATATATATATATATATATATATATATATATATATATATATATATATATATATTTATTTTTTTTCTTTCTTTTTTTTTTGGGACATTGGATTAGCTTTGCTTCATTCTGTCCCTTCTCAAACTATGTGCATGTGCATTTGGTTGATTATTAACGTATTTGACATGCATATGCATATGAAATTTCTCGACTCTGATGGGTTCTATTTTTGTTGTTTTTTGTATGTTTATTTCATTTTAATTTTAGCGTTTGGGATCAATAAAGAGTGTGAAGGCATACACTAGTTTCACCGTACAGTGGGCTACTCCCAATGCTACTAATTCACACACTTTAAAGAACACGTTGGGAAAATCTTACAAACTTTTAATAAAAGACAAAGTGCAAACTATGCAAATTGTTTTTATAGTTTTGAATATGCCAACACAATTTCCACATTTTTTTTAATCATAATTGAATTGTAATAATTGACTGTAATTGTAATTCACATGGATTCTCTACAAAAACTGTCAATTATAATAAAATTGTTTGCACATGCTTAGTTAAAAATTCTTAACAACTTTGCCCACTGTCACTTTTGTTAAGGATCATTTTACCATAAAAAAATATATAATAATAATTAAGGAGTATAATTACAGAAAAAGGGCTCAGACGCCCACGTCAAAAATATTAAAAGCAATATTTTCACGGATAAAGAAGCCTAACAAGGTAACCAGGAGATGAAAAACTAATTAGATGATAGATAATATTTTTAAGTGTATTTTACAGCAGATTTAGGATACGTTGTCATAAGAGATGCTAACAGAAAGCTAACACAAGTGGAAGGTTATGCATTATGGGATTATTTATTAAAGACAGTAATTGTGATTAATTGTAATTGAACTTTAGTAATTGAGAACGTAATTGTATCTGACAAGGAAAAAAATATACATCGTAATTACGTTGTAATTGAACATGATAATTGAAGGTGTAATTGTAATTGAAAAATGTAACTGCTATTTACCATGTACTCCAATATGATGGATTAGGTTCCACCAACTCTTGCTAGTTGTAAAAAGGGTTTGATTTAATAACAATAATTTTTCTTCTAGATTGTTTTTTTTTTTGTGGTAGTTCACAATGTTCTGAAAAATGAAATCACATGACGTGAATGGAAGCGTCCACTGCATACACATCATTTGAATAAAAACTATGAAATCGCACGTCACTCTTCGCTGATTCATTATGATTAAATATGAGAAAAGCTTGTGTTTCACTCCTGCAGCGTGCCATAGCAATGTCACCATGACACCCAAACAGGATTAGCTGCTAACACCCACTCCCCTGCTGTTACCATAGTAGCACTGTAGAAACTGCAGCCTACGAGCTAAAAAAAAAAAGCTAAACTAAACTTTAGGACAATAAAAGAAAAAATGAAATAAAAGTAAATTATGCTAAACAGCTTGGATACTAATTTGTCTTTTTGAGACTGGTAAACTTCTTCAAGGTGCATTTTAGTTGACAGAGTAAAAGCTGAGAGGACAGTGGACATTTAAAAAAAAGAATTAAATAAATAGAAATAAAAAATAAATGAAAATAGGTGGAGGATCATTAAAAACTGCAGGGATATTAATCACCAAAAAAGCAAAAATGATCTTTAGCAGAAGTCTTGTTATAATCTTTTGACCTTAAGAGTTGTAAACTCTGCTAATTTTCTCTGATGTTGTCTTTACCTCCATATCAAACACTTTTCACTAACAAAAAACGCTCTATTTAACCTTTTATCAAACAAAGAAGAACCACTGCGTATACAGTAGGTTACTGCTACTGCTGATACTACATTTTCTCATTTTCTCTTGTTTGTTCTGCACAGTGTTGTGGCTTGGCTATTGTTAAGTCTAATGAAAACAAACTATAATTCAATATTAAACAGACATTCCCCAAAAAGTATCGCTATGATGCTGGTGGTTTCTTTGGAGTAGATGCTTTTGGGGGTTACATCCGTTGGTACTTTGAACTAACAGCAGTGGGGTCCCACATTTGATTCAGGAACCCGTGAGTATAGTATGCATCCTCGCCTCGTGCTTGCGTGGGTTTTCTGTGGATTTTTATATTAAAACATGCAGTTTTGGCTCAAATGTAGGAGAAAGCACAGATGATCAACCTTGCACTGATAATGCAAATAAATCTTACAAATGGTAGCAAACACAGTTCAAAGTGGGTGCAAAGAAAAAGTTCTTTTTTCTAATAAAAGATAATAAAAGAGACATTATCATTTTCTGACTATAGCCGCTAGCAGATGTACGCTGCTACTATTGACAACGAGCCAGTGTACATTTAAAACTAAAATGAAAAGAACACATGCATTAATGGATACACTAATATTTAGTTAGCATTATACTGTATAAGCATAACAATATATTTAGATTTAATTGCTTTTTTTTTAAAACATAGGACAACAGAGAATGCAGATAATTTTGCTATTTTTGTGAGTAATTACGACAACGCATTAGGGCCACATTAAAATTAAAGGTCAAATTGGGGGAACTACAAGATTAAAGTTGTAATATTTCGAGAATAAAGTTGTAATTTTACGAAAGGCGTATCTTAATAAAATCGTAAATTTATTAGATTAAAGTCATAATATTCCAAAATTAAAATCATAATATTCCAAAATTAAAATCATAATATTCAAAGATTAAAGTCGTAATAATTTGAGATTAAAGTCACAATATTTTAAGAAAATGAAATACAAACAGGTCCCTCAGGGTTATGGGTAATGTTGAGCATTTAGATTATACTTCTCTTTAGTGACTATTTATAGTGATTTTGCAGACGTGTGCGTTTGATCCGACGTAAGAAACCAGACTGATTTGGAGCAAATAGCCTCTTTAGTGGAAGAGGAAATGGTTGAAAGCGGTTTAATGGGCTATCGATGTTGCGTTGCGTTCACTTCAACAGGGAATTCTGAGTTTTTTAAGATACAGCTTCATTCTCATAAAATTACGACTTTATTCTCATTCGATTACAACTTTAGTCTCAAAATCTTATGACATAAATCTTGTAGTGCTCAGATGTACTTTTATTTTAATGTGGCCCTAATGTGCCGATGTATGTAAGTACTCAGTCAAAAAATGTAAAATTGAAGCTAAATTTAGAAAAAGACTTTGGCATATTCATTTCATGTTGGCATTCTCAGCATTAAGCTTGATACCGTAGAAAGGACACATTACTGTTGGCTTGCTAATGAAATTAAAAATACATAATAGTGATATAAATGATTGATTAGCGAGTTTGTTGAGGGAAACATTTAGGTTGTACATGATCAGCTGATTGAGTTCATGTAACAAACCACTCTCTCTCTCTCTCTCTCTCTCCCTCTGGATCACTCACGCTGCTGCTGCTGTGACAGGTGTGCTGATATAGTCTTGTAGTAACTCAGCTCATCCTGGCACAATTTCATACCAAACACATTTCACGATAGCATCTCTTGCCTCGTGCATTATGTATACGACACATCACTGTTACCGTACGAGTCTGCCAAGCTCTGCTTTGTGCACACCAGAGGTATACACTTCATGGGAGAGCAGGGTTTGTTTTTTTTGTTTGTTTTTACAACAGATATCCCTACATATATAAACATAACCCCATATGTGTAGTATGTTGCCTTTCTGTAGGAAACACAATAATGATGAAGCTTTCATTGATAATGGAAACCAAATGCAGTAATATTGTACACTTTTGCAACGTACAGTATGTATATACGCACTGTGTGTCTTCCTCAGATCAAAGACTACACAAAGCGCGCACGCCACCTACACTTTCCCTTTTAGCTCAGCGGGGAACACAATAGATGTGGCATGTTGCCCTGTGCAGTCGTACCCATAATTAGCTACATGAAAGACACACATAGGCAAGAAAAAATGCTTCATATACAGTATACCTCACTATCTCAGGCCACACAGATTTTCTACACCCACATTCAATCATCCAAGAGCATAATTAAAAAATGAAATGTTGGTTTACGTGCGTTAGCCTTCCTACAACATAACATCAACGCTATACACACAACATAGAGAGCGAAAAAGAAACTGGAAAACACAACAAAAATGCGAAGATGATTGGGCATCTGCTGTATTAATAAAACCATCACAGCCGCAAATTTACCTTTCCTACAGATACATTAAGACTAACAAACAAATCCAGTACACTGTCACCCTGTGGCGATCCCTTTGATGTTGCTCAGACTTTCCCCCCTTTTTTTGTACAAGTGGTCGATAGCAGAGGTTTGTGCTGACGAGTGTCTTTGTAGTAAAAAGCTCATCTACTCAGTGCCTGTACTGAATTAACTAATGTTACAGCAGAAAATAGTGTCTTCATGTTTCAGTGAGTGAATCTCTTAGCACACTCATGAAGCCTTGTGTGCAATTATACTGTAATGAGTTCATGTCAAAAGACACTTGGAAGGTTTCCAACATTCGTGTGTCCATGTGTTTGTCTCGAAATAAACAGAATGCAAACACATGCCAAGAGCAACAAAAAAAAAAAAAATCTGTGAGGGAAATGAGACAAGCTTCCCCCTCACTGAAGCAAGATGGACACATTTACACAGGAAACTGCACTACACTACACTTCCAGGTCTGCTTCTTCAAGAATGATTTTACAGCTGGGAACACCTGATGCCAATGCTCTAAATTGGAAAATACCAGGTTAGGAAATGAGAAGGGTCCTAGTTTTGTTAGTTATATCGACGGCATATTTATTTTGGGATCTTAGTTATCAATGAGTATTCAAGAGATGTTTGACTTCCTAATGTTTTTGGTAAATACACAGAATTAATTTTTCGTTATTCCGGATTTTAGGACAAAGTAATTAAGGCATGTGGTACACCTAGGAAGGACATACTAAAAAAAAGTATGTATCTCTCCCTTTCTTGCAGCTAAGTGGGAATAAGCACTGGGTACCAAGACTAAAGGACTGTTCCTGCTTGTTTGTCCAACACAACATCTCTCAAATCCACCCTGTTCACTGCTGAGTAGGGGTTTGATATTAACTAAACCCTCGACAAATCCACCCATAATGGTTCTATTTTTATCTTCCTCAAGCTGGAGTCCTCTACCTGAGATCTGGGAGCCACTCTCCCAGTTTGGGGGTCGATGCCTTGAGTGCTCCTCCTACCAAAGTGACCACATGGACCTTGACTTTCCACATCTGCTCCAGTTTTCCTTTGAGCCCATGGCACTTTTTCCACCATCTCATGTTCCTTCCTCCTGATGTTACAGTCAGCTGGTATCGCCACATCTATGACTACTGCCCACCTTGGCCAGTTGAGTGGAGAACATCCTGTTTATTCTCCTGGATACCACTTAATTTGGTATACTTCCTTTGTCACACGGTCTGAACCTTAAGTCTTTACTTGGCAATTTCTAGTGCCTCAGGAATGGAGAGCTTGTTGTATTTCCTTGGTGCCCCTATATAACCATAGCTCTGCTTCATCTTGTCCTCTAACGTCTCTTCCATGGAGGGTACTGCTTCCCATGTTCCCATTCCCCTGCTACATCTCAGCATCTGTATGATTACTGTTGCTGTACTGTGGATCTGCTTGTTGGTCTCAATGATGGTATTAGTCAGGATAGTACTGAGTGCAGCATTCACATATTTTAGGAAGTTCTTTTGAGGTTATTTGTCAACTCATCACCGGTAGAGTACAGAAGTGCCAGGATTACATTGTTCTCCTTTATTTCTTTGATGCCATATGTATCTCTTGGGGCTTGATTCCGATATCCTACAAAAATCTCTTACTGTATATCATCTACCACTGACCTGGTGTCCTGGCACTTCCTTGCTGTAGCATTGTTTTTGTATTTCATTGATCTCTAGATGTGATAACACCTGGCAGCTACGGATGTTGGAACATTGTGCTACTAGATGTTTCTCAGTTGACTTGATATTTGGGTTTCCATGTGTTCAAATGTCCCATATTCTCTCTTTGAGATTACTGGGATAGTAGCATTCAATCGAACCCATGTTTTCTGCCCTTATTCATGTATGTCTGACTCCAATAACCCATTTGCTTTAGGTTGTCCTGGTTACCAAACATCTGACGCAGACCCTGTTGAACAGGAGACGTCCAACCAGTATGACACTGCTATGATTGGTATTGCTCACATTTGATACTACTGGAGTTTTATTAGGGGGCTTGCCAAAGGACCCCTACCTGATGGTAGTTGACTGTCACGTTTCACCTACTATAATATACATAGTATAGAGTAGATGTATTCAAGAAGAAACAGTATAAAAGTAACTTTTTAAACACATAAAAACATTTTTAAATGAAATAAAAAGACACTGTGTAGGAGTCCAACCCTTTACTTCAGAAACAACTCCTTTAGTGTATTATAACTTTGTACTTGTTACAGACTGTAAGCGTGCATGCAAAACTTGCCAATTAGCTGTAAACCTGCTTCTTGCCAACACCTTGAACGTTCTCTGCTTGTCTCCATGACAACAAACGCCTCTTCTCTCTATAGAACAGGCTGTAGGGCAAAGTGTCCTAATGATTGGCTCAAGGGTAAAGTCACAATGGTAAAAAGCTGTTGTGTTGTGGACACATAAATATAAACACACATAATATCAGACTCACACACATTTGGGATGGTAAAGGTTTGCAAATACATCTGTCCAGGATATTAGAAAAAGAAATCAATTAAAATAAAAAAAAAGATAATTGAATATTCTAAAACCGGAAGAGAAGTAAGGTAAGGCTATGAGAGAAAGATGAATGTTATGAGTTGCCCCTATTAATGTAAAAAAAAAAAGTTGAGCACTCAAAAGCTCCTACAGTCATTAGCAGTCATGGTAGTTTTCTTTTAATATTCATGTCTCTCTATTTGTCTTTCAATGAACCTCTTTCCATTCTATGCAACGCCTTCCTCATAAATCACATTTCTGTTCATCTACTCTGCAGGCGTACCATCTATCATCTATCTAACGGTGCCTTGATTCCACTCCACATTTTTTTTCTCTCCCTCTAAAAAACACTTTTCAGTGATCGCTCTGTTTTCTTCGGACTTGCCTACTTCTACTTTAATAAGGCACACCTCTCCTTCCATCTTGAGGTCTGGCGGTTCCTTCAGAGTACACCCATTAGTTCTGCTTGCTTGGTGTTCGATGAAGCTCGTCCACTACGCAAGCCTCTTCAGAGACCTCACTGGAGCTGTTATGGAATCTCAGATTCATCAATCTACCTGCAGCTGGCAGGAAACCGGCTCTGGGGATACGGTTCCTATTACTGGCCACCCATAGCCAACACTGCTGATGACGCAGTGGAAAGAATGAGGGGACAGAAGCATACAGACAGTCCTCACTGAGTCGGCAAAGGGATGGAGAAGTGAAATTCTGCAAGCGGAAGACTCGTGTTGCACTGATGTGTGTGTGTGTGTGTCCTCTCTTCAATCACTCACAACACAACCCGTGGCAGTATTCTGTTATCATGTGGTCACCTCGCTGTGTGTGTTAGAGAGTGCAGGAAGCAAGCAGACAGCTAAAGAGAAGATCTCACAATACTAAGCTGATACAGTTAAAGCACAGTCAAAGGCCAATAGGGTTAATAGGCATTCAACCAATGGATTTATAGGATTTGGTGTAATCACCACAACATACCTACAAACACACAGAATGCAAATTGATTTTTCCAAGGTATATGGAACACAGATTTTTCAAAGGAATCTCAACACATGTACCTGAGAGAAAAAATGAACTACCGTAATTTCCGGGCTATAAAGCGCACTGTTTTATTGGCCGCAATACAATAATTTAGCAATTTTCTAAGAAAAATCCACACAAATGCCGCAGCCTAACATAGGCCACACTCTATTGGCTGATGAGGGTGCCCTTCAGACAACTCGGCCAATCAGAACGGGCAAGTAGGCGGGCTGCTGTACTCAATTTCCAAAATTTCCATGTTTCAACTGATATGTTTCCTTTACTACATGAAGTCTCCTCCTCACTGACCCACGTCTACATATCAGTCCATTTACAGCTTTTTATGGTCACTTTTTACTGGAACCAGACCGATACACCACTTTGTCCGCTCTTCTTACCGTGAACCACCAAGGAGCGATCACAGCAAGTCGGACTATGAGTCAGAATATGAACGTGATCGCTACTGAACAAATCCAACGTGGTGATTTGGCAACTTCATGCTGTTATGCTACTATTACAAACTGGCTGACGGAGCGGAGATCAGAACAGCCTGGATACATCCTGTATACAGGCTGTTCTGATCTCCGCTCTGTCTATCCGTCCTCCTTACGGAAGCTTCTCCATCAGCCTCAGAGTCCAGAGCACCGATCAATCCTGAACAAACCTAACGCGGTGATTTAACAAGTTATTACAAACTGGCTGACTTTTACTGCATCCACACTGTTGCTGCTGTGTGGTTGCTCTCTCTCTGACAACATTTTTTTTTTTGTGTCGTTGCTATGATGAGGCAGTGTTCATCATGACAAAATGATCAGAATGATTCAGTGTGAGCAAGAACGATTTCAGGTTAACAATTTCATTGTTCCACCTGGTCTAATGTGACAAAGCTCAATTTTGTGGCGGCATGAAGCTTATGAAACCAGGTATAATCCACAATTTAGCCGCGTCATTGTTTAAGCCGCAGGGTTCAAAGCGTGAGAAAAAAGTAGCGGCTTATAGTCCGGAAATGACGGTACTTCTAGAGCTGCCACCTGTTGTTTTTGAGCCATTCTTTTCCCCCCACAGTAGCTAAAATGTTTTAACCGTCTTGTTTTCTTATGGATCAAGTATCAAGTGTTTGTGAATTGTTCAGCAGTGCAGAAACATGACACACATCTTCCCTTGAGTCGCAAAAATGGCTATAGAACTTACTGTACGTGACCTCCACTTCTATTTCCCCCTTTTCATTGTACCTGTTGTATATCCTTCCAAATGTTTTTAAATAAAAAAAAATAACAATAGTAAAACAATAGTTTGACAGCACAAAAACACTGGTTTCTAACAATTGGATTGCAGTTTTAATCAGACTCTCAGTTATTGAAGACAAACTCTTTAATGTGATTTTGCTTCAAAAATTGTATTACCTAAAACATTGATGTAGGCACAGAACCTAGAAGTTTCTCTGGATCAAACAGTCAGCCCAATCAATATTGACTTTACAACATCTTAGCAAACCTCTTCACTCAGGAATAATTTGATATACGGTACTTCTTGTTCTTGCCTGAGCTTGTTTTGCTTATGTGTGCACTTACACTGATCTCACAAAACTTTGGTTGTGACCATCTAAACTTCAAAAAAAAAAAAAAAAAGATAACAACAACTTTTCTTGTCAAGTGTGACAGTCATTTTACAAGCACGGAGTATTTCCTGTGGAAACTTTGCCTTAAAGGTACAATCCGTGACTTTCAGATCCCTCTCTCCCCCTCCCTCCCAGCTGCTCTCTTGCCCTGCCTCCAAACTTTCCAAAGTCCCTCCCTCAGAGGAGCAAATAAGCTAATGTTAGTTCAACAGCAACATCACAGTAAGATAACATTCACTGTTAAAAGCATATTACTGCAGCACTTCTCTCTCTCAATGTGCACACACCTCAGCAGCAGCAGCAGCAACACAATGTCACTTACAGCAGCCACCCGGAGGCTGCTGCGAGCACATGAACACATGCCCCACAGAGTTCTAGTGGAACAATTACAAATCAAAATAATGTAAATTAAGCAGCAGTAGTTACATTTCAAGCAGAAAAGTTGCTAATTCCATGTTCTACTCCTCCAGACCATACACTGTAAAAAAGACGGCGCTCTGGCTCCGGGAAAGGGGCGGGGCCTGTGAGTAACAATCCTGGCTTTGATTGGTTCTTTTTACTCGGTCATGGTGCATTCCGGCAGTCTGCCAAAGGCTGCAGGAGCGGCAGGGGGGGTTTCAATGAGTCTGTTTTTTTTCACACAAACTACTAGTTTCATGTAAAGCTGTCTTTACATAGTGACAGCTTTAGCAAATATGACAAAAAGTCACTTTTATAAGAGTTGCAGACTGCACCTTTAAGTCATGAAAAATGAATTTGGTTTAATACACCCACACATTGGCAAATAGCCTACTGCTTTCCAAAGGCATGTCACCCATTTATACATCTCCGAGCCTTTTAAGATAAAAGGAAGTTTATTCAATCTCAACATGCTTGTGCACAAATGAGCAACAAACTGATGGAAAAAGAAAATCCCTCGATTTTACAATTCCTTGCATCTGAGCCGTGTGGCACTGCACTGGTGAGTCACTGATGATACACATAGGCACGCACATAAATCATCCTCTCTCTTTTGTAAAATTGTGAAGTAATTATAATGATGTGTGTGACGATTGGTATTATGTCATGTGGCAAAACAACACAGGAATGACACATTCGCAATGTACATGTTCCTAATGCAGTTACAAAGCAATGGGACCTGGTTTGTGTTTCAGACTCACATCCTGGACCAACACTGGATAGCAATACCTGCGAGGCAAAAACACAAGCACACAGATTCTATCATTCCCCAAGACACACAAAGCATTCTGGGCTGTTGTTAAAGGCTTAGCGAGATTAGCTGAGTCATTGCTTTTCCCTTTTTAGAGGATTAGGTTTTTGAAGAAGTGATGAGGTTCTTGTTAAAAAAAAAGTGTAGAAAACAGGTAAACGTGTAATTAGAACAAAAACAACAAATCCAGGTATCTTCAAGTCAGTTTTGTTAATAGCCACAAGTAAGACAAATGTACAACCATAAAATAAAAATAAATAAGGAAGTTAATCTTTTTCTTTTTTCTTAAATTTCATTGATTTTGTGACCAATCTTTATCTAAATTGGCAAAAGTATGTGAAATAATTTCAGGAAAATTGAGTTTTTTGACTACATTCATGTGATAAAAGCATGGGAAAATTTCAATCCTCCAAATATTGTGGAGTGTCATTGAATTTGTGCATTTAGAACAGTTGAGATATCTACAACTGAATTATTTGGTAATTTATACAATAATTCATGTTTTTTCCCTTTCTCCTGCGAGCCGAATTGGATGGTCTAAAGGGCCGGATTTGGCCCCCGGACCTTAAGTTTGACACATGTGAGTTAGACCTTTACATTTTCCAAAGATCTTTCATCTACCAATCACAGGAAAGTCTTTCAGGCATCACTTATCAGAGTGAAACATTATTCCTGAGTGAAAGTGAGAGTGAATAACTGTATCTGTTTAAGGCCTTCAACAAGTGTCTGTTAAAGCATAACCGTCCATAAACTTTCTACACATTTAATCATAGTACTGTATATTATCATATATCAACTTTTTTTTTTGTCTTTTTTCCTTTGAAAAATATCAAATTGTATAGTTATCTCGTGTCCATTATCATATACCGTATTGTATCGTGAGCTCATCGAACCACCCCTACTACTGTAAATGCTATATAATATTAAAAAGGCCTCAACTCATTCAGGTTTTAATGGGAAAGTAGCATCTAAGACAGTGTTTCTCAAACCTTTTTTTTTTTTTTACAAAGAACCATTTAACCGATAAAAGTAAAATCCAGGACCACCTACAATGTAGGTGGTCCAGGATTTTACTTTTATCGGTCCTACATAGGTCCTACATCTACAAATATCCATAATCAATACAACTGTTTATTACTTCAACAGTTTTTCTTTCTTTTTTACAAATAAATATGACATTATATTTATATAATTCATAAATAATACTAACTTAAATGGCATCATCTCCAAATTGCCGTTTTTGAATTTAGAAGGTTTCATTATCTCTTACAATCACTTCTCACTGCGACTGAACCCCTCGAGGCGTCTGAACCACATGCATTAGGGCGATGCACGTTTTCTGTTGTTGTGTCAGAGCTTCCACTTATTTTTCTTTTAATTGACCACGTCTCAAGCCACCGATCCATCTTAAATGGACATTTGGATATAAGATTATAAAACGCACACCTGCGTAGCTAACGAGGTGGTGTCAGAAAATAGCTGAATAGTAAAACAATCACCTTCATTACTGACACACTTTAAATGTACATATGATTTACATAGCTTTGGAGTGGATTGGAGAAACTCTTTTCATTTAAAGACATATTAGTTTTAAATATGTATTTGCCCAACAAACTAACAAACCACTAGGGGTCGCTTGAGGACCACCAGTGGTCTGCGGACCACTCTTTGAGAAAGGCTGATCTAAGGTTAAAACCAGGTGAAGATCCTTAGATCAGTATCTGTCCTGGATGGTGATTTTTCCTGAACATGTAAAGAAGGAGCTAAAAAACTTGGAAGTTCCTGAGGCATTTCAAAAACATTTTTTGAGTAAAAGTAAAACTTTATCGGTCATACATTTATTATTAGTCATAATGAGGGAAAACGTGATCCTAATAGATGAAAGCTGCTGTGTTGATTGAGAACACTATTTGACAGCTAAATAAAACCGACAATGATTGAATGCTGAATCTGTGGCACAGCCCGAGGCCCAAAGGGGAGCGGGGGGCATCATGGTTGTAGTGGGGGCTTTTTTGCTACATCTAATCTAATCTAATGTAAGATAATGTAAGATAATGTGATCTAATTTAGAGTTTAAACACTTTGGTGACTCTTAAAGTCACCAAAGTCCTCTTCCTGTTTAAGGCTTTAGAGGAGTGTCTGGAGACACACACACACACACACACACACACACACACACACACACACACACACACACACACACACACACACACACACACACACACACACACACACACACACACACACACACAGGAACATGTTTCCTACATAATAAAGTCATGTAATGACACTGAGCTCATTCAGGCCCATTTTTAAACAGCCTCCGTGGACAGGGTTTACGTTGCCTTTTAAAAACAGCCGAGGTCATTTGTGAGCGTACAATGTTTTTTCTTTTCTGGGAATCTGGCACCAAAACACGGTCTCTTACGGTGGCTGAGAAGTCCAAAACACATTTACAAATTCCATTTTGAAAACAACATTACGTAATAATCTAAAAAATTACAAATAGCAAAACACTTAACAAATTTATGATTTTGAAAACAAATATACATAAATAGCTAAAAAAAAAAAAAAAAAGCTATTTCACAAATGTTGAAACAAATGTACGATGTAAGTGTAGAAGTGTTTCCATATTTGTTATTTTGTTTTGACCTTTTGTAAAAGTGTTGTGGCCATTTGTTAATTTGTAGCGTGAAATCATACGGAAAGGGAGGGTCTGAGATGCTGGAAGTATGCGGAAAGCTGTACAGTTGCCATTTCAACATTAGCATAAGTGTTTTGCTATTTGTAATTTTTAAGATAATTATGTGTATTTGTTTTCAAAATTGTTGTTGTGGTATTTGTAAATGTGTTTTGCACTTCTCAGCCACCGTGTTCTCTGCCTCATTTTATTTTCACACTTGGTACATTTTGCGTTATTATTTTATTTCTTTCCCTGACTTAAAGCAGACTATACCTTTTGGTCTTTCTTTTCACTCTTCTCTACATCTTGAAGCTATCAGTACCTTGGCAGCAGAGAAGCAAAGCAGAACGTGGAGAGATCATACCCACAATTCCACTGCTGTGTCCAACATACATACATGGACACGTGAGGACACACAAAACGTGTCGATAATTCCATTGTGTTAACTAGCTGGCAGTTGGCCTACCTCTGCTGTCTCCAAGGAGACACAGATTTAGCAAATATGCTGTGTGTGTGTGTGAGTGTGTGTGTATGGCTCTGTGTGTCATTTCAAAAACATATGAAAGCGCAACAGACCCACTAATTGTCTTCCATACTTGATCATCCGACAGCTTCTGGAGCTTCCCACAGACTTTTGGTTCACGTGGGCGTGAATTTCAAACTCTCACATGAAGGATGATGTGGGAATGTGAAAACACAGGCATGTTTACGCAGCAATTTCCACACACAAGCAATATCTGGTCCCAATTTGGTTTCTACCCTCATTATAATAACACTTAGGATTTACTGCTGTTGCTTTTGTCTTCTTTGATGAGCATGTCTTTATGTAAAGAAAATGATTTTGGTTTAGCTAGACTTTTAACAAAACCGTCTTTGTCTCCGTAGTTGGCCTGAAGTTTCATAGTTTTCAAAAAGCGTCAATGTTGGAAAAGAATACACAAATATGCTCAAAATGCAAACACTTGGAAAACAACATGCAACAAATGTATTCAATACGTACTTTGCATGGTCTATAAGAGTTGTAAACTGAGCAATATAGTTTGGTTGATGATGTATGACGATGATGGAGATACCATAAAAACTATTCATTTTTGATCAATTGAGCTTTTTTTTTCATTTGGTGCAAAGAATAAAGTTAAATATCCTATGAAAAAGAGTATTTACACACTTTTTTTTACAGTTTACTTGTACATAGCGGGTAAGCTAATGACGTATTATTATGTGCAGAGAATAAATAAGAATGTTCTTTACATTGTACTTCAATAATTGCAACTCCACATCCTTTTAGTACTTGTAACCTCTGCCAATACAATCCTCAAACCAGAACTTCATTATTGACAGAATGAAAATAATTGATAGTATCACATCATAATACATGAGGTGCTTTAAAATAATAATTAATGTGATTAGTGGAACCAACAATAAAAAAACAATCACTCTAAAAGCAATTATCAACTAAAATGTTATTCATTAGTCCTCTGGCATAACCCAGTGATTCATGCTTTGATGACAGTCCCGTTACAGCAGGCCTGATCCAAACACAACTTTGATTAACCCTATTTACTGACATTTTTTTAATATTCAATTAGTAACCCCTGTTCAAAACTAGAAAAGCAGAAAAACAGGGACATCTAGCACACAACAGGATTTAAATGGGACCTGCACTAGTCATGTTTACATCAATTGTGTTTTTTGTATTGCCATTCAATGAAAGATGAGCACACTCATTGAACACACAGTAAAAAGTACTTTTCTGAACAATTGTATTGCTTTAAACACAACTGATGGGGAGCAGCCATTTTTAGCCAGATGTGACGTACACATGTTGATTCTGGGGCAGCATTTTATGGACAAAACAAAGACGTGAGTTGGAGTTAGTGCTGTACTCAAGACCAAGAATGACCTGAGACCAGAATGCAAGGTCAAGACAAGACCACAACTTTTTAAAGTCGAGACCAAGACAAGACCACAACTTTTTGGAGTCGAGACCAAGACAAGACCACAACTTTTTAAAGTCGAGACCAAGACAAGACCACATATTTTTGGAATCAAGACCAAGCCTTTTTGGAGTCGAGATTAAGACAAGACCAAGACTTTTGGGAATCAAGATTAAGACAAGACCAAGACTTTTGTGTGTTGAGACCAAGACAAGACCACAACTTTTTGGTGTTGCGACCAAGACAAGATCAAGACTTTTGGATTCAAGACCAAGACTTTTGGGAGTCAAGACAATACTTTTTGGAATCAAAACCAAGACAAGACCAAGATATTTGGAAGTCGAGAACTAGACAAGCCCCAGATTTTTGGGAGTCTAGACCAAGACAAGAAAAAGAGCCGTGACGGAGAAGTTGAACGGTTAAAGAACATTATCTCTTTATTTTTACTTTTCTTTTAAATACATTTCACGTACAAAATCAAGGTACCTGACTAAACCTCTTGAAATAAATATGATATTTTATAAATTGCAACTAAAATTCACTTCGGGGGTTCTTTAAGGAACAGGCCCATGATTACCATGGCATCAAGAATGACCTGTGGCTGAGGGATTTGATCCTGGAACACAAACTGTTTAAAAGGTTTGACGTGCCAAATTTGGGCTTGACGACATCGAGCAAAGCATTCCCAGAACTTGATATGTGATGCTCCTAGACTGCAGTATCATTTGGTGAAAATGGTGCGCTACCATTGCTACAACGTCTTTATAAATATGATAGGACCACTGATATTGCCAAACATATAAATACTGAGCAACATTACTGTGAAGAGGGTAAAAAAGAGAATCTAAAAAAAGAATAGGAAAGCGTTAAGTAGGTAAATTGTTTACACAAAGATGAGCACATTCTTTCTTCTAAACGGAGTTGCATGTGCACATGGTTAATGTGCATGATTGCCGAGTGTGGCGAGGCCAAGTTCGCGGAGTGGTCAGCCAAGTGACTGCGAGTGAGTGCACGCCAATGTGTGCATGTGTGTTCATGGCGCACAAGCGGTTTAAACCTTGAGCTGTCTTCATTTCTTCAAGAACAGAGTAATGGAATAAAAGAGTCTCTGCTGGAAAGTCTTACTTTAGCTTACTACAGAACAGAAATCCAACCCAATTCCATTCTCCACTTTTCATTGTGTCTCTTTAATCCTTCTCTCACACACACTCATGACTTATCAGGTCTAAAAGAAGACAATAAAGGATGTGGCAAGTTTTAACGCTGGATACTCTATAGAAAGCAAAAAGCGTACCATGTCTATTGTGTATACAGGAATTATACTGGTATAAATGTACATGGATCAATTCTTTGTAAGAGCATTAGACTCTAGAGACACGTTATACCAGTTAACTGCATTTGATGTATCATCTACTAAAGAAACCTCAAAGCTACAGATGAGATTTTATCCAATTAGACCTGCTCAGATCCTTTAAATCCCTCTGTGCCCACATGTATACCTTATGACTTTTTACACTGTTGGATTTCGCAGGCAACTAAAAATTCCACGTGTTTGTACTGAGAAGGAAGTCTGTAACCTCTGGTGTGATAGTTTTAGGCTTTATGGTTTCTCTTCCTCCATCTTTTTGAGAAGAGTATAAAAACAGAGTCAGGCCACAAAGGCGAGAACTGGAAGAGAGAAAAAAGATCAAAGAAGAAAGAGTGAGCATCACTAATGTTTCCTGCTAAAATATTCAGACTACTGCCGCATGATGCGTCACCCTGTCCCACATATACAAAATCACTTACACACGCTCGCACTGAGCCAGGAGCCATTCCTCGCATCTCAAACCAGAGTCCCTCGTGGAGGAGCACGCCGGAGCCAGCGGCCATATTTGACCAAGCTGAACTTCCTGTTTAGTGGCGTCTCTGACTCATGATTGGTTAATATTTTAGTATGGACAGTAGTATTCAGTGATTGCATCAGAGAGAGAATACAAATCAAGACAGGGTTTTTGTTGTTCATTTCTTGTTATCACAGGCTATATTCTACAGCAGTTGTTCCCAATCTTTTTCATCCCGTGTACCCCCTTCACATTTTTGTCAAATAATTTGTACCCCTTCTTCATATCATAAGTACCCTCTGCATAATTTCATATGCATTTTCATTTGTGGAACAGCGGGCTCTCCTAAATGGACTTGGTAAATGGACTTGAATTTATATAGCGCTTTATCACCACACTGAAGCAGTCTCAAAGCGCTTTACATATCAGCTCATTCACCCAATCACTCTCACATTCACACACCAGTGGGACAGGACTGCCATGCAAGGCGCTAGTCGACCACTGGGAGCAACTTAGGGTTCAGTGTCTTGCCCAAGGACACTTCGACACATAGTCAGGTACTGGGATAACCTCTCGATCAGAAGACGACCCTCTACCACCTGAGCCACGGTCACCCCTAAATGTGTCTCAAACATTGGTTCCTTAATCTACCAATAAAAGCAATGAGTGGAATTTAAAGTGGAATTTAGTTGCATTGCACCCACAACAGCAACACCTTCATTAAGTATGCGGATAATACTACAGTGATAGGACTGGTGGTGTAGACACAATAACCTGCTCCTGAACACATCCAAAACTAAAGAGACCATCATAGATTTCAGAAATAACAAAATGGACATTCAGCCCATTCTCATCGGTGGGGTCTGTGTAGAAAGGGTCAGTGACTTCCGCTTTCTGGGAGTCCACATCAAGGAGAAGCTGACCTGGAATAAGAACTACACTGCTGGTAAAGAAAGCACAAAAAAATACTCCACTTTCTGAGAATCCTCAGGAAGAACAACATCAGCCAGAGACGGCTTGTGTCTTTTTACCGCTCCATCATGTAGAGCATCCTTACATACTGCCTCTGTACGTGGTTTGCTAGCTATAGCTAGGCTGAGAACGTCATTGGGTGCCTTCTGCCCACACTGGAGGACCTGCATGGCTCTTACTGTCTCAGGAGAGCCAATATCATCCTGAAGGACTTCTACCACCCGGGCCACTTCCTGTATGAGCTACTGCCTTCGGGCAGACGGTACAGGGCCATCAAAACCAGGACTAATAGACTGAAAAACAGTTTTTTTCCCACTGCGTTAAGAGCCCTAAATAACACTTGACTGTAATATGTGCAATATACTGATGCAACTGACACTACCTCTGTGTTATATTCGTCCTGCAATATCCACTGTATATACTGTACACACTACAGCTTATCTGCACCTTATGTACATAACTTTTCAATTTGTGTTTTAGACTGTCTATTTTATTTTATTTCATCTTGTTGGATTGTGTTTTTATTGTCACATATTTTTTGTCTTTTGCACTGAAGGGCCTGAGCCTTACCTTTTGTTGCAATGACAATACAGCAAATCTGAATCTGTGTCCAGTTAAACTCCAACTTTTATGTATTTACATCAATAGTTCTTAGTAAATACAGTCTCCTTTGTAGAATGTAGCTAATAATTGTCTCCTATTGTCAGAAGTATGATAAAATGGCCTCTACAGCATAAAATAATCTTGTTTCAATAAATTACAAGAAGATAATGTTTTATTGAGCAAGTTTACAGTTAGTTTGTGGTGAATTTCTCCAAATAATTGACTAAAAAAAAATGTTTTTTTTAAATAATAGTTAAATCTTTCAGAGTACCCCCTGCAATTTGCTCCTGTACCCCCGTTTGGGAGCCACTGTTCTATAGATTTAATCGTATATGTCATTGAATATGTTGTTTATGAATTAATAACCATTATTAACATTTAGACAGATACTTTATCGTATAGTTGCATTAAATTACAAATAGACACAAAAAACACACAATAGTCACAATATTCCATTGCGTGCAGACACTGCCGAGCTTCTACTTTCCTTCTCCCCATCTCTTCAAGTCTTGGACGCCACATATAAAACATTGAAAGCCTAAAGTGAGCTCAGCACAGAGAAGCGACAGCAGAACATTTCCACTTGCTCACAATCAAACAGATAAAGCAGAGACAGAGAGAGTTTAACCTGTTAACAGCATTGTGGTCGCTTCAACTACAACTAATCCAACTACTCCAACTAATCCACGGCCACATTGACAAGAGACGTAGTAGCTGATGAATCTTTTGTATAATTTTTGTTGTAGTTATTTTAAGTAAAGTTTGCTAAACCAAAAGCCTAAAGGGATCCTCCACTGTTTTTACAAATGTGGCCTAAAACCTTGGAAATGTCCTTATTAGAAGATCTATGCATAACAAAATGCATTATTTTGCATTTGCACCATATTTGTTGAATCAACTTTTAAAACTGGGACTACTTTACCCTGTGCGCTGCCATGTTGAAATGACGTCATTGTTTCAGTCATCGGTTGCCTTTATTTACATGCACATGGAGCTCTTCTTCTTCTCTCCTTAATGGAGTGGGGGACTGTCACCCCCTGTGGCCACAGATTTTTTCGGGTCGCAAGGTTTTAATTTATCATCTCTCAGTAAACAAAAGAGGTTTACATCAAATACATCGAAAGCGGCACAAGTTGTCATTTTGCCTGAAAAAGCTGCTAAATGATCCTGAATGCTTCATATAGAACTCAATGGACTAAAAGGAGCTAATCACGTCACCAATGACGTCATTTCAACATGGCGTTTCAAAGGTTTTAGGCCACATTTGTAAAAACAATGGAGGATTCCTTTAAAGCTGCTGGAGATGATGTCAAAGATGTAAGTTGAAATGCCCCCCCCCCCTCCAAAGAAAAAAATAAAAAAACATTTTATTGTATATTTAACTTTGCTGTTGTTTTACTCATTTTACATTAAGGGCTGCATAGAGCTAAAATTATCAGCAATCATAGGGACCAACTACATAATTACATACATTTAGGGAACACCTATTAACCATTAGTTAGTTGCTTATTAGAATGAAAATTAGTAACATATGGACTCTTAATTATGGACTCATTATTAAGTACTTATTAATGCCTTATACTGCTTGGCCTTATTACACAATCAGTTAGCCAATAACTAAGAGTTTTCCATCAATAACCTCAGAATTATTTAAGTTACTCAACATGCTAGGGTTAGGGTTCATGTTAACCCTAATCCTGATCAGACTGCCATTAAGTGTATAATAAGGCATTAATAAGTACTTAATGACTAATCTATTTCTAATGTGCAGAAATGGTGAAAAATTTTAATTAAATTGGGTTACTTATCATTTGGAGTTTATATTGGTTAAAACAAAACAAAACAAACTGCGACGCCAAAGAACAATATCCATCACAGAAGAATTCCACAGTATCTTGCAATAAAAGATGGTAAAGTGTAAAGAAGAAGGGAAGTCCAATAGTAAAGTATTTACATGTTGATGTTTGTAAAATAAAACACATTTTAAATTAAAATCCAAGAGTGAAATGACGGGCAGCATCACACACACACACACACACGCACGCACGCACACGCACACACATAGTACACCTTATAGGATGATGAAGTCCCACAATCCTGTGATTGCAGTAAATTGCTCTGGTGCAGTATTGATTTTCAGACGTCAGACATTAAACACACATAAGCTAACACACAAGCTGCCAGAGGAGACCCTGTCACAAGTGAACACACGGAGTTGCTAAAAAGGAAATGCTATGATGAAAGAAAAGCTTACCTAAGCTCATCCTATTCTATATCTAGCTCTATATTTGGATTTTTATTATTCTTGGCTTCACCTCATACACAACAAACCACAAACACAATGACTAAATGTTGCAATTCTTCATTTCAAAAGCACACCAAACCCCCTTGCTGTCACACATTGTTCCACAAACATTAATGAACCTTCACGCATCGAGTCAGACGCACGGCTCAGAGCAGCTGTGAGCGTTCCTCCTGCTACGGAATGTGTTTCATTCCCATTTATCTGGGTTAGCCACTGTCTCTCAACATGTGGACACATTTGTTTCTTTTTCTAACTCTTCACATTTCTCCTCTCGTTTTACTATTTTTTGTTGGCACGTCTGAGTTTGTTTTTAGAGGAGTTCAAAAAACGCCTTTGTTTGATTAGAACAGGGGTCTGCAACCTGCGGCTCTGGAGCCTCATGTGGCTCTTTGACTCCTTTGCAATGGCTCCCTATAGCTTTAAAAAATATATAGAGTTGTTTATTTCATTCAGAGGCTATTAATGATAAATGACAAATAAAATCACGATATAACAATTTGTTAACCTTAAAATAAATAAATAAATCACGTTGTGCAATGACTCAGCACCTTCCTACTTCACCTCCTGCAACATCTACAGACCATCAACTTTCCTGCACCTGTGACTAACATTAAGTTTTAAATCCCTGGTAAGATAATTAAACCAACAAAAACACTATTCTGGAAGAAAATACAGATTTTAATTGTGCGTGGACAGATTTATTTAACCGCCAATGTGACAGTTAAATATTCATGTTTTATGTGTGGCAAGAAATGAGCAATGAGCATGTGTTGACCACATGATCACGTGTCATCAAACTACAAGTGACTTTCTGTGGCCCTTTAAATACTTTATATAACATTGTGTTCATGTAAACTAAGATGTGTAAGAATTTGAAGATGCAAGATACTGTTTTATTGTTATTTTTTTTTATGTTAATGTATTTTATTTTAAACTGATTTCAAGGTGCAATTTACATGATCAATATATAAATCAAATCAAATTAAATCAAACCTTATTCTATATAATTTTAACTGTATAGAATTGAATTCACTGTATTGTCTTCATTGAGAAGGTATTTTTTTTGGC
Source organism: Gouania willdenowi (assembly GCF_900634775.1). NCBI lineage: Eukaryota > Metazoa > Chordata > Actinopteri > Blenniiformes > Gobiesocidae > Gouania > Gouania willdenowi. The sequence continues at coordinate 11,666,172 of NC_041049.1, forward strand.
TCCAGGTGGACTTTGATCCAGGTGAGATGAGCTTAAATGGTTCCTTTGAGAATAAACAATATATTGAAGAATTGTGTTTCTTGTGGTTTTTTTGGGGGGTGGGGGGGGGGGGGGGTGGGGGGGGTGTTACACATTTTTTAGCATTAAGCAGCTTATGCACTTCATGCATTGTGAGTGTTCATCCCACAAATGTCTTTGCAGATGCCGCATTGTATCAGGATGTGTTTGAGTGTGTGTCATGCTTAAAGTTAATGATCCTTTTCCTCTCCTTTACTTCCTCCTGTGTCTGAATACAGGGGTTTTTTTTATTCTTCTTCAATCTTCTAATTTCATACTGTTAATTCTCTCCCACTTATGTACAAAAATAGCTTCCTTTGTCTTTTGATTTTACTGAACTAGAGCACGTTTGTTTTAAACATATGCCAAAAAAAAAGTTAAGTAAAAGGAAAACAAAGACAAATTATATTCTGTATTTATTTGCAATGTCGCTATACGGTCCTCGAAACTCCCTTTCTCACTTTCATATATGTCAGAAACTATGTTTTTGTCAGGTTTTAGTCATTTTGTGCATTTTGGAGTCATTATGTGTGTTTTTGTTATATTTTGTGTTCTTGTTGGAACTTTGTCTATTTCTTCTCTCATTTTCTGCATTTTTGTTGTTATTTTGTGCCATTTTGGGGTCACTTCCTGTATGTTGTTGTTGTTTTCTGTATTTTCATGTCATTTTGTGTAATATTGTTAACAGTTTGTGTGTCTTTGGAGCTATTCGGTAATGTGTGGTTGTTCTGTGTGTTTTTATAGTCCTTTTGTTTGTTTAAGTGGTTGTTGTGTCTGTCTTTGTTGTCATTTTGCTGCCGATTTGTGCTGTGTATTTGTTTTGGGGGTTATTTTGTGTATTATGTTGGGCTTTATATGCCTTCCAACTTCTTGAATTACAATTTTGAGAGATTTTCTTTTGGGCCCCGGACCACCGGTTGCTAATGTCTGCTATACATCTTTCTTGGTAAATATTGTCAATGCGGATCTTTCAATCAATCCAAAATTTCAGATTTATCAATGTTAAAGCTGCTACCGAACATATTTCTTTACTAGATAAAATCATAGTGTATGCCTAATAGATCAATGAATATCATTTACTCCAAAAAGAAAGTCCATTTTGCCGCTAGAAAACACATTTACATCTCCACCCTAAACACTGATTATTGACATTTTGTGCATTGCATTGTGGGATGTAGAGTCCCATAGACGGATATGAGAAGTGTCGGTAACATGCACTTAAACTGAAGTTTTATACACTAGGCTGAGATTACACTGTCATTATTTGTCATTAGTATGAATAAGGTGTCATTCAGCTGTCATTAAGTGTCGTTCACTAAATTATGACACCTTTGGAGCTATGTTGGCATTTTTGGCATTAGGTGGAGGGATTTAGTGGGGTTAGGTAAGGTTAGGGTAATGAACAACACTTAATGACAGCCTTCATGACACTTTATTCATGCTAATGAAGAGTATCATGTTATAATAATGACAGCATAATGTCAGCCTTATGTATAAAACTTCAAGTAGTGAGTTATGGAAGTGTTTTTACTTCATTCTTACCATGATTTCTTGTGTTTCTTTGCCAGACAAGGAGGACAGTGATTCACTCATATCAGTATTAAATGGGGGTGAATGAAGAAAACTGTGAGGGGCAGAAAAACCCTCAGCTACCTGTTAAACACAGCCACAAAAACAAAGTTAGCTCGCTAACATACCTCTGACCAAGTGGTCGCTACAGTCACAGGCATCAGCAGACGTAGGTTTAAAATCCACTTTTTACGGTGTTGTTCTGTGAGTTTTTCATATTTCTCACCTTTGTGAACGACAATCTTCCCTACTCCATAGAATCTCTTTTCCTTTTCTGGGTTAGAACGAGTGGAGCAGCCGTAAAACTCCACAAAACATGGGCATTTTGATGATTTCAGAAGCAGATTCTCAAGCTTCACTTCCTGCCCTCCATCTGAATGTAGCGCTCTCGCTTTGTCGCGATGCAACAATGTGAGTGACGTCACGTGAAGCAACAGAGCAGGACATAGACATATACACACTGATCCTAACAACAGCTCTAGGGTACATTCAATAGCACAAATGTTAAACAATTACACCACAGTATATTATATCTATGGAGCAGACTCCCGTCCGCTGTCAGTGAATGAACACAGTTGCGATAGCCAATCAGGGCGACACTGTTCCCATGATCTCCATTATATCACAACAAAATAAAAACACACTTCTAAGCATCTTTCTCTGTGACTTCACATCCCACAAGGCAATGCGTAAATGGAGTGTTTATGGTGGAGATGAAAACAAGCTTTTGAGCCCCAATTTCAACCTTTTCTCAACCGATTTTGTCTCGTAAAATATATATATATATATATATATTGTGAGTGGCAGCTTTAAGGTACTGTATGCATAAGAACACAGATGAAATCAGGATGGATGCACAAGGCTTTAGAGGTGGATGTCACAATCAGATGCAGCTGGGTGGGCAACACAAACCTATTTCCTGTTGTTTTAGTGGCGTGACCCAGTTTTCTCTGTGATCAAGAGTAAAGTTCAAAGGTGACAGTGTGACAGGTTTAGGTTGGGCACTGAAATAAATCACTGAGTGCAACACACGCACACACACACACACACACACACACACACACGCACACACGCACACACACGCACACACACACACACACACACACACACACACACACACACACACACACACACACACGCACACACACAGGATCAGAGTGCACATGAGATGAAAGAAGACCAGACAACATATTAGTGATTCTACAGTGTAATCACACACATCAATACAACACGCAATCTAATAGATTACATAATCAATAGACTGGGTTTCTGTATATACAGTACTGTAAATTAATTGTATAAATTCTTCATCTCTATGTAGTACAAAATAATTAAAGATAAAACATTACCATCCTGATATACTAGGACATGGCTCTGTAAGTGTAAAATAGATTTGTAAATAGCCTATGTAAGGAAATAACTGCTTTTTTTTTTTTATCATACTGTATATTCTACAACCAACTTCAATTACAACATTATTGTGCAAAAATCTAAAGAAAACAATCTCTGCATTTATGGAATGACTACTATTTCAGAAGCCTTTAAATAAAAGCAAACACCAACTGCTTTGTGGCCTGACGGAAAACTGCAGTCTATTGAATGATAAAAAAAAAAACCCATAATAAAACCCACATCTTTTTCAAAATACCATTTGTTTTAAATTTGGCTGTTGGTAGAAATCCATCTGACATGGAAATCTCAGCATATTTCAATTAAAGAGGCGGTTCCCACAAGAGAGACGCATCGTTTTCACGAGACACATTGAGCAGCCATAGTGGTGAAACCACTTGAGAGTGAGTGGAGAGGTCTGTTTGGACGGCAGCCGAGACAGATGGACTATAACACCAGGCGAGGACAACAACGCAGCCTACACGAGTGTACAGGCGAATCACACACATAGGACACACGAGCCACGGGGACATGGCCAGTCATACCAGTGACTGTGCCAAGGTCAGCGACCCACTGGGAGGGAAGGATGGCTATGGCTGGCTCTGTGTGTGTGTTGTGGTTCAATAACAGTAGCTTGTTTTCTGTCTGTGATGAAAAGCTACAGTGAGTGCACACAGAGATTTGTTTACTGTAAAATGTAGGTAAAAAACAACATTTCCATTTAGGATTTGATTTACAGGACGACAGTCAACAAAGACCCATCAGAACCTTATATGCATAGAAAATAAAACGTTTTCATGTATGAAGACCATAAATCATCTTTTTTAAACAAAAACTGGTACAAAAAAAAAATGGTTGAAAACTGATTTTTTTAATTATTATTATTTTTCAAATGCACATCACACAAAATATTTATTTATTTATTTATTCAGTTTATTTCCGACATGGTTGCATTCACAGAAGTTTTGTTATTCCTTTTTTGTTTTGTTTGTTTTGTCCATGCCGAAAAAGGAGACGAGAGAAGCAGTTGGCTTATCCAGGTCCCGTCCCCTGTTATATATCAAATATCAAATAACTGAATCTTAAACTTTCTTAAATATAAATCTATCCATCCATCCATCCATCCATCTTCTCCCGCTTAGCCGTTTCCGGGTCGCGGGGGCAGCATCCTCAGTAGGGAGGCCCAGACTTCCCTCTCCCCGGCCACTTCCTCCAGCTCTTCCGGGGGGACCCCGAGACATTCCCAGGCCAGCCGAGAGACATAGTCTCTCCAGCATGTCCTGGGTCTTCCCCAGGGCCTCCTTCCGGAGGGACGTGCCCTGAACGCCTCACTAGGATGCCCCCTGAATGCCTCCAATTAGGTGCCCGAGCCACCTCATCTGGCTCTTCTCGATGCGGAGGAGCAGCGACTCTACTTTGAGCCCCTCCCGAATGACTGAGCTTCTCACCCTATCTCTAAGGGAGAGCCCAGCCACCCTACGGAGGAAACTCATTTCGGCCGCTTGTACCCGTGGTTAATCTAGTTAAAATAAAATGCAGTATCAATACTGTAAATCTGAGGTAACACACTTATCTTCCGTATTTGTAACACACTTTAATTTTATTTGTAAAAAAATTTCTCTGCGGTCGCCGAACATTTGTGATATCAAAATGGGGTCACGACCCAAAAAAGTTGGGAACCTCTGTTCTATACCGTTTACTGTATAGAGGTCTAGAGAAATACTTACTAAACTGCATTACTACCAGTATTTAGTCTTTAAAAAATAGCAATTCCTGTCATTCACAAGGCTGGGTATTAGGACCACATAAACCTACTATTCTTACAGTGAAAAATATCAACATTTAAGGATTTGCTTAAATTCAAAACAGCACAAATAAAATGATCAAACAAAACACAATCAGTTGACACAAAATATCCACCAAATGTTGAGGACAACCAAATAATTCTGTACAATTCCATGTTTCTGTCTGTTGGCTGAGGCTATGGAACGGTTTGGTTGTGGTACTCAAGGTTCAAACATGAAATAATTAAAAAAAAATGTTTTTTTTTTGTTGTTTTTTTTAATATATAGACTTTTTTTGAATGTTTGAATGTCACATGATCACTTTAATATGGTGCCATTTATTATTTTCAAATCCTTTTTATTCTTATCTATTTTTTTTCACTAATTCTTATTTTATTTTACAAATAAATGCAATATCACCCATTGCACATCATGCACATCATTATTTAATTAGCAGTCTATTCATTAATTATGCATGTTTTCTTCTCTTTCTTTCTTTAGTGTTTATTCTTTTCATTTGTAATATTTCTCGAGCCTCTGTGACACAAGTCACAAGTCATTTCCCCCTGGGATGAATAGAGTATTTTTGATTCTGATTCATGTTCCTGGGTGTCTATATCTCATAGGCAAGAAATTAGGAACTTTGATTTACTATAAGCATATCACCCCTCTGTAATTAATGCAATTTTTGTCATTTTGCATTTCATACTCAACAATAAGCTAAAAATTGAACTGAACTGTATGTTTATTAGTGGCTTAAATAGGTCACATTAAGCATTACACAAATATTCAGTACACAAGTATTGAATTCAAAGCAGGAACAATGATGAAGCAGATAACCCAGTTCTAAGTGTAAATGTCCCTACCCCCCTAGATTAAAGCAGAAACGCTGTGGTGTTCCTGGTCTGTAGCGGTGACCATCTATCAAAGGTGGTCCTCAGAATAAAAAACAGTAAATCAGCAACAGAGGTCACAGGCGGGCAAGGCTCATTGACGCCCCAATGGTCCAATCAGACAGACAAGGTAAAGCTGCTTAAACTGCTGAAAAGTTTATCATGGGTTTTCATAGAAAAAGAGAACAATCCCAATGTGTGGAAGAAAATATAAAAGGACCGACACAATAAGAATGTGGAATAATCTCCAACCATTCAAACACCAAAGACCAGTACGGCCAATGAGGATTAATAGTGGGACGATGTAAAGAACCATATCTTCTGTGCTTACACGCTCTTTGAAAACATTTATTATGACGCACCAGTTTAAGAAATAAATCCGAAATGTTGGTCCAGTCTCGGGCTAATCATAACTCGATTTAATTGATTTATCAAATTTGTAGATAAAAACAATTTTTATTTTGCAAAAGTTTTTTTTTTATTTAAAAAATATATATATATATATATATACATATATATATATATATATATTTTTTTTTTATTATTATTATTTTTAATAATTTCTTTTCCCCACCACATTTTTTTCTGATTTTTTCGCATTCCGATGTGAGCCAGCCTCCTGTTTGTTTACATGTGTTTACCCTTTGAGTAGGCTATATGTGTGCCACAGGCATGTTTCATTTTATATTCACACTATGCTGAGATGCTCAGGGAGGAGTTTTTTTTTTTGTTTTAATTGTAATAATGTAATGTAATAATGTTATAAAATATGTAGTTATCTGATTTACTGATTACTGTGAAGTTGCTGCTGCACTTTTGCTTAAACCTGAGTTAAAGCTTGAAATAGTTGAATGACAGAACCTTTTTATTTTGGGATTGTTCTATGCATTTTAACTCTTGAGGACAATCACAGCAATGAAGTTGCACTTTTGACAATATATCTGATGTCTGCAGTCATTTTTAAGTCCATTGAAAAAATAAATAAATAAAAATCAAATCTAAATTTTTCTCTAAAAAATCTGAGATTTTTTTTTTTTAGGCAAAATCGCCCAGTCTTAGTTCAGGTAAATTCACTCAAGGGTAAAACAGAAGAAAAAAAAACTAACCCTAGAAACAGTTTGGAGACTCATTTTCTGTGCCAACAACTAAATATGTGGCGCAAACATCCTGATCGAACTAGGCAAACTGATTTACAAACAATCCCAATAATTTCATCACTTAATACAGTGCTTTGTTGTCTCTAGTTGATCTGGCATGCAACGCAGGTAAACCCACAGCCACTGAGACACGCTGAGATTTTGACTCATTGCTGTAATGGGAACGAGCACTCGATGTCAGTTGCCAGCACGTCATTAGGGCTTGTTCAACTAATTCCTCTCCAATTATCCTCAGTGCGATATGAGGACCAGTCAAGGACCAAGTGGAAGAAGGCGAGGCCGCTCACAGTCGGAGTCACTCCTGCTGACTGCACACAGATCTCTCCAAATTCCTCACATTTTTTACCCATGTACTTTCCCAAATATATTTTCTCCATAAAAGCAGAAAAAGGAATATAATAGTTGACATCTTAAGATAGTTAAAGGTGCAGTCTGCAACTCTTATAAAAGTAACTTTTTGTCATATTTGCTAAAGCTGTCACTATGTAAGGACAGCCTTACATGAAATTAGTAGTTTGTGTGAAAAAAAACAGGCTCATTGAACCCACCTGCTGCTCCTGCTGCCTTTGGCAGATTGCCAGAATGCACCGTGACCGAGCAAAAAGAACCAATCAGAGCCAGGATTGTGTTTGATGGGCTGTCTGACAGCTGTTGCTCACAGGCCCCACCCCTTTCCCGGAGCTAGAGGGCCTTTTTTTATAGTGTATGGTCTGGAGGAGTAGAAGATGGAATTGGTGATTTTTCTGCTGGAAAGGTAATTACTGCTGCTTGATTTACATTATGTTTGATTTGTAATTGTTACACTAGAACTCTGTGGGGCATGTGTTCGTGTGCGCGCAGTAGCAGCCTCCGTGTGGCTGCTGTAAGTGACACTGTGTTGTTGCTGCTGCTGCTGCTGCTGAGGTGTGTGCACATAGAGAGAGAGAAGCACTGCAGTAATATGCTTTTAACAGTGCATGTTATATTACTGTGATGTTTCTGTCGGACTAATGTTAGCTTGTTAGCTCCTCTGAGGGAGGGACTTTGGTAAGTTTGGAGGAAGGCAAAAGAGCAGCGGGGAGGGAGGGGGAGAGAGGAATCTGAAAGTCACGGACTGCACCTTTCAAGCTGCAGCAGACGTCTGATTTTTATCAGATAAATCCATAGTTTAGGTCTTATAGATCAGAGGTCCCAAACCCCCGTGCCAGAAAGAATACATAATTTACATTATTTCCGTTGTGTTTATGGTCTGAGCCTGATCAATGTTTTATTTTGGAAAATTACTGGATCGTCTCTGCTACATCTGTCTATCCCTCACTCTTGAGATGCCTGCCTCGGTCACAGGCCTGAGCATCCCCTTTAAGCACATCTTAAAAGGGATGCTCTGGTCGGTAAATTACAGCTAAAGTAAAACCTCCAAAAAAGCAAAATGAACGCAAAACAAGCCTCTTTGCGCAGGGTAAAAGTCAGGAGACAGAAGAAGAGCCTACGACTTCAAAGAAAAAGAAAGCTACATTTAACAGACAATATACTAGGAGTCCTACTTAAAATATGGATTTATTGCGACAGGTAGTTCCCACGCACAAAGCCCGCTCTGCATAATGTACGGCGACCGGCTCACTAATGAGGCAGTAAAGCCTTCAAAAATGTTTTTTGCCACTTGGAGACCAAGTATTCTGCATTGAAAGACAAGCCTTTGGAGTAACAAAAAAAAAGTGTGAACAAGACTGACAGAAGAAATGATGAGTTATATTTTTCATGCACTTTATATTTGTTTTTGTGGCATATCTTATGTTGAAGGCATGTTTAACCTTGACGCATCTTAAAGGCCGGTCCAAGAAAATATTATCCGACATTAAACCAGACCGTGGGGCAAAAAAGGTTGGGGACCGCTGTTATAGATCAATAAATCAGAGATCATTTTGTCAAAAAAAGATGTAAAGGGTTAACCCTAACCCTATACTCAAAAGTCTGTTATGATCTCCACTGTACACATTGTCGGAAAAGTTTTGCACCTTGCATTGTGGGTTGTGCAGTACCGTAGACGGACGCACAGAAGTGCTTTTACTTAATTCTTACCGTGATCTGTTTTTGCCCCCAAAAACTCTGCCAAAAGGACTTCCCAACACATTTCTGTGTTTTTTTCAGGGACTGGAAGTAGTAGGAAATGAATGGCAGATGTTTATTTTTTTGGGTTACACATAAACGATTCAAATGTGGCTGAAAATGAAAGTAGCGCAGAGTGAAGAGAAATACCAGGAATTAACTAGAGCAAAATAAGTGGCAAGTGAATCACTGTTCAACACAACAATTAATGGTAGGGTGAAGGAAAAACACTTCTTTGCATCCGTCTACAGGAATCCACATCCCACAATGCAATGCATGAACATTTTCAGAAAATGTCAACAAACACAGTTTCAAGTTAAAATGAAAACAAACTTTCATTGACAGCAGCTTTAAGCACATTTGCTGGTGTTGTAGTGCACAATCCCATTTACTGTTCTTAGCTATGTGAACAATCATTACAAAGTGTGTTAAGTTTAACAACAGAATTAACAAAAACACTCAAAGTGTAAACCTCCGCCAAGTTTAGAGGCAAAAACTCACCAGCAGGTGATGCTGTAGAACCAGCCAAACATCTACATTATGCTCCAAAACTTGTTCTGGTTACTGTATCCACAATACCGCCTGGATCATCTCCAAAATGGCAATAATTCTTGCTTTTGACAATGTCTACCAGCTCACCTCGTTTCATTCAAAACGAGCCTTATTTACAAAAGCATATTTTGAAAAGGGGATGTTTGATTTTTAGCTTGAAGCCATTCCCAAGACAATTAAACATTCTGCTCGCAATGCAGCATGGGACGGTTGAGTATGACTAGTGCGCCCACCATGCATACTTCAAAAATGTCCCCATATAGTATACAGTACATCCAGGTATTTCTTGCGTATTCAGGGGAAGATTCACTAAAAGTTTAGGGGTATTAAAACGTGCCAATAAGGACTATAATCCCCAGGGAATGAGGACTGCACGTCTCCTGCTCATCACAATGCGCCCACAATCCTTTTTGCTTATTTGCCTCTGATGGATATGTAAAGTAGGCGGATCTCAAAAGGGGTGCAAAAAATGGGAGGGGGAAATACAAATAAATTCGTCAAACCAGGAACTGTTTACTGTGACTGTTTTATGCATTGAAAATAGTGCAACCCACAGGCAGGTGCAAACTGACACACAGAGATCACCGCTGCACTGAATGTTAACACAAAACACAGAGATGAAAAAAAGTCTAGTATAAGAAAATCATTTAAATAAAACAATAGTTATTATTAACAGCCACTGAAAGTGAAGTGTGTAGTGTAAAGTGTGTGAGGGTGAGAAAATGCTGGACACCCACGGCGGCGTGTGTGGAGTCTGGTGTGGCTTGCTTTGCAGAGGATGCTGTGCACGGAGCTCCACGGATGTCACTCCGGACCCTCCAGTGAACTCCTGCGTCTTCATCTCCATGTTTTGACCATAAAACTCTTGTGTTGCGTTGATGACAGGAGCGTCAGGCCAGAATCAGCTGACCAGCTGCTTAATTTACGTAGTGATGGAACAATGTTCACAAATGAGAGTGTACGTGACACAGCGCTGCTCAGGAGCTCAGACCTGCTGGATGACGCTCAGTCGATCAAATTGACAGATTGACAGACTCTGTTGCTACATTAACTCAGATCAATGGCATCAACAGATCAATAGGACGGTTTCTAAATCTGCCTGTTTTTCATGGACTGATAAAGATCAAAGTTACAGGACGTGGCGGAGCACCCACATTAAATTAGGGGGAAAAAAATATGATTAGGTTTTAAAGTTGTTTTAAAAATAAATAAATGAATAAATAAATACGGTATTTGTTTATTTAGTTTTCTACATTATTAAATGTTTGTGCAACAGACAGAGAAGACCACAAGCCTCCAATTGAACTTCTTCAAATGTCACTTTGTGTTTCTGTGCACTCGCCTCTCCACGTCGAATAAGCAAAATATTCATTTATATAGGGCGGTCTCAACCACGTCTATATGCGCAGCTATTAGTGGCGCAATGTTAGTGAATTCCCCACAGCAGGTGAAGAAACAGCGCCAACAAAAGATTTAGGGACGCACCTGGTTTAGCACCCTTTATTTTAGATCTTAGTGAATCTGCCCCCAAACTTTTTATACATTTTGATGTTAGACTTAATATAAGTAGTATGTTAGTATGACATTTCAAACACAGCTCTACTGTAGGTATTCTGAATCGGATGGATTTCAATTTGGGGTTGATTTGGTTGAATTTTTCTTAATAGTAAATCAACCTCCCCGCAAATCACTCCAGTTGCCTTTCTGACTTGTTAAAACGTCACACTGACACTGTAGAGAACCTCCTTTTCTTTGCCTGTGTCTTTGTGTCACTGGTTCACCTTCTTTCTCCAAACATGGTAAACAGAGCAGAGCAGCAACGACCACACATTGACAAAAAGCATGTGTGAGTGTGCGTATCTGTGTGCACGCACGCAGATGTGTATGTGGCTGCAAGCGACTGATAAACATCTCTCTTTTTCACCCAACGGTCGAGCTGTAACCAAACTTCCACAAAGCCCATCTTTCTTAGTGGCGACTACGCTGTAAACAATACGCACATATCTCACACAGCTCTTTTGGAGGCTCTTCAGGTTTTTTTTTTTTAAATTGGCAGCAACAGCTCTCGAGCCATTCAACAAATAAACCTTGATCCTGAGGATTAAAATAGCAGAGTTGAAACACAAGCTAAAAGCAGACAGGGGAAACAGATATAACACAACTACAAATACACTCCTATTTACCAGAGAGAGGCACGGAGTACTAAAATAAATAATTGTTATACAAATGATACAAAGAAACACCAATGAGATGCTTGATAACTAATGATCACTGATCAAAGAAGCAAAAATAACAATAGAATAAAATAAAATAAAATACATGGGGATGGAATTATGTTTTAAATGTATGACATTTGGTCAAATTACAATCCTGCAAATCCTTCAGTTAAAAGACAAAAATCTGAAAATACACATATTACATCTAGACAGCATGGATATGTTTGCAATTTGTTTTTACTAATTTATTGACTCCATAAGTGAAAAACTGATGTTTAAAAAATGCCGAAATTCAAAATAATGTGAAAATATTCAGTTTTTGGATGATTCTGCAATAGGTTTAAACGCACAAATGTTTCTTCACTACTGTGGCTACATTTTGGTGGAAGTTGCAAATATGTAACACATGTAGGCGATTTGTTGAAAAAAATCGAAATTTTTGAAATTTTAAGGCTTTCCGTAGAGCTACCTTTAGGACTATTGGTCTGTTTTTGCATAATCTGGCTTCAGACTGGGCCTTTTTGCAAAATTTGGTGATTGTTCACAAATTGGAAGTAGAATTTTCCTTTGGGAAAAAAAGAAAAGAAGAGAAGCTCTCCAGGAAGCATTCTGCCGTGATTGACATGTAAACAGACACGCCCACAAGGGTGAGCATTCCAGCGTCCATCACACAGTGCTATGCATGTATTTTCTACAGTCTATGTATGTACCGGCGAACGCCCCGCCCCCACGCTCTGTCTCGTGTTTATAAAGCAGCATGAGCTCGGCTACAGAGTGGGTGGGAGGAGGGCGGGCCGTCCTCTGGCCCTACGTCACCGTGCGGGGAGGAGGAAGTCAGTGTCCCGTCTATAGACACGCCCACTCATGAATATTCATAAGTAGGCTGCAAATCAGCCCGTTTGTGTAGAGTTGCTCAGAAAGTGACTTTTCAGAGGCTAAAACTCAAGAAAACAGGTGAGTTTGGGAAAAAATAAACCTCAAATACTATGTTTTTGGGGTTCTTAGAACAAATGGAGATGGGTGAAAAATAGCATGACATGGGACCTTTAATGACAGCTTAATGACAGCCTTCATGACACCTTATTCATGTTAATGGCAGCGTAATGTCAGCCTTATGTATTAAACTTGAAGTTAAGTGAAGAAAAATAAACATACATCAAAGATGCATAAAAGCAATAATGTTAGTTAAACAAACTGACGCATTTGTGTAACGACAAGCGTTGTGCACTTGAACCTATGACCAAATCTTGCATCCTCGATCCAACACAGCTGCTCATTAGTTTCCTTCCAGCTTGATTTCTAAGTGGGGTGATTTCCCTAATCTTGCATAAAAAGAACCAGTTTCCCTTGTTTCCTATAAGCATGATTAAACTTAATAATATAATGCGATATAACATGTGTACCAGAGTGTGAGCATGTGTTTGCTGCATGCTCCGTGAGTAGCAGTTGCTTCTTACACGCACACACACACGCACACACACACACGTACCCCGTGAGGCTAGTGAGCTCAATCACTAAGGAAACTAGCTTGTTGCCAGGTAGCAACAGAGAGAGGGACTGAGACGGAAAAAAGGAAACAAGAAAATTAGAAAGAGCACGTGTGAAAACGCAAGAATTAGTTTTTTTTTACACACGGAACATCACAATCAGTGTCTTCCAGTGATAATTAACCCCAACACTCTTACTGCTACATGCTAAGCTAGGCTAATCACAACCAGCAGAACCTGAGCTACTGCAGCCTTTGGTGAAATGAGCTGAAATTGTCAGACGTGTCAAATAATGTCTCACAGATGCTTAAAGTCAGTTTTCACTGTATGAGTGTGGAAGGATGTGGAAGGCTGGGCATTCAATTCAATGTATTCCATCTATGTGCGAGTGTTTGGGTTTATAATTACATCTGACTTCAAGGTCAGCGAAGATTAGAATTAGATTAGAGTTTAACACTCGTTCAACAATGTAGGGAACGCACTGACACTGTTGCATCACAGGTCTGGACCAATAGGAGGGGTTGATTTCTCTGTCAATCCGTTGGCTTTCATTAGAAGCTGATGAGATATCAGCAGATAGAAGCACTATGACATGGACAGTGGTGGGTGCCTGTGGGGTTTTAATCCAACGGCAATATCATAGTATATTTTTACAATTTCTGGTGTTACATTAACATTTTCCAATTTATCAAGACCAAACTTGAGTATGAATAGTAAAAAACACACATACGGTATGTAGCATCTGTCACTTTTCCAATGTGTTTAGTAAACGTTTATCGGTACTATTTTTTCGGTACTATTTTTTTCGGTACTTGTATTACCCTCCTCTGAGGGTAATACAAGTGTTTATGGGGTGATTGGGGGGTCTTTCATCCCCCCCTACTGTCTCTGGCCAGATAACAGCACTTGCAACTTTCTCTGCCTCCGACCCGGTGGCAGTCTCGTAGCTCTGTTCTCGTTCTCGCCACAACACGTACTACTTAACGACAGCCCATTACACACACTGAACGCGACTGTAGCGGCTGCAGTCACTTCAGTCGCCCGCGATGAGTCGCTTGAACATAGTGGTGCTTTTTGGTCACTCCATCACTTCGTCGCTCCATTGACGTCATTACCAGGGAAAGTGCGTGTGCGTGTGTGTGACAGGGGAGGCAACTGGCTGATCACTTTACTTATGATAAACAGCGTCGCTTTTACAGTATAAATGGTCAACTTACTGAGTTACTAAAGGATGAGATCACTCAGAATGTAGGCTTTCAATAAGGTAACCACTTTAATTTAGCCCCAGTACCTTTAGGAAGCCACCCGCTGCCCATCTCACTGTAGCGGGAGGAAGCAGCTGCTTCCTCGGGGGTGCAGAGTGTTTATGACAGTGACATAACCAAAAGGGACCTTTAGGGGGAGCGCTAAGTGAACGTTTCTTAGTTTTGCTTTAAAGGCACTGCCCTCAATATGTTTTATGAGATAAAAATCATAGTGTACGTCTCATAGCTCAATGAATCAAACATCAATTACTCCAAAAAGAAAGGAAAAAGGTCGAAATAGCCGCTTTTATCTCCATCCTAAACACTCCATTTGTTGACGTTTTTTGCGCATTGTACTGTGGGACGTGAAGTCCAGTAAACAGATGCATAGTAGGGCTATCACGGTATTTTTCTAAATTCTAACGGTTTCACGGTATATGACAGTATTATCTTTCATGCATAATCAGGTGTTCACAGCATTTTCTAGTGGTTGAGATGAATTACTGCTGTAGATTGACTCAGGATGATCTATTTTACTGTCATGATGAGTGAATATTGTAGAATAATTCCACACTAGTAGTAATACAAGTTTGCAACAGCAGCCCAATGGCTCTTTGTCGTGCTAGCTTAGCTTTAGCACTAGCTTGATTTCTAGCTTTAAATACTGCATATCCAGTGGTGTGGTGGTTTGTTATGGTGAATAAGGTAGCGACCCTTTGCTCTCGAACCGTGTCTACGTGTCCGTGAGTGTTGTTCTCCTGTAGCAGAGGCATGCGCACGCAGGCACATGCTCACATGCAGCTTCAGAGCTTTTAACTGTATCTTTCTTATCAATTTACACGTATGATTTACACCGCAACTAACACCAGACCGCTACTGTTTACCTTCCTATTAACAAGTGCAACGTTGAAAAGGGTCTGGTCTGAAATGCAGCGGAGCGTTCTGAAAGTTGTATAATCAAATACACTGGTACAGCGGTATATTAAAAATTCATATCATAACAAAAATATGTACCGATATTCGGTATGAACCGGTATACTGCCCAGCCCTAATGCATGGAAGTGTTTTTACTTCATTTCACCAAATTTCATTTCTTCTTGGCTGTTGTTTTTTTGCTTAACAATATTTTTGTTCTAGTTTGTTGCCAGTATTCCCCAGGATATCACAATGAAGTAGAAACACTTCTATGCATCCCACAATGCAATAGGTGAACATTTCAATAATGGAGTGTTTACAATGGAGATGAAAACCAACTTTCAAGCGACAATTTTGACTGACTTCCTTTCTTTTTGGTGATTTTTGATGCATTGATCTATGAGGCCTACATCTATGATTTTATCTAACGAAAACATATCAGGGGGGGTAATCCAATCCAATCCAACTTTATTTATAAAGCACTTTAAAAACCCAGGAAGAGGAGGACAAAATGCTGTACAACAGATATATAAAGCACATACACTAAAACACTAACAATTTAAACAAAACAAACTCTAAAATATCAGTGCACATGAAATTAAAGCAATTTAAAAACCATACGTCAAAGACAAAAGGTGCGTTTTTACAAGAGACTTAAAAACAGGCAGAGATGAAGCCTCTCTGATGTTAAATGGCCACAGCTTTGGACCCACAACTACAAAAGCATGGTTGCCTCTGAGCTTTTCTCTGCTGTTTGGCACCCTTAGCAACTTTAAATGTAATACATTTCCATACATTATAGCAATATATTCCGTTTCAAAACGAGTATGGGACAGAAGTAGTACATGACTCGTGGGAAATTAATAAAACAAATGTGTACCAGGGAAGATTTTCTTTATCTTTACAAAACAGGAAACTTCCAGAAATCGAATCAAACAGGAGGCAAAATACAGAAGAAAACATACTTGACATAAAAGGCTAATCCACATTAGAACTCCCAAGTGGTTTATAAACCCCCCAACACCACTAAATGATATCCACCCAGGAGTAAGGTTGCTAAACAAAATGTAACGGTACAGTCCCCGCCCCTATTTTCATCTAACAAGGCAGCGCCAAATTGTCAAACATGGTGGATTAGCCAGGAAGCTTTCAAATCATGACACAGCGTATTCAAACTTTAATATGACACAGCGTGTTTACACTGCAGCAGAGCATAAAAAGAAAGAAAAAAAAAAAAGAAGGGAAAGGAGGGAAAGAAGGCGACGGGAGGAGAGTCGAAGGGAGGGCGCTCACCAGTGAATTGAAGATGGCATTTTAATTAGATCAGGGAGCAAACGCAGTGAGCGAGGATGGGAAAGACAGAAGAGAAAAGAGATAAGAATAAAAAGGAAAAAAGACAGGAGCGGCAGGAAGAGGAGAAGCAGCACATTTCCTCGTGCTTTTCACCACGTTACCCCGTGGCTGTGTAATTAGTTGGGAATGTGTTTTGTTTTTTTAGTTTTTTGGGGGGTTCGTTACGCAATCATAAACTGTTACAATGGCTATAACCAAACGTGTTGGCATCTCCACACAAATGCATAGTCAGGTGTAACAAGAGTTAAACAACAACTATCCTCTTTGCCAGACATTGGCAGTTATCTGGATCGGTGGTAGTGATCATTTTTTTGAAAAATCGCAGCGAAATGTGCAATTGGGATCCGATCCATATGAAAAGTGGTGGGGTAAGTGAAGAACCAACCGGAACTGACGGAGTTAAATCTCATAAAGATCAGTCAATTATGAACCGAGAGAAGGATTTCAAAAATTTCACCAACGTTGAGAGAGAGAGATTTTTAGATTTTTCAAATGTATTGGAATCTTCCATGGCCTAAGGCAGGGGTCAAGTTTGATCTCAAGTGGGCTGTAGATTTTAGGTGGGGGAAAAAAACTACTTTAACATTACAGTTCAATTCACTTAAAAAAAATGATTCTGTAACCGATTTTTGTGGAATTTAGATACATTTTGAGGAATTATTTGTGAGAAGTTGCAAGATTTGTGGAAAAAACTAAAAAAAATTTCCACAATTTGCAATTGAAAAGGACTTCATTCATATGATATAAACAAAAGAAAAATGCAAGCCCCCATGAATATTGTGGAGTTGGTCAATTTGATATATCTATATCTGGATTATTTGGTAATTTACACAATAAGTCATGTTTTCTGTCAGTCTTATTTTCTCCTGCAGGCCGAATTGGATGCTCTAAATGGCCGGATTTGGCCCCCGGCCTTGAGTTTAACACATGTGTACAATTTACAAAGTGTCCTTGGGCAAGACACTGAACCTTAAGTTGATATTGTAAAGCGCTTTGGGACTACTTCAGTGTAGGCATGAAATCACCATATAAATCAAGTCAATATTGAATGTTGGTGAATGGAGGCATTTTTTACTCTAAATAGACGTTACTTTCCTGTCATCCAGCATAGGTAATCTCATTTAAAAGCCATGTGGATATTTTCCATGTGCTTGTGGCTTTGTACCACATTGCAAGCAAATGAAAGCTCATTTTGGACTCTATCTGATGTCCATTTGCACGACTGTGATGAAATGGCATCGAAAGTGTTTAGGTGATAGTTTGTCTTTGTGTGTAAGGCGCCAAAGTGTTCCCTGTAGTGTTCAAAAGACAACTAAGTCATTCTGTGCAGATGATACTCTTCCTACCTGATCCAATTCAGTCAATGATCCATTGCTGTGCTCGTTGTCAAACAGCCAGAAACTCGCCCGTGATTGCTTTTAAGACTGTTTAGGAGTGGTGGTTATTGTGATGTTTACGTCTCTCTGAAGGAAAGACAAATTTAAATGTGCACTAAACAGGCACCAAGACTCCCAGAGGTGAGGAAAATGTCCAGACCACCAAAGACCACCAAAGGACAGATGAAAATACTCCACCTTGAAAGGCTTAAAATTGCTTCTCTGAATTCCTGCTTTACAACTAAGTTTTTCTCCAAATTTCACTATTCATTTGTACGTTATTCATTTGTGGAATCGTAAAAGGTTGTGATTGAAAACCTGTGTAGCTTTGAATTTGTCTTTACGCCACATATCTTTAGTAGATTGCCAAGGTGCAATTTTAGTCAAATATCTACAATTTACATCTCAGTTTTATGTCATTTTAATCCTTTTTAAATAATAATGTTAAGTTCTGATGGGTAACACTTCAACTTATCCTTCAAGCTAAACTTGAAGCTTCTTTTTTGAAACTTTTTGAATCAAATTTAACTTACAAATGACGAAGAGAACCACAAGAAAACAGCTGATAGCAACAAAATGCACAGGGTTAAGGTTAGAACAAATTAAAACAGCAGTAAAAATGTGAGAAGAAAGGAAGATGCTCTCGGTGACGGGAAGTCCAATCCAAAGACAAAAAACCCTCCATATATGGTCGCTGGTGTCACAGGAGTTGCCTGGCAACCTAAAAGTTTGGCTTGAATCTCACTCCCAAGTCATTATTGCTGTGAAACAATCTGTATCTTTTTATAACTCCAGTGAAGTCGGAGAGAAGACAGACATTGACCACAAAGCGACGCCACACAGGGAGGCTGCATCAAGGACGAGCTCGTTAAAAATAATTTAAAAAAACACCATCACAGATCGGACACATTTTTATGATTTGTACTGGGACTCTGCTTGTGGGCTCTGTGCAACACCGCTTTGTAAATCGGTTAAATCGGTCCATTCCCACTAACTAGCCAGACTCTTGCATCACAAAACAAACAACTTTAGTTTATTTATATTTTTGCATTCTTACTTAAACAACAGTTTGTAATAAAATCTCAGGATATGTGGAATGTAGATTGGTATACATGATTAATCATTACAGATATGACACAAATAGAGATAGGAGTTAACCCTAACCCTCTTCTAACTGTGCTGCAGACAGATATCCTGGCTGGTGATGTTCAAAGGGTCTGTGGAGTAAAGAAGTGTTGGATGGATGGATTGCCAACAAATACAGTGGATATTTATTCAAATAAAATGTATGAGTATATGTAACAATGTCCCATAGAAGTGGGACGTCCTATTTATGCTATGTATTGTTGAATATAAAAACTGCCTCAGTACCATATGCCATAATAAGCCCAGTGTAATACAACATTTTCCATTTATGCATTTATTTATTTTTTGCCTGTTAGTGAAAAATAGGTACTGGTAAAATATTTTGAAAATATTTTTTGGCAAAAAAACACCTTAGGCCTCGGAAAATTCCAATACATTTTAGCGGGGACCTAGATCAATTTACTGATTATGGATCATTTTCAAAAATCGAAAAATCCAAATCTCTCATCGTTGGTGAGAGAAAAGGGAAAAAATGATCACGTCTTGGTTTATAATTGGATCTTTATGAAATTTGACTCAGTTGCGTCGGGTTGGTTCCTCTATTATCACACCAAGTTCCATCCTGTTCAGATCAAGATCGCACGAGTCATCTCGATTTTTTGAGAAAAAAAATGAGGGTCACCATACATTTGGAGCTAATATATCGTTATTCATGGGGATAGAAATGTCTTACAAGTCTTTAAAGACTGAATGATCATGGTACCAAGATCACTGATCCAGAGAACGTCCAATATCTGCCAAAGAGGAGATTTGGCTCTTGGCACCCTTTGTGCTCTTTATTCATTTCCTCAAATTCTTGGTCCCTTATTCTCTCTGGCACCGTGTTGTTCCTCAGTTCACTGAGACACACCAAAGACTCCAACAGACATGGTTAGTGAGGTCAAAGAGAACGCTAATAACCTGGGGCCTCATTTATAAAAGGCAGTGGCTATCCGTACAGTTGCCGTATCAATATACCGACATTCTATCCATACGTAGCGCCCTTCATTGGCCAGTTTAGGTCAGAGATAGGTCAGCCATTGGCCAGTTTAGGTCACGTGACTAAGACTAAACCTAATCGTAAACCAAACCCTAAGACTCTATGTACCAATAGCACTGGGGGTTGTCCGTAATGCAACCGTACGAATAGACACTTTCTTTATAAAACTGTGTCTAGGTAAGATCACTTCAGCTGGCGTACGCTAAAAACCAGGAAGTGCATTCGCAAAAAAACAAATGTCAGACGTATAAACGAGGGCACATGCTCGTCCAACGCCTGTTTCCGTTTATAAATGACAATCAACTCCAAGGTTGCCGCACGTGGGGAAACACCTTACTCCGCTCATACGGTGCCTATAAAAGGTCCGGTGAACGTCCTTAATGAATATCCACTAATACAAATTTCACAGTGGACCGAGGGGGAAAACGAACAAATTAAACAAATTTCACTAAATGCGAGATGGAGGTATGAAGTGTTGAGGTGGACACATGCAGGAGAGCATAATATGGTGACAGTGCGCATTACGAATGATAGAAAGGCAGATCTCGTTGAGTTGCTTCAGAGCGCCAGACTGTGACTGAGGTGAAAAAGAAATGCTCATACATTAAAGCAGAGGAGAAAATGTGCATTTGATTATCAATTACAATTAGAATTGATCCTAACCCTGCTTAGGTTCCACTCATCTTTCCTTTTCCCCACTCTGTCTGATACTCTGTCACTCCATCCATCCATTATTCATTCCTGAGTCACAGTCGGCATTAAAGGACCTTGCAATATTGCTACGGCAACGACGCAGCGGAAGCAGCCGCATTGGATCATGGGAAACTGGGTCACCTCCCTGGAGCGGGAGGGTGTCGAGGGGTGCAGTAACCACACACACGCACACGCACACAAAGAGACACACACCTGATGGTTGTGGACAGGAGTCAAACAGATCACGTGTGTGATCAATGATCAGACTTTGAGCTTTTGTAGCTGTTTGAAAAGTGAGGTACACACACACACACACACACACACACACACACACACACACACACACACACACACACACACACACACACACACACACACACACACTGACACACAATCCCCCCACTCGCACAACTTTGTCTATGTGGATGTTAGTCATGCTGTGTTAATTTAGTTAGGCTGCAGAACATTAAACTTGAGTTAAGTACACAAAGTGCTATAAAAGCCTTTTTTTTTAATCACTTGTGCTTCTTCTCTTTTGTTTTTACTAAGATGTAGCGCACACACACACACACTTTGGATTCTACTTGGTGTGCACACACACCAGCAGGTGGTAAATGACAAAGGCTATAGGTAAAATATTTACTGAACAGCAGTGGTGTGTCTTTAGCATAACCTGTACCTTAGAGCTTTAAAGAGCGGTACGTGCTTGGCTTCATCCAGGAAGATCAATACTGAATTAGAGCCTTTACCGGGGAACAACCTCATTAATGAGTTTAATCAAAAAGTGCACGTCGTCTTCTTCTTCTTCTTGGTTCACCCTTCAGTTTGTTTTATATTATGATTTTACTGTTTTATTCCAAACAAATTGCAAATGCATTAATACAACAAAAAAAAATTACAATAAACAAAAGATTTGATGCAGATGGCTTCCCTTCAGAAAACAAAACAATAATTACATATATTACTTTATTTTATACACATACATTATACATGTAATTTTACTTGTACTTAAGTACATTTTAAAAGAAGTAAATTGTAAAATGTTTTCACCCAACCGTTAGAGTAAATTATTATTATTTTTTTTGTTTTAAAATAATTAACGGACTTTGTGAAACTACAAAAAAAAAAATAAATAAAATAAAATAAAATGACCAGACAAAAATAAAAACAGCCCATCATAATCGACCAATCAGATTAAAGATAAGACAGCATTAAATGCTGGTTATTTTCTCAGTTTTAGCTACACTTATAGCCTGAGAATGTTTTAAAATGTTGAATTGAATTAATTGGTGTTATTTTGTTTCTTTTTTTTAATTAAAAAAAGAATTCTATATTTGGACAAACTCTTTATTTCATGACACCTATGTGGAAAATAAATTAAGTTAAGTTTACTTTGAGTACTATTTAATTGAGCTACTTTTTACTTGTACTTTTGTATTTTACGTGACTTACTTGTTCTTGTACTTGAGTACAATTTCAATCAAGTAATCCTACTTGAGTAGGATATAGCAGTACTCTTTGCACCTGTGGATGGAAACATCTGTTTCTATGGAAACCGTTAGGTGATGCAGGCTTAGCCCACAGACCTCACTTAGCAATGTGCAAACACCTTAGTGCGTGTGCGTGTGCATGTGTGCGTACAAAGCATGACCATAGATGTCTATCAGAACAAGGCTGAGATGAACAGAGAGAGAGAGGGAGAGTAGAGCGTGCACTGTGCATGCTAGATCAGAGAGCAGATGGCTAAATGTCAGTGAATACCACACCAACACGACCGCTAGTTCCCCCTCACAGAACCAGTGCACATTCAACACCGCATCCTCCAATCAGTCAGTAAGCGAGCTGAGGCGCCTGTGCAGAGTGCGACTGTAGATACAAACAGTTTTTAGCTCAATGAACACTGACTAATGAGACGAGGTGGCTTCTTTAGCTGCGGGTTTAGATTTCCCTTCTAATGATCTCGTCTCAGATGTATACAGCTGGATAAATATTAGCCTACAGACATGGGCGATGTCGGCTCTTCTGAGTGACTTCTGTTGCCATGGCTCTGGAGAAACTTTATGAGTTTAAGTAGTGTGCATAAGTGGGATGGTTAAGTTGACAGCGTGGTTAAGCAATGTTCTCATTTATTTGCAAAACAACGCAACTATCACTTTGAGGGCAAAGGGAAAAAAAAGATTGTCAAACATGATAAAAGTCAAAGAGACAAAAATAATCAAAGAATATACTTTAAAGTTCACAGGTAGTGGGTCAACTGGGACTTCATAGGAAAATGCATAAAGGTTAAATTAGACCTGAACACAATGATGAAATCAGAATTCAGTAGAATTCAATGAAGAAGGAAAGAAAAATTATGATTTGAAATGGAATGGGGGACATTTTCTGCAACTAAAAATTCTAGTCAGAAATTTATTTTTTAATTTACACAGTTTAAAATAAAACTTAACAGAATATTATCAACAGTTGACAGACTTTTAGAGGCATTCCAGGGAAAAAAAAAAAAAAAAAAAAAACTCTCACGGTGCTTGAAAAAGAGGACTCCCAATATAACAATTTAACTTTAACGAAAGAGAAAAAAATGGAATGAAAAAAATTTAATCAAGGAACGTCAAGATAGCAACAATTTGAAATGAAGCAGAAAACAGGAAAAAGAAAAACAACAGCAGACAAGCAAAAAAAACAACATACAAATCAAAAAACCTTCATCGGAATTATTTAGCTTTTGAATTTTGTGCAAAATTGTTGCATAATTTTAAAACATATGAATAAAATACTGAAAAGAAAGTGTTGTTTATGTAAATATTGTTTAGTGTTTTACAATTAGCAATGTGTAACAGTTGACTCACGGTGTAAGTATCACAGTTCTGTCAAAAAACCCAAAAAACCAAAAAAAAAAAAAACCCACCTAATGTAAGCCTAAATGAGAAAACCCTACATGGGAAAAAATGATAATGTTGGTTCAAGGATGGGCAGAAATTGCCATTCATTTAAAGCCAAAAAGCACAAGTGGCCTTTTAGAGAATTGGCACATTTTCTAAATGGCCGGCAGCCGGTAAAATAAAAGACAACATGGAAAAATGTGCAAGAACAAAAACACGAGACATGACAGGCTGGGGAAACAGAATTGTTGATCAAACAACAGTACATGAGTAAATATGAGTGAAATTACCGTGATCCATTCATCACTTATACATACTGTACGTATGATTATGAACTGCCTGCGAACCTGTACAGGTCACTAATCCATTAACCAACCAATTACACACTTGCTTCTATAGTCACATTAATGAGTCATATTGACATTAAACAGAGAACTGACTCCCACTCAGAAAAGCTCAGCATTACCAACGTCTGCCATATATCACCAAAGTCTAAATATACTTTGGCAGCACTTGAATCATTTGTATTTTTGTCATTTTAGTCAAATTCTTAAGACGAGCTAAATGTTTGTTTTTTACCCTGTGAGCTTTTAATCACATTAAGTGTTAGAACTCCATTAATATGGAAATCATCCTGTGCACAGAATGCACCAGCACAGTGTGATGATATAATGCTGAGTCAGAGAAAAGCTTCATGCAGCCTCTATGATGTAATTTGTGCAATTCAACATGTGTTGCACATGTGTTAAGCTTGGCTTTGCTCACACCAATCTCCCGAGGCTTGTTTTTTTTTTTTTTTTAAACTCTACTGTACTATTCCTACAGGACATTAAAGCATAGAGTAGATTAACTGAACCATGCATTTCATGAATGTCAGAGTTTTTTACACAAATGGGAACACAAGGATCACCATCACTTACAGTGAAAGGGTTGCCTCAGACTTCCAGTGTGTGCACAGCAATAATAGCGAATAAAATGTTTAGCTTCAAGAAAATATAATCTTTTAACTGTTCTTTTTTATTCTCCATTTTCCCCTCTCTACCACATAAGTAAAGCTTCACAATCAAAAATGCACCACAGACCATTACGCAGTATTCCAAAGTACTGCCTTGCCATGATCGTTAAGAAATACATTTGACCTAATTTACCGTGTCGTGTTTTCCAGACTACACCATTGCTAAATACCAGCGTGAAAACACTGGTCCATTGGGTGCATTCATAGAGCTTTCCACAAGTACCATAAAACACGCAAACGCACAAACATATGGCCTTGTATTTCTGAACCATGAGCTGAGACAAAGAATCTGTTTCATATTTTTTTATGACCGTAACATAAAATTACGTTAGTCTTGTTGTGGTTTTCAGGTTGCTAAAAAATCTGCTCCCAACATGTGGCTTGGATGCAGTGAAACGACTGTTGTTCCCTTAAAAGTTTTCCATCGTTGTCACTAAAAAAGCATTGTTGGTTAGCTGTCGTCCCAATAAAGTGTAAGTACACCCCCAGGTTTTTGCTGCCCTTCCACTAGGGGGAAGGAACACCTTTATTATGGACATTCCTCCTAGAGTAATTAAGACACGCCCAGTCATAGCAGCCCCGCCCCCACAGTTCTGCTTGGAGCTGTCAATCAATGCTCACTGAGAGCTGTGAGAGGAGGAACCTAGTCCCTCCTCCCATCTTTTATAGGAGGGGCGGGGCCAACAGTGACGGTTAGCGATGTCACTAGGGGTGTTTAAAAAAATCGATTCGGCGATATGTCGCGATATTACGTAGCGCGATTCAAAATGCATCCATATCGATTTTTTTTTTTTTTACCTTTATTTAACAAGGAAAGTATTTTCCACTACAGGAGACATTGTAACTGCACAAAGAAGTGCTGAAACTTGGGCATGTTGACCAGCTTGTGTTATTTCAGAAAAATCTAAAAAGAAAGTACTAACTTTCTGCATTTATTTGTTGTTCTAGGCATATACCTCAGTTAAGTTGCACTAAAGCCATGTTGCACTAAAGTCAATGTTGGTTTAAAAGCTACAGGCAGATTGAAATATTCCAATAAAATATATTTCATACATAATGTTCTCATGAAGGTGTACAAATTTACAGATTAGTTGTTTCTTAAGTCATATACTGTATATATAAATTGCAATAAACGCATTATACTTTAATATTGAGATATATTGTATCGTGACCTATGTATCGGGATATGTATCGTGTTTCCAGATGCCAGGCAATACACACCCCTAAATGACACTGATCTAATCTCAGCCAATAGCAAAATAATATGCAATAGCCGGCGTTTAACCCATAAAGGCATTCACTCTGACATTTTACAACTAAAAATGCTAAATTTAGGGTGCACTTACACTTTAATATTAAACACAGCCTAATCTAAGTTATAGTTATCATTATTATTATTGTTGTTTCTTTGTTTTCTTTGTTTTCTGTTTCGTGCACCGACTGCCAAGACTAATTCCTTGTACTGTCCTAAAAACTGTACTTGGCCATTAAAACATTTCTGATTCTTATACTCGACCACAGAATTCTGTTTTGCAGTGTAAATGACACACGCACAAACAAATGCAACTAATTCAGGTTTATTCTCTACACACTCAGGCACA
Organism: Gouania willdenowi; assembly: GCF_900634775.1. Classification (NCBI taxonomy): domain Eukaryota; kingdom Metazoa; phylum Chordata; class Actinopteri; order Blenniiformes; family Gobiesocidae; genus Gouania; species Gouania willdenowi. Next base: position 11,692,562 of record NC_041049.1, read on the forward strand.
AACACTTCTTTAAACAGACATTTCACTGGAACTAAAGCATAAACTGTGCATAAAGCCACATGCATACGCCATACAACTCCTTCTAAAGAAAAACTATGTTAACTTGCTTCTTATCCGTTATTGGCGCTGGAGAAATGTCAGAAAACATTACATCATTGATGCCTATTGTTGATAACAAATATTTGAAAGAGCAAGTAAATTCAGACAAACTTCTGAAAAATTACAGACCGAACAGTTTGTATTTACTTTACCGTAGTAACAACAAAAAGAATATTTTTAAAAGCCATGTTACAATGTGGTGATGGAGTGTGGCAGAGATTTTACCTCAAAGAAAAACTTGATGAAAATTTTTTTTTGTGATAAATAGTTGTTGCAAACCACATCTTGGAACAACATATAGCAGAATAATACAGTGTGTGTGTGTGTGTGTGTGTGTTTGCTATAGTGAGGTCCACAGACACGCACACACACTCCAGAATCAATAGGCCTGCAAAACCCTAAACGCATGTTTGAGGTAACACAGTAAGCCTCTTCATAAGCACACTAGGATTTTAATAACTATCTGATCGTTACAGTTATTAGATCATTCAAGCGGTCATGCATTAACAGATAACCTTTTATCAGATGATGGGAGTTAACTGATCATGATGAAGCAGAAAAACAAACACAATTTTCTCTCTAATACCTTTTTGCATGAATAACCGTGTTATTTCGTTCTGTTCCGATTAAGACAAAAAGCTCAAATAAACCCTAAAACAATCAGGTATTAGAAGTTTGTGGTGGTGCAGTGAGACACAATGTTTTCTGGAAGTGTCGGTTGCCGTACGGACAACCCCCGGTACTATTGGTAAGGTTACCGAAGTATGTAGCGTCTCAGGATTAGGGTTAGGTTATAACCCCATATTGCAACATATGTTGTGACCTAAACTGGCCAATGACTGACCTATCACGTGACCTGGCCAAATAGGGACGCTGCTTACGGATAGAATGTCAGTATATTGATAAGGCAACCGTACGGATAGCCACTGCCACGTTTTCTTTTGAAATTCATTATCATGTGATGAAAAACTTTCATCATGTCAGTTTGCATTAGGACATCCATTACACGTGTAGTGCTGTGCGAAGAATATACTGTATGTCGTAGTGCGATATAAAAACGTCTACCGTACGACATAACCATCTATGCATGGAACATGTTTAGTTGGATGATTAACTGAATTAGGGGGTTGATGCTGTCAGTTATTAACAGCTACTGTTAAATGATGGGACTGGGCTAGATTGACGTCCATGCCTGCCTGAACTAACACAATGCACAAAACACCATGGTCAGCGCGCCCGTGTCTGGATACGAGCAAACTGGTGGAGCGACCGTTTTTCAATAGATCTGAGCAATAAAGCGTCTTTCCTAAGCAGAGGTTGAGACGGAGCGAAAGTTTATGTTTGTGTCACATCGACACAGTACCTACAGTACGTATGTGGAGCCATCTCTGTCGACGCGACTGCAAAAAATCCAAACTACGCATCAACAGCATGAATCTGGTTTTAGGTCCGTCAGCACACATTTCATCCAAGCCATAATGGATGCACAGAACCCGTTTGGAGACGCGCTGGAGACTGTGAGAGATTTCACTGTGATAAAGCAGAGAAGCTGCTCTTCATCAATAATTTAAACCCACGTTGTGTTTTGATGAGAGAACAGAACAGCAGTCCCGCAGACACCGCAAAATGACAGATGCCATCACTGAATTCAAATGCAAAGACATGGCGCTGGTAAACAGTCGAAAAGAAGGGCTTCAGGGCACTGGTCAAAATACTTGGCCCCAGATATGACATGTCAGATAAAAAACAGCTCTTTTGGATATTTAATTGCGTTTTATATATAAAATATGGGTTCTAAAAACAAACAGGTGAAAGCTAAAAGAAAATTACTAAACTGGGATATATATATATATATATATATATATATATATATATATATATATATATATTGTTATCAGGATATTAAATTAACTATATATAACATTTTGTCCATATCACACAGCACATGTAAAGCAGAGTTTATGGATTTTTTTAATTTACCAGGTTCATGTAAACATGTCAAACAAGATTATTACAATACTCTCATTACACCCAGTTATCAGATTTTTATTGGCATGTAAACAGTCACTACACTATAATCCTGTTAGCTGTTTATTCCTATGTGGCGACTGCATGGAATGTGTGTGTGTGTGTGTGTGTGTGTAAAGGTGCATGTGTTCACACCTCTGTTTCCCATCAGTCAGTGTCTAATCGGAGTATTGATTAGCTAATTGCTTAGTTATGGCATCATTACTTTGTCAATCTGAAGATATCTTTATTGATCAGGTTGGATAGAGAGATGAAGTGTGAGGAAGAGGAAGGGACACAACTGAGGAAGGTAAAGAAACTGTACGTGTGAGACGACATCACAATAAAATAGTAAAGCCGTCGCTGAGGAATCTTTCTCACACTTTGGTTTCCTTCCTTTTTCTTCTCTTTAACCAAGGACAGATGAGGAGCATCACTACGGTTACCATATCCATGACAACCTCTCCTGCTGCTATTATTGGGCATGTCGTCAAGGAGACTGAACAGCCCATTATGGGATGCAGACAGAAATAGAAATCATGTACTGGAAGCTACACAACAGATCTCTGGTATTACATAACACCGAATTGTGCATATCTGGCCACGGGGAGACTTATTGATTTTTAAACAGGTTCTTTTTCACACAAAGGGTCAGAAACAAATATGTGGCTCGCAGGAGAATAACCAGGTACACGCATCCTGCAGCTGTTATGACATTATACTTTTACTTATACCTTGTTTAATATGTACAAAGTGTAAACAAAAGAGAAATTTACTCACATCAAGCTGCCTACAGCGGTTAGAGAAAAACATTACATTACAAAGGTGTGACAGTAATAATGAAACACCAAGAAAAAACATCTAAAGCTGCTGGAGACAATAATTTATCAGAATAAGACATGGTGTAGGCCTCATAGATTCATAAATGGAAGGTGATTTGCTCAAAATATAGTAATACATAATTAAGGGATGTAGAGTCCTGTAGACCTGAGGTTCTCAACCTTTTCAGCCCGTGACCCCCAAAATAGAGGTGCCAGAGACCCCCACTGTAGCTGAAGGTAGTTGAACACAGACATGAACATTGAAGAACAGTCGTGTGGAGACAGGGTCATCTATAAGGGGAATAAAGGGGAGAGATTTTTGGGGCCCATCCATAAAGTCAGCAAAATTATGGTCCATTTATTTATGTATATGGGCGCACGGTGGGTTAGTGGTTAGCACGTCTGCCTCACAGCAAGAAGGTCCTGGGTTCAAGCCCTGGGGTGGACTTGGGTCCTTTCTGTGTGGAGTTTGCATGTTCTCCCCGTGCTGCGTGGGTTTCCTCCGGGTACTCCGGCTTCCTCCCACAATCCAAAAACATGACTGTAAGATTGATTGGAGTCTCTAAATTGCCCATAGGAGTGAATGAGAGAGTGAATGGTTGTCTGTGTTGCCCTGTGATGGACTGGCGCCCTGTCCAGGGTGTACCCCCGCCAAGCGCCCTATGAGAGCCGGAAATTGGCACCGGCAGACCCCCGCGACCCTGTTAAACGGGAATAAGCGGGTATGAAAATGGATGGATGGATGGATATATATTTATGTATATGAATAAAATCCACTGTTATCCAGGACGTTTATTATTATTTGCACCATAGTATATAGCAGTGATTCTCAACTGGTGGGTCGGGACCCAAAAGTGTGTCGTGGACCTGACTGGGTGGGTCGCAGACAGCTGATCAAAATTATAATCATATTATATTATTATTATTATTATTATTATTATTATTATTGTCTCTCATGTTGTATTTTAATTCGAAAGAAACTTTTCTTTTGACAGGCATGCTGTGGAATGCATGTTACACAGGAAAATATATAGATTTATGTTTGAAAAAACATTATATATGTGTGTTTTCAACAGCTATTTTTGAAAAACTAAATTTTGTTGGTTGAATTCTAAAAATTTAATTTAATTTAATTTAATGTCCATTAATAAAAATGTGGGTCCCACGGTGAGAACAGTTGAGAACCACTGGTATATAGTCATCTTAAAGATGTAAATATTTGTTTTAAAAAGAAAAAATGTGGGTTAAAAGTGATCAAAAATGGTGGAAAAGGTGGTGAAATGGGATTTTAAAAACCACAGAAATTGGTTAAAAGTTGCAAATTAGAGCAATAGTAAAAAAGTGAAAAAAAAGTGTCAATATTGGCTTAAAAATTGCAGAAATGGGGGGGATTGTAGAAACAATTATTTCAAAACTGGCAAAGGCAAAAAGAAGTTAAAAGAGAAAATAATGGGTCAACATATACAACATTGGGTGGGAAAAGTGGTGGAAACAGTTTATAAGTGCTGAAAATGTCTTGGAAGAGGAAAAAATGTGCAAGAAAAAGTGATAAAAATATGATGAAATATGGCAAGTTTGGTGTAGTTGAGTAGTTTGTGTCTTGCGACCGCAAATGGGGTCCTGACTCCAAGGTTGAGGAGCCCTGTTGTAAACGGATGCATAGAAGTGTTTTTACTGAATTCTTACTGCGATTTCTCTTTTCTTCTTCAAGCAGATGACCTTCCATTTATTGATCCATGAGGCCTACACTATGTATTTATCTGATTAAAGAAATGATCATCTCCAGCACATTACCAGTGTCAGAAGGGACATCCAAAAAAAAAAGAAGTTTTTTGTGTGATTGCACATTTGACGACACTTTAGACCAGACTCCAGCTTAGATCTCAATAACGTTAAGTGTCCCGTTAACTGTCCTTTTTTCTAAAATGTGTGATTTTGTAAGCCACGCAAACACCCAGATACATGGCTCTACCGTGTATTTATGACTCCATCTGTGCACCGCTTCCTGTCTGTCAGAAGGTTACAAAACTAATTGACAACAGCTGTGGTGGTGATGAGTAGCTACAGCACGCTGTGGATATGTAAGAGTGTGTGTGTGTGTGTGTGTGTGTGTGTGTGTGTGTGTGTGTGTGTGTGTGTTATTTGTTCATCAACTTTAAAGGTCGGGGGTCAGCCACAAAGTTTAAAATAGGTCAGTAAACTTTTGAATAGAAACGTATACTGTATTAGTCATGTTAGGTCCACGAGTGTGTATTCAGGATTGTGAACATATGCTGGTTTTTCCTTTGTTAGTGGGAGTTGAAATTAAGGCTGAACGATTAATTGCATTTGCGATACTATCACGAAAATATAAAACACGATTTTCTAATCGCAAAGGCTGCAATTTAAAAAAAAAAAAGTGTTTTTTTCTTGTCCTGTCTTGTACTGTCCTGTTAAGTTCAGACAGTGTTTAAGAAGTGCAGAACACATGTTTACATGTTTCATGAAACGTGACGTTAGTTAGATATGTTGAAGAGGTAAAGCCACAGATTTGTTGGCTTTATTGTTGTAATCTGTGCTTTAAAATGTATATTTTGTATTTATTTAAATTTGGAATAAATCGGAAATAGTTTATTATGAAAAAGATTGATTTATTGCTTGTGTTCATTGAAAAATACATGACAAGAGGCCCTTGAAAAAAGAATCGCATATTAAATCGCAATATTGAGGAAAAAAAAAAAATCACAATTAGATTATTTTCCAAAATGTTCGGCCCTAGGTGAAATCTGAAAGTACACATCTTACATCAGTTAGAATTTCAAACTTAAAATTATATTTCAGTTCAAATAAAGGCAGTGGAAAAAGCAATGTTTGGGATCAAACAATCAGGGGATGAGGAGTAAAGGATTCTGATATTTCAGTGTGTGGACCTGTACTACAAAACTGGATTCCCTCTAATCGTCTTATGGAAAATGATTTGCCCAAGCACGAGTAAGTGATGCTGTGAACACGTACTGTAGCTGGATCTGATCTGACAGGTGACAGGAGAAAAAAATAATTTATGGAAAGATGCAAACCTTTCATTTACCTGATGTCATCCTATAGGAAAGGTATACAAAGGTTTTCATTTTCCTAAATCAAGGATGAATTCCTTCATTCATATATTCATACTGTTTACGATGCTAAAAGCCTCAGTCCTGTAAGATAACACAGGTTGTACTAAATGAAATAATGTCCACTTAATGAGCTGTGTACTGAAAGCAGCATCAGAGCCACAGACTGCACCCAAAATGAGGCGTGAATAGAAACACGTCTGTCTCGTAGTAAAATGAAACATCAGTGTGTCCATTAATAATCTCACGATTTTATGCATCAACAATCTGTGTTCATTAATTCCTGCTTTTGCTGCAGCTACAGTGTTGTTTTTGGTCTGAATTATGGATTTTAATTCTTCATATTTTTAAAGAATTGTTCCTCGTGACATGAGCTTTTTATGTGACCACGCAAGTAGCCAGGTTGTTATCACCTGGCTTAAGTGAACATGTTGATAACCTGCTTCGTAGTACAGCTGCTCAGGGATTGAGAACGTTTGTTTAGGTGAAGCCCGCTAACGGAGAGATATTTATCCAGCTTTGTAGTCTGGGCGCTGCAAGTTATGCTGCACAGGAGTTTGTGAAAAATTAGACGTGTTGTGAAAATCAATTTCGGTTTCATTAACATGATTTTTTTTTTTTTTTGTTAAAATAACATAAAAAGTGGTGTTTTGACTACAGTTCTATTGGCAAGGCAAATGTATTTGTATAGCACATTTCATACACAAGGAAATTCAATGTTTTTTACATGACTAAAAAGCGCAACAGAAAACATTAAACAGAGGTTAAAAAAATCCACACTAAAAACATTAAAGCATTAAAAAAAATCATCAAAGTAACAATAAAATGATTAAAAATATCCCTCTCAAAATGAAAGCTTTTAACTTTGATATAAAAAACTTCAATTCTGCAGGAAGTTTGTGCCACTTCTTTGCAGCATAACAACTAAAAGCTGCTTTAACATGTTTGCTGTGAACTCTGGGCTCCACTATCTGACCTGTATCTATAGATCTGAGAGACCTGCTGGGTTCATACCTGATTAACATCTCACTGATGTATTCTGGACCAAACCCATTCACAGATTTATACACCAGCAGTATAACTTTAAAGTCTATTCTGAGGCTAACTGGGAGCCAGTGTAAACACGTTATATGCAACATAGTGTATACCTTGCCACATATTACTCTGATAGTGTGTTTTATTGCTCATTTCAGAAAAACTGGGATTTTTCCCTTAAAAGATCAAAGACATCAAAGTCAAAATCAATGGTAATTAGATAATCTCTTCAAAATATGTCAAACCAATCACTGAGTCTGGTCTATAATCAAATAATACAAGTGGAATAGTAATGTACGATGTGAATAAAGAGTTGATACAGTGTTCAATGAAAGATGAAGACAAGCCACAAGTGTGGATGATAGACGCAGACTAAGGAGATAAAAACAGCTGTCCTCCTTCAGTTGTGTTTACTGCTCTGCTGACTAATGCACCTGCTCTGACACTGTATCACTAAGTGAGAAATCGGAGGCTAGACAAATCAAAACATATCTCTCATGTGTCTAGTCACGGGTGCCCACGGAGCCCAGACAAAATCATCTCAGATGAACAACTGTCAGTGTGGAACTTTGCTGACTAGGGTTTTTTTTTCTTTTTTTAATTTTGTGAACTTGTCACCTTTCAATACTTGGCTGTTTACATTCTCTACAAACACTATTCAGTAATAGATGAAAGAAATATGAAGACATCATTGATGAAAAACAAAGTGTGTTTTGGCTTCTTCTTGACACTGAGACTGCAACAGGAAGTTTAAGCACCTGATTTAAGCACTTCATGCACACAATACTGTACCATCCTGCTGAGTCACATATACAGATGCCTCACCAATCATTTAATGCACATGTGTTAAACCCAAGGCCCGGGGACTAATTCTGGCCATTTAGTGAATCCAATTCGGCACACAGGAGAAAGTAAAAATGACGGAGAAAACATGAATCATTGTATAAACTATCAACTAATTCAGTTGTTGATATCTCAGTCCCTAACACAACAATATTGGTCAGAGCTTACAGCTTTCCCGTGCTAATATCATATGATGGCAGTCATTTTTCTCAAAATCTCTCAAATTATCAAAATTGGTTTAGTATGGATATTGTCAGTGCCTTATATACTGTATACATTAAGCTGGGCCAAATTTTAATTAAATTTTTTAGATTCTTTAAATTATAAGCCTGCGTTTGGTTCCATATCTAGCATAATTACTTTGGTCAAATTTTTATGCGCAATTAATTAATATTTAGAGGTTGCACAAGACACTTGAAAAATGCTCTTTACTATACCTAGCAAGCCAAATAAATATAGCGTATTGGAATAATATGAGGTTTTGTTCTGCAAAAACAAACTTAAACTTGCATAAAAATGTTACTTAAAGTCCAGCAACCACTGTGGCTTTGTTGACATCTGCTGGAGGAATTCTTACGAGTATTTGTTGAGGCAGATCCAGAGTTTCAAAGAAACGCATTATACTGGTGCTGGTAGTGAGAAAATGACTGATCTGCTTCTCTTCATAATCTGCTTGATGAAAGGCATTACAATGCTTTGGTGGGATCTCTGAACCTCAATTTTCCATAATGTTATGTATTATGTATAATGTATATGTAATTAGTCAATTAATAGAAAACTTTGAGCCGCATGTGCAACCTCAAAAATATCTCCGTTTACTTAAGAAATCTGGATGCCGGGTTCTAATTAAGGTTATCTCAAACTTTTTTTTACCATGCTTTGATGAAATTGCTTGTATTCCCACCTAAAATCTGTGGCCCACTTAAAGGAGCATAGGGTAGGATCTAGAAATCAGACTCCATAGTGACACCATGGTGTACCTGCAGCCATTAGCCAAGCTGCAGCGGGGGCGTGCATCAACTGTTTGCAGCTGATACTATAAAGGATGCATATGGGACCCGACGGGTCGGATTCGGACAGATATTTAGAACTGTTCACATTGTGTCGTTTGCCACAGCGTTCTTCCTTTCCTGCTACAGCTGCTGTAGCTGCTGCAGAGTGCAGCTTAAACTGTATAATGCTGCATTCACACCGGATGCATCACGAAATGTCCGTACGTCCGTACGTCCAGATTACATACAAAGTCAATGAATAGATGCGTCCCAGATGCGAAATCTTTCCAGTGCTGCAGTGCGGTGCGATCTGCACATCAAGTGCGTTGGCCGTGCGAGTGCGCTCCCAATTTTACGCATATCCGCACACCCGCACAGTCGCAAGAGTTGAAAATATTGAACTCCTGCGACTGTTTTGCATGACGAAAGCCAATCAGAGTCTTTGTTGACGATGACGTCAGGCCATCAACAAGGACACCGATCTGTTCACCCATTCAACCATGGAGTAGAAGCTGTGTGTGACCACTTGGAGCTGTATAACACGGTCTTTATTACCGGGACCGGACTAGGAAGGATTTGGCGTGGAGGAGAATCAGCGTGGAGGTGGTAGTAGCGGGTAAAAGTTCTCTCTGTAGCACTGAGCTAGGTTAGCATTAGCCATTAATCACACTGGCTTTTTTCACTGGTGGTTTATGTTTATGAGAGGAGAAAAAGGAGCACAGGCAGTGAAACTCACCCAGTTAGATGTGTCTCTGGTAGGCGGGGCTTTGCTACAGACGTGCGTATGATGCGAATGGGGACATTTTTTGATCCTGCGGGCCCTGCGCCATTTGTGTCCGGTGCCGCAGAAGACGCATTCGGTGTGAATGCAGCACAACAGTGAGAGCAGTGATCCACAATTTTAAAGGAATACACCGTTGAAACATTCCTTTTTCTGCACAATAACATGGATTATCCTTATCTTTGATACGTGGATTATGTAAATAGATCCGATGGGTCTCTCGCATGCACTGCGCCCCCGTTTGTGTTTCACTTTCGCTTGTTACCCATGCGCTGATCTGACGTTGACATTAAGAGTTGTTTGTTAATAAAATCGGTGCTTACCACTAAAGCAAACGTAAATTAGTAATTTATTTAAGAAACAAATGAAGTTTTCACTGTTGGGTTGGACTCGGATGAGAAAATGGGGCCCGAGCCACACTCCAACTGTGACACGGTTATTTATTTACTCGCCATTCATGTGACTGTTTACTGCACGACCTGTGCACATGCCTCTGCTTGTATCCGTGGAACCAAACAGTAGTTTAGTCCACCGTGCTTGTCTTCTTTCAGTCGTCCAAATCGTCTTCTTCTCATTCTTATTCATTTCCGGTTTATTTCCAAGCCGCCGAGAACGCGCACCAGCATCATTGACGTCACGTCCTCAGAACTGCCCTGGAAATTCACGCCCAGAACAGCAGAACAAAATGTACCACACAATCTTTTTAAGGCAACAGGTAGAAACATGTGTGGGATGATTCTTTTTGTTTTAGAGTGCTTTATCACCCATTAGCATTAAAAAAAAAAACTTAAAATGAATGTTTATTATTTCTCAAATCCTGCCCTATGCTCCTTTAAGATCATTGATCATTGATCCATGATTTAAAGTGAGTTACTTCTCCCTTCACAGTCAAAGGTTTTTGAAACATAAATTGAAAAAAACAAGGAGAACATCATCTTTGCTTGGCCCAGAATGCTATACATGTCCATTATAATATGCATGTCCTCGATTGATGCATTGTTTATAAAGATTTTATACAGTTGGCTACAAAGGCCCAACACCGTTCACCAAACAGCCGACATAAAATCTATAGCTTTTTAAAGAGTTTAATTACTTGAAAACACAACTCAAACTTGTGGCTTTGGCAGTTCTTAGTACAAAGGTCGAACTTACACAATTGGCATCTTCTTCACCAAAGCGAGCATTCAGATGGATATGATGCATTAATCAAACGCTTGCTTGAATAAATCAGCAGGCAGCCTTTGTTCACTGGTATAAATAAAGTCTCAAGTTTCCAAAAGACTTGCTTATAAAGTAGCACTGTGACAGCTCAAAACCTGACAGCAAATCTAAGTGAAACTGTCAGAAGTCGGATTGTTTTTCTATGCAAAGAGGGAATAGCTCAACATCGGACTAAAGTGTTTCCAAACCAGGCAGCAGCAAATCCTTCTGGAAACTGCTCAGCTGCATCCAAAACACAATCAAGAGACCTCAAAAAATGAAGTACCACATAATCAGAAGATCAATACATTCGACTTTTTTTTCCCCCTAAAGATAGAAAATAAACATTGCACTGAATATAAACCAATGGCTGACTTCACCCACAGAGTTCTGTCAGAGGCAACTGGGGCAACTTAAGTTTGAACTTGTGTTTTTAAGTCACAAAAGTAGCTCAAATGTTCACAAAACCAACAAAATATGTCAAGTGACTAAGTTGTTGCATTAGTAGTACTTTTATTCATCCATTTCCAACAAAGAAGACATAAAATGGGCCTTGTTTTCTCAATCATTACAATGTTGAAAACCAAAAGTTCTTTGTTATTGTTACCAACGTGAACTTAGTGTAGCTGCAAGTACAATATTATCAATGGAACAATCAACATTAGCAACACAAACGAGGCTCTCAAATTCTTTCTGTAGAGTTCTTCCATGCCAGGTGCAGTAATCACCAAATGAAGGATTTTATAAAGGTTCACAAGCCAAACACAAAAGGTTTAAGAGCTAATGAGATGATTAACGTATCAACTTCTCTGCTACTCTGTGAGTCAAGACAATGACGTGTTTGTGAACATAACAGCATGCGTTACACCACAGCAACAAAGCTAGTAAAAACTTTATTTCCCAGAATTTGTTGCTAAAAAGTCAGCGAACCAAAAACAGAATCCACATTACCAAACAGCCAGTGAAAAGTCTCAGCAGTAAGGTATTTGATAAGCACTACTCACCAGGTTGGAGTTGGTCGCATTCGAATCATCTTCTGGGAAGGGGATGTAGACAGCTAAGGCCACACAATTGGCAAAAATGGTCATCAGGATGATGATCTCGAATGGTCTGGGTGGGTGTGGTTAAAGATAAAGAGAATACACAGGAAGGCTAAAGATGTCGGTTTAGCAGCAAAAGTGGTTCAACTTTAAAGGGCTTTCTGACTGGTGTCACACCAATAAACGATAAAAAGAAAATATTCTGGTTTATCTTTCACTTTTTGTTACAAACAATGATAAAATTAAGATATTCTGGTTTATCTTTCCCATTACTTTTTGTTACAAACATAAACGATAAAAAAAGTAAATATTCTGGTTTATTTTTTTCCATTACTTTTTGTTTCGAACAAACGCAAACGATAGGAAAGAAAACATGCTGGTTTATTTTTCCATTACTTTTTGTTAGGAACGGACATAAACGATAAAAAAAATATGTATGTACATGCACTGTCTATGTTTGTATAGTATTCTTACATCATGAAAAACCAAATGTGAAGTTTAAAATGTTATATTGTGAAGGCGGGGTAGGCACCCATAAGTTCCTTGAACTTCTGCCTACTCCTTTTGAACACCTTCTCCTTGAATACGTGTTATGTATTGTACATAAAATGTGTTTTTTATGTTGCTAAAATAAATGAATAAACAACAAACAAACAACAATCATATTATTTCTCAAAATAAGTCATTGGAAGGACAAGGTTGAGTATTTTATTACTTGGATCACAGTCAGCGTCATTTTACTAAACTACTGATCTGAAATTATCTGTTTGAAGGTTGATTTTTATCAGTGAAAAGCTCTAAAAAAGACATAGTTGGTATTAAGATGATTGGTGACTAAGTTGGAGTTTGAAACAAGTTGAGCATTATACAAGTGGATATGATGGGAGTATTTGATCTTTTCTTGAAATAATCTTGGTTGGCCAGTTAAAATAATCTTCCTTTAAAAAATGTATTTAAATTAAATACATGTGACATCTGGATTTCAACATATCAATACATTTTATTAGAAGTTTATTTAGAAATTTTTGATTTATGTTTATCTGTCTTCATTATTTGTGCTTCCTTGTTGCAGCTTGCATGAATTAAATCCTTTTTGGTAACACTTTACTTGAAGTTTTATACATGAGGCAGACATTTTGCTGTCATTAGCATGAATAAGGTGTCATTAAGGCTATAATTAAGTGTTGTTCGCTAAATTGTGGCAACTTTGGAGCTATGTTGGAAATTTTGGGGTTACGTGGAGGGATCTAGTGGGGTTGGCTAGGGTTAAGGTTAGGGGTTAGGATAACGAAGGGTTAGGGTTTGGGTAACAAACAGATCTTAATGACAGTCTTCATAAAACCATATTTATGTTAATGACAGATATGTCATAATAATGATAGCGTAATGTCAGCCTCGTGTATGAAACTTCAAGTAAAGTACTACCAGTTCTGCTAAGTCTGTCAAGCAATCTTTTAGGTCTGACCAAGTACGTTCAAGAGTTTATTTAAACATTAGTATTTTACGCAAAACTAACACATACGTACATGGGCAGAAGCAGATATACACAGATAGCAGAGTGGGAGAGAAAAGTACACAAATGAAGAGATCAAAAGTTCTAATGTTTGCCTTTTTGTTAACAATGAAACACACATGGGTCACTTAAGAACCTCCATCTGTGCGTGCAAGGTAGGGTTGGAGGCAACACAGCATGTCCTAATATGGGTGCAGCAAGGAGTCGACCTGTCGCGTGGAAGACGGGAAGCGAATGGTAAAGGAGGAGATGGAAGGAGACGGCGCATAGACACACATGGGGGTTTTTATTTGGATCGGTCCTTGAGAGGGGAGTGACCTCATTATTTTGGGACTTTGGAAAGAGAGGGAAATGGAGAGAATGTAAAGGAGAGATAGAGAAGGTCTGGTTTTCATCAGCACAACTACTAACTGCCACTGCTGTCACCCCCCCACCTACCCCACCTCCTCCTTTCAGCCTCCCTCTGCTCTGTTCTGCAGCTCATACTTGGCCTTTCCTTTTGTCTTGGCTTCACAATAAATAGGTCTTAACTCAATAACCCAACGTGTAGCATAAATAGCAATGTGGTGATGACTTTTTCTGTCAGACTTTCAAATTTAAAAGAAATACTACGAGCAAAGCTTGGCATCTAACAAAGAGATAGATTTTGTAGAACAGACTTCTTCCTTAATGTTACGCTAAATCAACTTTTCTGTGCTTTAAACATCATAAAGTGTTATTAGGGCTTCATACACATGCACAAAGTGTTTTTTTCATTGATCCCATCAATCGTTAGTTAAAGGGGGATTTGTTCCTTTCTTACTGCAGGGTGAGCCCAAACACCTCGCTTCAATTAGATGACGCGTTCCCACTTTGACGACGAATGTAACGCGGCACTGAGCTGGAGAAGCCACGACTCCAGGAAGCTCTCTGCTGTGATTGACATGCAAACAGACACGCCCACAAAGGTGAGCATTTCAGCATCCTTCGCTCAGTGCTATGTATGTACCGGTGAATGCCCCGCCCCCACGCTCTGTCTCGTGTTCATAAAGCAGCATGAGCTCGGCTACGGAGTGGGTGGGAGGAGGGTGGGCCGTCCTCTGGCCCTACGTCACCGTGAGGGGAGGAGGAAGTCAGTGTCCCTTCTATAGACACGCCCACTCATGAATATGCATAAGTAGGCCACAAATCAGCCCGTTTGTGTAGAGTTGCTCAGAAAGTGACTTTTCAGAGGCTAAAACTCTGGAAAACAGGCGAGTTTAGAAAAATAAACCTCAAATACTATGTTTTTGGGGTTCTTAGAACAAATGGAGATAGCATGATATTGGACCTTTAAGGACTGCATTTTTTTTCTTCTTATGACATCAATAAAATCTCCATCAAGCGTATAATATTAGCGCCTGGTTAATGCTAATGGCCGTCTTTAATTCATTGGCTGTATATTTAAATCAGACATGGTCAAATTGCTGACTGAGGTCCAAATGCGACCCTCTGCTTTTTTGAGACATTTGCGTTTACTCTGGGGAGCTGCACAAACAGCCAATCAAAAAAAAAAAAAAAAAAAAAATTTACAGAAAAAAAACCCCTACAATATTACCAAAATTACAACAAAAATAAACACAGTAAACCTTGTTTCTTTCTTGTGTTTATGCTCAGATAGGTAATCATTTCTAAAAGTCAACATGAATTTAGATAACGTGGCTCTCAAATGGGAAAATCCCAATTTTGTGGACCCCACTATGATAAAAGCTTCCATCATAGATGGACATTACATTATAGATGCTTAGCAGAACAAATTGCATTGCCTATCTGTCACACAGTGATATTTGTAGAAGTTATCCAGCTGCAGAATAAAAGTGAGTCAAATAAGAAGGATAAGTAGGCCTACTGCAGTTCCATTTGTAGGTTACACGTAGTCGTCTAATATCTTTTCATTTTCAGAACACTACACTTGATATACTCAAATCTGCCACACTAGGGTTACAAATAACTTCCAAGAGCATATTTCAAAACCTTGAAATTTCAGAGCGACTTTATTGATGCATAATAAGTGCTTATGTGTTAAGGCCATTCACGTTCTTTCTACGACGTCAAACCAGAGAAAAACCTTGCACTCAACCTTTCAACGGCCCAGCATTTGTCTCTAGTTTTAGTATTTTTTTCCCTGACATGATGTGACTTAAAGGACAAAAACATTCATATTGTGCCAATGAGAATTGATGCTGCTATGAGAGCAAATTGTATACAACATCCTTGCTATTCACTACAAATGAGAACTCTACAAAACAAGGCAGTGTTTTAAAGAATCATCTTCATTGAGTTTTTCTGAAAAATGTAGCTACTGCAAGATATAGTAATGAATTTGTTTGTTTGGAGTTACATGAATTAAAAACACAGTTTAACACTTAAAGCTGCACGACTTGAATCTTGAACCATGACAGAGGGGCATGGCTGAAATCGAGCCGTAAATCCCACCCCCACTCTGATAATCCCTCCCAGTCTCCTCCTCTCTGGAAATGCACAAAATCGTGCACGAGAGCTGAACGTGCACTACCGGTAAAACATGTCGCCACGCTAAAGGATGCACACAAAAGATAGGAAAATGGAACATTAGTTTACCTGTCCAGAAGGAAAACAGCCACTTACGCGTCCAAAGTTAGTACAAGACGAAAAAAATGTTTGCACCGTGCACGCGCTTCACCATATATTGTGGTAGCCAATGAGGAGGCTCCTTTCTGGGCTCTGCTCACCCCTCTTTTCTCTAAATCCTGTGATTGGAACTGGAGGGGGTGACCGCCAAGACTTTGTCTTCTGGGGTTTTATTAACTAAAATACTTCATTATAAGGCACAGACAGCACGCAGACATACGATTTTTTCAGAAATGATTACTTTTACGTTAAACTACAGTATATGAAGCTAATAAGAATCTTTTTTTTAATTAAAATAAATAATTAAAATACCCCAGCTTTAAACCATAGTCTTTCTTCTTTTTAGGGACTCTTGTGTGGGTCGTCAAAATATAGAAAATTTAGCAAATCAAATATTTTTGCTTTTCTATGAAAAAAACACTGCATTGGTTAGCGGTTTGCATTAGCTAGCATTAAACTTGCAGACAGAAGGTGAGAAGCCACAATGAAAACACTACCCGTTTTATAGCCAGAGCTACTGTACTTTGTTCAAAAATAATTCCATTGACAGTTAACGTAAATGGAAGAAATACATTTTTATATCAGGGCTAATGTTTGTTAATGTTAGGCTTAAAGATTGACCCCCTTAAATTTCCCCAGCCATACGATCAGTCCGCTCCTCGCGCCTCTAACTAAAATGTATCAAAGTGAATCACTCACCCTTGTACAGGCGACTCAATAAACTTACTTAAGACATGTTGGGTCTCACTTTAACACAGGCCTGTGACTCATTTTGGGTTCCTGACCCATCATTTTAAAAACCCTTGAGGTTGACTTCAATCACCACAGTAATAAATCTACTAGCTGCTGTGCTGTTGAGCGCACACCATCACTTTAGGGAAATGGAAAAGATCTTATCAAAGAAACAAACCATGACTGTTTGTTCACACAGAATATTTAACCTGAAAAAGCAAAACATAGAAATTCACTTGCGAGCTACACACATATACAATCTTTGCATCACACAGCCTCCGTGTACACAAAAGGAGGATTGCATTTTCTGAGATTCTCTGCATACAGCTTACATTAGCATCGCTAATCTTTCTTATCTTAACAAATCCAGATAATAAACTTGGGAAATACTGATGTTATCTGGGAGCGTGAGCTCAACGCTCTGCTCCGTTGTACTGAGAATATCTTTTGTTTGAGTTGAAAATGCTCATTGATGCTATTTACAGTATGTGCCGTTAAGCCAGGGGTGGAGCAGCGGTTTTAAAAGTGAGGGTAGGGCAACCGTCGACTCACAATTTAGTTTATTAAATTAATTTACCATGATGAAGCCGTTATTAAGTCAGTGATGCTCAACATGTGGCTCTTTATGTTTTAATTTTATTCATTATTCCCCCTGAAAACCTTAAAAGGGGGAAACTTTTTAACTCCTTTTTACGTTTTTCTTTGGCCATTTTGCAACTTCCTTTGTCCCATTTTTTACCCTTTTTTGTTTTTTCAGATTTTAACTCCTTTTGCCAATAAATATCCCTTTTTCCTCATTTTTGATCATTTTTGCAATTTTTTTAACCATTTTTTTGCCACTTTTGATCCAAATAATCTACCTTCAGCCCAATAAATAATTCCTTTTTTCCCTACATGTTGCCTGTTTTTGTTCCACATTTGACCTGGTTTTCACTATTGTTTGCCACATTTTGCTCATTTCGGTTACCTTTTGCGATTACATACCACCAGTTTCCTCTTTTTTTTTCTTTTTTTTTGCCACTCGACTGCTTTTGGCCCATTTTAGTCACTTTTCACTCTTTTTTTTGCCACCTGTTACTCATTTTTATGTCACTTAACTTACACTTTACTCATCGCTGTTAACTCTTTGTTTACCTTCTCGGAATGGCGGCTTTGTCAAATGGCTGGCTGTGATTGGTTTGATCACCATTCAATCAATCTAAGTGGACCAATACATTTTCAAGAATGAATCACTCTGTAAAAAGTGAGTCACGACATCATGGAAGAGAGGTGTGTGGGCTCACGTGGGTTCCAACCCCATACCAATCACACTGTAGTTTGTGTGCGTTCTTGGAGAACGTTATATGTGCTGTCTAAGATGAGCACGTGTGTGTGTGTATGTGTGTGTGTGCGTGTGTGCTCAGACAGGCCCTGGGAACCTGTTGAGAGCAGTACCTGTTGTCATAGTAACCAAGGAGGATAGGGATAAGAGAAAGATCAGTTACCTCTAGAAATGTAGAAACTAACATCACATCACACACACGCACGCACGCACGCACGCACGCACGCACGCACGCACGCACGCACACACACACACACACACACACACACACACACACACACACACACACACACACACACACACACACACACACACACACACACACACACAAAGCTTACAGTTTACTAACATAAGGAAAATATCTATATCGCACATCAGGCTTCCTCAAGGCGGCTGTGGCTACATATGTAGCTGACCTCCACTAGGGTGACTGTGGGCATTGGAAAATCTGACTATTATTTAATATAAAGCAAAGAAAACTGTGCAAAGTCCCAAACCAGGGCCATACATATTGGGGACAAAACAATTGTTCTTTTTTCAGTGCATTAATTTAGCTTTAGAGCTTTTGGTTATTTTCTCACTTCTTTTCTTTGTTTATCTCATTTATTTCTTCAGGTACTTCCTCTTTTTTTCCATCTGTAAAGAGACGTTCTAACAAATTATTCTAGGAATTGTGGGTAATAATCTGAAACCTCTGATTGGTGATATTTTGGCAGTGCAAAGCTATGCACAGAAGGGGAAACCTAGCAAATGCATTTTTAGCTTGATAATAAAACAGGTACTAACCTCTCATTAAGCTTTAAGAGACACTTTAACCTCAACTTATGGCTCACTTGCTGAACCTGAGAACCTGCAAGTAGCTTGAGTTTGGCAAAGAGCGTCGACTTGAATGTTTATAAAACATTGGATCAGGAAAATCTATTTGGTAATTGTGTCAGTATATCACAATGGAATAAATGGCAATAATTATGTTTCAAAGAGTGTTAAATAAATGTAAGTTTAGCCGTTTTCAGGCAGAGCTTGAAATGACTTTCTTAAATTATTTTCTTAAACCCATCATTTATTAAATGCTGTTTAGGCGGACTTGCTCGTCAGTGATAATTGCTTTTCCTGCTGTGTTAACAGTGGGTACAACAAACAGCTATCATGAGGGCAAACTGCTACCATTTATCATAATCATAACATTTTAAATATCACTTTTGAAGTTGTTTGATAGGTATGTGGCGACTGGCATTTTCAATACGTGCAGTAAATTTTCTAATTCCCTCAAGCAGTTAAAACTTTTAAATTAGTCTACATTTTCTCCCCGTGTCACCCTTTCTCTGCACCTCTCCTCCCTCACAATCATCCATTCTCACCTTTTCCCTCTCATATCATTCGTTTCCTCCTGACATGTAATTGTTGTTGTTTACGCATCCTCCTTGTAAAGCCCCTTCCCTCCCTCCCTCCACTGCTCCATTATCTCTCATGTCGACATCCATGCCCTGCCCATGATCCTGCCCTTCTCATTTTCCCCTCACCTCCTCTTCCTCTCCCCTATCTGCACTCATGCACAGCCAACCTGTCCCTTATTACTGATTACTGGGACAAAACTCTGCTATTTAGGCCTACCCAACTCACCCAGAGGAGATTATTCTCTTTAAAAAATGTAGAAATAAGTACATTAAAGAAAAGGTGAGGTGAGAATGTGTGGAAGAATAAGGGATTTAAACAGACACCAGTAGGGAACCTGTGCTAGACTCCACGGTAAAGAGATTGGGACGTGAGGGAGCTGGGATGAATGCATTCAGAAGGAGCTGGGGAGGATAAAATGTGCTTTGGAGAGGTGTGAAGGAGGGATTTAATGACACAATTTGTTTTATCCATCCGGTGAGAGAATAGACAAAAGGGTGTTGGAGAAAGCAAAGGGAAAGAAGAGGGTGAAGGGCAGACAGAGAAAAAAGGAGAGAGAGGGGATTAAGACAACGGAGGAAAGCAACACTCATTGAGAGCCAGAGGACAGTGGGGAGACTGATTAAAGACCCGTACGATGTTACAGGGGGCAGTGGGGATAAAATATTCCCTTTGATCCACGGCAATTCAAATCATCCTTCCTGAGTGGATTTTAAACTATAAAATGACACAATATGGTCTCCAATAGACATGGACCATGAACAGGACAGGCGCAACCATTTTAAAACACCCTGCAGGTATCAAAGGAAAGAAAGTGTTTCGTCTTTTTTTTGTCTAAGAAAAAGAGGCCAAACACTATATACACATCGGAAATAAAATTGTTCTTTAAAGCTCAACTAACAACTAAAATTAAACACTAAGACCTAGAAGAAAACCGTGTGGCAGATTGTAAATGTTGTGCTTAGAAGTTAGCTTTAGTTTTTACTTGATGGGCTAAACTAGTGGTTCGCAACTGGTGGGTCGGGACCCAAAAGTGGGTCAGCTGGTCCAAAATAAATAAATACTTAATATGTATCATGTTGGCCTTGTCTTTTATTTTGAAAGACACTTATTTTTGACAAGCATGCTGTGAAATGCATGTTGCACAGGAAAATATGAAGAATTATATTTTTAAAAATATTACATATATGTGTTTTCAACAGATATTTTGGAAAACTAAATTTGGTTGGTTGAATTCTACAAAACAAAGTGGGTCACAATTTAATGACTGTGGCAAAATGTGGGTCCCAGGGTGACACCAGTTGAGAACTCCTGGTCTAAACCACATACGTCAAACTCAAGGTCCGTGGACCAAGTTCGGCGAGACAGATCATCTAGTCCGGCCCACAGGACTTTTTGTAAACTACCATATAAGTTGTATAAATAAAATAAGACAGTGGTTGCAATACTACATTATTTACAGTGATATTAAATTACAGTTTTTATAAAGCTGGAAAATTCTTGCAAATTATCCCACAGAATTCTGACAAATTACATTGCATATTTTGAGAAAATTATTTAAGGGATTTTCACGAATTGCTTAACATTCTAGATTTTGTTTGAATTTGTGCTTTTTTCCTTCAAAAAACATGGATTTTTCTGGTCCGGCCGACTTAAGGTCAAACTTGATATGAAAAAAAATCACTTTATATTGGTTTTGCTACAGTTATAAACATTATTTAGCCTCATTCAGAGGGCTAATGTTTCCTCCCTCCCTTCCACATTTTGTAAAATGTCAGTTCCAAATTGGATTTCCACCAGTCATAATGGGGAAACTCCTCCTCCTGACAATCCTTGCTCCTCCTACCCAATAAGAATGTGAGCCCCTCCCTTTCAAACTATCTCACAGGTAAAACAAACATAGCAAAGGAAGGTTAATATCAGTTAATATCTTTACGTTCAGTAAATAGATAATCCAGTATACAGATAAACCGAAGAACGCTCACAAGCAGTTCCACTTTTAGTAGCCGTTATAGCACCTTGTATCGCCTTTATGGGATGATCTGACATGTTTTTGACCTAATACGATGCAGCGGTTAATAAAAACAATGGACTATTGTGTTAAATGGACTATTTCTGTGGTCAGAAGAGGTACGGAGAAGAAGGAAGACTGTTAATGTTAATAAACACACACGCTGAAGCAGCGTGTGTGTTTATGCATGAAGGCCCAAAAAAACAGCCTGTTTTTAGAAGCACTCTGAAAGTGACTTTTCAGAGAGCTAAAACTCCATAAAACAGGGAAGTTAAAAAACCTCAAATACTATGTTGTTGAGGTTCTTCGAACAATTGGTGATGGGTGGAAAATAATATATACTGGACCTTTAAAGAAGAAAAAAGAAGACCCTACAGACGGCGTAATTAGTTGACGGTATAGGTTGAAGGATACTTCCACTCCACGATGCTGATACAGGCCCTGCGGATCGGGTTCTTGAGCGTGAGACAGAGCAGCGCCCGCGGCGGCCTCGTGGCTGTTGTCGTGGTCTGTTTCTTGGGTTTTGCAGTATAGTGTTGCCTCTTCCTCTGTGTGGAACTGGCCGTAGAGATGGGCCCGCCCCCTCCCGAACCAAGCCCCGCTACTGCACCTGACGCAGCGTTACCCATAATCTTTGCTTGCCGCGCGGCATCAATGGCCGCCTGCCAGCTCAAGGCTGCTCCAGGTGTGGGGATGTGCTCTGGAGCCAGGCCAACCACGCCCACCCCGTGGTTGACCCCACCTCCACCATGGTTGCCGGCGGTGTGCTCATCTGGCAGGCCGGGAGCCGGGGGGCGAGGTAAGGGAGGGGGAGGAGAGTAGTCGGAGCCTGGATGAAAGACAGATGAAAATAAGATGGAAAACATTTTTTAGTAAACAATTAAATAACTCTTGATTTACAAATCCTGACATTTAATGATGACAGGCTGACATGTTTTCTCCTACAGTCGATTTAGAAACCAAAACAATGAATCTTGCCAAAACAGATTTTTTTTATGAATAAATGTCACCAAAAGAAAAACTTCAATCACAGAGCAAGAAGTAATATAAATGAACACATGCTTATTTTCAATAGGACAAAACAATTGGCCTTCATTGCAGAAATGAATTTTGGAAGTTGGCACTGGTGCATCATCAATCTGTAAAGGATATTTTCTATGGAACAGTTGTGTTGAATCTACATGTTTAAAGTGACTGTAACTCCTGAGTGACAGATTATAACGCTGCGTACGGAGTCAGGGTTGAAATAGAAGACCTTGAAAATAAAAGAATGTTAGGGTGAAATGAGTTCTGGCATTACAATAATCTCTGTGAGATTACATAGTTTCACCCATGAAAATTGAAGAAATAAGACCGAGAATAAGTAAGAGAGCGGATTATCTAAACTGAATGTTTAGCCAGATTAAACACAGCTATGATATCCTCCCAGTCCCTCTATGCATATGAACAGGGATTTCACCAATGTTCTCACTGTGTATATGACACACACGTACCATTTACAGGATTAAGACGACATAAGCACTATAAAGTGTTGCTTTATATAAAGCAGATAGGGTAAAAAAACACCCAGTAAAGAGGATATTCCGATGAGAACAATTGTAGGTATCAGGGTTAGGGGTTAATTATAATTTGTGTAATTGATAATTAATCGCAATTATAATTGTAATTTCAAAAACCTGTTGCTGTCGTAATCGTAATCAAACTGTAATTAAGTTTAGATCATTGACTTTGTAATTAAAAATGCCATGAATATTCTATAAAAATTGTCAATCATAATCTGGGGAACCGTGTTACAGTTCTATGTACAGTTCTACACATATGTATTGAAGAATTATCACAATATGTTTCATATCAAACATTTTATTCTTTTATTTGTGATTTTTTTTCTTAATTGGCTGTAACAAAAGCAATTTCCCCCTGGGATTAATAAAGGAATTTTGATTCTGATTATTAAAATGGGGTCACAATCCAAAAAAAGGTTGGGATCCACGGCACTAAATATTGTTTCTTTCCACTTATTTACAAAATTAAGTTCTTTAAAATGTGTGTTATCACTCATTCACTCCATCGTTATGTTCCACAGTTGTTTTTAAATAGTTTTCTATGCAAAATGCTGTAGTTGGACAAAGGGGGTGCTTGGATTCAGAACTAAGAGCAACGGGGTACGTAAGCCAAAAAAGGTTTGAGAACTACTGATTTAGAGAATCCAGAATCTATTTCGTGTTCTATGATTTTATATTAGCGTGCGCAGTGATTCACTGGCTTCCCCACGTAGACACAGAAGTGACAACGTACTGTATCTTTAAATGGACGGTAGATTGCAGCCAGGTTTAGTGTGGAATCAATAGACACTTCAGTCCAAGTAGCCCCTCGTGACATTTGAAAGTAGCGATTATATGCATACAGTGTTTTAAAACTAAGATGAGCCACACATCAATTTACTTTTACGCAGGGAAATCCTATTATTGTAGCGAGGTGAATTGGTTCCATACGTCACATTCACACATTTGTAAAATACCTTGTGTTTAAAGTTCAAAGAAATACCTTTTGATGACAACAAATGCAATTTAAAATAATGGGATATTTACAAAAAAAAAAGTTCTGGTACCCCATGCCTCCCACCCCAGGGCTACAGAAATCTATTTATAGCTGCAAAAGTGGGTCATAACGTAACAAAACATTAGACCACCCCATGTGACACAAGCCAGGGACAGAAGTAGTATTGGTAATGTTGTGTAATATCAAACTCCAGACATTACATACATTTTACTACTGCAGTGGTAGTCTTGTGTACCCCTTGAGCCTTTTTGTCATACCATGAGTACCCCCTCACTCATACGTGTTCACGATTCTCCAAAAGTAGAACATAACACAACTGAATATTCAACGCAAGTCATTTTTTTTCATGTTCTTGAATTGAACAATTACTATTTTGGCATTATCTTCTTATTTAACATACAATTATGTTGCCTTCAGGCAATAAAAATTATAAATACAAGAAAATCTAAGAAACAATATTATGGTAAACATTTGTATTAATAACACTAATATATTATGATTTGTATTATTGTTATTGAGGAAAAATGATAGATGAAATAAATAATTAACCTGCCTGTGTTATATTTAACTTTTATTACATTTACCACAAAAGGAGCTTCTTTGAAAAGGCATTTAAACTTTAAAAACAAGTCATAGCGCACACGTACCATTTTATTGACGGACTTATGAAATGACTGAGAATATTTTTTTATTATCTTGGAAATAAATTCTTAATGTTTCCACCCCTAGGGGTACGCGTACCCCTGCTTGGGAAACTCTGATGTACTACCATCACAGCAGCCCTGGTAGACATACAGTACAGCAGTGGCTCACCAACTCATCCTTACTATTAAATTAAAAGAACATCGTGTCAATGATGTTCACGAAAACATCTATGAAAATGGATCGGTCCATTGTGTTACTTGGAGACACTGAGCTCGACCTTGTGGAGGAGTTCAAGTATCTCGGGGGTCACTCTGGGTTCAACACTCTCCTTTAAAAAACACATGAAACTCACTGCTGCTAATACAATAAAGTTCAATTTACAAATCAGGCCATTTATGACAATGAATTCAGCAAAGATGTTTCTACATTCAATGATATTAGATAGAAATCCTCTTCAAAAAGTCCATAAAAATTCTGGATCAAAAGCTTTGGTCACATCATCACTGCAGTATCCTGGAAAAACATGAATTGCTCAATTTTAAAAAACGGTTGCCTCGTTTACAAAGCACTTCATGGTGTCGCCCCGCCTCCACTCTTTAACTACATAAAACCTAAACTGGTGAGGGGTCTCAACACCAGAGCCTCCTCCAGAGGAGAGGTGGAGATCCCACACAGAAGAACAACACTTGGACAAACTGTACTCTCCATCAGAGGAGGTCAGTTTTGGAACAGATGTAAATAAGCAGTTTTGCTATAATCTGGCACATTCACAATTTGTGTACAACATGTATATGATTGTTCATTAATGTGTGTTGTTTCAATCAAATAAATAAATTAATAACTAAGCATCGCTTCTCTTTAATTTGTGCACCAACGAGGTACCGATAAACCTTCTTTAGCCACTCAATCACAGAGATCCAACACATCTTAGATAGATATTGACTTTTCCTATAGAGTGACTAATGATGCTTCAGGACCATCCTCCTCAATGACCTAGAGTTATCCCTGTTTTACTTTAAATTCACTTTAAAGACATTAAAACAACTAAACTCATTCTATTGAAAAGACATTAAAAACTGATTATACAACACAATATACACATGTGTAGCATCACATTGCACCCTAAAATAGTTTACTCTTCCCCACCCCTTTCATTGGGTTTTTTCTTTTTGCTTTTAAACTGTGTTGTGAAGCCCTTTGTGGCTTTTTGTCTGCGAAAGGTGCTATAGAAATAAATGCTGCTTAATTACATACTTGCATTGCCCTACCCTGACTCTCTCTTCCCTGTTCCCTTCCCCCTCACCTAGGTGTGACACCGCCCTCTCTTTTTATATTCTCCCTATAATGAAGTGTTTCTTACCCTTCCTTAGGGTTGGTGATGGTCACAATTATGCAATGAAATAAATGTATTCATTTGATTGCAATAATAAAACATGCATTGCTGTCGCGAAAAGATTGCACTACGCATTCCAATTTTTGTCATGTTGTTGTTGATGATTTGAAATGTTTTTACTGATGATTTTAAGCGTTTTGTTGCCTACTTGAATGTTCTTATTGATTTTAAGCTGTTGTCTGTTGCACATTGAGTTGCCTTGTGTGTGAAATGCGCTATACAAATAAATCTGCCTTGCCTTACGTATAGTGTTGACCTTTGACAGCATGTGCAGACAGGTAAAAAAATAAAAAAAAATAAAAAATAAATAATAAAATAAAAATAAATTCCTGTCCCTGGTGCTGATATGAATACATTACATTACAGAAATCACAGATAGAATTCACATTTATTTTATAAAATACTGAAATATGCAATCTACTGCCACCTACTGACATGGATGTCCATTTCCATTACTCTGCATACACATTTTTTAAAGGCATATACAGTATCCCCATATGATGCTAAATTATTTTCCAGTAATATTTTCAATAATAAATACTTCGACCAACTATTTTGAGTATTTAATAAATACTTTTTGCCCCCCCAAAAAAAAAAAAAAATCAACTGTGTCTCATCTAAAATACAAAAAAATATGTGTTTACTGTAATGTAGGAAAAGGGGTGGGACTAATAAGTTTATACTTCCATCCACTCCCTTTCGAACACTGAAAGTATGTGCATGCAGTAATATACATAATTATTGTTTTTTTTATTTTTTCTGGAGGGAAGCCATCTGCATCAAATCTTTTGTTTACTGTAATATTGTTTCATGTATTATTTGCATTTGCAATTTGTTTGAAATAAATACATTTGAAAAAAAATAATCATCTAAAATAGTGTGTTTTAAATGTAATTCATTTCCATTCTTTAATTTATACTCTAGTCAGTCTAAATATCTAGCCAGTATTTTTCTATGCTGGAAACATTGTTCTTCCCTCCATGATCAAACCCAGTGTGAGTTTCTATCTGCTTTTCAACATACTACCACACACACCATCACTTCATCCCACAAACACCAGTGCACACACAGGCATAATCCCTTTCAGCATATTGTACTGCTGCGTGATCAGTTTATCTCACGCTGCCTGTCCATCTCATAGGGTGAAACCTACTGGGTGTGTGTGTGTGTGTGTGGTGCATGACCAAGTGTGTGTTTGTGTGTGTGTGTGTGTGTGTGTGTGTGTGTGTGTGTGTGTGTGTGTGTGTGTGTGTGTGTGTGTGTGTGTGTGTGTGTGTGTGTGTGTGTGTGTGTGTGTGTGTGGATTAGCAGGGAGCAAAAACGTTAATAATACAGAGCTCACTAATCTGTCCGTCTCTCTGTGCGTCGTCTATCCACGTGTCTGTCAACATGCATATGCACTGTCATCTCGCATGCACGCTTAGTGGTGTCACTAATTCCATTAGCAGCATTTTATTCTGCAGGAAAACATTGTGTAAATCCATGGAATGATCTCTGAGAGATGGAGCAAATAATAAAAAAGGATAAATGAGATCAAAGATGGGAGAAGATTAAGAAAACAAATGGTAAATCAAGAATCAGAAATGCTAAATATAAAAAAAGACACTGTAGTGGATGGTAGGGTTGTTACTTATGGGTGGTTTACCGACTTTACTAATATATCCATCATCCATCATGTGGCTTTTCATTCCAAATATTGAGCTAATTCACATTATTGGCATCACAATCTTTAATGATAGCAGGATCAAGGTTCTACTGAGCTGTAGTCAGTCGATATTCAATTATGTGAGTTGAACGTTTTCCTCCAGCGTTGTACACTTTCACTAATTGCATACCAGTCTGTTGAAATAATTGAAATACTGTGAATGTATGATTGCGCTTTGTCTGCATTTCTTTTAAGTCTTAAAATACAACCTATTGATAGATCCTCAAGGTATTTCAGAATTAGAAATAGGGGTGGAATGAAAAACCACTAGATCAGATATGACCTTTTATATGTGGCGTGTTAGTGATTCGATAGTGAAAGCCGTTAGGGACAATATTCTTTTAATCAGAAAAAGACATAGTGTAGGCCTCGCAGATCAATAAATCGAAGATCACTTGCTAAAAAAAAGTTGTAAAAGGTTGAAATTGCCACTCGAAAGTTAGTTCTGATCTCCACTGTAAACACACTCATAGACATTGGCATAAAAAGTTTTGCCCATTGCATTGTGGGATGTGGAGTCCCAAAGATGGATGCATAAAAGTCTTTTTTTACTTCATTATTACCGTGATTTTCTGTATTTGTCCACAGAAACTCTGCTAAAGTGACTTCCCAACACATTTCTGGTGTTTTCTCAGACTGAAAGTTGTGGCATATAAATGTCAGATGTTTATTTTGGAAAAAGAAAATCAAAATCCAGCTAAAATTTAAAGTATCGTGATATCACAGAATACTGGGAATGAACTAGAACAAATATTTGAGTAAAGGGAATCACTGTCCACCTTGTCTATTGAAGAAACACAAGAAATCACTGTAAGAATGAAGTAAAAACACTTCTATGCATCTGTCTATGGGACTCCACATCCCACAATGCAATGCGTTAAACATTTCCAACAAATTCAATAAACCGAGGAGATCAAAATGAACTTTTAAGCGACAATTTCAACCTTTTATATCTTTTTTTTTTGCAAATCATCTTTGATTTATTAATCTATGACACGTGTCAAACTCAAGGTCCGGGGGCCAAATCTGGACCTTTAGAGCATCAAATTCGGCCCGCTCGAGAAAGTAAAAATTATAGAAAAACATGAAAGATTTAGCAAATTACTAACTATTTCAGTTGTAGATATCTCAGCCATTTCAAACACAAAAAATCAATTCAAATCTACAATAACTGTAGAACTCAGTTTTTCACTTCTTATATCACATGACGGCAGTCATTTCATCATCTCAAATTCTGGAAAGAAGTCTCAATTTTTCCAAAATCTGGTCAATTTTCCTTAAATTATTTCACAAAATTTCCCCAAATTCCCAAAATCATGCCCTGGTTTGCACGTTGAAGTGCAAACCAGGGCATATTAATGTTGAATTTGCACTTTTTCCCACCTAAAATATGTGGTTCACTTAAGACCAAACTGTTCTGCATTGAACTAAAATGAGTTTGACACCCCTATGAGGTGTAAAGTATGTTTTTATTTTGTAAAAAAAAGTGTCAACAGCAGCTTAAATCTACAGTTTAATCACACATATAATTGGGCGCAACAACCAGGAAAATTCTCAGTCTTGTGATTAGAGGTGTGAACCTGTGGGTACCTCACGATATGCGATACAAAGCTCACGATAACGATTATCTCACGAAATGACGATAGTGCGATTATCAATATATTGGTCAGAAATCAATCTATGATAATCTATGACAAACAAGAAAAACCAAAAAAAAGATTAAGTAAAAAAATACAAGTTTTATTTCATATCTCTGAAAGACAATAAATTGAAAAAGTGTCCTATGAACAGTGACACTATTTTAGTGCAACATTTCTGTAAATAAGTGTCAACATACCAATGTAAACGAATAAGTATCTCCAATAGTGCTTTTGTAAACAAGCAATAGGGTCTTTCTTACCAGTGACACTATTATAGTGCAATATTCCAGTAAACAATATATTGGTTCCTTCAACAAACAGTGACAAAAATTTATGTGAAAACGTACCTGCACATTTTAGTGAAAAAGCAGAAAAGGTTTTAAAAAAAAAAGAAAAAAAAAGAAAATCGATACTTAGCGTGAGCATATCGATAATCGATTGTGCGAAAAAAAACATTTGCGATATATCGCCACACTCCTACTTGTGATGCACATTTTGTTTCTATTTTATTTCCTTTGACTATTCTTTTTAATTCGGAAAATAATTACATTTTTATGAAGTACTGATATACAGTTAGGCTTCAGTTAATATTCAGTCACCACTCTAACGTTGGGTGAACCTCATGCAGCCCAGTTTCAGTTGTGAACTGAACTGCATTCTGTAATGAGCAGATTGGAGCCAAAGTCACTGGAGCTGTTATCTGCCTAATGATAAAGACCAGAGGCTGATACTATCACTGTAGCTCTAAGCACTCTGCCCAAAAAGTCATCGCCACATGCACACGCACTCACACAGTCACGCTCGCACATAACGCCCCAAAGACTGTGACGAGCAATTGCACAGCCACTAGAAACGGCCCTTGTGAAGACAAAAATGAAAATAAAATCTGGCTCTGCTCCTGTAATTGGCTTAACCAGATAATAAACCAAAATAGAGCCAATCAGATAATCCCAGAAAAATAAATCTGTCTCTTTTTCTCTCTCTGGCTTCACTCATCATTCTTCTTCCCCCCCTTTTTTTTTTTTTTTTTTACTGCATCTGCTGTCCCTTCAACTCCACTTGCACCGTCAGGAATCCATTTGGTCAGACAGTGAAGATGTAATTATTTGTCAATTAACAGATGATGGCACTTGATCAGCCTCTAAGTAATGGAGATCCCACACATGCACACAAATATGTTTAAGAGCGGCACACGTGTGGAAAAAGCAGTGGATGGGAAAACTGTGCCTGAGTGGTGATGATTTCATTAATGATGATGTTCCTTTTTTCTATTTGTACTTTGTTGAAATTTAAAACCTTTGTCAAAAAGTGAGGAAAAGTGCTATTTTTAAGTACTGAATAAGTCCAAATACAAGCTATAAATAAAGTATTGAGCTTGAGTGACTTGGGCTTCAAAGATAAATATATTCTTGGATCTTTTTAGATAAAAAAATAAAAAAAAAAAGTCTCTGCCAAATTAGCAGCTTTAAGTATTCATCTTCTGTTTATTCATGGTAACAAGTCAAACTGAAGAACCGGGTGCCAAATCCGGCCCTTTAAAACATCCAAATCGGCACGCAGGGGAAAGTAAAAATGGCTGAGAAAACATGAATCATTGTGTAAATGACCAAATAATTTAGGTGTGGATATCTCAGAAGGGTTGCAATGTTGTGTAAAATGTCTGGGAAAATACACACAAAAAAACAACATTTCAACAGATTTAATTAGAAGTAGAACTTAACAAATATTCAAGTAGAGTTTCATTGGATTTGTCACTAATTCCCATGAATTCAGGGGTTCACAGTTTTCCCATGCTTGTATAACACAATGTAAGTCATATTTTTTCTCACAAATTGTTGAAAGAAACCCAATGTTTCCAAAATCCTGCTCAATCCTCAATTTATTGGACAGAATTTCCGCAAATTAAATAAACTAGTGCAGTGTCCGTAGGAAGTATGTATTACTCTGGAAAAGTGAGAGGTTAAGTAGCTTTTTGTCGTTGATGGCCAAATGAGGTTGTGTTTGAAGGTGGGACGTCAGGGACATTTAAGTTTGTTGTGAAATGTGTAGCTTGACAACTATTGTGTTTTTCATATATTTTGGCTTTTAGAAAAGACACTGTAGGGAGTTGAACCCCATTCCACTAATGTGAAGGTACCACTACTGGTGCCTTTTGCTTTTTTAGCCATTGGGAAAAAGCAAAAACGGTGATGAATTTGTCTGCTGTCATTGATGTCTAACTTCACCACTATTATCATCAGTAACTATGTAAACTGGTCATTATAGAACTTAGCTGTAAAGTAAAGCAACATTCCTTAGAGTATTTCTAAATATAGCCAAAACACAAACAAATTCCTTGTCTTTACCTTGTTTTGAACATATTCAATGTAAGTTACTGATTGGTAAAGTATTTTTTACATGACAAAATGTAAAGTGAGAACATCTAATCTGAGACAATCTGATTGGCTATTCCCTTAGGCGTGATTGACATTCTCATGTTGACTCAGATTGCCAAGGAGATGGTTTATTTAGAACAGGCAATAAACCCCCTTGGTTTCACAAAGGCAGGACAGGAAATTGTAACATTTGCCAAGCAGTGCCCATACCTGCTGTTCAGTGTAAAAAATTACTACTTTCTGACACACACAGACACACACACACACTTTCCAAGGCAAAACATGCCCAGAATTGAAAGTGAATGAGGTGTAAACAGTCACAGCTCAGAAGGGTTTGGTGAATTCGGAATGAGAAGGCAACAGAAGGCCTTACAGTTTTGATCATGTCTATTATTCATGTCATCGTCATAGTCAGAGCATACAAATTTGCAACAAACAAAGCTAACATCTCAAATGGGATGAAATCTGGCAGTATAAACAGACTAACTTGTAGCTAGTTGACTAAATGAACTGTGCAAAGCATCATATTTAGCACTGTAATATAGGCTACATATACAAGCCTATTTTCATTTTTATTTTATTTATTATTATCATTATTACTCACCTTAGTTACAAAGAAAGTGTCTATTTGTACAGTTGCCATACGGACAACCCCTGGTGCTATTGGTACGGTTACCGAAGTACAAGTACGTAGCATCTTAGGGTTAGGGTTAGGTTTAGGGTAGTAGTTTTAGTCACATGACCTAAACTGGCCAATGACTGACCTATCATGTGAGCTAAAATGACCAAATAGGGGCACTCCGTATGGATAGAAGGTCGGTATATTGATACGGCAACCGTACTGGATAGCCACTGCCAGTTACAAACGTTGCTCACTGAGGACACCTGCTGGTCAATATTTACAGGTTTTTTTTTTGTTTTTTTTTTAGAATATTAGACCTACTTTAGTCTTTTTTTAAAAACGCTTTGTACAGTCACTCCTGTAGATTCTACGCAGCTTTCGACTTATCCTGAGGTTTTATGACTACCTGTCAACATTGAGCTGTTTTGCAAAGCTGCATAAGACAATTTTATTAAATAATTCATGAACGGTATCATTGCAGTCCAAACAAATCCGACGTTGCACACTCTTGAACCAAGCAGCGGCTATGTTGAAAGTCTCAGGTCAACCTGAGCCTGATTCACAGAGATATTTGAGGAACAGACAGACAGAGATTCCTTACTTTTATAGATATAGATATGGTCAACTACCTGTTACCTACTGCTTAGATGATGTCAGTGCCTTATATACTACATAGTTTTATATAATTTCTACATGGAAAGGCAAAGTAGCACTAATGTTGAAATTGTTCGATTCCCACTAAGCCCACTTGAGATCAAAGTTGTCCGTATTTGGTCCCTGAACTAAAATGAGTTTGACACTCGTGTGTTAAAGAGACGCATGTTTTCCCACTTTATCACGTTGACCTGAAGACTCCAGCAATGCAAGTGTTAAACGCTTCCTGTCAACTGTAATGTAAAGGTGATAATTCAGCTCTGCTGATGGACTGAAAACACCGTGCATGAGATCCCATGCTTTGGTATAATCTGTACAGATACATGCTCATCGTTAGCTAAACTAAGTGAAAGCTAGCTGTCAAAAAGCAATATCCTCTCCAAAATATAAATGTCTGCTTTCTGTTCTTCTCATTTCTGTCTCCATGATTCTAGAAGCTTTTGCTGCTGGGTCTTCTTTCCATCCTCTCCATATCCTCATTACTCAAACTTTCTCCTGATGTGTCTTTACACCCTCAGTCCTGTCCCTTCCTACATCTTTCTCCAACATATTTCTTCGCAAATTTTTCAGCCAGTCTCTGTATCTTTCCTAATTTGCTACTCTGTTCCTCACCCTTTCACTTTTCCATCTTTTTACCCTAATCTGTCCTGCTGTCATTCCCTCCATTGGCTCTCCAGCTGCAGACAAGTTCATTTTGGTTGTTGTTAGCACACCCACCCTCTCTTTTTCCCCACTATCTCCATTGCGTTTCCATTTCTCACTCGTTCCCCATCACTTTAGTTTCTGTCATTGCTGAGGGTTTTTCTGGAACACGTACCCACCTTTATATTTGCAGTAGCTAAACAGAGCAACTTGCCATTGAAGAGCTAGTTAACCTTCCAGGATCATCCTAACTGCATCCTAAAGCTGCTAACTCAACATTTTTATTTGATAAAATCATAATATATGCCTCATATATCAATGTATTAAACATAATTTACTCTAAAAAGAAAAGAATAAGGTCCAAATTGTCAATTGAAAGTATGTTTTCCATTTTTGCACATTGCATTGTGGGATGTGGAGTGCCATAAACTGATGTATGGACATTTTTTAACTTCATTTTTATTGTGGTTTTGTGTTTTTCTTCGCACTTGGGATTGTGAGACAGTGGGAGCGGGTGGCCATGCAGATGCCTTCAAGAAACTAAGAACATTTTTAGAACAATTTGAGCCCATTTTTGCTTTTCTCCAAACTTTACATCATTTTTTTAAAACTTATTTTCATCCCTTTTTCTTGCCATATTTTTGCTCATTCTAATGCTTTTTTGCTACATTACTTGTATTTCTGCCACTTCAGCAAACCTGTTCTGCATGTTTGTTTCACTTATTTTCGGCACTTAAAAATTATTTTTACCTCTTTTTCCACCTAATGTTGCATATGTTGACCCATTATTGTAATTATTTGTCATGCCCATTAGTTGCCAGTTTACTTAATTACATTACCCAAACCCCCCTCCCCACATTTCTACCACTTTCAAGCCAATATTACACTTCTGGATCCCTTTTTAACAGTTTTTATGTCCTTTTTTGGCCACTCAAATTTCTGTGGTTTTTAAAATCCCATTTCACCACCTTTTCCACCATTTTTGTCACTTTTAACCAATTTTATGTCTGATTAAAACAACTTCCTGGATAACAGTGGATATTATTCAGGTAAAAAAAATAAATGTGGTTATCACAGATTCATAGAACAATGGACCATCATTTTGCTGACTTTATGGATGGACCCCAAAAAGCTCTCCCCTATATTCCCCCTTATAGATGCCCTGTCTCCACATGACTGTTCGTCACTGTTCATGTCTGTGTTCAACCACCTTCAGATACAGTGGGGGCTGAAAAGGCTGAGAACCACAGGTCATCCCACAATGTAATGTTCGAAAATGTCAACAAACATTTAAGCAGCAATTTTTGACCCTTTTCTTTTGGCCTTTTGGATTAAATTATGACTATTCATTGTCTATGAGGCATACACTATGATTTTATCTTATCTAGATATTATTGGGTAGCAGCTTTAAAGGGCCCATGTTATGCTAAATCAACTTTTCTGTGCTTTAAACATCATAAAAGTGTTATTAGGGCTTCATACACATGCCCAAA
Source organism: Gouania willdenowi (assembly GCF_900634775.1). Lineage (NCBI taxonomy): Eukaryota > Metazoa > Chordata > Actinopteri > Blenniiformes > Gobiesocidae > Gouania > Gouania willdenowi. Next base: position 11,727,797 of record NC_041049.1, read on the forward strand.
GTGTTTTTTTCATTATTCTCTCAATCGTTAGTTAGAGGGTGATTTGCTCCTTTCTTACTGCAGGGTGAGCCCAAACACCGCGCTCCAATTTGACAACGAATTTGACGCAGCACTGAGCTGGAGAAGCCGCGCCTCCAGGAAGCTCTCTGCCGTGATTGAGATGTAAACAGACACGCCCACAAAGGTGAGCATTTCAGTGTCCTTCACACAGTGCTATGTATGTATTTTCTACAGTCTATGTATGTACCGGTGAACGCCCCGCCCCTACGCTCTGTCTCGTGTTTATAAAGCAGCATGAGCTCAGCTACGGAGTGGGTGGGAGGAGGGCGGGCCGTCCTCTGGTCCTACGTCATCACGCAAGAAGGAGGAAGTCAGTGTCCTGTCTATAGACACGCCCACTCATGAATATGCATAAGTAGGCCGCAAATCAGCCTGTTTGTGTAGAGTTGCTCAGAAAGAGACTTTTCAGAGGCTAAAACTCTGGAAAACAGGCGAGTTTGGGAAAATAAACCTCAAATACTATGTTTTTGGGGTTCTCAGAACAAATGGAGATGGGTGAAAAATAGCATGACATGGAACCTTTAAGCAAAAAGCTGTAAAAAGTGCTGACTGTAAACTCCAAGGCTTGACGGACTTCCCATCATGCGTAACCCTCATTATTACTGTCATTATAAGTACCAGTTGTAAGAATATGCCTATTTATATCCAATTCATGTGTCATCTACTCACTCACACAAGAATACAAATGCAGAGTACATTCAGAGTGCTAAAAGCAAAGAAACGGGTCTCCTGCCTAAACCTGAATTATGCAAACTCTATTGCTTCCGCGTGCATGCACATGCGTGTGCAAACTCTTATTGTCTCTTTCCCTCTTAGTTCATACGTGCCTATTACACGGCCAAGTGAGCACACCACACCACGCGCACAGATGCTTCCCAAAACACACGCAGCACGTGCACATCCACTCACACGCACACCTGCTCTCCTTAAAAGACATGAGACACATCAACACCTGCTTTTAGATAATCTCAGAGCACCCCCACCCCCCACCTTTCCTTTCTTCAAACAATCACACCATGTGCTGACACAGGGCTGTGAGCAAACACACACCCCACGCAGCACGCGCTGGACACGCATGTAAATTACACTTAAGTTACATGAAGCGGTAAATCAGTTGCGTGCGATCAAGGTAAATGTGCTTCCTGAACAAACATGGCAGCTGAAATAGGTGAAACCTTTCAAGCCAAGCAGATGACGCTCGTTTAACGGACAAAAGAGCAGCCTAGTGTCGAAGGAAAGTCTTGCTCCTTTTTTTTAATTTGTGCATTGAAAAAAAAAAAAAAAATACCACTCAGCTGTAAAAACATCTTTGCTTGGTATAGGCTGAGGATGTTTGTTGCAAATTTGCATTGCCTATAGACACATAACCGGTTCTCTAACAACAAAAGAGGTCACTCTGACAACAGGTTTGAGTGTCTGTAATGCTTAACACTCAGCCCAGCATCCCGCACACATTGCTCTCTCCATTGCCTCGGGGGCGCACAATGCAAGCCCTATTGTGCATGGATTTATTCATTAAACTGTAACATACTTTCTGTTGTCAAAAGTGAAGTGGAGGAGAAATGAGAAAGGAAGCATGAGCCGGTGTGTAAGTGTGCATGGTACACAAATGACACGTATGACAATACAGTGTCAGGGGATTATGTGTGTATAAATTATGCACTCATGTTTCATCTTCTGCAACAAGATTTTCAATGTCATCAAGATTTTCTCATTAATGTCTGCGAGGCCTGGCCTAAAAAATGTCAATTACTGTTGTGAACTACTGACTGGTTATTGTCTTCATATCCCCAAGAGATTAGACTTCCTACATTAAAAGCAATGGTTAAAGATGTGGGTTCAACGTTGTAACAATTTTCTTTTAGTTCTTTTAGATTTCTCAAAGGTTTGATCCCTTTATCCACACCTATTGTGTATTTCCCGTTTTCATCACCTTTTTGTGCCCCTAAAGGGTATTATAAAGAAACAAATAAGATACATAACACTAGGTAAATAAAAAAATTTTAAAAATCTATTCACACACTGTATGTATGTATTCACCTACGCATTAGCTCCATGAAGATATCGAATGACCAGTGGATAGCATGGCCTCAAATTACTCACCATGAGATAGCACTACATGCCTACACCACACCCTAAAGCGGTTTAAACATCAAACTAACCAACCTCCGCCTAATTTAGATCAGCTCATCAAGTTGCATTTAAATCTGTTCATAACTTTTTGAAATGTCCTTGCCCAAAAACTAGTTCTAGATACTGTATCTACAGTACCTTCCAGATCATCTCCAAAATCAAACTCATTCTTCTGTTTTACATTGTCTATAACAGTGGTTCCCAATTTTTTTTTTCCCCATGTACCCCCTCATAAGTACCCTCTCCATGATTTTATACACTGTTTCATTTGTGGAAGAGTGGGCTCTCCTATACCCCTAACTGTGTCTCCAACATTGGTTCCCTAAGGCTTCATCTACAAATTCAAAACAATAAATTTAATTTAAAGTGAATTTTATTAAAAAATAAATAAATACCATGCAACCTTTATGTGATTACTTCAATAGTAAGCTAATTATTGTCTCCTATTGTCAGAAGTGTGCTAAAATGGCCGCATAAAATAATCCTGTTTCAAATGAGTAAATACATTATTTTATTAAGCAATAGTTTAATTGTTAGTTTGTGGTTAATTTGTTCAAATAATAGTTTAAAACACAACTCGGAATACTTCCTGATAGGGCTGGGCGATATATCGAATATACTCAATATATCGCAGCTTGTAGTCTGTGCGGTGTTGAAAATGACCATACCGTTAAACTCGCGGACTTTTTTTTTTTTTTTTTTTTTTTTTTTTTAAATATCTTAGTGGCATTATGCACAAAATGTGCACTTAAATTTAGTGTTGTTTTGAAATGTCATCTTAATGACAACATGCACAAAAGGGCACTATTTGTTTTAAAATATTGTAGTGGAATTATGTACAAAAAGTGCACTTTAATTTTGTGTTTTGAAATGCCATGTGAGTTGCATCCTGCACTAATGTCTTGTTTTGAAATGTCTCTGTGACAATTTTGCACAGAACGTGCACTTTCTGTTGACAATTTTATGTTTGAGCCACTCACTGTTTAATAAATACAGTTATGTCAACTTTGACTTAGTTGTGATATCCCCTTTTTTGCATGAAAGTTTAAACTTGGCATATATTAATGCAGTATGATCAATAATGTTTTAATGTAGACATATAGAATCATCATACTGGTGTGATTTTGTGCATCAAAGTGTTAATTCAAGGGTAATGCAAAATATCGAGATATATATCGTGTATCGTGACATGGCCTAAAAATATCGCGGTATTTATAAAAGGCCATATCGCCCAGCCCTACTTCCTGACTATTTTTAAATTAATTGGTAATCATCCCGAGTACTCGATGCAATGGGCTCTTGTACCCCTAGGGGTACACGTACCCCTGTTTGGAAACCCACTGGTCTGTAAGCTCACCAAGTTTTAATTGAAATCCATTCAGAACTTTTTGAGATATCTTGCTAACAAACATCCACATTAAGAGACAGACGGACACATAAACGCCAATGAAAACATGACCTCCATGAGACGGAGGAACACATATGTAGAGCACCCGTTCTAAAGAAATAGAGTATCCACTATAGAGTCTTTCTCACTGACAAATACCAGTACATGCATTGGCCGCAGTAAAAGCAACAACTTGAGCTGGACTCAGACCGCAGTACGTTCAGATGGGTCATGTTCTGTACGGTGTGGGGGTCAGTGGTATTTGGGCCCAGCAGGGAACTGTACTATCTACTTTTCTGTTTACTTTATACACCTCAGACTTTCAATATGAATCTGCAGATGTTCTTTGATATCTCAGAACAGGCACGATGAGGAGGAGGAGTTCAGGACAGAGGAATCACCTGATCCTGAATGTGACTAAGACCAACGAGATGGTAATCAACTTCAGAAAGAAGAGCTGTGTGTCCTTAGGGAGGATGTGGACATAGTGGATAACAAATACCTGTGTCTCTCCATCAACAACAGGCTGGAATGGAAGTCCATAATCAGCGCTGTGTACAAGAAGGAGATGAGTTGAATCTTTTTCCTGACAAAGCTCAGATATTGCACCATGTGCAGCAGCTTGTTGGAGATGTTCTACCCGTCTGTGATATTCTACGCTGTTGGAGGCGGAGACTCCAACAAAATGTTTAAAAAGGAAGGCTCAATAATGGGCTTCAAACCAAACACCCTGGAAACTGTGGAGGACAAACTGTGATCCATCATGGACAACCCCCGAGGCAGCAGAGCTCCTTCTACGCTGTCATGAGGAATGTTACAGGAATTATTTCCTCCACTCGGCCATCGGAATGTTAAACAAAGCACTGGAAGACTATTTATTTTTATTGTGCTTCTGCAATAAAAACCAATGTCTATCTATTATGGACTGACCCCTGCGACCCTGATAAACGGGAATTAGCGGGTTTGAAGATGGATGGATGGATGTCTATCTATTATCTATCTATCAATCTCTAATGCTAAAACATCTTCTTTACCACATCTGCATACCTAATTAAGGTGCTTCCAGGTCATTCGTTGATTTGAGTTAAAGCAACTGAACATGTGAACCATATATTAAAGGGTAAGTACCGCCCCTGCCTTCTGCTGAGCTGCCACTAGGAGGAAAATTTCAAAAAAAGCCCTGGATATGGGCGTCACTGCTGTAGCAGTAAGACACGCCCAGCTACTTTCAGTAACCACCCCCTCACACACAGAATCAAAACCCATCACAACTGCTAGCTAACGAGCTAAACATGAGCGAGTCCGACAGTGTGGACACATTGGCCACAGAGAGGTCATTTGGGGTGAAGGACTTTTCACCTCCAGAGTCTCCTCCCAATAGTCACAACCAACCACGGTGGTCCGGAGCCATACATGTTTGAACCTTTAGCAGAGACAGGAGCTGGTGGTGAGGGAGATGAGGAGGATGGGTGACGTTTCCTAGTGGTAGATAATGGCCCCCCTAGCAATATTTTATTGTTGTGGTTAATAAAATAACCCTATCAATCCAACCTACGCGCTACAGTTTGCAAGAAGGAGCGTGTCAGCTCCGCCTCTCCTATAAAACCTAACAGTTCAAAGTGATGACGCAGGAGTTTCAAGAGCTTACCGTTCAACCAGTAGCAAAATTCAGTTGTAATAGGCGGCATTCAACCCTTAGTGTATACCAGACATTTGTATTCAGCAGAAAAAAGTTAGTTTGGGGTGTACTTACTCTTTTAAGGCTTATAAATAAATGGAAATGAAGAAAAAGTTGCTATGATAACAAAATTAATTCAATCGGACACCAAAGAAAAGTTTTGTTGAAAAAAAGAAGAAGTAAGAGGGAGCGTGACAGGACCGAATAAATAGAAGTGACGAGGATGCATGAAAAAGGGAGAAAGAGCAAGAGTAGGCAGGCTTGTTCACACTGCGCCTCCATGCCGACCTCACATAGACATGTATTCACACACGCAGTGCAGGCAGCAGATATTAATAACTCCTCCTTATTAATATTCATCTGCAGTGGAGAGATGTGAGGCCGGAGTAACCCAGATAGCAGCTGTCTGTCTACCTGTCTCTCTCTCCGTGCTTTGTTCTTCATATGTGATGCCCGTGAGGTCGTCTTTAGACAAAGGACAACAGCCATTTTGTGGTCAATGATTTCTGTTTTGAACACAACATTGTTACTATTTCTCTTGGAGCCTTTGGTTAAGTAAGAAAATTCATAAGTAAAGTATCTTTCAACTAAATTAAGGTCTAGCTAAACTCCTACTGTGAAATATAACCCTATGATTAACTGACAACTTGTCCAGGTGAATTCAAATGGATGGGATTCCTTTGCTTTAACGTGATCTTTACCTCTCTCTCTCTTCCATTTTCATTTCCCTCTGCTTCCCCTTCCTATTCACATCTGCCCTTTACGTCAGAAAAAGGACAAACTGGGCTCCTATGTTCTCCATCACATGCCGTTCAACCTGCTTTTATCCAAAGAGCCTCTCTGTAAAGTAATTACAGACGTTTCTTGGCCTCCTTGAATTGACGTCCTCACCTTGTCAAGGTCAAACAAACAAGTGACTACCTGTATGGTTCAAAATCAAACTAAACCTTTTTTTAAATGTTACATAACTCTGCTGCTTGACATAATTTAGAATTTCACCCTGGCACTGCAGTTTTCCCAAACCTAACTTGATGGATATCTCCCTTGGCTGCCATTTTGGCAGAAAACCAAACCTTCAGTCGCCTGCTTGATAACTCACTTTACTGTAGAAATTGAGGGGGGGTGGGAAAACCCAAATATTTCTCCAGGAAACTGGGATATAACTTTTCCTGATTTCATAATAACAAAAATACTGAATTCTATGCAACCAAAAAAACGACTCATCGAAAGAATTATAGACCCAGACACATCCAACGCATAGAGATTTCTTTATCTAGTTTCTGCACTTTTATTGTGAAAGCTAAACGATCTCATCCATGAGGTAATTCAAAGCTAAAAGGTACTGTATACATGCTGCTGCAACAAAGTCAAGACATGGTTAGAGGACCTGGTAACCATTAGTCTCAAATCACAAAAATCTGCACAAAGGAGTTTTTTTTGGCTTACACTTGTTTTGTGCCCCTGAGCAAGGAATCTAACCTTTATCTGATCCGGTAGCCAACAGTGGCAGGATGTGGACACACTTTGGAGCTTAGGTGGGAATTTAGAGAAAGACGACTATCAATGAAAAGGCTCCTAATATGATTAAAACAACTCTCAAAGGTTTAAACCGAGAGCAAAACAAAAAATAAAAGAACCTTATCATATGCTTTCAACTCCTCTTTCCAGTCTATTATTGATTAGGTGAAGGACGCCCACATGTGTTTGGAGAGGGATGAATGCACAAAACCATCAGTGAACAATCTGAAAAGCCTTTGTTGGTAAGTATGTGGCCAGATGTTTCTGACATTGAGATGTTTTAATTCCCTGCCGGTGACACAAGTAGACGACATGTTCAACCTGACGCAGACATTTATGTGTTCTCTGAGTGTTTGTGTGACAGCTGAACTTGCTTATAAAGAACACAATAATAAAGTCAATCGGCAACTTTTATTGTGAGAAGTCGGACATTATTTCATCACATCTGTTTTTTAATAACCAAATGTTTTTTAACTCAGTGGGCCAAAATTCCTGCCATCCCATTCTGGAAAAGACAGATACTGAAAAGTAGATTAAGAGATGACTAATGCATCTAACAGGTGTTAGGTGTACACTTAAACTACTTTGGATGGATCTGCAGGCTACACAATGTCCAAAAGGGATTATTTATTAATGTTGAACGCTAACAGATGCTCTACCAGAGAGGTTTATAGGTGAATTTTTAAAAGTAACTTAAGGTTTTTTTTTTTTTAAGTGAAACCTACAGTAAAGAGAAGAAGCAAAAAAATACCTTAGGAAGGATCAGCCTGCTCTGCTAACAAAACCACAATGTACAACGCACGTCTGAGTATACACATCTCTGTTTGCACTGAACAAGAAATGACCCTGCACAAAAGAACAGAGCTCGTTCCATTGTGTAGAGCTGTAAACACTTTAGGCAGCCCTGTTTCTCACTGCACAATAATAATTAAATGTGTGTTTAGGAGGTGGAGGGAAACACCAGCTCACAAGAATGTTTAACTTGTTCTTCGATATTAAAATGACTTCAAAGGGAGGTAAATGTATGTATATGTAAATAGGAATCACCTCTTATAACAGAAACAAAGACAGTCTGTGTTCAAAAATGGCACACTAACGTACTATACACTACAAACACAATGAGTATATACTGTCTACTGGGGTGTGACGATCGGATACGCTCAGCTCATGAGACGAGACAAGATATTGGGTTCACGAGAACGAGACGATGTAAGCATGAGCTTCCAATAAACGTCTTCTTCCACAAGTTGTAACTAAAACTAAAATTTATAAAAGTTGAAATAAAATAAATGATTTTTCAAGTGCAAACAATATTATGTGCAAAACCAAATCAAAGTTCTACTCTGTCAATACAACGTGCAAATAGTGCAAACAGAGCCCTCCTCCTCTTCTTATTTTCCTTCTCCTGCTTTAAGTACTGGCAGGCTAGATGTAGAAAAGGTGCATTACTGCCCCCACAGGTCACAAATGGAAGTTTAGATAGCTCACACGCAAAAAAAAATAATAAGTGAAAAAAATTAAAAAAAAATCTAGCAAGATCACGCCACACCCCTACTGTCTACTATATACGATAAGGATTAGGATGATGACCGTTCCCACTGAAGTATACTTCCAAGTTTCCCAAGATGCATTTCGAACCTACAACGACAAAAACCTGAAGCATACTGAAGCTAAATATCTCTGTTGATTTGCCACCTTTGAATGTTCTGAAAACATTTTAAGCAAAAAAAAATTCACCAAGCCTTATTTACAAATGTGTTTAAAAACTAATGGAAAACAAGAAAAGATGCTTTTGTTTTGAAAGAGGATGTTTGATTTTTAGCTTGAAGCTGATCCCAGGATGATTTTACATTCCACTCGCGATGCATCATGGGGCGGTTGAGTATGACTAGTGTGCTCCCCGTGTATACTTCAAAAATGTCACTATATAATTTACATCTGGGTATTTCTTGTGTATTCAATCTTGTCATACTATCTAATGTGAACACGCTACATACTCATTTTGTCATCAAACTTAGTATGAGTAGTACGTTCATATGCAGTTTCAAACACAGCCATAGTGTAGGCCTCATAGATCAAAGAATCAACGCTATTTCTTCTCAAAACAGGGAAATTTACTCTCAAAAAAATGTGGAATTTTGAATGAATGAAATGATCACGTGACTTCAACTTCGGAAAAGTTTTGCACAATGAATTGTGGGATAGGGAAACTAGTAGAAGGTAGAAATGATGCTTAAAAGCTCAAAAGGAGCAACATCATTTTTCATCGTTTCGACACAAACTACCAGAAACGCCTCGTCTTATCGCACTCAATTTATCACACGTGGTTAGACTGTGATGTTCAAAGTTACATTTCTGATATTTAAGAAGTGTTTTTACTCAATTCCTAATGCATTTTCTTTTATTTCGTCACCAAACAAAGAAGACAGTAATTTTCTTGATGCCATTTTAGTTGTTTATTGTGTTACCCATGATATGACGTCACTCTTAGTTACAAAATCCACATAGCTTTGGCACAACTTTAAATCCATTAAAACACTGTAAATGTTGGCCGTGTTTTTGGGGGCATGCTGGTAGAACATGTTTTTAGAGGACATACAGGTACAACTTTAAAAATGTTAGGGATCATCACCAGCATCTTTAAATAGCAGATAGACTGACATATGTTTCACTAATACCAAGTACAAAAATATCTCTATCTATCCTTTATTTATCCCTCATCCTTTATATTTATCATTATTATTGTTATTGTTGCTGGGTTGTTCTTTGTTTTTTTATTTATTTTTTTGTTGTTTGTTTTGTGCACCAACTACCAAGACAAATTCCTTGTACTGTCCTTAAAACTGTACATGGCCATTAAAAACATTTCTGATTCTGATAAATCTTAAAACAGTAATTTGCCTTGATTCAATCACTTAAAGTCAAAATCATCAGCTCAAAATAGAGCTATCAATGCAACTCTGTTACATTTCCCTATACACCTATCGCACAATAGACAGTTCTCTGAAGTCACATGACAAGCTGTTACCTTGTTAGCTAAACTCTGCCATATTTGTTTCTGGTCTTGTATAGAATTGAAGCTTCAAAAGAGGTCCCTGAAGATGAGCTTGACAGACTAAGGCTGCTTTAGTTAAATCTCTTAGAAAGCATGACTAAGTACATTATCTGTTGTGAGGGCTGAAGTCAAATTATTGAAATATATCTTACTGGCTTTAATGCTAGTTTTACTTTTTCTGTGTTCATCTGCTTATCTCTCCTTCAAATAAGTCGATCAGTTCAAACACCAACAACTTTGCATCGGTGACAAACATATCCACTATTTATCCCAGGGGTGTCAAACTCAATTTAGTTTAAATAGGGACCAGTTTGATTTCAAGTGGGCTGTAGATTTTAGGTGAGGGAAAAGAACAACTTTAACATTATTGTACCCTTGTTTTCAATATCAATACAATTCACTTCAAATATTCTTGATTTTATTACCATTTTTTGTGTAATTTAGAGGAATTTGGTGGAATTATTTTTGAGAAATTGCAAGATTTGTGAAAAAAATGAGAGGTCTCTCCACAATTGTACAATTAACAATGACTGCATTCATGTGATATAAACAAAAGAAACATGCAAGCCCCTAAAAATATTGTGTAGTTGGTGAATTTGAGATATCTACATCTGGATTATTTGGTAATTTACACAATAATTCATGTTTTTACTGTCATTTTTATTTTCTCCTGCGGGCCAAATTGGATCCTCTAAAGGACTGAATTTGGCCCCCGAGCCTTGAATTTGACACGTTATCTATCCTATTCCTGAACAGTGCATGTTTCCAACTATGTCAGCAGTGTGACTTCTCTGGCTTCTCTGACTTTATAAAGTAGCTCACTCATCTCTACACTCAATAAAACAAATAAACGTGTTGAAACCAAGCCTCAATACTCACATCACTTTGGTTCTCCAAAACAGCATTACACGCTCTACTTAGAAGATACGACACTTTCTCTATGACTTCAGAAGGCAATAACAAAATATTGATAATTGAGATTCACCCAATGTGACCTTCATGCGCTGGAGAGACGAGGAGCCGAGATGATATCGTTTTACTGTCCAGTCAATAGGTGTCCTCCTAAAAGATACAGATGTATTGTGTGTGTGTGTGGGAATTAGTTTGTATGGGTAATCTAAGGGGAGCCGGAAATGTGAAACGAGGGATAAATAAGGGGCCTTTGTAAAGTGCATCAGTAATCCATCAAACTAGGGTTTAAATTGTTGTGTATAAAAAGTAACACATACACAACCCCAGTAAGTGTTGTTGTGCTGAAGAACAAAAAAAAAAAGAGCACGTGTACTTGTGTCTGTGCATGGCTGTGATTAAGAGACGTGCTTGCAAAGTAATAAAACACTAATGAATGTGCTCTCAGAGTTTAGGTCGACAGTCTGGCATCGCTGGAGTCTCAGAGGGAGCGTTAAGTTTATGACCCAAGCTCTACTCTGCACGTCCATACCAGGAGATGTGGGGCCTTAGGGAACCGTGGTTCAAGCACTGCTCCTTTTATTCCTAAGTTTTATTATTATGCAACAGCTTCAGATTTAGATTAGAATTTTCTAGATTAGGACAGAAACACATAAAAAAAACAAGACATATGAGACTGAATACGAGCATTTGTCATCTTTGAAAAACATCATTACCCATTTACTATGAGCAAAATAAAAAGGCTTTGACTTGGGTTTGTCTGATATTCTTCCATGTCCTTAATAAGGATAAACTATTATCTAGAACTGAATGTTCTACAGCTGCAACACTTCCAAGGACAAGCACTCTTGTTTATCATAATAAAAATGTTTTGTCAAGTACTGGTAAATTTACTCAACCTTCTAAATACATTAATATTAATACTGTATTTATAAAAGCAACAATATTGTATGTAGGGTCAACATCTTTACTTAGCTTACGCTGCATTTAAAGCCCCTTGTCGTGTTTGTTCTCCCAAAGTAAATGAGCAAAGCATCTAAGTCTCATTAGCAGTCACTGTTAAATACACAAACTTCCACTCAATGCACTTGTTTATACTAATGGTTTACTGACTAATGCTTCTCCTGATGTAAAAAAAAAATACTTAAAGCTGCTACTAGCAATAATTTATCTTCAGATAAAATCATAGTGTATGCCTCATAGCAATGAATTGAACATCATTTACTTCAAATAGAAAGGAAAATTGATGAAATTGCTGCTTGAAAGTTGTTTACATCTTCACCATAAAGAGTTTTTTTGTAGTACAGCACATAGCATAAATCCTGGAAGTTAGCGCGATAAGAGGAAAACCAGCTTCATAGTACAGGCCCCAGGTGTTAAGATTAAAGTTAAAAACAACAAAACAGCACCAGTTAAATAGTTGAAAGTGTCTATTCGTACGGTTGCCGTACGGACAACCCCCGGTGCTATTACACGTACATAACGTCTTAAAGTTAGGGTTAGGTGATAACCCTATATCACAACAATTTTTAGGGTTATGTTACGGTTAGGTTTAGTCTTAGTCACGTGACCTAAAGTGGCTAATGAGGACTGCGTATGGATAGAATGTCGGTATATTGATACAGCAATCGTACGGATAGACACTACCTGAATAGTTACTTGTATCTAATTAGCCTTTTCTAAACTCATCAAGTGCTAAATCATTGCTCTGTAACCTACAGAATAACAGAATTTATTAGATGATTAAAACTTGATTTTGGAAAAGCTACCATAGGATGAGTGGAAAACAAAGTTCACTTTTGTAGATTCTTTTGTCATTACAGCCAAGAGTTTTCTTTTCTGGTTCTGGAGGCAACTACGATCCAGCACGTTTTCCACGTCTCCCTGGACGAACACATCTGAATTCGATGAATGTATAATTAGCCAGCTCAGCGGAAGGCCTGCTAACGAGCTAATCAACACATTCAGGTGTGTCGAGGCAAGGAAACATCAAAAACAATCCGACAAGTTACAAGATTACAATTTCATTTAGCAGATGCTTTTATCCAAAGTGACATACAACAAGCAGTTAGGGCTAATGGAGTTGCTCAATATTCCACAGTGATGGCCCAGGTTGACTCAAACCTCCAAATACAAGCAAGCTTCGTTAACCGTTACGCTAAAGCCATGTCGCGTGTCAAACTCAAATCCGGTGGGCATCAAATTTGGCCCACAGGAGAAAGTAAAGATGACAAAGAAAACATGAATCATTGTGTAAATTACTTAATAATTCAGTTTTAGATGTCTTAACCTCTCCAAATACACAAATCCAATGAAACCAGTCATTTTTAATTTCAAATTGTTTCACATTTTCCTCGAAATATTCCACAAAATTTCCCCAAATTAAATAAAAATTGGTCAAATAAGATCAAGAAAATATCTGTTAGAGATTGCTTGGATATTGTTGGTAACCAGCATACTTGACATTTATTTGTAGAAATGCAAACTAGGGCACATTACACTACCACCTCAATATATTTTGATTGGATAAATTCCTAATATAGGCTGCATAGATCAATTAATCAAACATAATTTACACTTGTAATTGCCACCAATTGCATTGTGGGATGTAGAGTTCCTTAGACAGATGCATTTACTTCATTCTTACAGTGATTTCTTATGTTTCTTCATCAGACAAAGACTACAGCAATTCTCTTGACACCATTTTTGTTCTAGTTTGTTCCCAGTATTCCCCATAATATCAGAATGAAGTAGAAAAAAAACTTCTATGCACGTGTCTCTGCAACTCCACATCCCACAATGCAATGCAAAAATGTCAACAAATCAGGTGTTTAAGGTGCAAATAAAACCAAACACACATCCATTTTCTGACTCGCTTGTTCCTGTTTTCAGGGTTGCGGGGGTCCACTGGTGCCCATCTCCTGCTCTCATTGGGCGTTAGGCGGGGGTACACTCACATTCACTCCTATGGGCAATTTAGAAACTCCACTCAACCTAACAGTCATGTTTTTGGATAGTGGGAGGAAGCCGGAGTACCCGGAGGAAACTAGGAGAGTGACGTTATCTCGATACGGCGATATATCACAATATTTTTTACGCCCGGTCGATTATCAATATGCTTTTAAAATATTTTCATTTATTTTTTCAAAACATTTTCTGCTTTTTCACTAAAATGTGCAGGTAGGTTTTCACAGAAATGTTATCACTGTTTATTGAAGGAACCAATATATTGTTTACTGGAATATTGCACTATAATGGTGTCACTGGTAAGAAAGACCCTATTTTTACAAAAAACACTATTGGAGATAGTTATTCATTTACATTGGTATGTTGACACTTATTTACAGAAATGTTGCACTAAAATAATGTCACTGTTCATAAGACACTTTTTCAATGTATTGTATCTTTCAGAGATATAAAATAAAATGTGTATGTTTTCACTTAATTTTTTTTTTTTTGTTATGTCACAGATTATCGTAGATTGATTTCTGACCAATATATCAATAATCGCAGTATCGTCATATCGTGAGATAATTGTTATCATGAGCTTTGTATCGTGAGGTACCCAGAGGTTCCCGCCCCTAGAGAAAACCCACGCAGCACTGGGGGAACATGCAAACTCCACACAGAAAATACTCAAGTGTCCAACCCAAGGCTTGAACCCAGGACCTTCTTGGTGTGAGGCAGCCATGCTAACCACTAACCACCAAAAACCAAAAACCAAACTTTCAAGTGGAAAATTCAAATTTGTATACATTTTTTTCAAGCTAATAATCTTCAATTATTGATCAATAAGGCCTACATGATATTATCTCATACAATACTCATCGAGGGTAGCAGCTTTAAGATTGCTAGTTTTTACCACTGTGGACTGTTCCCCAGGGATCGGTTAAATTGCAGAGGACAAATTTCAATATATATGTGTAACAACATATATACATGACGAATAAAGGCTTAAAGCCCAGTTTAATTTAATTTAATTAAGATTAAAGTGGTCCGTATTCTGACCCATGAACTAAAATGAGCTTGACACCCGTGCCTTAGGCAAAGAATGTTCTGGTTCAATCCTGGGTTTGGTTTTGTTCTTCAAAGACGTGAACTAATGAACACCGTGAACTAGCCTTTAGCTAGTGACCAATCCTGGCTATCTCCTGAATAATCCCAGTTTACACAACACAACTGGATCCTAAAGCAGCAACAGAAGATGAATACATTCATTAAAAAAAAAAAAATCATGAAAATAACTTCGCTATTTATTTGCAATTGTGTGCAATAGAACAGGTGCATGGCAAATCTGTGGTGAAACCCTTCAACAAAGATGAGCAAAATGTATGGTAGCCTGTTAAATATTAAGCATTAAATAGAAGTGATCTTTCCTGGGTTTATAGTTCTGAAGCTTAGCGGGGGCTGGGCTTAGTGATTGATGGCACATCTTTTTTTATACCCTCAGCCTGGTGGGACATGTGGGGTCTGGGCAGCAGAAGAAGAAAGCAAACATCCCTTTGATGAGAGTTTGGCTGCAGTGTGTGTGTGTGTGTGTGTGTGTGTGTGTCTATCTATGTTTATGGGTCTCAATACATCAAAGGGCACACTCTATGACAGAAAAAAAAACATGCTTACCACCCACATTTTTCACTCGCCCGTAAAGTTGTGAGAAATGACATGACAAAAATACTTGATGAGTGGAAGGACTGAGAATGAGGAGAGAATGGGAGAGAGGAGGACATATGTTGAGTGGGTGGACGAGCGGGGAAGGGTGTACGAGACTGGCAACTATCACAAACACACATGCAAGTCTTCCTGCCATCTGCAGAACACACTACCTTTGCCAGTTGTCCTGTCCAATCGGAATTCTGCTTTTCTCTTTTGTTTTATTGGCACTGACTTCCTCCGACTCCTTTTGTTTATGAGTCGCATAAAGTGCGTTAAAGCCTTTGTGTGTGTGTGTCTTTGTCTCTCTGTGTGTGTGTGTGTGCGCCCTGGTGAAAAATAAATGTGTTACAGTAAGTGTACTAAAATTTTGCACAATTATGTGTACTAGAAGCCACACTAATCATCAATATACTTCTAGTGTGTCTATGATTAGTTAACTTAAAGGGGACATATCATGCTAAATCCACTTTTTTAGCCCTTGAATGCATTTTGTTGTATATTTAGAGTGTTTAGAAGTACAGAAAAGTTCAAATTAGTCTCTTCAGGTGCTCCGTTGATATCTTTATATTCTGTTTTGGTCATATTTTTCAATCTGTTTCGATTTTTCGATTCTCTATTACGTTTTTTGAACAATAACGTCAGCGGAACTGCCAAATTAGGACATCGACTCCAGGCCCAACACTTCGAGCAATCCGCCATTTTTATTTCTCGCTTTTATTTTGTAGTCCAAGCTCAAGGATGCTGAAGTTACGAGAGGATAAGTCAAAATGTTTGGTTGTTGGATGTAGTAACCCACACGCTTCATTACAACGTCTCCCAGCATCAGAACCTTTTCAAAGTGCCTGGTTGAGTTTTATTTTTCACAGAAATGTACCCACATCTGTGGGTAAGGTCATTTTTGTGTGCGCGAAGCACTTCAAGGATGACTGCTTCAGCAACCTCCACCAGTATGAAGAAGGATTTACAGAAAGACTTTGTCTGATCGAGGGTTCAATTCCTTCTATCTTTGGAGACGATGAACAGAGCACTTTGGTAAGCTGTAAATAACGCTAAAAAGTGTGATAAGACGTCCCTGTCATTGTTTTGTTAGCATTAGCAGTTGCACCGTCTTCATATATTAGCGCTGTGTGCTCGTTTTAGATCCTTGATGATATGGCCTACGTGATTTAATTTAAGTCTAAAGTTTTCATTAGACATTTCATTTTGCCGTTTTTGTCTCCGAAATAACTATTAAAATGCATTTCGTGACATTAGCTTGGCGCTAGCATTAGCTCGGTGCTTGTGTTAGCTCACTTGTTAGGGTTCTGTAGGTTCATCATCTTCATTTTCATCTCGCTCCGCCAGGTCAGACTCTGGATCAAACATGTAAGGCTGGATGGACAAGTCTTCTGTTGTTGACATTGTGTAAATAACGTGTGAATAAACTTTTTCTGCGCCGCTACATAGCTGTATCTCTTCTATCAAACTACAAAAATGGCCGAGCAGGGTGGAGTTGAACCTGGAGAGGGGGCGGGGTATGAAGTGTCTCATTTGCATTTAAAGAGACAGCACCAAAACGAGTTGCTCTTAGAAGCACATCAGAAAAGGGGTAGAAAAGGGGTGGAGCTATAATAATGAGGAATTCAGACCCAAGCATTGCAGTTCCACTTTATATAGACCACAACTGTATGATTTATATGTAAAAAGGAAGGATTTAAAACTATATGTCCCCTTTAAAACATGATATTTTAGAACAACTAATTTCGTACTAAATATATTTTAATTGTAATTAAAGTTCAACTTGAAGTGTATTTAGTGTATTTCTGTGTGCTAAAGTGGAACAACTTAAAGTGTATTTAGTATGCTTAAGTATTTGACTTAAAAATGTACAAATTTATGCTAAATTACTCAATTAATAAATGGGTTGAATGCTTTCCAAATACATTTCTTAAGGTACAGGAAAACTTTATAATTACACTCAAATGTAATTTAAAATACGTTCAGACCTAATATCAGAGTATTGATATTGAAATGTGTACTCAGTGTATGATAAAATGACCATTTTAAGCATCAATTTTAAAGTATGTTAAAAAAAAAACAAGTGTAAAAATGAATTTCAAATACGTAAACTTTAAAAATTAGATATCACATACATTTCATTAAAAGTATATTTTAGTAAAATTGTTTTTCATAAAAGTGTGACATTAGTATACTTTCATTAGTATACTTTTTATATATTTACAAAAAGTACAATTTGTATAGGTACATTTTCAATATACTAGTGACCATTTTAATATATTTGACATACAAAAAAAAAGGACTCTTTTTCTTTCATGGGGGTGTGTGTGTGTGTGTGTGTGTGTGTGTGTGTGTGTGTGTGTGTGTATGTGTGTGTGTGTGTTCTTCCTCATGTGCATGGCTTGCTACCATGAGCTAATGAGCTCCATTTAAATCCAGCCCCTCAGATCCTTCCTCTCACCCAGTTTCTTTGCCCCAGGGGCTATTCTTTGCTCTGGCCTGAAAACTGCGGCGCAGCCGCGGCCATTTTGGCTCATTAGGAACAAGCTGCTGAACCAACACACATGTCTGACTGAATCAGTATCAGACTAATAGATGGGTGGTTTACTGGTGTGTGTGTATGACTGTGTGTTTGCAACATGACTAAATGTGTGTGTGTGTGTGTGTGTGTGTGTGTGTGTGTGTGTGTGTGTGTGTGTGTGTGTGTGTGTGTGTGTGTGTGTGTGTGTGCGTGTGTGTGTGTGTGTGTGTGTGTGAGAGTGACTGTGAAGCATCACTGGCTTTATGGATGAGTCATCCTCAGGGGCTCCTGTGGTATCATCCTTCCTTTCTTTTCGCTGTACATCCGACTTTGTATTTTTCTTGCTCTAATTCCCTCTTTTCATCAATATTTTTGCTCTCTTCCTTTTTGTGTCGTACAGTCACAACAGCAAAAAAAAAAAAAAAAAAACACAGGCCCTGCCCATTAAATGATCAAAGTCTTTGGTTTGGACCACATGTGTGTGTGCTGGTGTCTTTACTTCACATTTTACATGGTAGTAATCCCTCTTTCTGCACACATTGCATGGACCACACACACACACACACACACACACACACATTCTCTATGATGTACTCTGTGTTTTGACACATTTCTATGGAATATTTCTTTAACAGAAAATAGGCCTTTTCCTGGACGACTTTGATGGTTCGTGACTCACGATGACACGCAAACCTGCTCCCACACACTCCTCTAACAATCACAAACCTTACACATTCATGCTTAGCTGGAGGCAAATCTGTGCTTTGGTTTACCTGGTGACCCTGTTAAGTGGTGACCAAATGTTATTCTACAGGTTATTCTGTTTGGCAGCTTTGACAGCCACCAGATGCCAAAATACAAACTGCTCACAAAAGGCATAGATACAGTATACCTGCTTTAACAGCCACCCATTGCATAACGGTAAAGGAACTTATCAGTTGCTGTTGTTGTTTTTCTTGTTTCTAATAGAAAACTGATGATTTTCTTTCTAAGTAACATGTAATGAGAGCGAATGCCGCAAAAATATCAACAACTACTTCTTTGTGCAACTGAAAACAGAAACAGTCTGGAGTTCAATAAAAGCATATGGGGCTGCACACCAAAGTCTAAATCCCTTCCAGGGTCGAAATCTTAAGGTAACATTTAGAAGGCGCAGCCGCAGCCTATTGGTTACGCTTTCCGGCCACATCAAAACCAAACAGCACCCCCAACAAACACACATACAGTACATATGAACTCAATAGTTGGCTTATCTAGCTACATTAACCTTATTATATTGAAGTTTACACTTGTTTCGATGGAGTTTTTTGTCGGACATACATTTATGAAACAAAAATGAATGGTAGGACTAGGGCTGCTTGATTACAGATAAAATAATAATCACGATTACTCAAACGATTATTTGTCAATCAAAAAGTTTTTCATTTTTTGTACAAAAAAATGTAAAATATATTCTTTAAACATAAATAAAATCCTTCAAACACTAAAATCAAGTATGTTCACTTTTGCACAAAACAAAACACTTCTTGCACGTGATGTGTCTTTGCTCTAGGTCTTTATCATCAAACCCAAAGTGTTCCATTAGAAGAAAATTTGACTTGCCACTTGTTTACCAAGTGTTTTTACTGCGTTTCTCTTGCCATGTTCCAAGACCACTAGCAACAACTTTGGTCTGCAGGCTAGCTTTGGCTTTGAGAGGGGCGGGGCAGAGGGGAGGAGCTTGCATGTGCGTGGATTAAACAACTCAAAGTTAGTATTAATATGTGTGTGCCAAGCTTTATTATTTGTAGATGTCAGAAATTGTGGGTTTGTTTTATTTAGCGAATAAAACACATGTCAAAACAAACAAATATACAGTATATATATATATTATAATAATCGTTTTTCTCGATTATATTATTTTTGTAATCAAATTTTGATTAATTACACAGCCCTAGGTAGGACATAATGTTTTCTCAAACATTTTCTATGAGCCTATAAACCTTTTAATCTCATCTTGTTCTGTATCAAGACTCTTTATCTTAAGTTAGGCTACGTTCAGAAAACAGGTCCAAATGCACAGATTTAATTATTTTCAGGAATACGATATGTTTTTTTGTGTGCAATAGAGGTGCTGCACACTGCATTCATAGACAACATGTCCATCCATCCATTTTCAGACACGCTTGTTCCTGTTTTTCAGGGTCTCTGGATTATTATATTATGCATATTGTCAGTGACACACACACACGCTAGGGGTGGGGGAAAAAAAATCGATTCACATCGATTCTAATCATCCACGATTCTGAATCGATTAATAAACTTAAAAAAATCGATTTAAATTTATTTTATTTTATTTATTTATTTGCAACATACAAGACAAAAGACAGGGACAAACAACAATGTGATAACCTGACAGCATACACCCAGAGAACAGTGGGATAAAGAGAGGAAAAAATGATATTAATAATAATAATAATAATAATAATAATAATAATAATAATAATAATAATAATAATTCTACATTGACTCAACCCTCAGCCCCAGCGCCCTAAGAGGCTGAGGGGCCCAACCCAGCAGACAGGAGGGGGGTCACAGTACCCACCTCCCCCTCAGGCCCCTCCCCTCTTTGTCTTATGCCACCTTTTTTTTATTTTTCTTATACCTTGAACTTATTCTTGTAGTCACTGAGAGTTCAGATTTACTTCTGGAAGAAAGGAGCAGCTGACCTAAGCTTTTATTCTTGCAAGGTTTTTCTAGTACAGTATGTAAGTTTTTATTTGTTTAGCATGAATAAATGTTACCTTGTGTCTTAAGTTTGTCTTTGTGTAATTACATCATTGGAATCAGTTTGTTTAAAATTATCTTATAAAAACTGTATTGTTTTGATGCCATAATTTACCTGAACATACTATGCATTGCATACATTTTTGAATCAAGAATCGGTTAAAGCAAGAATTGCTTTTGAATCAAATCGTGACCCTAGGAATCAGAATCGAATCGAATCGTGAGACAACCACAGATTCACATCCCTAACACACGCCAAGATGAGATGCCTCCATATTTATGTGGGTCACTTCAGGGTTGCATTTCGTTCACACTCCAAACTGATAGAAGACGCATTAAATGTGTAAATATGAACGAGCACACACACAAAAAAAAAAAAAATCGGACAGATTTTGCGAGAATATCCGAGTTGAGCATTAAAGACCTGCAGTGTGAACGTAGTTGGAGCTTTTAGATTCACATGTTGAGGTTTGCTTCAGCAGATCATACTGGAACGTCAAGGGCCTGTGTGGAGCACTGTAAACATACAGTATAGAAAGGTGTCAGTTAAAAAAAGAAAACCCCAACTTTGGCGATCTAGGTTAAAGTTTATGTCTGTGTGCAACGGGCCGTTAAAAAACTCCATTGGGTCACTTTGAGTGGTGCATGTATATGTGGATGAGTGTTCAGGAAGGCTTAATGTTTCAATAAACATCAAATGACGTTTCATTTACTGCACATAACCAGCATCTGACTGTAACACAAAACCACACACACACACACACACACACACACACACAGAACAATCATAGCTCGTGGCTGCCAGTACGTCTGAGTCATAGAACAATTGGATAGACCTGACCTTTTTTTTTATTTTTTTTATTTATCTACATACCTGCTTTCATAACCAGCAAGTTTTATTGTAAACATTTCCACTTAAGGGCTATCGCACATGCATTCTTTCTTTGTACTGGCGTCAATGTGCATGCCTCACACACACTCACACACACACACACACACACACGCACAAAGAGACACGCTTCCTTCTGCCTAAGCAATTACGGTATCACAGAATTTCGTAACTTCTAGACAAAATACTGGGAAACCATGTGGCCCTCTGAACTGGAATTTTTACCAGACAGACTCGGTGGGAGGGGATACGGGAATATGGGATACGCAGGGAAAACGGGAAACCACTAATGTGCAAAAAAAAATAGGTTAGAATAGACAAAGATGGAATTAGAGTTCATGTTGGGTGTGGGATACATATGTATGTGTATATACGTATATATGCATATGTGTGTATCCATAAAATGAAGAGTCCGTCCTTAAGACTGCTCTACTGTAAAGTGTCTTGAGATACCATTGGTTATGATTTGGCGCTATACAAATAAAAGTTTGAGATTGAGATTCATGAAAATGAAGACTACTTAACAAAAATGAATAAAACATGAAGTAAATATTTCTAAAGCTTAAAAATAAATCAATTTGTTTGGTTGTTGTTGATCTATAGATTTTTAAATCGCCTCTTCAGTAGTGAATGCTTTTCTTTAAACTGTTTGGGGTGAAAAAGTGGCCGATATGGACCAAAACTCATATCTTGGTATTTTTTCTCAAAATGGTGATATACAAAATGAGTCTCGATTATTTTATTTTATATCAGATTTGAACCAGAATACATTTTCTGAAGCAAAATGCCACACAGGCACATTTATTCACAAACAGTTGCACAATATGTGTAACTTTTGACTTTTTCTCCTCTAAGGGACAGCATGTGTGAGTGAGTTCTGCAGTGTGGCTTGTTTACTCAACTCAACTTTATTTATATAGCACAAATTACAACAAAGTCATCTCAGAGCGCTTGACAAAATATAAAGTCCGTACTGAGAAAGAAAGGTTCGGACGCACTCAGCAAACCCTCAAACTGGGCTTTTCAAACTGTTCTGAGAAGTAGTAAAAACTGCGACTCTGAAAAAGAGCATTTTAAAACAAAACAAGCTATAAAAAAAAAAAAAAATAAAAAAAAAATATGGATATATATATAGAGAGAGAGAGAGAGAGCGAGAGAGATAGGCAATATTGTAATTTTCTACATCACCAAAATACGAAACTCAATATATCTTGAATCGTGATATATCGCCCAGCTCTAGTGCATTTACATTGATTGTGGTAGGACAACACAACGTATCAGTAACTTTTAGCACAGTGTGCTATTTTCAAGGAATATCAATCATGTTTACATTCGTGATTTATCGATGATCCCTTGCGCGTTTTTGGTACGACTCGCTAAATTGAACTGTCAAGGCAAATACATGCAGATTGACAGAAGCAGTATAAGAGGAGGACCAGAGGCTGCAAAAAGCCGATGGCAGACAAAAAAGAAGACGACGGGAACAAGCAGATCGGATAAAGAGAAAGCAGAAGACTGACAGAGCGACAGATAGACCAAAAAGAGCGACTAAGTTTAGCTCTCCCCTGAGGACTCCTCTCAGGTTCCTCCTCTCCTTTCATTATTCCTGCTCTCCTCTCTGTCTTCTTTGCCATTTACAATCCATCACAAAATAATTAACTTTCTATAATTGAAATTAATTCCACTAATTGGTTTTTAGGGTAATTTTAGAAAGAAAAGGGTGGGAGAAAAAGTTGAAGAAAGAGAACAGCTGAGCACGAAAAGGTGAAAGAGGAAGATCATTGTTCACCCTGTTATCCACAGCACTAACTTATAACAATGACACACAGGTAGAGACCAGGGAACAATCTCATCTGTTAAATGTCCTCCTAATTTTAAACAGCAGACACATTGTTTTTTATTTCTTCATCTATTCAATGCATTACATGTAAAGATAGAATCTTGTTTTTAGTTGATCCTAGAGTGAACAAAGGAAGGAGAAGTGACAGTACACTTTCAGTGCTTCAAAGCACTTTTTAGCAAACAGCCAGAAATAGCATCTGTACTTAAAAATATTTTTAACTCGTTTTCATTCCTCATTTGTGACATTTTATTGATGCATTTATAAAAGCCCAAAATGGGAACACGCACACCAATATAACTGCTGGGAAGTGATGGTTCTGATGTGTGAGGGTATGAAAAAAAAAAAAAAAAAAATGACACCACACCTCTGAGTCATGCTCACATTTCACAGTATGGGTGATTTGAGCTCAATATATCATAGAATATTTCTAGGGATGCTCAATATTAGCTTTGTTTTGGCAATATCCCATATACCAATATACCAAACACTAATTTTACTTTTAACGTGATGCTTTTAAAGGGCCCATGTTATGCTAAATCAACTTTTCTGTGCTTTAAACATCATAAAAGTGTTATTAGGGCTTCATACACATGTCCAAAGTGTTTTTTTCATCGATTCCCTCAATCGTTAGTTAGAGGGTGATTTACTCCTTTCTTACTGCAGGGTGAGCCCAAACACCTCGCTACAATTTGATGACGCGTTCCCACTTTGATGACAAATTTGACGCGGCACTGAGCCGGAGAAGCCACGCCTCCAGAAAGCTCTCTGCCGTGATTGGCATTTCAGCATCCTTCACACAGTGCTATGTATGTATTTTCTACAGTCTATGTATGTACTGGTGAACGCCCCGCCCCCACCCTCTGTCTCGTGTTTATAACGCAGCATGAGCTCAGCTACTGAGTGGGTGGGAGGAGGGCGGGCCGTCCTCTGGCCCTTCGTCACTGTGCAGGGAGGAGGAAGTCAGTGTCCCGTCTGTAGACACGCCCACTCATGAATATTCATAAGTAGGACGCAAATCAGCCTGTTTGTGTAGAGTTGCTCAGAAAGTGACTTTTCAGAGGATAAAACTCTGGAAAACAGACGACTTTGGGAAAATAAACCTCAAATACTATGTTTTTGGGGTTCTTAGAACATGACATGGCATCTTTAACAAAGACACATCATGTGTCCAAAATAAGAATAAAATAATAAAGTGCCATATTCGTGTTTTTAATATGACGTCTTAAGCAACAGCACACATCGTTTTTTCAATATCGGTGAAAAAACCAATACCATTGTCGACTGATGTCACATTTTATGGCTAATATCGGTTGGCTGATAATATCGCCTGTATAATATCTGTATATTTCCCCATTGCTCTACTAAGTGGCTAGCTAAATTACACAACAGTCACTAGAGTCATTACTTTTTCTATTTGCTTTAGGACAGCAATTCTCAACTGGTGGGTCGGGACCCAAAAGTGGGTCACGGACATGTACTGGGTGGGTCGTGGACAGCTGGTCAAAAATAAATAAATACTTAATATCTCTCATATTTCGTCTTTGCCGCAAGTTGCGCATGCGCAAAACAAACGGAATTAACTTAAAGCGTATTTAAGTGTTGTTAACTGTTTACAAGAAAGAGGAATGATTTAATTTGGAATTAAAAATGGAATAAACCAGCCACCTAATTCGGAATTAAGTTTAGTTTGGAATTAAATTAGCATTAGGAATTAAGTGTTTACAAAAGGAATTCACTTTTATTCTGTTTTAAAGAGAAATTAAAGCTCCATGTAAACGTGGCCATTAAGGTCTTTGAGGAAGTGACATTTGTTCTAAGCTAAGGTTAGATCCATAACAGGGAACAGTCTTAAAGATTGATATAAAAGTAGCATCATAAATAGATGGATACCATGAATGTAACCAGATATAATACATTGTGCACAGTGTCTTTCCGGGATCTGCTTGTTTTACCGTTTCATCAAGTATTCCTTTCTTGCATAGTTAAACAGAAATTGTGACTCAGGAAAATCTGAATGTTGGAATTTCTTCTCCGCTGCCCAGGTATGATATTAAATGTGGGTTGTTTTTTTTTTTCTTTACCACCATCCAAACTATGCTGCCTTTGTGAAAAATGTGCTAAACTCTTGTCCTTCTCGTATCTTAGGCAACAGAATAACACCACCATTGCCTCTGTGTGTGCTATGAGGGTTTTTAAGAAATACATACTGTATCCTTACAAAGCTACTCCTGACAAGTCATATCCCACTACAATATACTGAATTTCATTTTGTTTTACACAAACCTTACTGGTTTTTACTGACTTGTCAGTTCTTATTTCATAACTTCAGTAATTCAAATCTTTCTTTTTTTCAACATTTGATTCAATGCAAAACACTAATCACGAGTAACATCATAATATAGAGGTGTCCCGATCTGATATTAACAACTCAGTCTGATATCAGCTAAAAAAATCAGATTGGAATTTGTCCTGCATCAAAAATCTCAGATAAAAGCAGTGCATTCCAGACTCCACTCCAGCAGTGAACTAGAATGTTATATCTTGCACTTTAAAAGTATAATTTGATTTTATTGGTTTTGATGATTTTTTTTCAAGGTCATTCTGTATTCAATGGTTGAATATTAAGTAAGTTCTTCATGTTTTTCGTGGATTTATTGAGGACATTTTTTAGGCTCTTCTAGTTTATTTTAAATTTTTATATTCAATGGTTGAAGATTATGCTAAGTTAAGCTAATTTTTTCTTGTTTTTATTGGATTTATTGAGGTTATTCAGGGTCAGAGTCTCCTCATTTGTTTATTTATTTACTAAAATACTTTTATGTTTAAGGTTAAAATGTACGTAATAATTGGTTAATAATAAATTGGCCTACTGTTGCTGACTATTGTTCTCTGCGTAATATCACATGATCAAGCCTTTTCTAACATTCCACACTACAAAAAAAGGTAATAAAAGTGTGTATGATTCTTGCTGATCAGATTGATATCGTATTGGCCAATACCCAATATCTGCATTATTGGTATTGTATTGAGAAGTAAAAAGTTGGACTGGTACACCCCTAATTAAAATCATGGACAGGTCAAGAAGCTGAACCAATTGTTGTATTATTAGTATTTAGCTTCATCAAAACCTAATCATTTCTAGCTCTGGCACGTTAAATGTTATTTATATATAATATTCAAAGGTAAAATAAAGCATGTTAATTGGTGTCACAGTTACAGTATGTGTTGAAAATGCTTGTTTGTGTACTTGGGAGTTTTAAAGCTGCCCCTTGTGGGGTGAATCAATAGTTGAGCTACTGCAGCTCAAAATACTCACGAATGTAAAATTATTTCTAGTAGAAAAGGACCTGTAATTCACTGTAAAGGGAGCTCCAGCAGCAGAAGAGTCAATGACAAAATATTGAACAATTTTGGAAAATCATCTAATTGCAATTATTTTTCAATGGCCTCTTGTCATGTATTTCTCAATGCACACCAGCAGTAAATCAATCTGTTTCATAATAAACAATATCAGATTTATTCAAACTTTAAATAAATATAAAATATACATTTTAAAGCACAAATTACAACAATAAAGCAAACAAATATGTGGCTTGTGGACTGCACTTCTTAAACACTCTCTGAACTTAACAGCACAGACTATAAATAAATAAACAAATATAAAATAATAATAATAATAATAATAATAATAATAATAATAATAATAATAATAATAATAAAGCTTACTAATATCCATTCAGAAACATCACACATACTAAAGTGCAGGAAAAGTAAGGAGAACTAATATCTGCTTTAACCAATTGGACGTTTTTCCCAACGAACTTAAAATAAATTATTACTAAAAATAAAAATAAACATTTTCTGATATCGCGATAATATCGCAAATGCAATTAATCGTTCAGCCTTAAAAAACAGTATGGTAAGATATTGAATACAGACACTTTGCTCAAATAGTACAGAGGGATGAGTAAGGAAGGAGAGAAATCAGTGAGTAGCCAGTCTGTGACAGAGAGGAGGTGAGAGAAGGGCACATGGATGGGAGAATGATGGAGGGAGGGGGGATGGATGGGGGTACAGGTCCTTAGGGTGAATTACTCATTTTACACCAGGACACCTGAGGGCAATCTAACTCTCTGTGAGTCACCAAGTTAAAGAGGGAGAGTAGATTGTGTGATTCAGACCAATCCAAGAGGATAATAACACCTGTGTTCATGTGTTCGTGTGTGTGTGTGTGTGTGTGTGATTATCTTTCCTGCATTTCATTGTCCGTGAAACAGACCAGACACTGCTTAAAAGGAACATCATCAAAGCTCAATCTTTGCTATCAGCACAGATATATCCACGCATATCATACATGCATGCAATTTTGTACACTTGTTTTACCATATTTTAGTTACTGTCTAGAAGTTTAGGGAAATACCTGCATGACGAACATCCAAACGTTATTCTTAATGCAAAACAGATCCATCAGACGGATACATAACGCAGAATACAGAGAACACACACATGGATTATTCCTAAGAACACCAGATTTAAAACTACAACTCAAAACTGTCCAAATGATTATTATAAAGCAAGTAAAGGTGCACTTCCAAAAGGGTTGCAGAAAAAAAACTACATTTCAAGATGCAATATGCTAGAACAACATTGAAAAAGATGAGTATAACAATAGCAGGGGTTACATTATAGAACTGCCTAAAAGATGAAATAAAACAAACCAACATAAACCAGTTTAAAAAGCCTTTTAAATCGTACAGTATATCGTTAGTAAGTAGAAAGACAAGCAACAATTATACCAAGGACAGCAATAATAGATATGTGTATAATGGTATAAATATATTAATACTTAAACATACTAAAAGGTTTTTGATATATATCGCCACTCTAAATTTAATTCATGAAATTTATGTCGTAAATATGAAATAGTTTAATATTAATATTATGTACAAGTCACATTTGTGTTTGCATGCAATTAGAAAAGACATGTGATCAAGACCACAGACCATAAAAAGAATGGATGACGCACGCTCACGGGGAAGTGAAGCTTTATTTTTAGAGCTCCCCCTGCTGACTGGCTGCAGTATAGGTCATAAACCCCGCCTCCTCAATGATAACAGATGGGATGTGGGTCAAACTGTAAAGTTGAAATACTTGTCAGATAATTTTTTTTCCAAACCTAAACTCTGCTGTGATCATTAGTTATTATCACCCTACGTAGTGTTCAAGTGCTCATTTTTCTGTGAAGTTTGTTTTAAATAAGTTATTTGAGGCTGAAAAACGGGATTTGCGTAGCCCTCTTTGTGAATAGCATAAGCAGTTACATTGTGAAGAAAAGCCAAGATGCCATTAAACTTTTTTTGAGCTACTAGTGCTAGTACTAACCTCTATGATCTGATCATCTGAACAAGACGTTGGTAGAATTTCCAGTGAGAAATTCAGTGTTTGGAATAACGACATTTAAAGTAACGACGTTAGGTAACAGCGTTTTTTTCTCAGTCACGGGGTAATCTCACTAATTACTTTTCAGTAACGTTAACGCCGTTACAACGTCGTTAACGTTACTGAATGCTAAATGCGGTGCGTTACATGCATTGATTGAATAAACTGTTTTTTGAAAGAACCCCAGGCTTCATACGCAGCTGTAGTGAGGAGGTGGGTTAAAAACAAGGTGAGCGATTATGATTGGCTAAGGCGGCGTCATCTTTCATGGTAGCCAATCAGGGCCAGTGTTTTTACACATGTGCCAGCACACGCGCCACACACTCAACTGCTACAGATTTGATGAAGCAACAGAGATGGTGAGCGTGGAGCAGTCCGATGAAAAGATGTCATTTTTAAGGTGTTGATACAAATACTACTTTAAATTAATTGTGGTCAAAGGCAAGAACGTGCATGTGAAGTGTTCATTATATCCAGGAACGAAGACTTTAATGAAGCACCTCACAACGACACGCATCTAAAAAATATGAATTCTTTGACATATAGCAACTTTTTAACAGTAACGCAAATAGTTACTTTCCTTGGTAGTGAGTTAGTATAGTTAGTTACTTTTTTAAAGCAACATTAAGTTAAGTTTGTGGCGTAGCTGGGCTGTGTAACTAATCAGGGCAGTACGCAAAATGGACGTGGCGTGTTACCAGGGCTCCTCCCACCGCACCCAAATGACGTCAAATTTTCAAGATGGAAGCCCCCCTAAGCGCCATATTTGGCTTCAAGAACATTGGGTGGGAACAGCTACAGTGCACGCCCACTGATCAAGACCAACAAAAACTCATGTTCTCACTGTTATTAAAATTAATAACTGACATCATCCGCTTTGCCTGGGTTACAGCATAATCTGCCTTCCCCACTTGAGCTGTCACACTACTCATAACTGTTGACTGGATTACTGACAATCATCAGCATTAGGCTTGAAGCAAACTGACTTCCTTTTACATTTCCTGAAAATACAGAACAGGAAAGAGAAAAAAAGAGAAAAGAATCCACTCTGGAGCAACGCTAGAACTGATGTGAGACTTTAATTCATGTACCAGTCCCAAGTAAATAACAGCGATATGGTGACTTGGAATATCCCATTGGAGGACACTTTAGTGTGTTGCACGACAGGCAGTTGATAGATAGATTAACTAGTAGTGGGATTGATGCCGTCGGTTTGTACACGGTAAACAACACCAGGCCACGATGTTTGCGCTCGACAGGTGCATGCTGGTTAGAATCATTCTGACGTGATACAGAATTTAACAATATCCTCAGACCAAAAATAGAAAACGTGATATTTGTGCTGCATAGTTTGACTCATGCACACATGCACAAAGATACGGGATACAAAGCATCAGTGCAGCATCTTGCTGTGATGCTGAAAAAAG
The DNA here is from genome assembly GCF_900634775.1 of Gouania willdenowi. NCBI lineage: Eukaryota > Metazoa > Chordata > Actinopteri > Blenniiformes > Gobiesocidae > Gouania > Gouania willdenowi. The sequence goes on from NC_041049.1 coordinate 11,758,072, forward strand.
AAGAGAGTTTTTTTTAATATGTATATATATATATATATTTTTTTTTAAAGTCTTTGTTTGTCTTTTGGCTTCTTCATATGCGTTCCACTTTCCCTGGCACTGAGCTTGACTTGCTACTGAAATTAAACAGGCAGCCCGAAAATATTTCACAGCTAGAGAGCGAAACAAAGAGAGTCGTTGAGAGGAGAGGGAAGGGGGGTGAGAGACAGAAGCGATAAAAAGAATGGAAAAGCGAGGGTTGGTGTCAAGAGGGAAACAGTAGAGGACAACAAAAAACGTGCAGTGGTGACTGTCTCGGTTTTATGTGTAAATTTATTGTCAGTCCTCATATCACTCACCTATTATTTCTAATCTGTGTCCTCATCTGTGGGGCTGCAACTACACGTCTATTATATCCAATAGACAGAGGTGAAAGTAACGAATTACAAGTACTCACGTTACTGTAATTAAGTATATTTCTAAACCAGTAATTTAACTTGTACTTAAGTACAATTTAAAATAAAGTAATTCATTACGGGCTGTATTCTCCCATGTGCGTAAATCCAAAAAGCAGCGCAACGGCGCAGTTTTTAGCTGTGCGCTATTCTCCCCCTGTACTTAAATTAGTCACTGCGTGCTTTCATCCCAGTTACGCACTGTGGGTGGAGCAGCCCTGAAATGTGGGCGTTCCCATTAAAATCTGGCTTTACGTCCATCTCCGATGTGCGTAAGTCCTTTTCCTCTTACTCGCTTCTAACCCTGGAATAAGTGCAGCGCCCCCATAAGGTGAAAGATTATATTGCACTAGAAATATGGACTTAGTTACATATGAAGCCACACGGACTTGTGCACGATCAACTAAAACGCAGACTTCTGTCCACGTTGGTCACAGTGATTCAACTTTTTTCATACTATGTCCAACGTAAAGTCACAGTTTGATCCACTACAGAGTGAAACCAGTTATATGTGGATCAGGATGGGCCACAAACTGTTCCCACACATATTTTAATGAGGCTCAGCTCAGGTCGTTTTAAACTATTTATATTTAAAACTGCGTATTATGGAAGCCAATAGTTCTGTTTCACTGCAAACATCCCTCTGTATTAAAACAGGACGCTCTGCGGCCACGTTATTTCCTCATGTCTCCAGCATCTAACTCTCTTTACAGCGATGATGATGATGATGATGAAGAAATTTTAACTGTGACTCGGACAGAAGAATACGGCCGATCTTCAGTCACACTGCAATAACCCGATCAATGATCTGATCAAATCAACATGTTACATTGTTTATCAATGAAGGCGTTTCAAACTAAAAGTGAACTTTATCAATTTCAAGGATTTCAAACTCCATGTTCCATGATTTCTAGACAGCCTCCTTTCCTTCAGCCCGCCTTCATTCACAGACAACCCAGTTTTGCTCTACTTACACACGGTGGGCGTGTCAGTAACCTGGACCGTAGAATATGCTTAAGAGAGAAGCGCGTAACTGCAGGCGCGCAAAAAAGTGCTTAAGTCCAGATGGGACAATAGACCCCGACATCTCAACAACAAACTGTTAGTGAGTAAATTATTATTTTTTGTTTTAAAATGATCAAAGGACATTGTGAAACTACAAAAAATGAAATGACCAGACAATCAAATGCATCACATCATAGCCAACCAATCAGATTAAACGTAATCGACCGCGCCAAAACAGCATTAAATGCAGGTTATTTTTTCAGTTTTAAAGTTCATAAATGTATCTATACTTGAAGTCTAGGAATTCATTTTTATTTTGAATTGAATTAATTTGTGTTATTTTATTTTTAAAAAGAATTGTACATTTTGACAAACCTTTTCTAACTAAATAAAAGTTCAAATTGTGCAAGATTTGGTCTCTTCCTTTTTCTGTTCATACATGAGATGTTTTTACTGTATGCAAGGGAACCGTGGCAAGATTTATTACCAAAAATAAACGTGGGGGGGGAGCAAAAGTAACTGGTAACTTTTATTTTCAGTACTATTTAATTGAGCTACCTTTTACTTGTACTTAAATATTTTATGTATGACTTACTTGTACTTGTACTTGAGTACAATTTCAATCAAGTAACAGTACTTCTACTTGAGTAGCATATATCAGTAGTTTTGACACCTCTGACAATATATGTTTCAGCTTGTAGAGGTGCCCAATAGCAGTTAGTGTGGTTAATCTTTCCTTTTGCATCAAAACTCACAAAAAAATGATGCAGCTATATTTGCACTCCAACCTTTCTTGCACTCGGAACCATTCTCATGTCACGAGACCCGGTATACCCCTAATACTGATGCACAAACTATGGGAGAACCCAAGGAGAAGTCGTTGCTGTACTTCGTGGGTGCTAATTCTAGTTTATAATAACACCGAATGGAAAACAAAAGCCCAGTTGTGTGCAAATTGTGCAAGAAAGACCATGAATATACAGTAGCTTACTTAAATGTAAACGTGTGCTTTGTAAACAATGCACTCGTAACATTCTTTATTCATATTGCACATTATGTTAGCACTCAGTGATGAACACAATTTTGTTGCTTAAGCTTATTTATAGTTATTGCTGATTCAGTCATATATTAAAATCCATTCAAATTGGAAAATCGTTGCTTCTCGTGTCAAAAATTGCTATGCAATTAATTTAGATTAATAGAGATTAATTACAAAGTCTCCAATAAATTAGATTCATTTTCTAAATCGAGTCCCACCACTAAATTCAAAGTATTTCAGCTTTAATGCTCTACAGGAAAGAGAGCGGTCTTAAACTTGCCGCAAGATCCCTTTTTCCAGATATGATCATTTATGGGTTGGTGACACGATGGGTCCTTTTCAATTTCCATGAGCTAGCTTAGGGGGGTCCAGATGTTTGATAGAAGTATTCAGGGCACGTTGAAGACCCCAGAGGGACACATATTGGATCTACTGCATGTGTAATGATTCCTGGTGAGGCTTCACTGCCCCTTCTGCATTACTTAAGAGACACATTCAGGAAGAAGGATGCCAAGCCTTTACCGAGTCTGCTCCAATGAGAAGCAGTGGGAGAAAAAAAGCGGAAAGAATATTGTTTAAATTAGAAATGCATACGTTTATACAAAAACAGACAAAAAAAATGCATTTTAAAATAAATAAGTACACTATTTTCTCCATAATTGACAGCCAACTTTCTCTAATAACCTCTCTATGGATTTCCTCATGTCTGCCTCAAGGTAAAGGTAATAACCATGATAACGCACCTCTTGGAGGTGAAACAAGAAGCCTGAATGTCACCTTGAAGAAAGAACAGGCCAGCTGAAGCAATTTGCAACGCACGACTAAGTCTGGCCTACCTGACCATTTTCTAATAGCTCACCGCAATATACATCCTCATTGACTTCATCATGTATTCTACACACGTGCCCATAAGGGAAGACAGATCACATAATGTATACAAAAGGCTCTGCATGCATGCAACTGTGCATCCACGCACACATATGGACTGTTTAGTGACAATCGAGGAGAGTTTTCTCATAATTAATGGATAAATCAAGGAGTAATGAATGTGGAGTGGCTCCACACGGTGCTGATTAGCAGAGATGATGGCGGGGAAGGGGCAAAATGCTGCATTTATCCTTCAATGATACCACTGCAGTAATAGAGGGAGAAATCTACAGTGACAATGTGATTAGAGTGCCTGTGTGTGTGTGTGTGTGTGCGTGTTTGTCTGTGTGTGTGTTTGTGTTTGTTTGTGTGTGTGCGCATTACACTGTAACACCATCAAGCACAAAATAAGTTGTTTTCTAGCTTCCACGTTCTATCAATCAAGTACCACTGTCCACTGACATTGTAAGCGTGTATATCTATGATTGTTTGCACGTGTGTGTATGCGTGTCCGTGTGTGTGTATATAATCACAGTAACTTTCTCTCCCAATTACAGCTTTAATCCCTCAGCAGGCTGTTGCTACGACGCTTCACTCCACCTAATCAAAGTCTTGTGAGTAAGCACACTCATAGAGGAGACACACCATGCACCTGTAATATATATAATAGAGCAATTATTGATAATAAACCAGGATTAATAGGACTATCATACAGTTTTATCTTACTTTACCTCCTACGCTGTTAAAATATTAGATCTATTACATCAAGGATCATTTATGTCTGTCGTATATTAGCAGTTTCTAATGATACTGAAGCCTTTCATGCTCTACCTACTGACACCTACTGACATGGAGGATCATGAAATGCTGTGTTAAAGGGCCCATGTTACGCTAAATCGACTTTTCTGTGCTATTAGGGCTTCATACACATGTACAAAGTGTTTTTTTCATTGATTCCCTCAATTGTTAGTTAGAGGGTGATTTACTCCTTTCTTACTGCAGGGTGAGCCCAAACACATCGCTACAATTTAATGACGCGTTTCTACTTTGATGACAAATTTGACGCGGCGCTGAGCTGGAGAAGCCACACCTCCAGAAAGCTCTCTGCCGTGATTGACATGTAAACAGACACGCCCACGAAGGTGAGCATTTCAGTGTCCTTCACACATATGTATGTATTTTCTACAGTCTATGTATGTACCGGCAAATGCCCCGCCCCCACACTCTGTCTTGTGTTTGTAAAGCAGCATGAGCTCGGCTACGGAGTGGGTGGGAGGAGGGCGGGCCGTCCTCTGGCCCTACGTCACCGTACGGGGAGGAGGAAGTCAGTGTCCCGTCTATAGACACGCCCACTTACTCAAATCAGCCTGTTTGTGTAGAGTTGCTCAGAAAGTAACTTTTCAGAGGCTAAAACTCTGGAAAACAGGCGAGTTTGGCAAAATAAACCTCAAATACTATGTTTTTGGGGTTCTTAGAACAAATGGAGATGGGTGAAAAATAGCATGACATGGGATCATTAAAGAATCCCAAACACCCGGAGAGCATTCTACAGTAAAAAAAATAAAAAAATTTAAAAAAAATAAATAAAAATAAAAAATCGCAAAATTAACCCTTGTGCACATTTACATACACTTGTACACCTTGTGTACACAAACGGTCCATTTCATAAAAGTGCAATAAAAATGCACTGAATAAAACAATGTTTTTACTTCCACAACATCAGATCTTTCCCACTACTTCTGACCTATCCATAGATATAAAATGTATTATGATTTTCAAACTGTTTTATGTTTAAATATTCTGAATAAATGAAATCATATCATATTACTTTGATCTCCTGACATGTTTTGACTACCAGTCTTCCTCAGAGGTGTCTGCTGATTGCTTTGATGTGTCCTTTTTTGGGGGTGCTGCCAATTTGACAGGCCACGCCCCCTATAACTTGTTGCATTATGATATGTCATGATTGCAGTGTATGAACAACGTGTGGATTCAATCAGAGTCAATGGGGCAAATTTGGTGACCAGGTGTCAGTATGATGATTATGTCCTATACACTTCCATAGCACAAGACTTTGGAATTAAGCAAACAAAAATGAAAAAAACAATAATGGCAAAATTTGCGCTGTTTTCTCAGACAGAAGTAGTCATGTGACCAAGTACACCATGTAACATGACCAGGTACGCCACGTCCTGTGACGTATAATTTTTTCATTGCGCTTTTGCTATACGGTTAAATAACAAAACATCTGAAAAACCTTTTCATGAAGGCGTAGAAACTTTTTTACAATATTTTAGTGTATTTTTTTTCCAAAATTCAGGTGTTTCCACCAGTTTTTATTGCGCTATTCTGATTTTGCGAATTTCCAAGCATAATGGAAACGCAGCTTTATTAAAGTCTGATAATACTTTGTTGGGTCATTTGTTCTAATTCACGACATTTAAACACTCTAACTGAATCTATACTGTGTTTATTGTCCTGATTTAGTGTTTTCGATTAACAAAGGCTGCGTTTAACTTGTGACCAAGGATCTATAATTAATCCTATTCAAGCAGCTATGGACTATTTAACAAATACACATTTACATTTTAATATAGTGCATGAATCAACCTGAATTAATTATCAGCCTGAATTATTTATTTCCAATTTCAATCCGTGATTTAACTTTCCGGGAATAAACACTTATTTTTCAATTGTGCACTATGAGATGTCCCAATGAGTTTCCTGGAAGAGAAAAGGCATTTTAAAAACAAATCTGCACCTCTCGATCCAATCGCTGCATTGAGTGAGAGAATAATAATAACAGTGCTTCTGGGTTTTATTTTGTCAGTAAAGCATTTGGTCAAAGTTGCAATAATAAAGCAACATAATAAAAAATAAAAAAAAACTGTTTATGTTCAGTGGAACTAAATGTCACAATGCTATTGTTTTTTGTTTTATTTTAGGAAGTAGAATATTGTAAATAAATATAATCAATGTTGTGTTTCTGAAGGGCAGTAGAGGACGGCAAATGGAAAATGGTTTAAAATGTACTGTAAAATGTTAAAACAATAAATAATATACCAATTACAATCATTAACCTTACTACTAATGGTCCTGTGCAGTGTTTAATAATGTTTTTAAAAATAGACTATTTACTGTAAAGACAGTGTTGGCCTCATAGATCAATAAATCAAAGATCATTTGCTTGACAACATATTTGTTCCCGGTATTCTTGGTGGTATCACCTCACTCCACAAGACAATTAATTTCGGCCAGATTTGGATCTTTCCGTGTAAGCCCCAAAATAAACACTGGCCATTGTTTTTGCAGCAACTTTCAGTTTCATGAAAACACTAGAAATGTGTTGGGAAGTAACTATGGAGTTTTTTCAAACTCAAAGGCAATCCTAACCCTAATTCAAACACAACAAATCACAGTAAAAATGACTTAAAAACACTTCTATGCATCTGTCTACAGGACTCCACGTCACACAATGCAATTTGAATAACTTTTACGTCAATGACAAATAAACCGAGTGTTTACCAAACAAACTTTGGAGCTGCAATTTCAACTTTTTTTCAAGCAAATAATCTTTAATCTATTGATCTATGACAGTAGCTGGGTTTTCATTATAGATTTTCACAAAATAAAAGAGATTTTTCTGAATGCAACAAAGCATATTTGCGCTGTGAAGCTTGTTTTGAGCATGAGCCTCATCCCGCGAGACTTGGCCATCGGAGGATGGATGCTCCAAATCTCCTTATAACACTTTATATTCCTTTGTTGTTTCACGTCTAATGTGGCAATAATCATTTTATAAGTATAATGCTCAGAAATGCCCTGGTCTCCTCTACTGTTTACACGTACCACGTCATGTGTTCTCAGAGAGAACTGGTCATGTGACCATGTATTTGCGGAAAAAGTGTCGCCCTAGCGCTTTTGCCACACATTTCAATAATGAATAGTCTGAAATTCCTTCTCATGAAAGCGTAAAAATATTTTAGTATTTTTTCTAAATTCTGTTGTTTCCATTACCAGCCTTTATTGCGCTATTTAGATTTTGCGCATTTCCAAGAGTAATAGACACGCAGCTCAAATGAAAGTATATGTACCCTTAAGGGGCACTGAGTAAGAGACAGTGGAAAATTAACAAATGAAAGCATTACAAATATGGGGTTTATATTGGTTTTTTTTGTTAAAAATGATAATCATGATAATGATGTTAATGATCTTGATTATAACAAACTGGCAGGAGATGACCGGAAATCATAAAAGACTATAGATAATAGATAAGAAATCTATTCAGGACTCACTGAACACAGTTTCATTCCACTTGCTTTAAAAATGTGATTCTATAATGTGTGTGTTATCACTCATTCATTCCATCATTATGCTCTATAGTGGTTTTACATAGTATTCTGAGAAAGATTTTGCAGTCGGACAAAGGGATACTTGGATTAAGAAAGAAGAGAAATGGGGTACTTCAGTCAAAAAAGTTTGAAAATTACTGATCTATGAGGCCTGCACTAAGTCTTTATCTGATTAAAAAAAAAAATTTGTCGTCCCTCGCTACTTTAATCTCAATACTTATTACTTCACTTATGGGACAAATGGAACACTGTTGTACAAATGTCTCCTGAAAAATCAAAAAGAGAAAGAAATATTATCTGTGAAAATGCTAAAAACCAAGGACACATTGATCCTGTGGAGACAGATACCCAAAGAAAGACTCAGGTGTTCTGACCTTGTCTGTGTGACAGTAAGCAGTTTGGATGGAACACAGCTGTATTTACCGGGCTGACAATTCCTCTGCTGCTTGGAGCTGTGTGGCACCGTGTACTCGTTTACTAATCAATACAGGAAAGTTGAACCAACCATGAGGTGAATGTGATAGCAAAGCAAAAAGTCCATCTCATAAATAGAGACCAACAAAAGGAAGAATGACTTGGAAAATAAGAAATGCATGCGGTCCTTACTACCTAAATCAGTGGTTCTCAACATTTTCAGCTCGCGATCCCAAAAATAAAGGTGCCAGAGACCAGGGACCCCCACTGTACCTAAAGGTGGTTAAACACAGACATGAACATGGAGACAGGGCCATCTATAAGGGGGAATAAAGGGGGATAGATTTTTGGGGCCATAAAGTCAGCAAAATGATGGTCCATTGTTCTATGAATCTGTGATAACCACAATATTATTATTTTTTATTTATCTGAATAATATCCACTGTTATTCAGGAAGTGTATTATTATTCGGGCCATAGTATATAGTCATCTTAAAGGGATCCTCCACTGTTTTTACAAATGTGGCCTAAAACCTTTGAAATGTCCTTATTGGAAGATCTATGGGTAACAAAAAGCATTATTTTATTTGTTTTATTAACTTTTTAAGTCATTGATGACACAAGTCGCCCCTTTCAGTTCATTGAGTTCTATAGCAGCGAAGCATTCAGGATAATTTAGCAGATTTTTCAGTCAAAATAACAACTTGTGCTGCTTTGGGTTGCTCTAAAAATCAGTAAAAGTTAAAAAAAAGTCGACATAAACCTATTGTTTACCAAAATTTGATAAAACAAAATCCGTGACCCGAAAAATCTGTGACCGCAGGGGGCGACAGTTCCATCTCTGCTGTTTCGTAGATGGCATGAAGAAGAGAAGAAGAGCTCCGGGTGCATGTAAATACAGGCAACCAGGATCGACTGCTGCGTGGAATATTGTGCAAAATAATGCATTTTGTTAGGCAAAGATCTTCTAATAAGGACATTTCAAAGGTTTTAGACCACATTTTTTTTTTAAACTGCAGAAATTGGTTAAAAGTTGCAAATTAGAGTGGCCAAAATTGGACAGAAAAAGTGGTAAAATGGGTTAAAAGTGTCAATATTGGCTTAAAAGTAGTAGGAACAATTAGTTTAAACTGGCAAATAATGGGCATGACAAATCTTGAAAGTGGTTACATTGACAAAAATAAGAATGAAATATGGTGAAAATAGAATAAAGGTGACAATAATGGGTCAAAATTAGCAACAGTAAGTGGGAAAAGTGGTGGAAATGTTTTCAAAGTGGAAAAATGCACAGAAAAGGTATTGAAATTTGTTGGCGAAGAGGCAGAAATGACAGTAATGTAGCAAAAATGCATTAAAAAGTGCACAAATATGGCAAGATAAAGTGTTGAAAATAGGTTAAAATATGGCATGTTTGTTGTAGTAAACTCTGCAAATTTCCCCTTTTTGGGACAAATAAAGGACATCTTATCTTATAAGGGTAAAAATAAGCAAAAATGGCCTAAAATTGTTAAATAAATATTCTTAGGTTCTTGAAGGCATCTGATGAACCCAAGGTTGAGAACCCCTGCCCTAAACATTGGTGCTGGAAAGTACTGCCATCTGCCTTTTGTCGTGATGACGATAATATATTAAGGTGCTCAGAGGGATCAGTAGAAAAATACAGAGGCAATCTGCCTGTCTTGCTCTCCCTGTACTACATCCATAAGTGGATTTATTATTTCCAGGCCCTGACCTGTCCTCCCCAGCAGAACAGCCCTGCCTCGAATCAGTCCAGCAAATTACTGCTGACCCTGCAACTATGAACATCCTCTGTCCAGATCTCACAGCCTGTGATATTACAGAGCAGCTTCAGGCCATTTAGAACCAACACATAATCACACGGTTGGAGAGTGGCTACTAAGTGCTGGATTAGAATCATTTCTTTCCCCTGGCCTGGTGTGTTTGTTTTCACGTTTCTCCTCTTACTCACCTCACCTGCCTGCAGGACAATAAATGAGAATTTTTCTGGCTGCGATGGTTTTTCTCACGATTTTTCCCATCCATTTATCAACTTATTCCAACATCCTTCCTTTCTTGAAAACCTGACTCCATGCTAAATGTGTGAGAGTTTTTTTTTTTTTTTTACGCCGCACTTTACACCTTCGTTTCGCCTTTTTTTCCTCTACCCTTGACTCTCTCCTTCCTCCCATGGCGTCCCATTTCATGCCAGGTCTCCATCTTATTGACTGCTGTAGCTGCTGCTGCTAGACCAGATATGGGAAACTGGCGGCCCTCGGTCAAACTTTATGTGGCCCCTACAGTAAACGTACAAAATGACAGAAAAATACACAAAACCAAAGCAAGGATACATTAAAAGAATTACAACATTGCAGAAAAATACAGTAAAAGATAAGAAAAAGAGAAAATACTCCAAAAACACACAAACTTACTACAAAAATGAACACACTGACAACACAAAATTGCTCCAAGTAACACAAAACGACAACAAAAATAAACAATGACTCAAAACTACTTCAAATTACAGAAAATGACAACAAAAGTATGCAAAAAGACAAGCAAAACAAAAAATGACAAGGCAAAAAAGGAAAACAACAACAGAAATGCACAAAAAGGACTCCAAGAAAATACATTTTACAAAATAAATACACAAAAAGACATCAGAAATGCACAAAATGCAATCATAACAAGCAAAACAAAACACACAAAATTACAATTAAAACTCTGTTCTTTCCTGAGTTAACGCTCAGATTGGTCATTATTCTAAATGCTGACATGTATGTTGATCATGTGGCCCCTTCCATCAAACAAACACATTTGCGTGGCCCCCAGCTATGATAGAAGTTGTCTACCTCCGTGCTCGACTGTGCATGTTTTGTTTCCGGCACAAACATGTCCCAATAAAATCTGTCTCTCTCACCGTGCATGTTTGCGTGAGCTTGTGTGACATGGGCAGTCGTAGGAAGCGTGGGTGATTAACTCTGATAGCCACCAGATGCTTGACTTAGAGGTAAAGCCACACGCGCGCACACACACACACACACACACACACTGATGGAAATAAATGAGAAAAGGAGGGAAATCAAGACGACACGCAGCGAGGCAGGAGAAAAGAGCTCCACATGTGTGCAGCCTGTGAGCTTCATGGTACAGTGTGTACAGTGACTTTGTTCTTCAAATGAGGAGATGCCAATTTAAGAACATTTCAAGAACAAACATGCGACACAAGCAACGGCATACCAATCAGGTCACATTTCCAGTGGTTGCGATGTGACCGCTGATCAAAGCTCGGCTTGGCCAGAAGCTGCACGTTGTTGTTTGCACCGTTTGTGTGCATGTATGCGTTTGTGTGGGGGGGGGGGGGAAAGAACAAAGAAGTGTGGTTGCATAACGGTGGTGGATTATTTTGCTGATGTTCATTTTTCTGCACAAAACGGGTCTCCTCTTTTTTTTTTTTTTTGTGTCTTGTTGTTGTTTATGTGCAACCGGGTGAGAAACTCCATTGAAAAAGCAACTAACAGTCAGAGCTATCAGATCAGGCAGTTGGCTCAGACTGTGGGCCTGGCTGGTGCTGCCTGTCTGCTCTGCCAAACACCAAATCGCTGGGTCCACTTATCACAACAACATCTGCAAAGAAAAAAAAAAAAAAAAAAACACACAGAGAAATGATAAATATTCGCTTTTACGCTTTATTTTTAAACCCAGCAAGAAAAAAATGCTAAATTAGAATGATAACGCAAGAATATATTTAGACGGCTGTGTCATATTCAAAAGCTAGAGGAGGAGATTCAAAGCAGTAAAGTGGCCGGTTGTTGGGTTTTATTACATAACTCGCTGCATGATGGAATGTACAACCATCAACCTTAAAAGTAATCATCTGAATCTGGAATCAATTATGTCGTTTAAAAAGTAACTAAACCCCAGGGTTTTAGCTGACGTCTAAGCTGAAAATTCAAAAAGATGGTGTGATTGTGGGCGGGGCTCTAGGAGCAGTAAAGACACTGTCTAACTCCCTCTGACTTTAACTTAGTCTGTGTTCAAAATCACATACTACTCATACTAAGTCTGACGTCAAAATGAGTATGCGTTCACATTAGATAGTATGGAAAGACTGAGTACATGAGAAATAACCAGATGTATACTATATTAGGACTTTTAATATAGATATTAACATTTTTAAGTATGCACGGGGAGCACACTAGTCATACTACACCGCCCCATGATGCGGAACGTAAAATCGTCCTGAGACCGGCTTCAAGCTAAAAATCAAACATCCCCTTTTCAAAACAAAAGCATCTCTTCTGGTCTTCCATTAGTTTTTTTAACGCTTTTGTAAATAAGGCTCTTGTTTTGAAGTTAACCGGAAGTTATGTCAGTAGCACAATGGTGGGTCTCTGAAAATCTCCAAAATATCGGCATGAAAAGTGTATATACGTGAGTTTTATGGATCAAATGAGCACATGTTGATATTCTACTTGGTCACTTTCTCACTTAAAATGTTTTCAGAACTTTCAAAAGTGGAGAATCAACAGATATATTTAGACTCAGTGTGCTTCAGGTTTATGTTGCATGTTCGAAATGCAACTTTTTTTTAAAAATTTTCGAAATGCAACTTGGGAAACTTGGAAGTATAATTCAGTGGGAACGCTCCTCATCCTAATCATACAGTCATCAATTATGGCCAAATGAGAATGCGTTTGAAGGTTGTACTGTATGTACAAAGACGTGTACATACTCTGTAGTGTTATAAAAAGTTGTTGTCTTTTTTACTCATTTTTATATTTTTTCCATTTTGTGTATTTTTCTGTAATGTATGTTTTTTGGAGTCATGTGTATTTTTGTATCTTTCTGTTGTGTTTTTGTGCATTTTTTGTAAAATCATTGTTTTTGTTACCATTGTAGTGATTCTGGAATCATTTTGTGTATTTTTTTTTAAAATCTTTTTTAGTGTAGTTTTGTGCATTTCTGTTGTCATTTTGTGTATTTCTTGTATAAATAATGTTTAGTTTTTTGTTTCACGTCATCATATGTATTTTTGTATCTTTCAGTTGTCTTTTTGTGCATTTTTTGTATAATTATTGTTTTTTGTTGCCATTTGTGTATTTTTGTATCTTTTTTAGTGTAGTTTTGTGTATTTCTGTTGTCATTTTGTGTATCTTTTTGTATAAATATATAGTTTTGTGTATTTTGAGTCTAAGCTCGGGGTATTAGGAAGCCGTTGACAAAGTTTGAGGTCGAACAGACACCATGTCGGGTAAATATTAGCTCCATAAACACACACACGCACACAGACCTTCTTTGCTTTTATTTAAAGACTGATAGTAGACAATACTGTATATACTCAATGAGTTTGTAGTGCATAGTACGGAGTATGCCATTTCAAACGCAGTCTTTTTAACGCTGTTCTTTAAATGGAAGTAAAAGCGAATGCAAAGAGATCACTTTTTGGCGTAAAACACACACCATGAAACTAAAAACAACTACTTAAACTAGAGATGGGCGATATTATCCGCCCACTGATATTATCGGTATCGTTTTTTTCACAGATATTGAAAAAACTATATGTGCTGCTGTTTGAGACAATATACTTAAAAAAAAAAAAAAAAAAAAACAATATGGCAATTTTTCTATTACTGAAGTATTCTTATGTTGCAGTGAGGCATCGCATTAAAAGTAGCCTTAACCTGTTCATTCCACGCAGATATACATTATGCAACCTAAAATCTCATTAATATTGGTTAATATTGAAACTTTAGCATTGGACAAAAAGGCTACTATCGAACATCCACAATTTAAATCCTGTACCGCCTCAGCCTGTAATAAATAGATCAAAGCTGATCTATTCTATTTAGTCCAGGGTGATTTTAATTATTAATTACATCCAGTGATTTGTAAACAGGTCCACACACCCTGACGATTAATCTGTCCTATTTTTATAAATATACCGATGTAGCTGAGAATTTACTTTAATCTAAAAGTCTATGAGCCACTGGTTTCTCCTGAGTCAGCACTAACTGTATGTACAGTAGCATCTTCAAAGCCAGGTTCAATGCATAAGATTAAAGCTGTAAAGTAGATGTATTAACTAAATTTTAAAAAAAAACACCCGTATAAATGAAAACTTCTTGACCTTTGTTTACCACACCACCATTATACATGAGTATCAGTTCTATTGTCTCAAATAAAGACTCATGTTACTTAAAACTTTTCCTTTCTCATTTCACCCTGAAAACACAGAACGCTGCACAGAACCTTAACATCTGTGATCCAATCAGCCATATACTGTGCCGTGGCATTAGCACTCAGCAGCCTGCTGTCACTTTGAGCTGTTAGCATTAGCATAAGGTAAATGTGGGGGGAAATGAGCGTTTATCAGACTGCTGTTGCACTGGGAGTTTGTTTGCGAGGAGAAAAAGTTGATCACAAACTACGCTGACTCAGATGAGGACAAGGAGTGGAGGAACACCACCAAAGTGTTTCTAGTTATTCTGTACTCACAGCACGACTAAGAGACGGACAACGGTGAATGGAGTTGTTTAGACTCCAGAGTCTTTTTATATACACTGCACTGAAAGATAAGAAACTCATTAGCGTTACGTGAGGCGAAAGGGTGTTAGAAGCACTGCAGCGCACACAGGATCAAAAAAGAGGAAAATCAAAGGAAGATTTTGTGTTTTTAGCAAAAAAAAAAAAAAAAAAAACGTGCAAAGGTAAAACTAAATAGCAACAACAAAAAACACACATGGAAAACAACCAAGAGGCTGAGGCAGTAATGGGCAAACATGGTATTGTCTGATCTGAGGGTCACATTATTAATATTCATGTCAGCGTTTATAATAAAGACCGATTTGAGCATTAATTAAGGGAAAAAAGAAAGGGTTTGTGGTTATTTTGTACATTTTCTTTTGATGTAGTTTTTGTGTCATTTTGAGTAATTTTCTGTAGTGTATTTTTACGGAGAAATTTTGTGTAATTATATTGTAGTAATAATACTAATAACACATTTATTTATGGGGTACTTTCAACCAAAGTGCTGAACATCAATCACAGTGCTCTACATCAAATAGATCATCCATTAAACATATTTAAAAAAAAATCATAACAATAATATAAAAGATTTAGGACTCATACAGTGTACAAATACGTTTTTTTAGCTTTGACTTAAAAAAGCAGAAGTGTTTGTGTTATTGGTGCTATATTGTTATTGTGCTTTTCTATTTGTCATTTTGTGTATTTTTCTGTCATTGTGTGTGTTTTGGGGTAATTTTCTGTGATTTTGCTGCAATTTTGTGTGTTTATGTTGCCATTTTGTGCATTTTTGTTGTCATTTTGTGTATTTTGGAGTGATTTTGTGTGTTTGTGTTGCCCTTTTTCTGTATTTTTCTATCACTTTGTGCAATTTTGGATTTATTTTGAAAAATTGCACACTTTTGGGGCTGCTAAAAATTAAATCAAGGGCCGCATGTGGCCCCTAGGCCACAGGTTGCCTATGTCTGGAATGGGGTATTACAATGACTTATTTGAATAAAAAAACATTTTGTAAATTATTGAATGCCAATAATAACAGTAAAACTGGCCGCGTTTAGGGATTTTGGTTGAAGTGTGTTTCTCACTTGATCATGGAGAGAGCAGTATCTAAACTCTATATTGTACTGTAGTGACAAAGACATGCGTAAATTGATAATAATAAGAAAATGTTTCGTCCTGTCAACCTTAATGAGTTGTGATAGGCTCTGGCATCTAATTACCTTAAGTAGGATATACCGATGCAAGATAGAATAAATAAACAGCCATTTGTATCTTAGTGAGGTCGATACCTATGAAAGGAGACACGACTCATTAGGCCAATACATCAAATGTTTTACTTATCCAATAACAACACAAGTATTGGCTTATGTGTAAACGGTGTGTTCATATGCCTGTTGTCATACATTTTGTCAGCTCTCATGACATTATCTACATGCAGGAGTTCTAACCAACAAAAACATGTTTTTTAGTGTCAGTGCCACTTATTCAACCCAGACATCAAGTAGGACAATGTGGGGTTTTTTGTCTTAGAAAACTTAATTCTCTAAAGTTGAGAGAAAAACTAAGCACCAAAACAAAAAGTGGAAGTGGTGAATGAAGACAATAAACAATAATGAGCAGAAATCAGAGAGCGGTCAGGCTTTAATAGAGATGGGAGGGGACGGCTTTACAGTAACATGTTGTTTGTAAATGCTTTTCGGAAACCAAAGGGCACAACATCACTTAGTGCCGCACTGACAATTAGGAAGTTCCAGTCACACAAAGAAGAAAATCACACTTAAGTCATTATTTCTTGATATTGGAGTGATTCATTTCACTGAAATTACCATTAATTTTGTGCTGCCCCCGCAAAGGCAAATGTATAAATGACTTCCAAAAACATACAAAATTACAAAAAGTTACAATAGATAACAAAAATAAACATAATGACTCCAAAAACATACAGAACAACAAAAAAAAACAAAATACTTAAAAACAGACAAAATGACAACCACAAAAAAAATACTCAAAAGGACAAGAGAAAAACACAAAAAGATATTTAAAAAAAACCCACAAAAAGACATCAAAAACACCCAAAAATATATCAAAAACCCACAAAATGACAACAAAATACACAAAAATATATCAAAAACCCACAAAATGACAACAAAATACACAAAAAGATATCAAAAACAGACAAAATAACAACAAAATACACAAAAAGATATCAAAAACAGACAAAATAACAACAAAATACACAAAATGACTTACATGAATCCACAAAATGAGACAAAGATACACAAAACAACTACAAAATAATACATAATCAAGAACAAAAAGACACAAAGGGCCTATAGCACGAAGCTGGATAAATACATCTGGGACATCTTTACGTTAGCAGGCTTCACTTAACCAAACATTCTCAATCCCAGAGCAGCTGTACTACAAAGCTGGCTATCAACACTTTGACTTAAGCGGGGTGATTTCAGCCTGGCCGCATGAGCGCTCACATTGAAGGGGCGGATAATGACCAATCAAAAACACTGTGAAACCGTGCAGAGCAACTTATGTCACCAGGAGGAACAATTCTTCAAAATTATGAAGAATTAAAATTTATAACTCAGGCCAAAAACAACAATATAGCTACAGCAAAAGCAGGAAAGAAGGAATACAGGCAGAAAAATGTCAGACTTTTAATCCATACAATTGTGAGATTACACAATATTAATTAATCAGAGAATGAACAGACACTCTGATCAGTTTCATTCTACTATGACACAGACGTGTTTCTATTCACGTATCCGGCTCAGTCTGTGGCTCCGATGCTGTGTTCAGTAAGCCTCATTACGTGTAGATTATTTGTATAATATACAGCCTATTATCTTAGAGAACTGAGGCTCTCAGTGTCAAAAACGAATAATTGAAAGAATGAACGAGGCCATTCTTGGGCAGGTCATTTTCCAAGAGAACTGGTTGATCAGGAGGTGGTGCTTTTATACTCGTTGATCTGTTTGAACACAACCTACTCCCGACCAGGTTAGCCATTCAGCCTAAGTTACCATGTTGATTTACTCAGGTAATAAATTAACCAGCATCATTTTTTTTTTTAAAACACTGTTGTGTAACACCATTGAACTGTATATACAGTATAGATAATGTGCTATACACCAGACACTGTATTTAGACATGTAGTTATTTATTTTTTTATGCAAAATGTACATAATTCTCATGACTGTTCACTTTACCTCTTTGCCTGTACTATTTATGTCCTATGTTTATATTGTATACATTGTTTATTTCTTTATTTCTTGCATTGTTACTGGAGTTGGCTTCTTTAATCTCATTGTACAAAGGCACATTGACAATAAAGGCATTCTATTCTATTTTAGTGCAATAAGAGGAAATCCAGCTTCATAGTACAGGCCTAAAATGACTACAAAACCTTTGTTCTTCCCTGGAATAATGCTCAGATTGGTCATTATTCTAAATGAATGTTGATGATGATGACCTCGAATCAGATTATCACAGATTTTTTGGCCCTCACTGTAATAAAAGTAGCCTACCTCCGATCCCTCTGAAGTATGCAAACAAATGATCAATACAAGATGTAGCAACAACACAATGTCTTGCAAATGTTTGAAACTTCAGTACATCCTTCCGCTTCTACCCCTTTTATCTTGCCCATCACTCACAGCTCCCTGCAAGCTCTCCACTTTCCCTTCTCAATGCCCTTGTTGGAATACGCTGTTTGTTTAATGTGCAGTCACCATGGTTACACGTCTCCCACATTCAGATAATGTCGTTAATCATCAACTCTATCGCCAAGCAACCACGATGCATGTACGCATGTACGTAACCATGGCATTTCCTCATTTACAATTACATACTAAGCATATTTATTGGTAAAACAGGTAATTAAAGGTCACCAACGACAACCACTGTCTTTGAATTCAAAGCAATCTGATGCATTTTACAGACACTCTTCCAAATGACCTTTGTATCCATCTATCTCTCTCCTGGTGAGCTTACTAAATCTCTTTCGCTTGACATGACAACAGACGGGTGATGTCGCACCTTGAGTCCCGATGACATCACCACAGGCGCCAAGCCAAGCCCCCAGAAAAACCACCTCATCATTTCCTCTCTTCCTTTCACTCTCTTTCTGCTGCACATATTGATCTAGAATACAAATCATAAATACACAGACAAGGGTCGCAGCAAATGGTAGGGAGAGGTTTGGCAATAAAAAAGAAAATTGATGCAAAAGGAGAGAGACGGGAAGAAAGAATTACAGATTGTTGCGTCTATGACCATCGTCTATCCACTTTGTCACCATCGGAGATTTTAGTATCAACTTCAGACATAAACATACGATTTAAAGGCAATATTTAATATTTGAAACTAACTAAAAGGCATGTATTATTTCCATTTTTTCCACAATTCCCCACTTTGTCATCCTGATGTGATTTTCACCATAAACTAATATGATCATATAGTTTTAGGTATACACATGTGGACAAAAACGTTAGTACCCTTCCGTTAAAGAAAGAAAAACCCACAATGATCACTGACAACTTGAAACTAACAAAAGTAATAAGAAATAAGAAATGACTGAAAATTAACAAATGAAAATCGGACATTGCTTCTGAATTGTGAATTATTTAAAAATAATAATAATAATAATGAAACTGACTTGGACAAAAATGATGGTACTCTTAACTTAACATTTTGTTGCACAACCTTTTGAGGCAATCACTGCAATCACTTGATTTCTCTCAATAAGACTTTGGCACCTGTCGACAGGTATTTTGTACCACTCCTCGTGAGCAAACTACTCCAAATGTCTCAAATTTGAAGGGTATCTTCTCCAGACTGCATGTTTCAGCTCCTTCCACAAATGTTCAATAAGATTCAGATCAGGCCTCATAGAAGGTCACTTCAGAACAGATGTTTGGTTTTTAGGTGCGTTTAGCTGTGTGTTTTGGGTCATTATCCTGTTGGAGAACCCATGACCTGCGACTGACACCAAGCTTTCTGATACTGGGCAGCACATTTTGCACCAGAATACCTTGAAAGTCTTGAGATTTCATTGTACCCTGAACAGATTCAAGACACCCTGTGCCAGATGCAGTCCCGGAACATAACCATCTACGTATATTTCACAGTATTCTTGTTCCTTGTTCTTTTTTTTTTTTTTGCTGCATCTTGCTTAGAAAAAAGAAATTAAGTTTGGGGTTTTTTTATGTTATTGATTGAAGATTTGAAGCTTGTTATTTTTCTATTGCTCCTAGGTGAAGGTCAGCATCCAAGGACAAGCTGCATGCCTGGGTGAAGCAAAAGTATATCCATGTTTAGGATGCTCAGCTTTAAGAAGAGCAATCGCACCAGATGACAACATATTTTTATCCTTCACTAATATATATGAAAACGTCCTCCTCCTCCTCCTCCAGCAACATTGTGATTAAAAGTGCAGCTTCACGCTACACATCAGTTAGTGATGATGCTATAGTTGATCAATACATATTGAGTCGCAACACAAAATGTCACTATTACTGTTGGTATCCAAACAAAGCTACGTTTTTAAAAGCTTATTACTGAATCAGCTGATCAATGGTGCAACTGGTGGCGTTGCTGCTTACTGCAGGGAGATTAATGGTTCAAGCACCAGTGGCTCTGAGCTCTGAGTTTTTCACAGAGTGAAGGTTGGTTTTTGTTTGTACTTCAGTTTTGTTCCAAATGCAAATTCCATAACTTTTTTAAAGATATTACAGGAAGTGATGCTTCTTTCTGTTAGGGTGCTTTCACACCTGCAACTTTGCTCCGCACCATGCTTCGCTTCCTCGGATACTCCGGTCTTTTTGCGATACGTGAAAGGTCACTGAAACTCTGGTGCAGAGCAAACAAGCAAACTCTGGTACTCTGAAAAATGTAGGTCTCGGTTCGGTTCACGCGAAGGATGGTGCGGTCTTTAACCATGTGAGAACGCAACCAGGAGCAAACGTTACATTGAAGCGCAACTGTAACTGAGCAACTCCATCAGTGACTGTGCCGCTGCTGCTGCTGTGTGCCTGTCGTCACGGAAACAGTTGTCAGATTAGATGATCACACTGACTTAAGATATGATGCCATAGGCCAGGGGTGGCAAACTCATTTTCCCTCAGGGGCCAAAAATTGTGGCGTTTGATATCAAATGGGGCACAGATTTTATGTGGAAAAAGAGATTTTACCATTGTTTTAACCTAGTTTTCACGTCCAAGTGTACAAAAGAAAACGTAGTCATCAACATCCCTCGCCAGATTGGTTGTCATTATAACTCTCAACCTTTTCCTAAATGTCCTAAATCTAAGAACTTAGATTATACATAAGAAAATATTATCGCATCAGAATATAAAATTACTATCTTAAACGGTTTGTGAATAAAGCTGTCCCCTTTGAAGATACCTCGAACAGAGAAAAAAAAAAATGGCACAAGGGAAATAACTCTGGAAAAAAATATTTGCACATTTCTCATTTTCTAACTCCATCAAGGTATTATTACCCTGAAGCCACACACCAAATTTGGTTATCATTTCTTAAACTATTTCTAAGAAAAGCCGTCCCCTTTGAAGATACCTCGAACAGAGTCCAAAAAACGTAACAAGGGCAATAACTCCGGAAAAAATAATTGCATGCTTCTCATTTTCGAACTCCATCAAAGTATTGATTCCCTGAAGCCACACCAAATTTGGTTGTCCTATCTTCAACAGTTTCTGAGAACAGCTGTCCCCTTTAACTCGGACAGACGGACGGACGCACCTCAAACCTGTATTTCCCTTCCACACTTTGTGATGAAGGATAATAATATATACTGTATGTAAGACATACTGATTTTGTGACCAATTTTTGTGTACATTTTTGGG
The DNA here is from genome assembly GCF_900634775.1 of Gouania willdenowi. NCBI lineage: Eukaryota > Metazoa > Chordata > Actinopteri > Blenniiformes > Gobiesocidae > Gouania > Gouania willdenowi. Next base: position 11,779,585 of record NC_041049.1, read on the forward strand.
ATTGTTTGGAAGAAATTGGAGAATTTTCAAAAAATTTAGAGTTCTTTCCACAATTTATGATGCAGGCATATGATACAGGCAATGGAAAATTACAACCCCCTGTAAAAATATTGTGAAGTTTTATTGAATTTGTAAATTTGAAAGGGCTCAGTGAGATATTTACAACTGAATTATTAAGTCATTTACACAGTGATTCATGATTTTGCTGATCCTGTTTACTTTCTCCTGTGGGCCAAAGTGGATGTTCTAAGGGCCGGATTTGAACCTCAGGCCTTGAGTTTGATACTTGAGCACTAGACACTACAGAACTACATGACAAGCACAATGTAAGAGGAACATCAGCATCAACAGAATACACACACACACACACACACACACACACAAAAAAGATTATTATTCACATTCGTCTCTTGAATTGGTCATGGCTTGTTTGTGACCAAAATGACAGATGTGATGCCAAGACTTTGTAAAATCACAAGATACACCCAACACATGACAGCCATTCTTCGTTCTTTCACTGTTCTGTTACCATAGTAATCCTAACAGATACAGTTCAGAAGTTATAAACACGCATACAGTATGAACTGTAAGTGTGCACACACACACACACACACACACAAAGTCAAAAGAGGCCTGGAACAAGCCTGTTTTAGCCATTATAACTCCAGAATGTGAAAGTGAGTCTGGTCTTCAGGGAAGTGGACTGCTCTATACAGACATATGCCCCCCCCAACCATCATCCATCCCCCCACCCAACACTCACACAGTGTAGTCTGTTGGGAAGTGGTCCATGGAGCACACATATCAAGACTGGCCTAGTTAGATGGGATGGCAAGGGACGCACATGCCTTTTCTCTGTCATGCACATAGGCAGTCAAGGACACTTATGTAGCCTTTATATTTGGGTCATTGTAGAGAAGAGCACCTTTCTACTGTCTTAAAATGGAAATAGGCAACAGTATGAACACACACTCGGAGAAAATTACCAGTAAAAGAAGGCACAGCGACAGGGTGGAGAGATACTACAAAAGTTGAATTTAAAATATGAAACAAGAGCGCAAACCTCCACCAAGTGCAAAATATCCTATTTGCCAGATATTGGCAGTGATCCTGATCATGGTACCAGGATTATTCACACTTGGAAAAAATGTCTATCCACATTAATGATGATACAGTAGGTCCAAATGTATGGGCATCCCCATTTTTCAAAATAATCATGATTAAATGTGCAATCCTGAACCGGCCTGGATTAAACTCAGTAGAGTAGATCAGAAACCAATCAGACATAGAGTAAGATTTCATTGAGATCAGTCCATTACGAGTCGATATATGAATTATGAAATTTCACCCACAATGACAGATAGGGTTTTTTTTTTACAGTTTAACAGATCCAGAATCAGTTAATTGGTCCGGATCCTAAGACTGGGCGATATGGACTAAAATTAATATCTTGATAGTTTTCTGAAAACAACAATAGTCTTACCATAGAGACAATTTGGCGTTAAATTTGATGATGTAAAATGCCACACAGGCGCATTTATTAACAAACAGCTGCACAATGCGTGATACTTTTGGATTTTCCTGCTATAAGGGACAGCACGTGTGTGAGTTTTGTAGTGTGGCTTGTTTAGGGGAAGGTCTGGGTTAGGACGTTCTCGGATCCTTCAAACTGTGTTTTTTATGCCGCTCTGAGAAGTAGCAAAAGCAGCAACTCCTAAAATGAGTATTTTAATACAAAATTAGCTTTAAAATATAATGGAATGTTCCATGACATCTTTGGTTTCAATTTTGTCAAAATCTGTAAAGTACTTTTGAACCTGCTAACAGGCAAACACAAAAATAAAAATCTTTGGCGGAGGTAATTAATATGTCAACGTATGCATTTTGCTGCATATTTTGGTTCATCTTTTAAATTCTGAACCATTCTAATGTGAAAAATAGGCACACCAACTACACAGAATGACCAACAACACAAACCAGAATGGAAATGAACAAAGCAGATCTGAGGCCACACCAGCCTGTCATTGCCCGATCCCGTTAGATCTCGGAAGCTAAGCAGGTCTGGGCCACAGTGGGGTGGCAGTCACCCCAGTGGTATCTGTCATTGTGCCCTTGGGCAAGGCACTTCACCTACATTGCCTAGTATGAATGTAGTGTGTGAGTGAGTGGTGGTGATGGTCGGAGGGGCCGATGGTGCACTATGGCAGCCTCGTTTCCGTCAGTCTGCCCCAGGGCAGCTGTGGCTACAATAGTAGTTTACCACCACTAAGTGCGGAGTGAAAGAATAATGCCTTAATTCTGTAAAGCGACTTTGAGTGTCTATGATAAAGTGCCATATAAAACTCATGCATTATTATTATTATCAAAAAAACAGCAGTGAAATCCTGCATAGAACATGTTAGGCTTGACTTTGCTGTCAAAACTCCAAACTGTGATACAGAGTCTATAACATACATCTTTAACTATAACATACATCTTTAATGACAGATTACATCTCACTGTGATGTTACATTAGATTTTCTGCTTTAAAATCTGTCAACACACACACAGACGTTTAGCTTAGAACCCAGTTTTTAGATCCACTTGATAAAAGACGAGCCCATCAGTGAGTGTGTATCTGCAAAGGAATATCTAGATTCACATTTTTAGAGCATTTCTCTTTTTTTTAAAAAACACAGCAGTTGCATTATTAATATCGATGACTAAGTCGGAATGATGATGCATCGATTATTTCTCCCGCTGCTATTCATGACTGATGAAATGACTTCATCTTATGCACGATTGTGCACCAAAAATGTCAAACAAATGTCAAAGGCCGACTCCTGCAATCCACACATAAACGCGTGACATTTTTTGACTTCAGGATGCTGAATACGTGGCGAAATTCAAAATGAGAACGAAGGGGGAGCACAGAGAGGGCCTCCGAATGAAAATTTAATGTTGGTCATAAATGGGCCTCACGAATGGCATATACAAACAAACGATGTGATGCTTTATGTATATAAGTGGTGTAAATGTCTATACTACATGGAATATGTACAGTTTGTCTTACCTCGGGCCACTTTAAGTTTTTGAAACCAATCATGCCAGATCTAATCTGACAACCAAAGGCATGCAAACAGAGGCAGAAAAACACACCGTTGTAAATATACAGGGTTTGCACCTGTTAATGTGCATGTGCAAACGTCACTAAGCACTGATAGACAACACAGGGTCTCTACTAACTGGATCAGGATAGCATCTGTCAAGCAACATAACACGCACTAACCATTTAGCGTGTTTGCCTCTTATCAATATGCAATGTGGTCGGATCAGCTGCAGGGCACAAAACATTGGATGGAGGGGATATAAATACATTAATCTAGCATGTGTAGTTTAATTGATCAAACCTGGAACTGATTGCAGTGCATGTGTTTGCGTATATATTTATGTGGGTTTTTAATGCTCAAGTTAACATTTCTGCTGTGAAAAATAACCAAAATCAAACAATAGTCTATATTAACGAAAAAGCAGAGTAAATTGTGCGTGGGGTATAATGAAAAATATTGGTTAATGTTCAAAGAAGGCAGTATTTGACACACCTCTAACAAATCTTGGTGCTAAAATGTAATGTAGCTACAAGTATTGCACATTTTCACAGCCAATGTCAAACTTACATTATTCAAGTTTTACTATTTAAGTTTAATGTCAAATTTCATTGTCTATTGTTGAGCTTTGAGCCAAACATTTTGTTTTACCTAAATTTGGATTGAAACACACTGTTAAGGGTTTGTCATTTCAGCAGTGTTGCTTATTAGGCCTTTAATAAACCAATACTAGTCAACAGGTCATGTTATGTTATGTTGTTAGATTATTTTATTTTATTTGTTTTGTGTTATTAAAACAGCTAAAAACATGATGATTATCGACTAATCTGTTAAAAAACGGACAGATTATTGGATTAACAAAAGAACAGTTCACTGCAGGCCTAGACATGAGTAACTGGGTGGTAGTGGACCAATTTCTCTCTAATGCAGTTTTCACACTCATGGCGAACCCACAAGAGGCCTGAGTACAAGACCAGTGATAAATGTAAGAATGAAAGTAATGAAAAAAGTAATGAAAGTAAAATCCATGTACTGTTTGTTCTTTGGTTACTCCGTTTTAAAGCAAATCGAAATAACAAATAAACGGTGTAAAAAAAAACACAAAAACCAGATAAGCAGCATTTTTCTGTTTTGTTTTTTGTTTTTAAACTTGTTCTGTTTGTGAGATATATGGATATTTACGGGGAAATTAGAGCGAGAACTCGAGTCTGCGGCACGTTGTTGTGTTTCCCTCCCCAGGTCCTGGACCAGGTCTCCTCACACAATAGGACTGTTTAGGATTTATTTCAGCAGTTTTCTGGTCCTGCTCATGTTTTCATGCAGTCTGTGGATTGTTTTAGCTCATAAAAAGCTGCTCACGTTTATGTTTTGTTTCGCAGTGTTACGATCAAATAGTATCCAAATAAACTGGTGACTGACTATCCACTGTGAGGCTGGTGTGAGAAACAATAGATGTTAGAACGTCTACAATTTGACACTTTTGCAAAAACAATTACAGCTTTTTTGACGGCAGTAAAAAAATGTATTTTTCACATTATAATACCGCTAGCCACTAACAGCAGCCGTCAACACACACGGAAGTTGATCACAAGAAACAAGGAGCACCAGTAGATTCATTACACAACCTCTGGTCTTTCAATCACATACAGTATAATGTGCATGTTTTATGTAAAATCCTTTTTTTTGGTTTTGATTTATTTATGTATTAATAATGTTTCAGTTCACCCGTAATGTGACTTACGCGTTGCGCCTTTTTGTCCGGGTGCAAAAGTCCGCCCAGTCACCAGTTTATCTGGATACTATTTGGACCGTAACACTGTTCGGTAAAGTTGGCAGATATTCACAGATTCGGACTTCCGCATCAATAACTCTTTAACGCAATGTCATCAACACACAAATTAAATTTGATCATTTTTTTTAATAAAACGCAGCAGAGTAAAAGTTAGTCTATGGGTCCCTCTGTGTGGTGAGATTTAAAACATGAAACTCTTATCCTAGTTTCCCCCGTAAATCAAAGTAGAACAAGATTTAACTTTAAAATGCTGCTCGTTGGGGATTTTCTGTTTTTCTGTTTTGGTTTTAAGTCAGTAAAACAAAATAACTACACTGTTTATTTGTTATTTTGATTTGGTTATGAAATGGAATAACCAAAGAACGAAGGACACACGGATTAAGTAAGAATGAGGGTAACACTTGCACATATTTTGTACCCTTAGCCCCACATTCTGAAAGGCAAAGGGAAAGAGTTACCACTTACCAGTGAATAAAGAAAAATTTGATGTGACATTTTTCTAAAGGAATCAAAATGATCGTGTCGGGGGGAAACTTTTTCAATTCATATAAGATTCTACAGAGATTAAATCTCAGTATATAAATTAATTCAAAAAATGAATTAAAGCTGGTAAAGGTGGTTCATTTACTGTCTGTGTGCAAAAAGGAACGACTGTACAGCTTCTTATGATGAAGGTAAGCAGCCACGCTAATGAGAACAGTGGTTTCATCAGTGATGCAGATCACTGTTGGTCTCTAAAAGCCTAAACATTAACCAGAACAAAGGCTAAAGCCGCTCTTCAGCTGTAGACATGCTGAGGTTAAGACCTCCTTTTAAATGTGCGCGATTGAACCCTTGACATGCAGAATGTACCTAAGTGCTGCTGTTCTTAGAACTGAAGGGTCAACTTTAGGTGAGACCTGGCAAACACAGTAAAAGGGCGTTAGAATGTGAGTAATACAGTAGATTAGGGTAATATAATATTGTGGCATGTTTGTTTCATAGTTTGTTTACTGAGTTGTAGTCGTATTTACAGTAGCTCTATGTGAAATATAAGATATACTGTAGAACACTGGTTCCTACCCCTTGGGGTATAGAAGCACATAGAAGCAGATATTTAACAATTAATTGAAAAATAACTGGGAAATGTTCCTAGTTCCTTTTTAGGCTATTGTTTTGGACAAATTCACCACAAACTAGAAGTACTATTGCTCTATAAAATACTAGATTTTCTTGTAACTTTTTGAAAAAGGATTATTTTATGCTGTAGAGGCCTTTGTATAACACTTCTGACAATAATAGGAGACAATAATTAGCTACATTTTACAAAGTAGACCATAGTTACTTACTATTGAACGAAGTAAAGTAAGGTAATCAAAAAAATTATGATTATTAATTTATTTTTTAATAAATTCCATTTTAAATTCCCATTCATTGTTTTGAAGTTGTAGTTTAAGCCACAGTAAGTGGTTTAGAAGAGCTCACTGTTCTACAAATGAAAAATCAGATGAAATTATGGAGAGGGTACTTGTGAAAAGGGGGTACACGGTTCTTAATTGTACTGAAATTCTTGCCGCTTCAAAAAAAAAAAAAAAAATTCCAATCAGTAACATAAAACTGATGATAAATAGTCTAACAAATACTGTACGGCTAAATACAAAGAAATGACATTAGAAAGAAGCAGAATAGAACTCCAGTCTCCCACAGCAACAACACATCGACACAGACAATCAGTCATATTTCTATTCCTTCCTTCGGGCAATTTCAGAAACTCCATTCAAACTAACATATACATGTTTTAATATTGTATGTTAGGGAGGAAGCTGGAGTGCCCAGCATAAGGAGAACATACAAAGATGTGAGTGCTCAGTGTGCTCACCACTAGTGTTCATTCTGACAACAAATAAAGGACATTAAGTCAGGGGAAAGAACAGGGCAGGGCTTCTAAGTGCGAGGTTCTTGTGGTTTTGTCCACTTTATGTGGTACACAGTGTTATGTTTTCCCTAATTCATAATTAGGAAGATAACTGTTGTTTAGCATCCTGCTTTTCTGTGGCTAGATCTCCAGCAAATGCATCCATTACAGTGAACACAGATGGGCTGATTAATTCATAGAGGAAAAGGAAACATAATCTCACTGAACATTGCGATTTGGTATGACATAGCACTGAATGGCTTGCTAAGTGATGGACGGAGGCAAAAGTAATAACTGTAAATTATCAGCATGGAAGAAGAAGAAAGTGTTATATAAAGGAAAGGAAGCTGAAAAGAGGCAGAGAGAGAGAATGGCTAGGTATAAATAATAGAGATGGTTTTTTACTCCTGTCTCTATTCATTTCTCTGCCTCTTCTTTAACAGCTGATCTTTTTTTTCCTCTCTTTTACTCTGAAATAAACTACACTATGTTAGAGCAAGTATAATCTGAATTATAAAAAATAGGATTCTCTGCCTGATGTGAAGTATTGGAAAATCCTTTAAAAAACGATCAGAAATACGGTTCTCCACATGAGAAAACAATTAAAGGTACATCTCTTTATACTCATAAGCACGTTACAAGTCTTTATCAAAAGTGCGTGAAACCCGTCATTTTATGAAAAATAAAACCAAAATAAAATGTTATTTTGTACTTTGCTTTTATCAATGCATCTTAAACATATAAAGATATAAAATGTTAACGTGAAAAGTGGGTATGCCATCGGAAAGGAGGACTTTTAATCACTATCTCTAGCTCGGTTTATGTCTACTATTATAATAGAAGACATAAAATAGTTGTCTGATGACATAGCAGTCGTTCCACATGGTTTTTACCCAACTGAAAAACAAGTGTTTGTGTTTAGTCTACTCATCTAAACACATGTGTGACTACCTTTAGACAAACTTTCCTGAGCAACAATGGATATTTGGTATGTTCTTGATTTGGAGTCACTGCTTTCTACGACTACAACATCTTTGTTGTTTTTATTGTGTTACTTGTTGCATCAGTGAAAGAAGTACAACACGTTTTTTTTTTAGTTTTTTACTCTTTTTCTACTATTTAAGTTTTCAGTCCTGCATAGAAACATACATTTTACTGCTTTATAAGTTTTACAGTTGAAACTGACTTGGGTTTCCACAAAGTTTTTGATTGATTAGTTTCATTGTCTCAAATGGTGTCACATAATTGCTAGAACAAGTGGACACTGTAGGGGAATTTTATTAAATGAGTCAAAATGAAGCTTTGAAAATCAAGTTAGGATTTTTCTCCTGAAATTTCGAGGGAAATACTTGGAAAAACAAGATTGGATTAAAATGTTTAAGTAAGTTAGAGTAGTGAATAGGCACTAGGAAACTAAAACAGAAAATGGAATAAACTCAAGAGGATTGCAATAAAGCAAACATGGGCAACTAGAGGACCAGGGACCCTCGCTTTATTTGTGCAGCCCTCAAGGTAAAGGCACAAAATGATAGAAAAATACACAAAAAATACCCAAAAGGACAATACATATACCAGTACACAAAATTACATGAAAGGCAACACAAATACACCAAAATGACAGAAAAATACACAAAAGGACAACAAAAATAGACAAAATGACAAAAAAAATACACAAAAGGGCAACTACAATACACAAAATGACAAAAGGGCAACACAAATACACAAAATGATAGAAAAATACACAAAAGGGCAACTATAATACACAAAATGACAAAAAAATGACAAAAGGACAACAAAAATAGACAAAATGACAGAGAAACACACAAAAGGGGAAATATAATACACAAAAGGACAATAAAAAGACAAAATGACAAAAAAATATACAAAAAGGCAACTATTATACACAAAATGACACAAAAGGGCAACACAAATACAAATAATAACAGAAAAATACACAAAAGGCAACAGAAACACACTAAAGGACAACAAATATACAAAAAAGACAACAAATGTGCACAAAAACTAACCAAAAAAAAAAAAAAATGACAATAAAAACACACAAAAGGACTCCAGTGTCACACAAAACAACAAAAACACAAAATTAGAGAAATACAATATCAGATGTACAAAAAACCATAAAATCCTTAGTTCTCTTCTGTTGATGCACAGATTGGTCATTACTATAAACACTGTTATAAATGTTGATAATGTGGCCCTCGGATCAGACAATTACATTTTTGTGGCCCCCCGCTGTAATAAAAGTTGCTCTTTCCTGGAATAGAGGATGCTTCAACTCTCAAGTCCTTATTTCCACTTTGTGCACGTACTACATGGGTGTAATATATGTGCATGTGTGTATGTTATAGTGGTAGGAATCAAATTAAAACACACATTCACTTAAAGTGTCAGCCAAGTAGACACAATGCATGTGGGCAGGCAGCCAATAGCAACAGCATACTCTCTCACACACACACACACACACCACACACACACACACACACACACACACACACTGCTGTTGTCCCAGCAGAAATAAAGACCCGATAGCACTAAGAGCAGAGGACAGCCTCCGAATAGATTTCCAATATCAAACCAGAGGCTTAACCAAGATACAGTCATGGATAATCCTGCCTCCTGCTCCTCCTCTTCCTCCGTGTTCTGTTCTGTCGTCTCACTCTCTCCCCTACGCTCCATCCCTCCAGTCTGTGTCACTCACTCTATTTCCTGCTCATTTCATCCCCTTCTTCCCTCTTTTTATCTACTTCTTCGGCTCACTCTGTTTCTTTGAGCGTGATCATGCGTGATCGCTACCATTTGATCCATTTAAATGCAATCCGTCACTCTTTTCTCCCATCCTGTGTGTGTGTGTTGTGTGTTGTGTGTGTGTGTGTGTGTGTGTGTGTGTTGTGTGTGTGTGTGTGTGTGTGTGTGTGTGTGTGTGTGTGTGTGTGTGTGCATGTTAGTGTGTGTGTGTGTCTCAGATGGTGATTCAACATTTAGAGCAGCTGTTGTTGAGTTTCATCTGAAAGATAAAGCCATGACACTTTGAGAGATGCTGACATAAATGTCTTTGATACTGATTGACCTTTAATTGCTAATCACATCCTGCACTATGTGCTGTAAACCACAGTAGGAGAATAGATTGTTTTTTATTGGTCTGGAGTTGGAAAAGTATAAAGTAAAGTAGTGGCTAAAGGTTGGATTAGTTAGTGAGTTCAAATACACATCAAGCTGACAGCCAGGGCCTGTACTACGAAGCTGGATAAGTATATCTGGGATATCTCTCCGTTAGCACGCTTCACCTTGGATACTCCAAATCGGACCCTTTGGAGCATCCAATTCGGCCCGCAGGAGAAAGTAAAAATGACAGAGAAAACATGAAAACATCACAGTTTTCCCAGTGCTTATATCACATGATTGCAGTCATTTTTGATGTTGAAAAAAACTCTAAATTCTTACAAAACCCTTAAATTTTCCTCAAATTATTACATAATATTCCCCTTAATTCAACTAAAAGTTAAGATCCTGCTGGGACTGATATCTGTCACTTATTGCTTGGATATTGACACATTTTGTATTTTATGTACAGTATAGGTAGACGTTTAGACTAGGGCACAATGATGTTGAAATTACTCGTTTTTCCTGCTTAAAATCTGTGGTCCACTTCTTTTTCTTTCTTCTTTTATCTTTTCTTTTTCTTCCGTGGCCCACTTTAGAGCACACTGCTCCGTTTTTGGCCCTTTACCTAAAATAAGTTTGACACTTTTGACCTAACTAAACATTCTCTCTCAGAGAGCCCCTGTCCTACGAAGCTGGATATAAAACACGTTCACTTTAAGCGAGGTGATTTCAGCCTGGCTATGTGTTCGCTCATGTCACAATTGAGGAACAATTCTTTAAAAATATGAAGAATTAAAATCCATAATTCAGACCAAAAACAACACTGTTGCTGCAGAAAAAAGCAGGAAGGAAGGAATGCAGGCAGGATGCTGCCGACACTGGTAATGTGTAAAAAGCGTGACTTTTATATAGATTATACAACATTAATCCATGGGATAATAAATGGACAGCATTCTGACTAGTTTCACTTTATTACATCACATACATGTTTTTATTCAGGTAGACCTTTATCACAGACACATTGGGATGAATGAAAGCACATTGTTCACTGTCGTATGTTAGTGGTGATGCTGACAGCGTCACTGTAGCGTATGTATGAATGAAAGAATGAATGACTTAATCCGTCCACGATACATAGAGTGCCCGACACAGGCTTCATCAGCTATTATAGATCAGTCCATAAGACAGAAATCTATATCTTTCCTAAAGGACGTCATCAGTAATGAAAGGACTGCATTAACATTAATAATCTTTCTTTCCTAAACACAGCTGTCAGATCTGCATCAACCAGAATCTTCTAACAATGGGCAGCTCATTTTTCAAGAGAATTGATTGGTCAGGTGTTCAGCCTAAGTTACCATGGTGATTTAGCCTGGTAAGACGATAGGCAGTGTCGTAGTACACCACACACTGAATAAATCCCGGAAGTGATGAGAAGAAATCCAGCTTTGTAGTACAGGCCCCAAATGTCTCAGACTGTTTACATTGTTTGAATAAAGACTCAAGCGCTTTACATTGCATTATACTTCGATAAATATTGTGTTTATGCAAACTGGTTTGTTATCATTATTAGTATTATTTAAATTTAAAAAATCACAATGGATTATTTATTAAGCAAACCTGAGACATAGTAGCATTCCTTGCCCTCCTAGAAGTCTATTCCTTTCTATATCAGTAAACCCATTAAGAGGATTTTCTTTCAGTTGAGTTATGAGCTAGTAAGCTTTGTATATTTATTGTTAACTACAGCTGGCTGCTTATACTACATCCAAAATGACGCAGAACAAAAACTGAAAGCAGTATGGTAGATTAGCACCTAATTGCACTGATTTCCATCTTCACCCAGCTCACTGATGGATTTCAGATGGGTTTGTTTTCCTTGATGCTAATGCTAACCAAACACTTGATGCATTTTCTCAAATGATTGTTGTTGAATAGAATACAGCTTAACGTCGTCTAAAGTTGCATGTAGCAGGGGCTGTACTGGAGAAAGTATATAGCGATAGTTGTCAAAACACATCTTTTAAGGTGACTTCTACAGGTATCACTGTGCATATCAAATGGAGTCATTAGAGTGAGGTGAATTAGCAGGTGGCCAGCACCCCAGGGTATCCATCAGAAACCAATTAATATGCCTAACCGGGGCATTACGCTCCTGGTACAATGCCAACAGCAAAAACTCAGCAATTTGTTGGTGGAAACTGATGCCGTGGTAAGCATGTGTTTATATGTTCCACAGGTGGGTACTTGGTCCAAAACAAAATTGTTATTTTAAACTCCTATAACCTAGATAAGCAAGATATTCAATGACCAAAATCAAACAAAAAAGGGGTGGAAACTGTGACTCTAAACATACACCAAATAAGTTACTAAACAACAAGAAATGAGTGGTTTCTGTTTTGTTTTTAAAGTCAACTCACCATTTTACAACAAAAATGTAGATATCAAACACTTGAATGCATATCATTGTAAGTTTAGGCTGGAGATACCCTTGTTTGATTTTAGGGTCAGGATCTTAAGATTTGCACAATAATGACCAATAAATAGCATAAACATCAAACTTTTTTTTATATTTTAACGCAATACAACCAATATTAATAATACATAGCTTTTAATATTAGGGTGACATTGATTGTCATTCAATTCTTCTTAGGCAGCTGTCAATAAACCATTGAAGGATGAACTGTCCTTGGTGCTGAAACCACCTCTAAATCAGACACTTTTGGTAATAAATCTCCAATAAAATGTTCCACTCACTGGGCTTCAAATAAAACTCCTGTGATATGAGGTTAAATCACATTCATATCTCATTAATGTCCATTTAAAAAGAAACATATGGAAAGGATTCAGCCATGGTCTCTACCTGACCTGCCTGTTTAATTTGGTTGACCTTTACATGATCACATGCAGTTCCCAAGTGTTTGATGACTGTATAATATACCTCTTCAAGCAAATAAGCGTTTTGAAAAATTAACTTTTTTGTTTGACTAGCTCAAATATTGTGCAAAACAAAATAGCACAAAATATTGTTTGTTGCACCTAGAGTTACGTACTGGAGCTAAAACGCTTATCAAACTCCTGAAATGCATATACAACCTGACAACAGCTGCAATCAAGCACTCAACATCAGCTTTTGAAACAATATCTGGCTGAAGACAGGGAGGCCTCCAATCCCCATGTATTTTTAACATCTTCCTTGACTTTGTTCTGCGATGTATTCTTGACCGAGAAGATCAAGAACTCCCTGATCCCGATGTCCTCATAAAGTATGCAATCCCAATTACCTGCACTAATAGAAGCCAACGAAGGGAATGACCGTTGTAATGGAGATACATGCCTTATCCAAGTCAGCTATGCAGATGACATTGTCATGTTTCGTAAGAGCACGACTGAACGAGGAAACATGCTGACTGAGGACATTTGATGAAGAGTTTACTCGGTTTGGGCTAACAATTCCCGTAGCAAAAACAATGTGTTTTAATGCTACACAAGAGGAAAAAGATCTGAGGTCCATTGTTAAAGCTGCACTACCTGATTCTTGAACCATGACAGAGGGGCATGGCTGAATTCGAACCGTAAATCCCATCCCTCACTCTGATAATCTCTCCCAGTCTCCTCTCATGGAAGTACACAAAATCGCGCACGAGAGCCGGAGTTGCACTACAGGTACAACACGTCGCCACGCAAAAAGATGCACACAAAATATAGGAAAATGGTACAATAGATTACTGCTAGAAGAAAAACAGCCCCTTGAGCATCCAAAGTTAGTCCAAAACTGAAAACCAGTTTGCACCGTGCACGCACTTCACTATATATTGCTGCAGCCAATGAAGAGGCTCCTTCGTGGGCTCTGCTCACCCTTCCTTTCTCTACATCCTGTGATTGGAGCTGGAGGGGGTGACCGCCAAAACTTTGTCTTCCGGGGTTTTATTAACTAAAATAATTAATTATAAGGCACAGAAAGCACACAGACATACAATTTCTTTCAGAATGTATTACTTTTACGATATACTATATGATGCTAATAAGATTTTTTTTATTAAAGAAAATAAATCAAGTAGCCCAGCTTTACAATAAAGGAGACACTTGTTGAAAATGTTACCAGCATCACAAACCTTGGCCATGTCATATCAAATGTGGAAGGTTGTTCTGCATTTACTGTCCAGCGTATTGCTTCAGCTCATCAGAAATGGAATAAGATAAAAAACCGTGCTCACGGATCGTCGGATAAATCTGTCAACCCGGGTAAAGTTTCTAACGGCGTGTGCGCAGCCATCTTACGTACAGTACCCAAGCCTGTCATCTTAACGCCTCACAGCTGGTGAAATTGGACTCCACATGGATTAATTTTCTTAGAAAACTTGTCTGAAATGAGTTCAAATGTGCCAATGCACCACCAAGACAAAGAGATAAAACACCATCGTTAGAAGAAGACAATGTAGACTGGCACTTCAAATATACCAATCTCGACATACTCTACCTCACCCATTCTACACTGATCCGTAACTTCTGTCTTGTCCAACACCTTAGGCACATTGTTCATATAACTAGACGTCCTAACTCAGCCCTGCAAAAACAAATTCTTTTCCGCTCTAATAATAAACCGTATACTCGTGACATATGAAAAAACTACAATAAACTTACAGGCCTTTCTTCTTTCCAACTACAACGTGAAATGCAAGATAAGTCAAGGTTCCTGCCTCTGGTGGAGCGAATCCTTGGCACCCAACCCGCTAAAGCAGTGGAAGGGGAAAATTGATGATGATGACCTTGTATGTTTAAATGAGTCGTTTCAAATTGGGTGTAGACTTGCATTAGCTTGCAATTATCACTGCAACTGTTTTGCTATATACTCTAGCACTGTCAGTTCAGTCATCACTCATACACAGTTATTAAATACTGATCCCTGTCAATAGGTGGCAGTAAGTAACATAATTAGCCTGTCAACATCGATAGTACTGTATGCTGCTGAACTTTTCCAATGCGTAAAGTATGACATGTCAATCAAAAAATAAAATAAAATACAGGTTTATCCCTTAGTTTATAGAAAACATAATTATAACAGTTTTCTATGACACAAGTGTAACAGGAAACTTTATTTTCTTGTTTTTATTGGATTTATTAAAGGTTATATTTAGGGTGTTTTATTTTTTTTATTTACGTTATTCAATTGTAGAATATTCTTATGTTTAAGGCTAAAATGTATGTAAAACCCACTAGTTAATTATAGATAAGTCAGTTTTTCTCATACCTATTGTTATCTAACATTCTACACCAATATGGCATCACATCAAATCAATACAAGTCAATATCCAATGATGCAAAATCAATATGGTAAGTAAAAAGTAAAAGTTGTATCAGGACACCACCTAGAATAGATAGAAACTCTAAGATTGAGCATTTGTGATTGGCTATCAGGACAGGAGGGCCAATGTACACGTATTTAAACAAGATCAACAGCATCTGATGGGAGAGCAGTGGTAGGACTAAAGTGAATATAATAAAAACTGTATGGGACTAAGATTTATGGTCAAACTGAATTAGACGGCTGAGAATAGAATGGCATAATGTAGCAATACACAATACTAGATTGAATAGATCTATTTGATAATTGTGATTACCAATCATCCCCCCAAAAAAGACAGTGTGCAGCAAGGGAGTATTGTCTAATTTTAACATGAGGTTAAGATGACATCATAGTAATAAAAGCAGCTGTGATTTACTTGTCAGTCTGTGGCACACCTGCCCTTTATGATGATTGCGTTCTGTTCAAACTGCCGACTCTTACATTTGGATGAAACATGGTGGCGTCTTGTTCAGCTGACACTCTCTGTGATGAGTTGATCTTTGCAACAAACTGTTGGTGACAGAGCCTCGCTGCGACACAGATGCACACATGCACACACAACGCGCGCACACACACACACACACACAACCACCCCTCTCCTCATCCCCTGTTGCTATGGAACCTGTCGCCAAGGCAGAGGTATATGCTTGTGATGGAGATGTTGGTCAAAGCCTGTGATGATGATGATGATGATGATGATGATGATGATGATGGTTGTTATGAGTATGATGGCTGTGATGATCACAGGAAATGAGCGCATGCTGTAATGCAACGATAAATGTTGCTGGGTTCTCTCTCTGCATCGTGGGTGGAAGGAGATGCGTGTAATACTGCGCAATGCAAACACAGCCTCTGCACTCCACTCCACAGCTGCTGCCTTCACAGGCTTTTTCTACATGTGGAGCTTTGAGAAACCTTTTTTTTTTTTAAGTCAAAACATTCAACTTTTACTATGTCTACTACTCTACACTGTCCTCACATTCTTAAAAACACCACATCAGATAAGTTATGAGTGGACTGTTATCGTCATTTAGATTGTTTTCCTAATAGGAGATGATAGGAAGTCTATTTTTCTTTGACCCTGCCAGTATTTTCAACATCCTATAGCTGCAGGTTTGTGGATTCCTATAAGAAAAAGCCTTATTGAAGTTGAAACCAACACAGTTGTGCACACGTTTGTTGTCTTTTTCATATTTGGAATTGGTTTAGTAAGTTAGACTCCGTGTCTACAACAGCCTGTTGGCTAAATCTGCTCATTGGCCACCCATGATGCCCCAGCTAGTCCAGGGCCAGGGCCTGGAAGACCCATCAGTGTGGAGACGAGACCTGCAGGCCTCGTCCACCTCTGTTTGGGTGATTTTTGCAAATAAACTTGCAGCTACAAAAAAAGATTCAATTGTTGAAACTAAAAATATCATACAAAGGGAAAAGTGGAGTGTATACCATCTGTTGAAGCCAATGACAGGTGATACCCCGATAGCATCACTATCATATCTCTCACACCCCCTAAACATTAAGTGTGTGTTTAGGAATTAAAGAAAGAAAGAAAGCAACAATTACCTTGATGGTTCTCAAGGGTGTCCTCCGGGATGTACATGTTTTTGCTTTCATTTACCATAAATGTAGTCCGGAGTTATCCCTATAGGTGAATGGAAGATATAAAAAGGGGGAAACTGGAGAGGAAAAAGGGGGATAACAAGAGGGGGGGAACCCCCCAAAAATAAAGAAATTAAAGAAGGAGGGAAAGAGGAGGAACTGTCTGACAGGGACAGTTTGGGGGGTAATCCGTTGGTTTTGTTTATAGGGAGGATTTCTTCGGATGGAGTGAATATTACCTAATCCCCATGATGGAGGTGAATGCGAGAAAAAAGAGGAATCTTTCGGCGGAACCGGTGAGGAAAACGCACCGGTGCATCCCTCGGTACATCCGGGCCCTAGGCGAGAAACATGAGACCAGCACCGCGTTCAATTCAATTCACACCTCTCCCTCTCTTCTTCTTCTTCTCTTCCTTTCGTCTTTCTCTCTTCCTTCCCCTCCACAAAAATGAGGTTTCAAAATGTTACCAAAGCACGGGCGCTCTCAGTAGTGTTGGTGCGCAAAAGACGCATTCGTGCGCATCTTCAGCAGCGTGTCAAAATGTGAGAGGATGAAGAAGAGGAGGAGGTGGAGGTGATGAAGGGAGGAAGGAACGAGGGAGGAAGGAAAGAGGAGAGAAATTAGGAAACGAGAAGAGTGTAAATATTCCATGACGGTTAGCAGAGGGTTAAATCTCCCAATGGGTTGTCGGTTATTCCACGTATATCTATCACAGAGTCCACCAACAAACAAAAAAAATATCACAGAAGCCAGGGCCGTCTCATCCGGAGACGGGTCTGTCGGTCCTGATCCAGTCCATGATGGTCCGGCTATGTGTCTGTCTGCCAATCAGTCTGTCTGTCTGTGTCTGTCTGTCTGTCTCACTGATCTGGACTTGGAGCGCGATCCTCTCTGCCACCCCTGCAGCCCAGCTCTGCAGTAATACAGACAGAGAGAGAGAGAGAGAGAGAGAGAGATAGAGAGAGAGAGGTACCCCCTCCCTCCCTTTCAGCGCATGTAGACACTCTGACTGTTTCCAGATGTGTATGTGTGTGCCAGAGCAAAAAGGAAGGGGTGTATAGTATGGTATCCAGATGATGATGATGATAATGAGGGTCCCCATATGTCAAAATGTATGTGTGTGAAATGAGAGGGAAATATGGAAAGAAAATGTTCCATCATAAAGATCCAAGACTCTCATTTCTGGAAAGAAAAAAAAAAAAAATGTGTTCTGTTCAGGCAGTTGTTGCACATCTGGGCAGGTTTTTTTTTTTTTTTTTTTTTTTGGCTTCATTATTTCATAGGATCACTACTGCTTTGTTTTTATACCTGAGCTAAATATTTGTTTTTAAAGGCTTTTCTGAGTTGTTTTTTTTTTTTTTTCTTTTCTTTTCTTTTTTAAGCACAAAATCCCCTGAAGGAAGTTGAATAGGCTCGGGCTTGTGTGGTGTATAAACATACTCTCAAATCTAATAAAATAAACTTCCAAACACAAAATGTTCCTTGGCTAGTGGACAGTGGAAATTAATAATGGGAAATCCAATTATGCCTTCTGATTTTTCTCTCTTCTGAGTTGTCCTGCATGGCCAATTACAAATTTGTCCTGACCTCTGGGAATACAGTCGTTTTCAGCCAACAGGAGGGATTTTTTCCCCCCCATTTAACTAACATTGCAATGAACCGAAGCTCATTTTAGAGCAAAATGTCAAACAAAGTCAACAGTGTTAAAACTTCACTAAATAGCCCTCAACCATGCTTTGATGAAACTGATTCTGCTCGGCTGTGAAGCCATTTGAGTAGTTTGGAGAAAGCTGCTTTAACAAATAACTTAACAGTGTTGCAGTGGAGCATTTCCGCTAAAATAGACATGAGCAGCTGGAGGTTTAGGGGCCAAATGTGGCAGAAAATGAACCAAATGCACAAAACGACACCAAAAACACAAAAAAATGACTTCAAAAATGCACAAAACTGCAACAAAAACACACCAAAAGACTCCAAACACACACGACACAACAAGATGACTTCAAAGACACACAGAATTACAAAAGAATTAACCAAATACACAAAATGAGACCAAAAACACGCACACACAAATAACACAACACACAAAATGACTCCACAAATGCACAAAACAACCACAAAAACCCACAGAACGGCATTGAAAAAGCACAAAACTGCCACAAAAACGAACAAAATAACTCCAAAAAATGCACAAAACACTGACGAACAAAAAGACTTCAAACACACAACAACAAAAACACAACACAATGACTCCAAAACACAAAAAATGACAGAAGAATTAACCAAATACACAAAATGAGACCAAAAATATCCAAAAAAAAAAATCAACAAAGACACAAAATGACTGCACAAATACACAAAACAACTAAAACCCACAAAACGGCATAAAAAAAAGCACAAAATGGTCACAAAAGCACACAAAATAACTTCAAGAAATGCACAAAACAGGGACAAAACCAAACTAAAAGACTCCAAACACACGATACAATAAAATGATTCCAAAAACACATCAAACTATCAAAATACGCAAAACTAAAACACACAAAACAACAAAAATATACCGGTACTAAAATGGTGTGAAAATGTACAAAACAAAAAGAAAACAGAAACCATTGCGCTTTACTGTATTTATGCTCAGATCGCTGAAATGAATTCTAAAAATGTGGCTTATATAGCGTGAAAAAGAAATCATTATTTGAAACATTTGGAACTACAAGTCATTCACTAATCTGATTGATTGATGAGTTTTCAGGCAAAAACTTTAATCTGCAGATTATTTGATCCAAACCCAAAGACACTTTTGCCAACAAGATGGCTAACTAGCTAACCAGCTCGCTAAATAAAATGTACCGCTGAGCTAACTTAAGAAAACAACTGAATTAGCTTTTAATTACAACATTTTTGACCTCTCACAATGTGCCTGGAATGTAGCTTTTCCAAATTTTAACAATTGCACTTATCAACCTATAGAAACGTCTTTGACACCAACTAGAAACCTCACAATGTAGACGTCTGATGTCAATGGTGACTCAACTCATGCTGTATTCACTTGTTAAGCTGCGTAACACTAAATTACCGCCCTCCCATCCTGTTAGACAATAAAGCTTTTTGTCGACATGTGTCAAAGAGAAGCAACTAATAAATGATTATACTGATGGCATGTGACAGTTAGAGGATCTCTTTCAAAAGTTAGACAATTGTTACTCATGAAAATGTTATGTTAAGGCATTGTGTTTGGAAAGAAAGTGAGGAGTGTTCAATGCATGTATCCAAAAGAAAAAGCTAAATATTACTTCCTCTGACAGCCCAACTGTCATAGAAAGCATTATAACTCCTCCTTCTTGTACATTATTAGTTCTTTTGTCTTTCATATAGTGAAAACTTCCTCTCAGACTTTCTTTTCTGCATCAACTTAAACCTGACTTTGATCGGGGAAGCTGAGGCTTAATATTAGATCAAAGGGAGAGCAGCAGGGTTAAAGGCTAATCCAATTTAAGGGCTTACAAAAGAAATTAATCCATCCATCACAAATTCATAAAGACTTGTAATTGTGCCTAAACCTAACATTGATGTTGATTGATTGATTTATTGTCCTAGTCTAGAGATATGGATTATTCTTCATGAAATATATGTAACCAGTAAAATGCATGTATTAGACTAGGGCAGGGGTCTGCAACCTGCGGCTCTGGAGCCACATGTGGCTCTTTGACTCTTTTGCAATGGCTCCTTGTAGAGTTTAAAAATATATGGTATTGATGATTAATGACAATAACTTAAAATAAAATTATGATAAAAGAATTGGTTACCCTAAAAATGAATCACATTGTGTAATAACTTTGCCACCATCCTACTTCACCTCCTGCAACATCTTCAGACCATCAACTTTCCTGCACCTGTGGCTAACCTTAAGTTTTAAATCCCTGCTAAGATAACTAAACCAACAAAAACACTATTTTGGAAGAAAATAGAGATTTTAATTGTGTGGGAAAAGATTTATTTAATTGCCAACATGTCGGCTTAATATGCATAATGCATGCTTGATTTGTTGCAAGAAATTAGCTATTAGCATGTGTTGACCGACATGATCACTCACATGTCATCAAATTCAAGTTATTTTTTGTAGCCCTTCAAATCCATTAACTCATTAAATTATTTTATATTTTTTAACTGTATAGAATCTTAACACTGTATTGTCTTTATTGAGAATGTTTTTTTTTTTTTTTTTTGGCTCCAGGAGGACTTTAATCCAGGCGAGATTAGGCAAAATGGCTCTTTTGAGAGTAAAGGTTGCAGACCCCTGGACTAGGGGTGTCAAAGTCATTTTATTTCAGGGGCCAAACACGGAGCAGTTTGATCTCAAGTGGGCCACAGATTTTATGCTGGAAAATAAGTCATTTCAACACTATTGTGCCCTAGTTTGCACTTCTCCGTATATATAAAACACAAAATATGTAAGAAACCGACAATATTCAAGTAATAAGTGACAGATGTCAGTCCCAACAGGACCCTAACCCCAATTTCTATTAAATAAAGGAAAATATTATGGATTAACAAAGGAAAATTTAAGGATTTTGTAAAAATGTTGAGTTTTTTTTTTTCAACAGTATGACATAAAAAAATGACTGCAATCATGCACTGAAAGCACTGGGAAAACTGTGAGTCCTTGCAAAAATTGTTGAGTTTCATTTACACAATGAATGATTCATGTTTTTAATCTCTGTCATTTTGACTTTCTCCTGTGGACCAAATTGGACGCTCCAAAGGGCTGGATTTGGATTTGGCCCCGGGCCTTGACTTTGACAGATATGTATTAGACAATCACAAGTTCATTAAAAAAAATATTTTAAATAAGTGAATTCTTTAATCATCGCTGTTGTAAAGACAGGATAGTTTTAACATGCTCATATTTGTGTCATCTTAACCACAAAATGTATACCTTTTTGTTACATCAAACATTTAGTGAAGCATCTCCACATTTTTAGTTAACATTGGTTAACAACAGAATATTCGGAATGTAATGCAGGCATTCAGGATGACTCAAAGAGATTTTTCCTTGACGATATTTATAAAAGCCTTGGTATTCATCTGTTAATGTGTGTTTTAATATATCATAGATTGTGTAAGACTGGCTGTAAGGCTTTAGTGTCACTGTTTATAGATGAAAAAATTATTTGACATTATGTCCAAATTCTTGACATAATTGAGGACTGCAGGGTTAAAAGCTGAACGTTATTATTCCTATTATTATTCCTATTATTATTCCTCAAATTACCGAAAACTTCCTCTCATTTCCCTCTTTGGGAAAACAACACTTATAGTATGTTGTGAACAAGAATATTTTGTTTCTTTTCAAAGTGAGTTTAAAACTATTGGTAACTTGAAGGGAAATGGTTTTTATCACATATTATACTGTGGTGCCATAATAGCTAAGTGTATTTTCACTAATGATGTGGTTACGGAAACAGATGGATATTTCAGTCAGAATATTCCCTTGATTTTCCTGCCAAACTGTCCCCAGTAATATTCCACACACCAGTTGATAGAAGGAAGAGTACGACAGCAAGGAGGAAGAGGGGATGGGGGTTGACCGTGGGAACAGACACTCTTACCCAGGGGAGACTCTAAGGCACACACACACATACTGTACACGTCCTGTGGGTTCACGGCCACACACTGGATATCAGTTCTATTTAGGACTGGTCTATATATGTGGTTCTAGACCCCTTTGTGTGTTGGAGCATGTGATATTCCAAGCTCAGTAGATCTCTGGGAAGTTATAAAGGGACAAACATTGGCATGTTGGTGTTGCCTGTGGGAAACTAACAACCACAACCTGCTCAGAAAAAATGGGAATCCCCTTAAAAGAATAAAAAAAAATGGGTTTTTAACCTTTATCTCCAAAGATTAATGTGTTAGCATTTCATATATAATTGTATTTTCCAGAATTAACCCCGTTTATAAAGTGTATTTTTACCGGAAATAAAACAAGTTTTTTTTTTTTCAACTTTCTGATACATATCCAATGAAATAAACTAACTTGATCAACTTTAAAAACAAGAATGTGTTGCTACTGTACCAGTGACTATCCTGTTCCCAGCCAGTGTTTGTGGATTATTATTATTATTATTATTATTATTATTATTATTATTATTATTATTATTATTATTATTATTATTATTATTGTTCTTTATTATACATAATTAAGTTAGTGTTGTGTGTTGTCTCTCTCTCTAAACTATTTGGAATAAAATAAATGAAGCACAACATAAGGTCAGCTTTAGCCCTGCATATATAGTAACGGGGTAATAATGAGGCATTACATTGATTTAAACGTTTCTTTGACGCCCTCTAGTGTTCACAAAGTCATATTAGAAATTATGTAACGATTTAAAGGATTGTATAAAAATTGGGGGGAATGAGGAGATTGTTGGAATCTCTAATCTTAGTGTAGATGTGTGAAAAGTAGGTAGAATCCAAGCCCATCCAATACCTGGATGATAAATACAACCTGGATGAAATAAAGAAAGAATGTAAGAATGAAGAGAAAAAAAAAATGCATGCAGTATGTTAATATTTTGTTTTTGTTTAGTTTTTTTTCTGGAGGAAAGCCATCTGAATCAATGTTTTTGTTTTGTCAGTTTTTTTGTATTATTGCATTTGTTCGAAATAAAATAGTATATCATAATAAGGAAAGAAACTCAACATCTCAACTTTATCAAACAGTCTGTAGAAGCAAAATTGTTGAGTGTGATTGTTGTTATTGAAAACGGATGATTATTTTTAATGAAGCTTATCAGAATATTATCAAACATTTCTAACAAAAATAATATGGAATCTGTCATGCAGTCATTATTTACGCTTTATTTAACTTTATATATCGTATTATAATTCATTTCTTAGAATAAAAGGATGTGCTGGACAAACCTAATAATGGTACATTTTAATTTAATATCACATAAGTTATAAGTTTCAACCTAACAGGCAGGGGTACCTATCGATATTTCTAGGTCGATTAATGATGCTGGGGTCTGCAGTTCTGTGAGCAGCTAGTCATGTCTGAGTTGTTTACATTCCCTGTGATTAAACATGGCCGTTGTTTTACTGTCTTGGAGATTTTAACCCTTAATAACGCGTGTTTTTATTATATTGGAATGTCTTAACCCGCCTGAGAGAAAACTGTCTAGCTGAAGATCAAGTAGACATTTTTTTTCTTACGGTTACACTTTGTTCTTATTAATTTTTTAGTCGTTAGCTGCTGAAGCTAGCTGCCTAGCTAGTTTTTCTGAGTTTGGGAACAATGACAGCTACTTCTGTCGGCAGCTGTCTCACTGCTAAAGGACTGGACATAAGTCTGGCTGCTCTGCAGCGACAAGACCCTTACATCAATACCATTGTAGATGTGGCCAGCCAAGTAGCTCTGTACACGTTAACAACAGGACAACGAGTGGTAAGTCTGAGATGAACGGGAGCCGCTGTGTAGCTACATTAGCTTAGCATCGTCATTCTGTGGCAGGCGCGCTTTACGAAAACCTGAACCAAACTGCTTTTAAACCAAGTGTGGTTGATTAATTTTATCTTTGGGGTCACGTAGGGTTTAGTCTGGTCTTAAGTGAATTCAATCAGAATTATGCTCGCTATTTTTCTAAACAGGAGGGCAATTTTTTTAACATTAGTGTTTTAATTTAGCGCATATACAATGTGTATTTCCATTACGAATCGAAATATAAATAGTTGCAATGGAAAAAGAAAAAACACTTTTCGGCGCTAAGTGCTTTTCATAAAAATAAACAAATAACAGAAAAACAAGCTACTTATGCATCTCTGGCATTTTTTTTAAATAAAGTATTTAGCTACAAAATAATAAAAATTTAATATATGGTTCTGCAAATAATAACTATCTTTGTCATTTTTATTTTGTTCAAAATGCATTTTCCATGCTGGATTGGGTGCTCTGAGGAGCCGAGTTTGACACAAGTGTTTCAAACGATTAAACACTCAATTCCATCCTTTTCACTCATTGTAATGAATTCCAATATTATAATTATGTATATAAACTTTTCGTAAGAAAGAAATAAGATATACACTCATCTTCAGTGTAATCCAATAGTTTTTGTTGACATTTAGAAAATATCCACAGCCCTTTCTCTTTTTTTAATCTATTTATCTATTTTTATCCCACCTTTTTCGAGAAGTGCTATGTTTATATTGTTATGTGATATTTAGAATATTTGAGGTTATAGTTACATAACGGATATGATAGTGGTTTATTGGTTCCACAATGGGGAAATGTTGTTGCAGCAGCATAAATACCAGAAAAGGAGACAAAAAAAAAACAAAAAACTATGATATTACATATGTAGGCATACAGTTGTGTGTGTACGTGTGTGTTACTTGCTAACCTAGGCTGTCCAAACGTGGTCCTGGAGGGCCAATAATCCAGGTGGTTTTCCATGTCTCCCTGTTCCATCACTCTGCAGAATGTCTGCTAATAATGAGCCTATCAGTCTCAGCTTTGTTTAATCAGGGACACATCTTAAAGCTGCTGCATTGGACTAGGGGTGGGAACCTCTGGGTACCTCACAATACGCAATACAAAGCTCACGGTAACGATTATCTCACGATATGACGATACTGCGATTATTGATATATTGGTCAGAAATCAATCTACGACAATCTATGACATAACAAGAAAAAAAAAGAGTAAGTGAAAAAATACAATTTTTGTTTTATATCTCTGAAAGACAATAAATTGAAAAAGTGTCTTATGAACAGTGACACTATTTTAGTGCAAAATTTCTGTAAATAAGTGTCACCATACCAATGTAAACGCATAAGTATCTCCAATAGTGCTTTCTGTAAACAAACAATAGGGTCTTTCTTACCAGTGACACCATTATAGTGCAATATTCCAGTAAACAATATATTGGTTCCTTCAACAAACAGTGACAAAAATTTCTGTGAAAACCTACCACATTTTAGTGAAAAAGCAGAAAAGGTTTTGAAAAAAAAAGAAATCCATACTTAGCGGGAGCATATCGATAATCGATCATACGGAAAAATATCACGATATGTTGCCGTATCGTCACACTCCTACATTGGACACCCCTCCAGGACCTGGTTGAAAACACGTGCAGCTAACCTAGACATATTTAGTCAGTTTAAATAAATAGAAGTTACAGCAAACATTTTAGTTTTGACTCCACATTTAGAGCAACCTGTTTAGACTTCATATCAGTTCAAGGGACTTGAGAAAAAAAAAAAAAATACATCTTAGCTAACTGTTAAACGTAAAACTAGAAAAATAATTGTCATACCATTTACATGTTAAAGTGATATTCATTCATTACTAATTAACATAATACAAAGGAGTGCTCTAAATCCAAAAAGCAGGGACACAATGATTTATCTTAAAGTAAAATGATGGTTGTAATAATTCAATTGTAAAGTTGATCCCATTTAAGAGTTGTTCAGAAGTTAGAAATTAAAATAATTGGATTATAAGCATATCATACAGTAAATTGAAAAGTCATATCCCATTGATTTAACAGAAGCTCCAAAAGCTTGTGCTATTAATCACTTCAACTACTTAGTCTATTCACTTGCTCAGTAGCGATTGTAATGATTCACTCAACTCCTGATGCGATCCGATTCACAATACTGGGTTCATGATACGATTCTTTCACGATGTATTATACAAAATGAGACTGTAGACAAAAGATGACTGAAAATTTTTTATTTTTTTTTCGGAAAAAAAAAATAGAATATTTGTACTATATTCTTTGTCTTTCATTGTCAAAAGAATCCCTTGATAAACTATTCAAAACGATGCAATTTAACTAAAAATAATCCTGAATGAAATAAAGAAATAATACAAATGAAGAAGAAGCCTATTAATTTAAATTCTGGTTCTATAGTAAACAATGCGAAACTGCAAAATAGTTCCTTTTTATTTTTAAAGTGCAACTGAAAATGTATTTTGTGCCTTAACAATTGGACTTAAAAAAAAAACAGTCATTGTACTGTATTTACATCAGATATTTGTTTCGACCAGCAGAGGGCGCTGGTAACCCAGTGGTCGGTTGGCTTGCAGCTATTCTAGCAGTGAAGAAAAGATGCTATGCTAGCAGACAGCTAATAGAAAAACTTGACTTTTACAGATATTCATGTAATATTACAGATATTATTTCAGTGCTAAAGGGGTAAGGAATCATTTATGAACACGTTTAAGAGTAGTAGGCATTTCCGCCTGTCGCCTACGCTTCTGGATGGATAAATTATCTTTGACATGACGAGTGCTGTTGTTTGTATCAGGCATTTTCTTCTACGTTACATGCTTACAATGAGCTGACCAGTCGTGGCAAGGTCAGGTACAACATCACTCTCTAGGTTGCCAGTTTGTAATTACAAACAAATGCATGGCTGGGAAGATTACTGGAAATGTGCCCTGCAGTTTTGATGTGCGCAATGCACAGCAATACCAGTAACATGCAATTGGGGTTGCTAGATTGGGAACCCTCCTAAACAGCCACTGAGTCTGCGTATAGGCTGGGCCGGGCCATGCCTGGCGGCTACGCTCACGTCACGTGTGAGTGATGTAGTTCAAACAAGAGAAGGATAAATAGATAGCGCCCTCTGCTGTTTAAAAAAAATACTGTGATTCAATTTTTAGAGTATCGATATGAACCGTGACACCTATGAATCGATTTATAACTGCCTTACGATTAATCTTTACATTGTTAGTGCTCAGTATCAATGTGTGGGTCCAACAGTTCGGTTGGAATGTGTTTATTAGAAATAAACTTGTCTCATTGTTTCCTTGATTTAATTTTTGGTCTCTTCCCCATTTCCAGGAGAAAACAGATGTGGAAGGCACTCTTTTTATCTACACAAGGTAATAAAGATTGCAAAATTCATGTAGTTAATTTATTTTCACACTTTTACTCAAATATATTGAATATAACCTTTGTGTCGTAATATTAGAGACCTTCCATGAGTCTGTCATAATTTTTAATTATTTGTTATATTTTCATTGTAATTGTCTTACACACATGGTTTATAATAGAGAGGATGACAGAACACGTTTGTTATTAAATGCATTGTACCCAGCCTTGCGTTTTGTTTTTGACAGATCTAAATGTATCATTGCATTTTAGGTTGGCGTCTCCCAGGCATGGTTTTACTATCATGAACCGACTCAGCATGGAAAACCTGACAGAACCAATCACCAAAGACTTGGATTTCCAGCTCCAGGACCCGTTCCTGCTTTATCGCAATGCACGACGTAAGAGCAAAAAACACATGATACGTGTCCTGTGTTTGCATGAATCTCCAAAGCTGGACATATCATATCTCATTCTTTAGGACATTTTTTTATATTCAGATTAATTCCTGAATTAACTGCATTAAGAAGGCTAATTAGAAACCAGGGCAAATTAATAATCACCCACACTGTACCACACCATAGTGTTTATATTTCATGGTGTAGCTACAAACTGTTTGGTATTCTGATCTTACCAATAAGCCGTTATGACTTTGAAATGTAGTCGCCCTGCGTTCAAATATCAGACGCATCAATCTGTCCACTGGCAAAATTTGAAATAAAACTACATAGTGTGATAACACCAGGGACCAGCAGCTCCATATAAGGGTCTCATTCTAGGTATTTCAGTGAGTTTTATCTTCCCGAGTCCCCCGACTCCCCCGTGAACCTACACACACACCCCCCACACACACACCCCACACACACAAGTTGAGTGTGACAAGAGCCTGACGGGACTACAAACCCATCCAGTTGAGATTAGATACACAGCAACAGTCACTGATAAGAGACACACAATCTCAGAACCTGCTTACGCACACACGCGCACACGTAAACACACACACACAATCTCAGAACCCTGCTACGCACGCACACGCAAGCACACACACACACACACATGAACACACAATCTCAGAACCTGCTTACACACACACACACAATCTCAGAACCTACTTGCACACACACACACACAATCTCAGAACCTGCTTGCACACACACACACCACACACACTGCTCCCTGTTTGTCTGTTTTGGTCTCACACTCTCTATTAGACTGGTTTGGAGCCCAATTAAGGTTTTTTTTTTATTGTTACCAGTGGATTCATTAAATTGTCTCTTTTACTATTGACATTGGAAGGAAAAAACCCACAAAACCATTACTATATACAGGGTTCCTACACAAGTATGGAAAAGTATGTCATTTGACTTTCTACATTTCCAGCTTTGGAAAAGTGTGGTATGTATGGTAAATATTCATGTTTCTAAGACTGTTCCACAAATGGATTAATCTGGGTTCTTTTTTTAAGTGCTTGCTAGCGTGGCTGTAAAGTTTTGTGTGAGAGCACACTGTAGGCTACATGTGCTAGAAACATTGGGCAACTTGACAAGTTCATTGTTCACTTTGCCGGACATTGTTTGAAATTAGTTGGTGACATTATGACATATATTAATAATAATAAATTAATAATAAAAAAACATTTAATTACATAATTTATTTACATGATACACGTCTATTTACTCAAATGTCTCACTTTTTTTTAATCTTTTTTTTCTTACCAAGACGTCTGGAAATTAGGACCTAGGAAAAGTATGGAATTTAGATATTTCTAATGTGTAAAAGAATCCTGCTTATGATGAATACATTAAAACTTTTGGCCATTATTAGATGTATTAAGAGATTAACCACACCAGGTTTTACAACCACGTCCTGATGTTTCAACGTGATGTTTGACCCCTTAAGGTCACAACAGGCCATGTGTTGCTCCTGAACTGAAATATTTATGACAGCCTGATTTTAAAATGATCATCACGGTTTCAGTGTTGACCACAGCTCACCTACCAGTAAATGCTGTCAACTGGGGAACATTTGGTGCTACCAGTCCAGTGCGCTGTGATCTCTGCGTAGCGAGGTCGTGGAATCTTATCAATCTTAAACAAACATGTAACTCTTAGTGCTGCTGTAACTTCCTGGAATGGACGTTGGCACTGAGTGGCAGCCTGACTTATAAATAAACTATGACGATATACCACAGAACTAAGTGGGAGTGATGGGAAATTTAGAAAAGGATCATTAATAATACTTTATTACAGTCAGCTTTGGCTACATAAAGACATTTAAACCCCTAATTTTGGGTATGATGGTGGCTTTGTTTACAGTGTCATTGATTAATGTAATTGATCTGTTCTTATACGCTCCAGGTAACATAATCATTAGTTATTTATTTTTGTGCAGGAATCACTATTTATTTTTATCAAGTGTTGAATTTGAAGAGAGAAAAAAACAAGAAATACATATATTCAAAATTCAGGTTATGCTTTTGTTATTTAAAAGAGTTTTACTGTTGTTTTTTAATTTTTTTTTAAATTTTTAATGCATAATTGTCCTAATTGTTACAGCTACTCGGTTAAATTTTGAGTATAACCTACAAGTTACACATTTGGATGTGATTAATTCCTAAACTCTAATGCAGTGTTTTTTAACGTTGGGGACGTGACCCTATGTGGGGTCGCCTGGAATTAAAGTCGGGTCCCTTTAAATTGCAAAATTACTGATTAAAGTTATATTTAACCTTTTTTTTTTCTAATTATTATCCTTTTTAAATTAAAACACCAAACACAATTAATTTTATTTTATACTTCACTTCTCAAATATACAGTAAATCTAGTTCAAATAAAATTAACTATAAAAAAATCTAAGCTAGTGCATCTCTGAATTTATAACTCTGAATTTATAACAGTAAAGCCAACATAACCAAACACTCATTCTAGAGGAAAAGTGTCTCTAGGGTCGCCATAAATTAGTGATATATTTAAATGGGGTGAAAAAGGCTGGAAACCACTGCTTTAATGACTTATCCTATAGCACAAATTGCCCAGTATATGATGTGTTCCTACCTCCAGGTGGAACATACGGTATCCCTAAGTCTCTCTCTGACACCAGCGAGCCCTTAAACCTGACCTCAGGTTCTTCTTCCAGCCTCTCGTGTTTAGGCTTCCTCTGAAACAGGCCCCTCAGCATCGTCTGACGGCCTCGTAAGAGTATTGCACGTGGATTATCTGCTAGATTTAGACTCAAATGGTGCAGCTGATATTTGATGGTGATATGACAGTTCTTCTACCCGTCCTGCTTGGCTCAGTTTCCCACGTGTTTGCTCAAAGTAAAATATTTGTTTCCATCCTTTCCTCGCGTCCCTCCACCTGTATGATGTCCTGCCGTCCACCCTTTACTGGACTGGACTGTCCACTAACAGTGGTGCCGTAGTTTATGGTTAGTTCTTCTTATCCCGCCCTCTCAGTCTCAGTCACTCTTACACTTCCCCTGTTGAAAAAGAGCCACACTGCGTATCATGAGTCTCTATAGATAAGCACTTGATTGCTTGAAGACCCGTTGCATTCTTTGCTCCTTTGAAACCTTTATTTAGAAACCGTAGCGTAGCTTTGCTGCTTCTTTTTTCTCTCTGAGTCAAGCGTACATAGTGTTCAACATGATGGTCTGAAAATCTTTGTATCCTGTTCCTTTGAGAATTGTGGAGAAGTCTTTTATTTTTTCCTACTTTTTTCCCAACCCTTTAATCATATCAAATCCGTTAACAGATTTTTGCCTTAAATTTTCAGCTGTGTGTTTGACTGTCCAGCACTCGTATTCCCAGTGAGTACAAAGCAGCCATGGCTCCCACCACTACACTTTCCTTTTTAGTGCTGGGCTGATATTTTCCCAGGCTCGTCTGATCTTTCTGTGTGTGCGTTTATATGTCTGTGCCTCTCAGTGACCTCTGTGGCTCACCCTGGCTATTTTTCAAGCTGCGCACAGAGCGTGCACCAAATACAGGGAAACATTGAATCGTGTATGTTTAATTCAGTCTGATTTAATGCTGATGTCAGAGATTTGACTGTCTGGGTTGTAAATTTCTCTCAATGTATTATGTATCACCCGTTAATGTGACGCACACTTGTCAAACTCAAGGTTAAGGGGCCGAATCCAGCCTTTTAGAACAGGGTTTCTCAAATGGGGGTACTGGCACTACTGGGGGTGCTCAAAAGAGAGAGGGAAATTAGCAAATGAAAGCATTAAAAATATGAGATTTTATTATCTTCACACTGAATATTACTAAATAATAAAAACAACAGACAAACAACAACAAAAAAATACACAAAACGGCACTAAAAACACACAAACTAAGTGAGAAAAATACTTTCTCCTATTACCAGCAACACACACACACAAAAACAAGAACAAAAACACACAAAGTGAGAGAAGAATTTACTGAATAATTAGAACAAACAATAACAAAACACACAAAATGATCTTGATTAGAACATGAACTGAAAATATCCCACATCTGGAGGGAAATTGCCAGGAAATTATCAAAACTATAGAAATAAATCTAAACACTTATTTACAAAATGAGCTTCTTCAAAATGTGTGTTTTCAATCATTTATTCCATTATTATGCTCTAAAGTTGTTTTTTCACAGAATTCTGAGCAAAATGTTGTAGTTGGACATAATTGGGGTACTTGCATTCAAAAGTATGATAAAGGGGTACGAGAGCCAAAATGTTTGAGAAGAACTGCTTTAGAGCATCTTATTCCGCCCGCAGCAGAATGCAAAACCGTCAATGAATCCATGAATCATTGTGTGAATTACCAACTTATTCAGTTGTAGATATCTCCAAAAAAAATACACAAATTTAATGAAACTCTACAATATTAGCAAGGCTCACATTTTCCCCATGTTTAAGTCATGTTTGCAATCTTTTTATTTCTCAAGTTGTTACAAGAACTCTCTTTTTTCTTCAAATGATTCCAAAAAAGTTCCCCAAATTGCATAAAAATGGGTCACAAAATCAAAATAAAAATTTAAAATCCTGCAGGGACTAAAATTTGTCACTTGTTGCTTTGATATCATCAGTGCCGTACATATTTTATAGTTTATTTATACGTGGAAGTGCAAACTAGAGCACAATAATGATTAAATTAGTCATTTTCCCGCCTAAAAGCTGTGGCCCACTTAAGATAAACTGCTCAGTTTTTGGCCCCTGAACTAAAATGAGTTTGAAACCTCTGATGTAAAGAAAATGTTCAACTTTTTAAGCTTTTTCACGAGGTCTTCGGCTTCTTATGCTTTCCAAAACAAGCACACTAATGCCTTCCACTTCATTTTTCTGTAAATGTGGTGACGAGAGTTTTTCTGGCCTTGTGGACCATGTTTTTTAAAGTTAATGTGACTCCAGGGGCCAATATTTCCCTGTATATTTCACCCACTGGCTGCTGCTATCATTGGATTGTGCTGGGAAATGACTCAGCGTAAACTCTGTGCTCAGATTCAATAAGGACATTGCTATAATGAGTGTTTTTTTTATTTTATTAATGCTATGCTTGTTCTGATGTTCTAATGCAGTCTGTCTGTGTATTAATTTAATCTTGTGACTGTGCTGCTCACGGAGCTCATTTTGTCGTCTGCTGACCTTAATGACGAGTACAAGATGCACCATCAATCATTAAATAAAAACTTTATTTACATAACTCTTTGTTACATACATACAGTAAAAAACAACACAAAGTGCCCAACAAATGAAATGAAAGAGTAAAAAAAAACAACCCACCACCCACAGCCTTCAAAACAGACAAAAGTAACAGAGCTGAGTTATTGAGATAATTAAAAACCAATAAAATAATCTTAAAATCAATCCTGAAGCTAATTGGGAGCCAATGCAGCCATTTTCAAACTGGAGTGATGTGAGCACCAGAACTTTATGTAATGTGTTCCAACTCTCGACAGCCGCTCAAATGAGTTTTTTCCTTCTTTTTCAGTGGTTATTCATGGAATTTGGTTCTACGATAAGGAGGATTGTCAACGCATAGCCCAGAGGATGAAGATGTAAGTAGCACAACATCAAAATGAAAAATAGCTTTACACTAAAAACTGGATTTTGCCAAGTAATGAGGCAGTTAGAGTTTGACAGGCTGATAAATGTGTGGCTCCACCTCAGGGGCCACCACATACAAACATACGCCAGCAAATGGCAGTAGCTTGTTTAGATGACCTTTGCTTCAGCGTCAAGATACGTTGTTGTTTTTTAACTTGAAGAATCTGACGTATTTTGTTTTACATGTTGTGCAGACTGACCCAGCTGGAGCAGGCCTTGGTTCAGTCACCAGGAGGAGGCAGAGACGCACAGGGAGTGGACATCATCCAGATGTTAAACAAAGCACGCACAGAGTACGACAAGGTGGGCTTTCCAAACATCAATCATTTTTCACTTGAATCATTTCATTCACAGCTTATTTTGTGTCTACTAAATGTAACTGTCAGAGTCATTTGATTCATGTTTTGTTTTGTTATGGGGTTTTTTTTTTTCACATCTTTATGAAACAGTCGACCACTGAGCCTAAGGAGATCGGTGGCAGCAGCGTTCTGTGTGGGAATCCAAACCTTGTCAAACCAATACCTGTGAAACCACACAATAAGGTAACACATCCAGTTCATGTTCTTGTCTTAACCAGACATGGACAGCTGGTCCTTCATCTAATTTTGTGCAGCGCTAAAAGTGTGCAAGTGTGCAAAATACATTTTAAAACCACAAAATTACAGAAAAATGCACACAATGGCAATAAAATCACACAAAATTACACCAAAATACTAAGAGTGGGGAAAAAAATTTATATTTTTTTACGATTTATCACAATTTTTTGGGTGCTGATTTTTCTGATCGATTCTGCTTCCAAGTATCGATTTTTTTAAATTTTTTTTTGGATTTTTCCCTTTTTTTCGTGGGCGACCACTGGGTGGCAGTAATGTACCAAGAAGTGAGTGCAAACACGAGGAAGACTTGCAGCATGAGGAAGAGTTGCGAGCATGCAAACCAACAACCATGATGAAACCTGCACCTGTAGAATTTAAATAAAAAATATAGACATACTTTTGATCCATTCCATGGCGAACTGATTTAGACATGACCAAAGCTGTATTAAACTCTGCTCCGCCGCGGTGCGCACGTCAGCTGCAGCTTGTGAAATGAAACTCTGACAGACGTCAGAATGATGTCCACGCTGGTCAACTATTTTAACACTGTGTCCAAGTGTAACATTGATGACAGATGGTGATGACGAAGTGTGCTTCACATTAACGGGTGATACATAATACATTGAGAGACTATTGTGCGCTGATCATTTCTGAATGTAAGAAGTTAATAAAATCACAAACAAACGTTATTCTGTCGTTAGTATGAGGGGAAAAAGAGAGAAAATTGAGGCAGACCCTCACACTGCAATATTTTGGGGGGCGGATTCACAAAGATCTGAAATAAAGGGTGGTAATCCAGTTGCTTCATTAAATCCTTTAGTGACGCAGTTTCTTCACTTGCAGTGTGGAATTCACTAAGATTGCAGCAATTATTAGTGCATGAGCAGAACTGGTGCAGACCGTCCCTATTTAAATGAGCGTTTTGCTCGTTTAATGTGGAGACGTCAGTGCGCACAAGCACGCTGACATTTGAGTAAGTTAAATTCGAGGCAGATTGTACCAAGATTGTACCATGATCATTCACATTTTAAAGGCTTGGAATACATTTCTATCTCCATTAATAACGATACAGAAGAATCAAATGTATTGATTTCACCATTTTATCAAAAAATTGCAATGAAATGTGAATTGTGTATCTGATCTGGATGAAACTCAGTGGGTTAACAGAATAACCAACTAGGGTTGGATACGATTCTCTCACGATTTATTTTACAAAATGGGACTGTAGACAAATGATGACAAAAATATTCCTTTATTTTTTTGGGGGAAAAAAACTAGAAAATACTGTACTATTTTATTTTTTATTTTTCATTGTCAAAAGAATCCCTTGATAAACTATTCAAAACAATGTAATTTACCTAAAAATAAAACTTTAAATTCTGGTTTTATAGTAAACAATGCAAAACCGCATAATAGTTCTTTTTTTTTTTTTTTAAAGTGCAACTGAAAATGTATTTTGTGCCTTAACAATTGGACTTTAAAAAAAAAACAGTCATTG
This sequence comes from Gouania willdenowi, assembly GCF_900634775.1. NCBI lineage: Eukaryota > Metazoa > Chordata > Actinopteri > Blenniiformes > Gobiesocidae > Gouania > Gouania willdenowi. The sequence goes on from NC_041049.1 coordinate 11,815,481, forward strand.
CACCGTATTTACGTCAGATATTTGTTTGGACCAGCAGGGGGCGCTGGTAACCCAGTGGTCGGTTGGCATGCAGATATTCTTGCAGTGAAGAAGAGATGCTACGCGCCTGCAGACAGAGCTAATAGAAAAACCTGACATTTACAGATATTCACGTAATATTACAGATATTCTTTCGGTGCTAAAGGGGTAAGGAATCTTTTATGAACATGTTTAAGAGTAGAAGGCGGCCAGAAAGAAAGAAGTACCAGATTCCTCCCGCCGCCAACACTTCTGGACAAGAGAAGGATAAATAGAGAGCGCCCACTGCTGTTTAAAAAAAGTACTGCGATTCAATTTTCCCAGTATCGATGTGAACCGTGATACCTATGAATTGATTTTTAACTGCCTTGCAATTATGCGATTAATCGTTACATCCCTAGAACCAACCCAACATTTCTGAGTAAAAAGTAATAAAGCTCAGTCAATCAAAAACCAAGATAGGTTTTTTTTTAAATTTCACCAATGATGAGAGGTTGTGATTTTCTTTCAAACTATTCCAGAATCAGTATATTGATCCTGATTCCCTCCAAATTGTAATGATACATCCATTGTGTGAAGTCTATTTATCTATGGCTAAGATTTAGTCAAAATCTGTTTAGTACTTTTGACATAATTTTGCTATTAGACAAACAAGTAAATAAAAGCTGGTGAATTTATTACCTCTTAGGTGGAGGTAATTAACAGAAAAATATACCAGACAACAGTAAAAATCCACCAACAACAATATACAAAATGAAAGAGAAATATTAAAAAATTAGTCCATAAAAACACAAACCTCTTGTTCTTTCACTTATTAATGCTCAGATTGGTCATTATTCTTGATGCTGAATTGAATGTTGTTGATATTGCATTAGACAATCACATTTTTTGTGGCCCCCACTGTGAAAAAAGATGCCCATCATATGGTAACTTAAATTTCCCACTTAGACCAATAAAAGGTGAGGTTTTTAATATTTGAATGACAGCTCCTGAAGAGTCGCTGAGATTAACTGAACAATATATTAATTTTAACTTTCAACTCAGTCTGTTTGTTGTTTTTTTGTTTAAGAGTTGATTGTGTGCTCACCTGTGCTGCTGAATAAGAAACATTCCATTATCTAATGATTATTGTCTGAACCTCATTCAGGATAATGAAGGTCATGAGCACAAGCCCCTCTCCTTAGCTGCACTGTTCGGCTCCCAGCATCAGCTTCAGCATCACCCCCCTCCCAAAGCTGACCCTGTGCCCCCCGTCATGGTGTCATCAGCAGATAAAACTGCTCGCCCACCTGTCGCCCGTACGCTGACCTATGATGACGCCCCCAACAGACGGGGAGGTAAAGATGCTCCTGCAGCCAGTTCAGATGAAGCTAGAAGAGCTTTAGTGAAGGAAGATGGTGGGACAGTCGGTGCTGGTTTGCTGCTGAGTCCCACCACAGCTCAGCAGACCCCCCAGCCCTGTGCAGCCATCGCCAAACTCATGCAGGGACAGAGAAGTGCGGGAGGGGCTGCTGGAATGATGCTGCAGACTTTATCTGAGTCCCCAGAGAACAGGCTGTGTGACAATGGAGTTACCCTGGACCACCACCAACACCTTTTACATCATCTCCACCACCAGCAGCAGCATCATCATCATCTGCAACAACAACAGCAGCAGCAACATCATCAGCAGCAGCTTCACTCAGACCCCATCAAGAGACTTTTCCAGACCCATCATCCTCCTCCTCCTCCATCCAACATCCCCGTCTCTCCCACTGCTACCTCGTGCTGTCCCAAGGCTCCTCCTCCTCCTCTTCCTCTCCCTGTGCAGCAGAACCCTTACCTCCCCTCTCAGCCTGCAGCGGTGGATTCTGGGTCGTGTGCCCCCCACATGCAAGGACAGTCAAGCCAACCACTGTTTTTCAGTGTCCCGAAATGTGATCCACAACTGAGCAGCCAGATTATGTCTGCTGCTCAGGGAATCGGTAAGACATCATTATATACACAAACTTTATCAAGAAATATGGGTTGGAATGTGTTAAAGACACACAATTGGAGACAAAATAATTAATTACCGGTAACGTTTTGAGTATTTTGTCATTTTTGTACTAAATAAGGGGGGAAAAATGCCTGAATTATGAATAGTGTGAAAGAAACACATTTTACAAATATTTCCAAAGGTGCTAATAATGATAATTTAATGCAGTATTTTCAAGGATTGTAAAAATGTGTCCGAATGATACAAATATTTATTAATACGGAAACATGATTAGGGCCAATTTTAATGGAGAAAATAATTTTGGCAAATTAAGAATAAAGTCAAAATGTCGAGAGTCGAAATATCGAAAATGACCTCAAAATACAATATTGTGATGAAAGTTGAAGGTTTGCTATTAAAGCTGATATCTGGAGTTTTTGAGAAATCTATGTTAATGTGTCATTCTTTTGAAATGTGAAAAAATACCTAACTAGTCTTTTACTATGGTCTACTGCCGGTGGTCATTCATATACATTAATGTATATAAGTCCCTCCTTCGTCCTATAGACCCTTATACAAATGGAAACAATCGCCGCGATTGCCCAGCCAATAGGCTTCAACTTCCTGTTTTTGAGTTTGTCAATCAAAGTGAATGTGGAACTGTGCACAGAATCAAGGCAGCAAACAGGTCAATATGATTTTGGCTCTTATCTGACCCACAGACCTATATCAATGTGACCCGATTCAACCTTGTTATGTTCTGCGTTGTGCGTTCAGAAAAGTAGAGGCGTGGCTTGTGGTAGATTGGCAGAGGAAGTGGGAGGAAGTGAGGCTGTTTAGGGCTTAGGGCGGGACATCGAGACGTTTCTCAGAAACTCTGGATATCAGCTTTATGGAAATCTATGGAAGCTGACTAGGACCAATTTACCATATACGACAGTCTCCATCAAAACTGGCCCTAATCTGTTTCCGTAGCTCCTCAATATCCACAGACGGACTGAATGCTCCACCTCTTCCAAACTTCACTGTTTTTGGCAATATCTCGTTTACAACGCCGCATTTATGAACTAAAAAGTTAATTACAATAAAAAAAAGCTTTTTAATAATTGGGACAAATTTCTGTCTTAAAGTTCATTTAATTATTCACAAAACAATTGATCAAAATTTGCGAAGCATGTTTTGTGTGTGTGAAGCAAACCTCACTCTGATGTTTGGTTTCCAATGTTCTCTGCTTAGGTCTGCCAGTACCAGGTGTGTTGTCCCCCCACGAGCTCCTTCAGAAGCTGCAGCTGGTTCAGCAGGAGCAGAGCATGGCTGCTCATGAGGCCCCACGGCTCTGTCCAGGTCTGGCTCCACGATTCCTGGGGGCCTCACAGAATCAGGCGCCAGGGACGGTTCCAAACCTGCCCACAGTGGGACAAAAAGCTGGTCCGCAGTTTCAGGTGAGGAACACGGAGGTGGAGATTTCCATTGCTACGGTGTAGGTTTCAGGACATCCTCAGGTCACAGAGTGAGGTATCAGGAAAACTTCTGTTATTTATCAGACCAAATGGACTCATGACTCAGCAAATTACATGGCCTCAGGCTTCAAAATAAAAGTCGTCAGACTTAATGGCCTCAGGACGTAAAATATGAGATGACGTGTTTTGTAGAAACCGGAAATACACATGACATTAATCTGCATCATCATTAATCATCATTAATATGCACTATTTCAAATACGAGAGTAAGTTTAAAGCTGTTATTTTCTATTTATTTTAAAATTTTAAGATATATCAACGTTTAATTTCACTATGTATTTATTAATCAAACAAACTTTTAAAAACTTAAGATATTTATTAAGGCGTTTCATCTGTCGAAGGTTTTGCTGAGTCATGATTCAGTTTGGTCTGATTAATTTCCTGATACCTGGTAACTCACTCTGAAACCTGAGGATGTCCTGAAAGTGATTTTCAACTGGTGGGTCGGGGCCCAAAAGTGGATCGCGGAACTATACTGGGTGGGTCTCGGACAGCTGGTCAAAGATAAATAAATACTTAATACAGTATATCTCATATTGGACCTTTATTTTGAAAGAAACTTTTCTTTTGACAGACATGCTGTGAAATGCACGTTGCACAGGAAAATATATACGTTTAAGTTTTTTTTAAAAAAAGGTTATATATGTGTGTTTTCAACAGCTATTTTTAAAAAACTAAATTTGATGGGTTGGAATCTAAAAAAAAGTGGGTCGTGATTTAATGGCTGTGGCAAAATGTGGGTCCCAGGGTGAGACCAGTGGTCTAAAATATACACTGTTGTACCAATGTTGGGGGGAAGTGCGTTTAAAGGACTTCCTGTGCCTTTGTTCAGGTAATCTCTCCTCAGAAGATACCAGCCACTGTGGCCCCCACCCTGCTGCTGTCCCCCAACGTGTTCACCCAGAGGTCCAGCAGTGAGACGCAGTCACACCCCCTGCCGCTGCAGCCGGAGGTCCACGTTCTCTCCAGAAGCCAACTTCAAGCCTCACTGCTGCATCTGATCCAGGTTGGATTGGAACTATTCCAATTATCAGACATGTTTGCAACGCTAACCTCAGCTCGTAGCTCATCACTAAAGTGGCCTGCTCGTGTGTTTCAGACCGACAGCTCCTTCCTGGACACGCTCTATGAAGCTTACATCAGTCGCTTTGCTAACAAGTCCCACAGCAAGTACTGATGACTCGTCACATCCTTCTACCAGAGACCATGTGGACACGTTTCAGTCCATTAAACTCTGGAGTCCCTCGCTACTACGACAAACATATCAGAAACAAGAAATTATTTTTCTATCTCAGAACATTCAACTCCACATTTGTTTTGTACCACAAAATGTTCTTTGTCTGAAAGAGTTTTAGACGTGAGTGAATTCAAATACAGTTTAAACTGAGCTGTTGTTAAAGGCAAATGTAACATTGACGTGACTTTGAATAGAGAAATGTTCTATTTAAAGATGCTGGACATGATTATTTTTATCAGATAAAGACATAGACTTTAAGACTCAATGTTTTATAAAGTGAAGACTGAGAAAAATATATCAAAGTTGAAATTGACCTTTGAATGTTTTTTTTGTTTTATTTCCACTGTAAACACTTTTATTGAACTTTTCTGAAATTTTTTTTGCAGTGCATTGTGGGATGATGAGTCCAGTAGACCAGGGGTTCTCAACCTTGGGATCAGGACTCCATTTGGGGTCGCGAAACACTTGGAAACTAAGAATATTTTCTGAACAACTTGAGCCCAATTTTACTTATTCTTACTTTTTTTTAACCTGGCAAGAGCCAGATTGATGTGTAGCCCCTCCCTCTAACTCCAGTTCTCTACATAGATCTGGGTCTGTGTCTGCGAATCCTTTCGGAACCGGAACAGAATGCTTGAAGCTGATTGGGCGAAGCACCTTTCTACCATGATTTATTTTAGCTAATCATGATGCAAAGATGCTGCTACAACAACAAGGCTCCACTGATGAAAACGTTCTTTTGCGATAATAATGCTGCGGTCAGTATGTTGTTGAGTGGCTTTTGTCATTTTTGCAACACAAGTATGTGAGTTAAGTGCACGTTAACCATCCTCCTGCATCGACATCTTTCTATTTTGATTTGGAGCTATGCTAATAGCGGTAGCCCAACTAGTTCCTCTCCCCGCAACTGTGCATGTGCCAGTTTTGCTTCGGTGCTTCTGGCTTCGTCACACCCGGATATCCCGCCCTAAACCACAACACTGCCTCATGATTGGTTCTAATCAGTTTGGATTCGAAAGGCAAAGGCGGGAACATTACAAGATGAGTTCTGATGTTTGTGAACACCAGGAGAATCCATCTTTCAGACAAGGTTACCCTTGTTCTGCAACGACACCAAACATCATATTTCAACCTATTTTCATCATTTTTTTTGCCATAATTTTGCTCCTTTTAATGTATTTTGCTACATTATTTCCTTTTCTGCCACTTCTCCATCAATTTTTTTTTTTTTGTTAATTTAACCACATTCCTGATGTGTCATGCCCATTATTTGCCACTTTTACATGACTGTTCATGTCTGTTCAACCACCTTCATGTACAGTGGGGGTCCCCAGTCTCTGGCACCTTTATTTAGGGCGGTCATGGGTTTTTACTTGATTGTTACTGTGTTTCTTTGCCAGACAAGGAGGACAGTGATTCGCTTGACACAATTTTTATTTTAATTTGATTCAATTTCGGCCAAATTCGTATCTTTCCTTGTAAACCCCAAAAGAAACATTGGCATTTCACATTCAAGCAGCAATTTCAAGGTTTCAAGGTTTTGAATATTTTCCTCAAAGTGTAAATAATTGATTTACTGATCTACTGTATGAGGCCTACACTATGTCTATCTGATTTTTAAAAAGAATCTTCTCCAGCAGCTTTAATCTACACTGTAGCGATGCAGTTCTTCCTTCTACCAGTCGATTAATAATTTGACTTAATATCAATAATTTAGATGAGGGTAAAACAGACTTTTGGAAGCTGTTAACACATCCTACCTCACAGAGCGTATATTTAGATATGCGAACATTAGAGATAAACTTTAGCTCTAGTCTAAAGTGGAATTATTACATATTGTATAGTTACATAAAGGAGGGGGATCTTCTTAAAGTTGTGTGGTTTTATATTCGGCACAAGTTTGTTTGAGACTAAACTACATTCCATGTTGTCTGAGGCTTAAAATGAATCAGCACCTAGAAAGGTTTACATCGTCACATTTAACAGCAAAATGTACCAAACATGGTGTCTGGTCTTATCTAGGTGTAGTTTGTGGACCTGTTATTAGTGTACCATAATATTCACTGTAATAATAAATGTCTCTTTTCTAAACTGCTGTCAACAGCTGATAGTTAGAAAGATAAAACATGTATTTTTGAAAAAGGAGTTGCTTCTATTTTTGTACTGAAGAGGAAAACAATCGGCATGTTACAGATCACATTACAGCAATCCTTTACTGTATATCAGTGAGCTAACGGCTATGGGGATCTACCAGAGGATGACACGTGACATTTGAACGTCTATGCACTAGTTTTAGATCTTGTGATGTGGATTTTCTTGTCAAACCAAATTGGAAAGTATTTTGACTGCATAATAAAAAATTTAAAAAAAATGAAAATAAAGGTAAACTGTCTCCGATGTTGTCGTGTGTTTTTTTTGGGGTTTTTTTTTTTTTTATGAATACTTGAGTCACTGATATTTATCAAAAAGAATAAATAATGTTTCCAGCTCCACCACAGGTGGGACTAACATTATGAGAGTCCACAAGATGTTAAAACCTGAATTATAAACAAATCTATAAATTCAAGTCAATGATTTTTATTATTATTATTATTTTGGTGAAGAAATGTACTCCAAACCAAACAAAAAGCATTTGTGAACCTGAAATAACTTAACTTTATTGTAACAATTGAAGTTACTTGTGTGGTCCAGAAAAAAAACATACATTTCATTTAAATCATTTTTGTAAACACATACATGATTGGAAATATGTATTTCTGTGTGCTGTTTAATTTAATTTGTTACATTTTTTATTATCACATACTCGACATTTTGATTTCAGGCGAGCCCACATGGGGTCACGACCCCAAAGGTTGAAAAACACTTGCCCTGTGGAATCTATGATATTGATTAGAACTAAATCACACACACAGTTTGCTCAGTCAGAGATGTGGGTGTTACAGACCACTGGTTCAGCTGATGGAGCTGACTATTAGTAATCAATCAACAGTAATCAATAACTTCAGGTGGGCGTTAAAACATGTGGGTTCCCCTAGACCTGCATGTTCACTTGTTTGACTGAAAGTCAGAGGATCGGAGCAGTTGTTGTCATTATCGTTGATATTTGTTGGTTGAGGTAATATTTTTGTTTTAATTTAAGATATATTTGTCCTCTATAGTCAAATGTCTTTACGAGCATATGTCACACTTTATTCCCTTTAGAGACCGGAAACTTCATCAGGCTCTGCAGAGACAAAGGTGAGTAAAACTTATTGCTGTGTTTCATTCTATTCGTGTTTACTTTAAAAATAAAAATAAAAAATTTATAGTAAAAGTATAAATGATTGATGAAAAAAAAAATGTAGGTTTTAAGGGTTTTTAAAAAAACATTGACCCAACGCAAAAAGGTCTTAACAGTTCTGTTTCAGTCCAGGCTGACAAGACAATGATGTGGAAACCTCTAGTTCAATATGTCAAACTTATGTCCCAGGGGCCAAATCCGGCCCTTTGGAGCATCCAATTCGGCTCGAGGTAGAAAGTAAAAATGACAGAGAAAAGGTGAATCAGTGTGTAAATGAAACTGTTTTCCAGGATGTTTTTAATGTTAAACAGTTGAAAAAGAAGTCTGAATTCTTACAAAATCCTTTAATTTTCCTCAAATTATGACATAACATTTCCCTTAATTGAACAGAATTTGCTCAAAAATCCAGGAAATTTAAAGTGTAGAACCTGTTGGGACTGATATCTGTCACTTATTGCTTGGATATGGTCAGTTTCATCCTTATTTTGTGTTTTATGTATAAGTAGAAGTGCAAACGAGGGGACAATAATGTTGAAATGACTGATTTGTGGCTCTCTAGAGATGAAACTGCTCTGTGTTTAGCCCCTGAACTAAAATGAGTTTGACATCCCTGCTCTAGTTAGAGCAGTGGTTCTCACATGGGGTCACAAGACACTGGAAGGGGGTCACCAGATGCCTTCAGGAAACCAAGAATATAATTTTTTTTTTACAAAATGAGCCAATTTTTGCTTATTTTTATCCTTTTTTTGCACCTACACCAAACTTGACATATTTTCATAACCTTTTCTTGCCATATTTTTGCTCCTTTTAATGCATATTTGCTACATTATTCCCATTTCTGCCACTTCTCTATCAAGTTTCACTGCCTTTTCTGCAGATTTTTTCCACTTTCAAGACATTTTCCACAGTTTTAAACTAGGGATGTAACGATTCACTCAACTCCCGATACGATTCGATTCATGATACTGGGTTCACGATACGATTCTCTCACGATTTATTTTACAAAATGGGACTGTAGACAAATTTTTTTTTGGGGAAAAAAACTAGAAAATACTGTATTATTTTCCTTTTATTTTTCATTGTCAAAAGAATTCTTTGATAAACTATTCAAAACAATGCAATTTAACTAAAAATAAATCTTGAATGAAATACATAAAGAAATAATACAAATGAAAATGAAGCCTATTAATTTCAATTCTGGTTCTATAATAAACAATGCAAAACTGCATAATATTTCTTTTTCTTTTAAAAGTGCAACTGAAAATGTATTTTGTGCCTTAACAATTGGACTTTAAAAAAAACAAAACAGTGATTACACTGATTTACGTCATATTTGTTTGGACCAGCAGAGGGCGCTGGTAACACAGTGGTCGGTTGGCATGCAGATATCTTGCAGTGAAGAAGAGAAGCTATGCTAGCAGACAGAGCTAATATAAAAACGTGACTTTTACAGATATTCAAGTATTATTACAGATATTCTTTCGGTGCTAAAGGGGTAAGGAATCATTTATGAACATGTTTAAGAGTAGAAGGCAGCCAGAAAGAAAGTATTAGCAGACTCCGCCCGCCGCCTACACTTGTGGATAGCGCCCTCTGCTGGTTAAAAAAAATACTGCGATTAAATTTTCAGAAAATCGATATCAATCGTGATACCTATGAATCAATTTTTAACTGCCTTACGATTAATCGTTACATCCCTATTTTAAACCCTTCTCGCCACTTTTCCCACCTAATCTCACATATGTTCACCCATTATTGTCACTTTTCACCTCATTTCACCATAATTCATGCTTTTATTTTTTGCCAATTTGTCTACATTCACGATTTGTCATGCCCATTATTTGCCAGTTTAAATGAATTGTTCACAATTGAAATGACATTATATAGCCCTGTCTCCACCTGACTGTTCTTCAATGTTTATGTCTGTGTTCAACGTATTTTATTTTGGCGGTCACGGGCTGAAAAGAACGAGAACCACTGCGTTAGAGAATATTTCAAAGCTCAGAATTGTCCGAGTGATTAAACCTGGGAGTTTGTGAATGCACCTCTATCCCTACGATAAACTGTTTACATGACGTTCATGCATAGTTACTACATTATCATGACAAACACGCAGTACTGTGGCTCTCTAGGAAAGCAAAACTAGACTTCAGATCCTGAATAAATGTGTACAAAATAATGTAACCTGAAAAGACTAAACTTTGGTCATAACAAGGCTTTGACTAAAATATTTGATTTTCTCTAATAAAAGGTACGAGACTGAAGATTTTAATGTGGAAACAAGCTTGTCAGTGGGTTTTTGTAGCTTTGTTACATGAGATCAGGGGCGTCGGACTGGGGGGGGGGGTAAAGGGTACTGAGAACCAGGGCCCAAAGAAAGGGGGGCCCTCAGAAGTCTGTTTTATATATATATACAGTATATATGTACGATATTTATGTATGTATATGTATTTTTAGATTATTTATGTTGGAGCTGTTGTAAACCTGCTGCTTTATCTCCAAAATGGCGACTTCCGGGTTGATGACGCTCTGTGAAAATCCTCTATAGTTTCCGGGCAAAAAAAAAAAAGTGTACATAGCTTACAGTAGGGACCCAACAAGATAGTTTATTGTACCCAGGGCCCAAAATGTGGTGCTACGCCCCTGCATGTGATCATATTTGATATTTCATATCCTAGCATTGATATTTGTGTTTCTTGATCTCCCCTGACAGTATAGGAACTCAAATCATCTGTTTTTAATCTCCTGCTTTTTTTTTATCAGACATCAGCTGACGACTGTCGTGTCCTTTTGAATTTTAGTGACAGATGTTTTTGTGCTGAAGCTGAGATCATATTTGGTTTTTTCCTTCTCTCACATAATAATATGGTATAATAAAAAGGAACCAGGACTTGAGAGGAGTCCATCCTGACTGTTAGTGATCTGGGTCAGTGGGGGAGGAGTCCCACAGCTGTTACACACTGCTGGTGTGTATAAACGTGTGTGTGAGTGTGTGTGTACACATATGTATTATGTACATGTATGTTTGTGTGACAGTGTGTGAGCTGCTTTGGACTAATCTAATCCTTTTGTACACTCACAGTGGCATTATTGTTTCTCCTGTCCTGTCACTCACATCTAATGCTTTTTCATTTTCATAATAACATGAGCGAACCTTCTATTGTGTGTATGTGAGTTTGGACCTGTTTGTGTTTTAAGATATTAAGAGAGAAGACTTTTTTTTAAAAAAAAGGTAGATTATCCAGCTGTTTGAAGGTTTTCACCCTCATTTATTTATAGAATTTACAACATTAAATTAGAAAATTTAAGCATTTTTTATACAGTATGTATAAAATGTGCATCTGATGCACTTTTCTTATCTGTATTATTATTATTATTATTAGACCTGCTTTGTGTGTCAGTTTAAAAACTTTAAACAAGAGTAATGTTGAGACTGTTGGGTATTCATTCTTCCTATAAATAATTTTAATTAATTAAGATTATATTATATTTGTGGTATTTGTGTTCGGATGCTTTTTCAGGACAATATTAGTTTGTTAGCAGCAATTTTCATTGTTTTTTTTATTTATTTTGGCTTATTGTTTAAAAGTTAAAAAATGAAACATAATTCAAAGTTATTTGTGATAACAAGTACATCTGTGAGTCCTGTTAAAAGCAGAAGTGAGTGTTCTGTGTGCATTTTTTGGCGAGTCAGTAAATTTGAATTTTAAAGATTTATTTTTAACTTTTTTAATAGGATTTTCCATCTAAAATAAGAACGTATCTATGGGGCGGCGATTGTAAAGTTGCACATGCTAAAATAAACAGAAGCTTTTTGCAACAAACCCTTAAAAAATGTATGTGATTTTTGACCAGATTTACAGCAATATTTGTAAAATGTGTGGGTGTTTTTAATTTAATCTAAATTTTAAAAATTAAATGTAAATGTTAATGTAAATCTAAATGTTAAATCCAAATTTAGATGTAAATGTTAAATCTAAATGTTAAATTCAAATTTAAATGTAAATGTTAAATTTAAATCTTAATATTAAATCTAAATCTTAATGTTAAATCTAAATGTTGAATCCAAATGTAAATGTAAATGTTAAATCTAAATCTTGATGTTAAATAATAAATCTAAATGTTAAATCCAAATTTAAATGTAAATGTTAAATCTAAATCTTAATGTTCAATCTAAATCTTAATATTAAATCTTAATGTTAAATCTAAATGTTAAATCTAAATGTTACATCTAAAACTAAATGTTAAATCAAAATTTAAATGTAAATGTTAAATCTAAATCTTAATGTTAAATAATAAATTTAAATGTTAAATCCAAATTTAAATGTAAAATCCAAATTTAAATGTAAATGTTAAAGCTAAATCTTAATGTTCAATCTAAATATTAATATTAAATCTTAATGTTAAATCTAAATCTTAATATGTAATCTAAATGTTAAATCTAAATGTTAAATCTAAATCTTAATGTTAAATCTAAATCTAAATGTTAAATCTAAATCTTAATGTTAAATCTAAATCTAAATGTTAAATCTAAACTGTTTCTGTTTATTTTAGCAGGTCCAACTTTACAATCTGTGCTCCAAAAGTATCAGCCCTGGGTATAGAATGCATGTTTATATTTCACAACGTATTCAGTTCTGTTGATCTGAAGTAAAGTGTTAACAGTGGTACATTATGTTGCTTTCTATAAAAGCAATTGGGTGTTAGGCAGTGAGAATCCACTAGGTGTCTCATTGTGTTTGCATTAAAATCTGTGTCAGTCAGGTTCACACACTCTTACTCTTCCATAGCAGGATAACCAACCACCAGGATCCCTTTGATATTATTTGATGATGCTTATTCCATTAAAAAAAAAAAAAAAAAACTAATAAAAATGCTTTTCTATTTTTTTTCTTCTCATCACTTTGTAAGTTTCTCCTCCTTTTTCAAGTCTGTAGCACTTGACTTTATGCAATTCCTAATCATGGCAGTGCAGGTCATCTATGCTCATCTTAAGAACAAACAAACCATCAAAACCAAAGTAAAGTAGGTCAAAAGGAAAATCTAAAGTTTAAGATTATGAAGAGAAAAATAAATGAGATAAAAAAAAAAAGAAGAGCAGAGAGACAGTGAGTCAAAGAGTATTCCATATAAGACGAGGGCGAGAGAGAGAGTTGGAAGGTGTGTGTGTGTGTGTGTGTGTGTGTGTGTGTGTGTGTGTGTGTGTGTGTGTGTGTGTGTGTGTGTGTGTGTGTGTGTGTGTGTGTGTGTGTGTGTGTGTGTGTGTGTGTGTGTGTGTGTGTGTGTGTGTGTGTGTGTGTGTGTGTGTGTGTGTGTGTGTGTGTGTGTGTGTGTGTGTGTGTGTGTGTGAGGAAGCAGTACAGAGAGTGAAGAGGACGGATGAAGGGAGGAGGGGTTTAATCCTGCTTGGATTATGTTATAAACTGTAGGAGAGTAGGAAGAGATACTACGAGGGACATCCATCCATTACGACACGCTCCATCTGATCTGATAGTGGATTCTCCCTTTGCTATGTTGGATCTGAACAGGACATTCCAAAATACTCACCAGGATTTTGTTGGGGAATATTTCTCCTGGGAATACTGAGCAGCAATCATTAAGGAAAGGAAACTCAAGTCTTTTCCTTTTGTGTCCAGACGCTCCACAGATCCACTCAGAGGAAAGTGTGGATGATGGGAGGGAAAAAGCCTGGTAGACAGGGAGGTGTAGGACCATGGTGACACTCCACTGTCACACACTGAGCTCTAAAACCACATCTGACAATGGAGACTTTCTGGACTCTTTTGGAAGAAAGCCTCGTCAACAACTCAGCTGACACAAAATCACTCATCAACTGTCCACTATCAACTCTCAGCTGGTGACCTTTGAACTCTGACATCAGACAACATGACACAGTGAGTACTATACTATACTATACTCCTCTAAATCAGGGGATTGTTTCACCTTTGACTTGCAACTAGGTCGAGCTTTAAGCCTTTCCACTTTATGACTTTCTAACTTCTCAGCATCATTCCTAGAGGCCACGTCCACTGTTAATCCTGTGACTGGTTTTAGGATAATGATCTTTATCCGTTGTCAAAATCACAGTTTTGCTCTTCAGATCATCATTTGCTGAGCAAGGGGAATAATTGACTAAATTTCACTCTTAAAAGCTTTTATATTTTTACATTAGTATTAATTAATAAATTAGGCTGTGGCTATTCATACAGAGTGCTCCTCATTGGCCAGTTTAGGTCACATGATAGGTGCACCACGTGACTTAAAGTTCTGTCAGTTTTATTTTAGCTCATATTTATTTTTAGCTACCCCGCTAACCCTTTTATTTTAGCGCTATCACTAACCTTAACCCAGGAAATACCCTGAAATATAATTTTTTTTTTTCGTATGTGTATTTTCAAAGGTGGAATTTGCCGTGTTAAATATGTTAAAATTAAAAATTATACGGTACATGACAAAAGTGGGATTCAAACCCACGTTATCGGAAGAACCTTGAGTGAAAACACAGGTACTTTACGCTTACGTAGAAAATGTCCGGAAAATGCGAAAAACGTACCCATAAGTCCCGGATGCAGTTGATACGTTTCCATATAATGAATAAATTATCTCTCGGAGGCATGATTATAATTCAAGTTTTAAAATCAATTAGTCTTCAAATATTAAAAAATATTTACCCATGTAGTTGCTTTTTAAAAATGTTATAGTCTGTTTATTTTTTTTATTTATTTAAACAGGTTGAAATAAAAATAAATAAAAAATACAAAATAGGAAAAAAAAAGTGCTCAGGCAAAAAATAGAGACTGAATAACAATGTAGATAATCATACGTTGTACAAAAGGGTGTAGGACGAAGTTAATGAATCTTATTTAGTCTATTTTGTTGCTTGTACTCTTTTTTTTTTCATAATTTAATCAAATGTAGGAAAACAAAACAGTAAAAGAAAATATGGCACTTTGTTAATCTTTCTGATTCTCTCTCGTATCCTTTAAAAAAAAAGAAAAAAAAAAAAAGAAAATTATTTCTTCGCTGCAACTGTTACGTAGATGAAACCATTTGACTGATATATAAAGTGTGTTTTTGTGTTGATTCGTACAAGCTGTATTATCTTTTTTTTTTATATTTTTCTTTTTTTTTTCCCAACTATATTTACCTAAGACTGTTTTCTCTTATTTGGAACAACTTTTGAATGCCCTTTGGTGACTGATTGTGATTTAATTTGTGCATGATTTTAATTGTTTTTAACTCGACCAAATCCTTGAATTTTAGTGCCTTCAAGTTGATGGTTCCCCCAGGTGCTTTTATTTAAAGTTTGAATATTTCTTACAGTTTTAAAGTTTCTTAGGAAACTATCCAGCAGTAGCATTGCATTAGCACATATTTATTTAGCATCTTGAGAGAAAATTAGCTTGTCATGTTAATAAGCTACCACAAGTTTTATTTTTATTTATTTTTTTGTGAAAAACGACATTTTTGAGGTGCCATGTATAATGTATGTATGGTACCACATGGGTACATTGGGGTCCATGCTAGCTAGCTTTAGCATGTGGCTAATAGCAGGGATTCCAACAAAAATATTGTAGTTAGTAATTCTAACAGTGATATTTATGATAGTAATGGTTGGGTAATAACAGGTTGTGTTTATACAAATGTAATTTAAAAATATTTAAAAAGATAACTAGCATTTCATGCTACTATGGTAGCCTATTAATAGTAGGCTACCACAGTAGCATGTAATGCTAGTTACCTTTTAAATTGGTAGGCAACTATTAAGCAATGGAAGTCACACTGTTGGCATAATGTTTAGTTTTATTAACTAATGTTGTATCTGTAGTGGCAACACACAAAAAACGAAGTTTTAATAATGACATAATAATGATATGGCTCTAACAGCATCATTTCGCTAAAACAGCCAATTCTGGAGCTATTCATGGTGATACTGAGGTATGTACATTTTATTGTAAGCTAAATGTTAACAAAAGTGTCTATAGATACGTTATACGTGGCCATAGCCCCTGGGACAATGGGTACGACAGCTGTTGTGGGTTTGAATCCCACTCTTGACATAAATATTTTTACATTTTAACATATTTAACACGGCAAATTCCACCTTATACCTCATACCGCCATACATATACAAAAAAATATATATATTAGGGTATTTCCTGGGTTAGGATTAGGGTTAGGGCTAAAATAAAAGGGTTAGCGGAATAGCTAAAAATAAATATGAGCTAAAATACAACTGACGGAACTTTAAGTCATGTGGTGCACCGATCATATGACCTAAACTGGCTGTGTACGGATAGACTGCCAGTCTATTGACACGTATTACGTAAAGATAGTCACGGCCAATGTTAAAAGCTAACTTTTGAAATAGCTAAAGTAGCCTAACATTGTCAGCTATAGTTTTGAGCTTGAGACAAAACTCACGTCTGCTTTTCCACACAAATCTAACACAGTTGTAATGTTTGAGTCACTTTTCATTTCAGCTGCTGGTTACTTTCATTTACACTTAAATTTTTTGTGCAGTTGAAGGACAAACGTCCTTTATCTTACACATTTCCATCACAGTGTGACATGATATGACAAAAAGCAGACGCACATAACATGGTTAAGTTACTTACAGGGCCCAAGGCTAACCCAAGAAAGTAGGATACCTAAAACAATTTATGAACAAAAATAGTAAATTAATAGAATAAAATCGTAGTGGTTTTGGCATGTGCAGATAGCATAGTGTTCTTTGTTTACTACAGATAATAGACATTAGGAATACACCAGAAAAATGTTGCATTGGAGGCCAGAAGAAGTAAAGTAAAGAAGTAAAGTAAAAGTTTCCTGAATATTGTAATGATATACTTTATGCAGAAAGAAATCATTTTGGTGTTATATTTTTTTGTTATTTTTTATTTTATTTTAAAATCAAACCTTGCAAATGTTCCTTTTTTGCTGTTTGTGTCTGTCTGCATTTGTAAACTTTTTTTTTGTTGTGCTGAAGGTTTGAAATAAACTAAACTAAAATGAGACCGGTGAGCAGCAGGTTAGATTTCACTGTCTTCTGTAGATGTGCCTTTGTTGTAACGTAGTAGCGCTAGTCTGTCCCTATTACAGTTATATTCTGAAATTAAGAATTTAAACAGTGAGAAAGTGTATAACGTTCCATTAAAAGTGAAAGTAGTACACTGTGCATAGATACAGTATCTAGCTAAGTAATGATATTTTAGGTTAAATAAATTTAGATATATATTATTTCTGCTTAGATTTCTGATGAATACATTTCAAGCTACTTTTTCACCTATTTTAATACTTCTTCTTTTTTTTTTTGTCTTGGGTCCAGTGTGCAACAGTCACTGGACTGACTCAGATCGCAGCAGCTGCAGGGATGAACTGCTGGAGTCTGGGGAATGCCGGGAATGCCAGTAAATCTGGCAGAAGTGGGCCACACAGAAGGAGGTTGATGATGCTGATGTGGATTATCCTCTCCAGTTCACTGTGCCTGATGGTCGATGGCCAGATGAAGATCTCACCAGAAACGTGAGTGTGGTTACAGACAAACAATCAGGACATAACAGTGGGAGAAAAAAGAGGAAAAACTTTTTTAACACAGGAGAAGCATTTGAAAACGAGGGCCATGAAAGAGCATCCTCGATCCTTTCTTTAAGCTTCTGAGATAGACAAGTCAATACAGTTATTTCAAATTTAGGTCACAAATACCCCATTCAGGTACCTGTAGGCCAGGGGTTCAACTTATCAACCTTGCCTTCAAGACAGTAAAAATTTCTTTTTAACAATTTGAGTAAAAAAAAAAATGTTATCCTTTTACTGCAACTACACCAAACTTTTTTGGCTCCTTTTAGTGCATTTTTGCTACATTACTCCCATTTCTGCCACTTCTCCATCAAATTTTAATGCCTTTTTGGCTTTTTTCCACTTTCAAGATATTTTAGGCACTTATAAACCCTTTCCATCACTTCTCCCACCAAATGTCACATTATTGCCCCATTATTATCACTCTAAATCTCTTTTCACCATAATTCATGCCTATTTTGGCCAATTTAACCACATTCACAAATTGGCATTCCCGTCATTTACCAGTTTAAACTAATTGTTCCATTATTGACACTTTGAACCCTTTTCACCACTTTTCTATTTGTTTTTGGCCACTCTAATTTGCAACTTTCAACCAATTTCTGTGGTTTTTAAAAATAAAATCCCATTTCACCATCTTTTTCCACCATTTTTGGTCACTATCAACCCATTTTTATTTCTGATTAAAACAAGGATTTACATCTTTAAGATGACTATATACTATGACACAAATAATAATAATAATAATAATAATAATAATAATAATAATAATAATAATAACAATAATAATAATAATAATAATAATAATAATAATAATAATAATAATAATAATAATAATAAACTTCCTGGATAACAGTGGATATTAAATAAATGTTTTCACAGATTCATAGAACAATGGACCATCATTCTGCTGACTTTATGGATGGGCAATAAAAAAATAATCTATATGGTATGAAGTAATGTTTCAAGCTTTAATCATATACTTTCATCTGTTTTTATAACGCTTCTATGTCTTTATAATGGATTCTTAGAATGTTATGGAGCAATTGCAGCAGTACTATACATCTCAAGAATGACTTTTTTTTTAACAACATATCTCCAGTTTTATGACATTATTATTCATTTTGATGTTTTTTTGTAAAGCGTTGCACAAAGTCATCCCACAGACAGTAATGCCATTACTTTTGAGAGTCGTTCTTACACTGGGTTGTTTTAAATTTTGCTCTCCCCTCAGTTTATACCCTCGCTCTCTGACCATAAACAATTTATTTAAGTTATCAGGTAATCATTTATTTCTGGTTTTGAAAACTACTTGCGCTGTTTCAAAGTTGACCAGATCCATACATTTTAATGCTCTTGTCTTTAAGAACAGTTGATTGCTGTGGTCTCTGTTACCCACTTTTTGTACAATCCTCATTCCTTTTTTTTTTTTTCAATAAACATAATGTCTGTAGGGTGGTTTTTTAGGTGTTCCCCCACACCTCAACACAATATAGCAGGTATGGCAAAGGTATTTGGTTCGACCCAACACTTTAGAGCCAATTTGTCCAACATGGGCTTTCCAGCAAAGTTCATGGTCCAATATAACTTAAAGAAATTTGTATTCATTTGTGTTCTAAATATCTACATGATTAATTATCATTCTCACGTCTACGCTTGTATTACGGCTACCAAATAAAATTCATTTTGTTTTGTCCAAATTCCGAGAGAGTTTGTTTTCGTCAAACCATGATTTTAATTTACTCACTACTTCCATGACCACATCCAACAGTTGCTGCAAATCCTCACCGATAGATATTATATTTGTGTCATCTGCAAAAACCACAAGTCTTTATTTATCCGATACTCTGCATATGTCATTTACATATAGGACCCAACACTGAGCCCTGTGGGACCCCATAGGTAATGTTAGAGTAACATGAAACATGATGAACAGAATTGAATTCTATAAAAGCAATTTTGGTATGAGTTTGAAATTGGGTTGGTTTAACATCAGTGTGAATGTTCTGAAGAAACAATTTGAGACTATGATAAACAGGTGTGCTTTTTTAACTAATGCAAAAAAGGACAAACAACATTTTGAAATGACCAAAATGAATAAAACGGTGGGGGTCAAGCATTAACTTCATGTTCATTACCATGTTTCAAGCTACTGAAATCCCATTCTCATGCTCGGTTTAAAAGTAATGCATTAAGTGCACGCTACAAAGAGGATTTTCTTCTTATTAAGCAACATTTTCTGTTTATTTATTCAGTAAAATCTGGAAAAAACCTCTTTTTTTTTACTCGCAAACACAGATTGATTTACTGTCAGTCCTCAGGAGCCCTTTGGGAGAGTCGGTGCAGAGACAAAAGCGTTGTGTCACAATCACAGCTTTTTTTTATTTGTATCTTCATAAAATACTGCTGAAGTCTTTCTTTATGTATATAGGTTGTTACAGTTGAGTCGATCCCCTGTGTCTTCAGGGACTGTTTGCTTGGGCAGCTCGATTTGCGAAGGAAGCGTTTGAGTTCTGTTTACAGCTTAGACAGCATCTGTGCTGCGAGTCGGCATGTTGGTGATGCTGAGAACGATTAAAGCTCCAGAGACTGCAGAGTTCAGCTGGCCAGCACAGGTCACTGAGCTCACAAGGTTCCACTGCCCGGAGGAAATTTGGCAGTGCTTTCCTTGGAACCCGTTTAGAGTTTAGGCTGGAGAAGTTCAATCTATTCCTGAAAGGAAGAAAAATAACAAAAAAACCTACACATCCGATATCAACAAGTACATTGTAGTTCATGTACAAACACATTTGCAATCCACATTCAAAATGTGCTTTTTGTCCTGTAGATATTTATGATCTTAAATTCTAAATATTATGGGTGCAACTTCCTGTGTGATATTCAAATCTATGGCTGTGTTTGAAATCGCATACTAATATACTACATACTATATACTGTGTATATACTATTAGTATGGTTTGGATGATTAGGATGATGAGCGTTCCCACTGAAGTATACAGTACTTCCAAGTTTCCCAAGATGCATTTCGAACCTACAACGACAAAAACTTAATTCACGCTGAGGCTAAATATCTCCATTGATTCTCCACCTTTGAAAGTTCTGAAAACATTTTAACCGAGAAAGTGACCAAGCACAATATCAACATGTGGTCATTTGATCCATAAAACTCATGGAAACACATTTCATGCCGACATTTCTGAGATTTTTGCAGATCCGCCATTGTGCTCCTGACTAAACTTCAGGTTAACTTCAAAACAAGAGCCCTATTTACAAAATCATTAAAAACTAATGGAAGACAAGAAGACAAGCTTTTGTTTTGAAACGAGGATATTTGACTTTTAGCTTGAAGCCGATTTTATGTTCCGCTCGCAATGCATCATGGAGCGGTTGAGTTTAACTAGTGTGCCCACCGTGCATACTTAAAAATGTCCCAATGTAGTATACGTACATCCAGGTATTTCTTGCGTACTTAATCTTTCCATACGATCTAATGTGAACGTACTAGTACATACTCATTTTGACGTCAGACTTCGTATGAGTTGTACGTTAGTATGTGTTTTCGAACACAGCCTCCGTTTGTTGAAATTTTCGAGCATTGCATTGTGGGATGTGGCGTACCAAAGACGATTAGAAATGTTTTTACTTCATTCTGATATCACAGGGAATACTGGGAACAAACTAAAACAAGAAGTGTTTCAAGAGAATTTAGTATGCGATTTTGAACACAGCCTATGTCTATCCTTTCAAAATAAAGTCCCTGGATAAAAATACATTATCCCTATCACACAACTGAGATAAACTTCTGTTTACTGTTATAAACTACCATAAAATATCTTAATAATCTAAGAAGTGGAAAATACCACCACAATTATTCAACTAAATAACTCTGAATAAAATGTTTTCATTAATAATTTGCTACTCACTAATTGCTATAGCTACTCTATGACTCAGGCAGTTTTGAACATAAATGTATTTACAGTGACAAAAAAGTGGTTTATATGTAAGGTACATTGCAGTATCATCTTTCATGTTAAATTGCAGGTTAGTTCAGGTCGATGCTGCCTTGCATTTTAAAGCCCTGTTTTAATCCGACCATGTCTGACCTGTGGTGTGAAGCACTTGCTCACCAGCTGCACAGTTTTTTTTTTTTTTTTTTTTGTATGGTGCTAATAATAAAAAAAAAAAAAAGCTGGCTTAATGGCAATGTTGCATCTGTTACATCTGAGCTTTAAACAAACCAACCAAGTATGGTATCAAAGAAATGGGTGATTCCATTAGATTTTACAGTCAATGCCAGTATTTACAGTGATATGCAGATAGCTGTGCGTAGCCAGGTTGTCCTGCTGGCTGGACGTTTGGTAGCTAGCAGTGATCTGGTCGACTCCCCTTGGGTTGAACCATCTGTCACATCCTGTACATACTCTTGCCTGCATTTGCATGAGGGATTTGAACCATTGAGTACAAAATGACCTCATGACCCGGCGGAGCCTCAGAGTTGACCGTCCGTTACCTTCACAGTAATCTATTTTAAACCCTTTTTAGTAAATTCACAGGGAGCTTTTAACACAACCTTTCCCTGACTCATTCCAGTCCCTTTTTTTTTTTTTGACTTAACAGATGAATTTTTTTAAAGGATCGTTCTAAAACAGAGTCTTGAGCACCCATCAATATAGAAGCTTTGCTGATCAGGAGTTCTAAACATCCTGAAGAATAAGCCACAGATTATTGTGTCATTCTTTTACTTGTGTAAATCCTGTCAGGTTCAAATAAGTTGAGACACTTTGGACACATTGAGTGTGTGTCAACTGCTGTGGAAAATACTGGAGCCAATAACCTTCGAGGTGTTATTGCATGATGGTTAAGTATCTACTCAAGCCGTGACGACACCAATAATCCAAATCTTAAACTCCTTCAGGTGAAATCCAAACATGCAACCAACACCCAACATGCTTCATGTTTTACAGTCACACAGTGGTGTTCAGCAAATAGATAATATGTTAAAATTATAAAATGTTAGGAAATAATAGATTAGGTCAATTTTTCTCTTGAATATCCTTCCGCTCTGATCTGATTGAACTGCAGTACATTTTGGTTTTATTGTGCATTATGTGTCTTTCTTCTGACAATTTTCTACAAATACAGCATGTTCACTGGTGGTTAGTTATTTATTTATTTGTTTGTTTGTTAGCAGGATTATGGCCTTATGGCTTTTGAAAATATTTTAACCAAAGATAGACCTTACACCATGGAAGATTCCATAATATTTTGGAGGGGATTCAGATTAATATACTGATTCTGGATCAGTTTGAAAATAAATAAATAAATAATAATTCCAATTGCTTAATTACATGAAGTTGCCGTGTTTATGAATTGCCTTGTTATTTCAGGCATCAACTGCCTTGATAAAAGCAGACCAACATTATTTAAAATAAGTAATGATATTGTTTCAGTGCATTGTAAATTGTGATGTTATCTTTGTCACCAAAAAATTCAAATGTATTGATCAGGGCTTGTTTGTGTCCAGGGTGCAACAGTGGGCTGTGTCATTTGGCAAAGAAATAGCTGCAGTTTCCACCCGATACTCAGGATCAAAGCTTCTGCAGAAGGTAAACACATGATATTCATTCACCTATCAATTCATTCATTGATTTTACACCACATTCAAACATAATACATATATACATGCATTATGTGTATGAAAATTAAATGTTTGGTTTGTGTTCTTTACTTTCATTGTGCATTGATAGCAACAATGTGTTTTTTAGACCTTTAGACATTTAGAACATTTTAGATGTAAAATAAGAAAAAAAAAGTAAAGCAGTGAGGAAAAATCTTTAAATATGCTTCTAATGTTTTCCCGTAAGACAGAGACGGCCTTCATCCCTTTCCTCTCTTCTCCCATTTGCTCCATCATCCACTACTGACTGGCACACATTTGCTGTACAACATCTGCACATGGCCCAGAGAGCAATCTGATGACACACTTTACTCAAATGTCAGATAAGTCTTTTGGTAATTAGGTAGCTCTGTCTTCTTCTGCGTGCCACCCAGCAGAATCCCTGGCAGGCCCGTTTACCATCTGGCTCCACCACCAACTGTGTGTATTACCATAGACAAAGCAAATTCCTGCTGTAATGTACAAAACACAAACACATCCTGTTTTTAGTTACAGCCACACATCATGACTTCACCGTCCAAAGGGAAGAGGGATAGAAGATGATGGGGGTGTCATCATGAACATATGCTAATTAAGTATTGAGTTTCTTGTAGTTATTTTTATGATATCATTACAAAGATATTTTTTTTAAACATAAAGGACTGAAACAATTCAATGAAAGAAATACCTTTGACATTTGTTTTAATATCCCGTGACCCTGAAAACTGATAATAATATTGCATGTAGCAACAAGCCGTTAATTACAGGCCTCAGTCTAATCAATGCCTTTCTTGTTTTCTGTGAAATATTTAGTGGCTGTGCCTTTATGGCTGAATAAACTGGATTGAATATTAAGTTTTGGTTTGAGAAATCATTAAAAAAAAGATGTCAAAGCTATTGCACATGAGAGTACACAATGCATGTTTGGAAGAGAGTTTATGATATTTGTCCTATTGGTATCCAATTTTTTTTTTAAATTACAAAAGAAGGGAAAGCATTTTTATTGACATACATATTTCAGTAAAAATTGTGCACAAAAATTATAGAAATTTGAGCCTGGTAGATGATTATTATTATTATTATTATTATTATTATTATTATTATTATTATTATTATTATAATAATAATAATAATAATAATAATAATAATAATAATAATAATAATAATAATAATAATAATAATAATAATTATTAAATTAATTAATTCTTTTTATATTTATATTTCTATTATATTTTTTACTTTTGTTTTATTTTATTAGATTTTACTTTACTTTATTTTATCTTTTTTCTTTCTTTTTTTAAAGCCAAATTGTTACAGCAAATGCTAAAAAGATTTCCTTTGCTGTTGAGTTTGGTGGATACGATGATTAAAATCTGAATAGACAATCATCACTTGCTGTTAGGGCTGAAAAAGGGTAATTAAGTCATAAACTTTACTTTTTACAATAACCCATAAATGTGTAAATGCATAAAGTTTTTTTTAAAATTACCCCTTGTGAAATATTTAAGTAAATCTGTATTGAAGAAATACAAGGACGTGGAGGCTGTGGTCAAACTGGAGGAGGTGAACGGGGAAGAGCTGGTGAAAAAGTTTACGGAGGAGATGGAGGAGATGCTGGGGAGGAAGATGAAATCTGTGAAGGTACCATTGAGACATTCGTCTAAAGTAAACAATACTTAAATATAGTAAACTACACTCCAAACTCTTAATTTTCCTGGCAGAGGTTAGCAGAAGCAGCAGAAGACGCTGATTTATATCATGAATACAATGATACACTGGAGGTACGGACTTCACAATAAAAGCACAACTATTCCTGCACACTGATATTATACATTTACAGATAAAGCCTATTCTCTCACCAGTTTGAGTACTTCAACTCAATGCTGATCAACAAGATGGATGAAGATGGGAATCCCATACCACTCGGAGGAGAGTTCCTCCTGGAGGAGAACGAGCATTTTAATAAACTACCTGTCAACACACAGCAGAGTAACATTCAAGTCCCCACCAATGTCTACAACAGAGGTAACACACACAGTAAAACACAGTACAGTACACAGGAGGGTCTGTTAACATATCTTATGCTTCCTGCAGACCCGGATATTGTCAATGGAGTTTACATGTCTGAGGCTCTGAATGACGTCTTCATCGATAACTTCCAGAAAGATCCAACGCTAACCTGGCAGTATTTTGGCAGTGCTTCAGGCTTCTTCAGACTATACCCAGGTACTTGACCCAAGGTTTAGCCAGTAAAAGCAGATCTGCAGAGAGAGACATTCAGGGCCTGTACTACGAAGCTGGATTTCCTCTTATCGGGCTAACTTTATTCTGTGTGTCCTGTACTACAACGTTGGCTAACTTCTTACGGGGCTAGATCACTGTGGGAACTTAAGGTGTGCTCACAGCAAACGCGACTGTAGCGACTGCAGCCACTGAAATCGCCGCTGATGAGTCGCTTGCACATAGTGGTGCTTTTTGGTCACTCCATCGCTCTAGTGACGTGATCACCTGGGAACAATGTGTGTGTGTGTGTGTGTGTGTGGGTGTGTGTGTGTGTGTGTTGAGCCGGTGACAGAGTAGAGAGAAAGAGAGAGAGAGGGTTGATCACTTCTTTTCCTTCTTGCTTCGCTTTTACGGTTTAAATGATCAACTTACGGAAATGTTAAAGGTTGAGTTCACTCAGAATGTGTTATGATCAGTAGTTACTGTGGTTTTCAAGAAGTTAATCGCTTTAATTTTGCCCCCATAAATTGATGAAGTTTAAGGTGCGTTCACACTGAACGCAACCGAACAGGAACCGAACGCGCCATCAGCAACTCTGGCGACTAGATTACATTCAAAATCAATGTAAAAAACGAGACATTAAGCAACCTCAAGCGACCTCCCTTCAAGCGATGTGACTCGTGCGATTCCAGCAACTTTGTCGTGCGCCCTGAGTCGCTGGAAGTCACTCAAAGTTGAAAAAGTTTAACTTTTCAAGCAACTTCAAGAGACACTGTGTTGCGATATCCAATCAGTTTCTCTCCACGCCTGTCTTCTGGCGTGGAGAGAAACTGTCTGTAGAGCCGAGCGCCACAGCCACCTCTCCTGCTACAGCGAGAAGGCTGCAGCGGGAGGGCTGTACACTTCTTCAACTTACTGGGGCCAAAATGAAAGTGGCGCACTCCTTGAAGAAGATTTTTAAATTCTAAGTATATTTGAGTGAACTCATTCTTTCGTAAGTACAAGTGGAGCTGTCTATAATAAGTCCTGAAAACGTACGACTGGAAAAAAAGTGAGCAGCCCTCTCTGTGCTGCCACTGGCTCTGCAGACACAACTATTCTCCGGTCGTCACATCACTGGAGCAATGAAACGACCAAAAAGCGCAACAATGTTCAAGCGACTCATCACAGGTGATTTAAGCAACTGTAGCCAATCTAGTCACATTTGGTGTGAACGCACCTTTAGGCTGAACACCTAACCTGCTTGGGACCAGTTTATGAAGTGGATAAGATCTGAGCGAGTGCTAAAGCCCCGCCTCCTGACCAATCAGTTCTCTTGGGAAATGAGCTGCCCATTGTTAGAAGATCCTGGTTGGTGCATATCTGACAGCTGCGTTTAGGAAAGAACAATTATTAATGGTTTAATGCAATCCTTTCATTTATTGATGACATCCTTTAGGAAAGGCATAGATTTCCATCTGATGGACTGATCTACAGTAGCTGATGAAGCCTGTGTTGTTCATCTCTACGTATGCACAGACAGATGAACTCATTCATTCTTTCATCCATTCATACATGCTGAGGCAGTCAGCCGCAGCAGGAACATACTACAGTGAAACAATGCGCTCTAATGCCAGTGTGTGTGTGATCAATAGAGGAGGGCTGCCTGAATAGAATCATGTCTGTGCCTTAATAAAGTGAAACTGTCTATCATCCAATGGATTAATATTACTGTATATACAACAATCTCACAATTTTGTTCATTACCATTGTCAGCAGCTTCCTCTCTTTGTTCTTTTCTTCCTGCTTTTTTTGCAGCAACTTGTTTTTAATTTTAATTCTTCATATTTTTAAAGAATTATTCCTCAATTGTGACGTAAATTGCTCTACGCAGTTTCTCCATGATTGTGGTTGGTCTTCGCCTGTTTCACGTGAACAAGCATGTCAACAGGCTGAAATCACCTGGCTGAAGTGAACATGATAACCTGCTTCGTAGTACAGGTGAATGTTTGGTTAGGTGAAGCCCCCTAATGGAGAGATATCCCACATATACTTACCCAGCTTCATCGTATAGACCCTCAACGACAGCAGCAGTGTTCTACTGAGAGTCATTATACACAGCGACTGACAGCGCAGAAGTGTCTCAGCGTGATGACTCAGTGTGTGTGTGTGGCTGCTGCTGAATTCACATCTATGTGTGGGAGAAAAGTCATTAGCAGAGCAGTGTTTGTGGGACAGCAACATTAACCTTACTGTCACTCCTCATCACACGTTATCTCAGGAGTCTGTCAGTGTCAAACATTCATTCATCTGCTGTTTGCTCTCCTATAATCAACCATATACTGTAGAAGTATTTATCCAAACATTATGTGTCATTTCTCCTCAGGCATCCAGTGGATCCCTGATGAAAATGGCGTCGTCACGTTTGACTCCAGGAAAAGAAATTGGTGAGCGTGTGTGTGTGTGTGTGTGTTCCTCTCTACTTTGCTGTAATTTGAAGGTATTTTCAGTCAACCTCATACTGCAGAATTCACATAATCAATCAGATCACACTGGTGGTAACCTCTGCGTGTATATTCATAGCTTCCAAAAAAGTCTGGTTTTTTGGTGTATATTAATTAAAATTGGCAGCTAACCATGCAGTTGTGTGGACCTTTTTTTCATTGCAACAAAGAACTACTGATGCATATTGGCTTGGGGATTTTATTCAAAAAGATAAACTTTTCATGGGAATTATTTATTGGAATTAGCAGGAAACTGGGAGTATTTTTTTTTTGTTAATGTATCTGTATTTCAAACCTATTTGTTTCATATCCAAACACTAATTTTGGCATCCATGCAAAATAATACAGGTAAAAAACACAAAATTTCAAATAGGGTTGCAAAATTCCAGGTATTTCCCAAATTCCAAACTAAAGAATCATCTAAAATATTAGCACCAGTAAAATACTCCCAATTTTCAGTCAATTTCAATAGATGTTTTCCATGAAAAGCATATATTTTTGAATATTTCCAAAATTCCCAAGCTTAGGTTTCTGTAGAAATTGTAACCCTTTGAAACCTTTCGGATACAAATCAAAGGCAGAGAGCCAGCTTTTATATTAAAATGAAGATTGAATTAAAATCAATATTTGTGTAGTGTTTAGCTATTCTGCCTCACTGCAAGAAGGCCTTGGGTTCATTTTTGGACAGGAAGCTGGTCTTACCTTTAGAGAAGGTTCCATGTTTACACAGTGTCGGTACTTCCGCTTCTTCCCACAATCCAAAAACACGACGCGTTTTAGGGTTAATCTGTGAAACATGTTTTTATTCCCAAAATTGTCTGTGAGCTGCATTTGTTGGATGAAATCTTCATTCCAAAGTGCATGATCATACACATAACACAATTTATCATTGTTATTGTGAATTTTAGTTTTTGAAAATTATCATAAAACCCTGGACTGTTTTTACATTCCTTCTATATGTTGAATGTCTAGTTTTTTCTTTGGTGGAAACAAAGTCTCAATGCTGTTGGATAACAGACTCAGTATTAAGTTCTTCTAAGATCTCTGTCTGGCTCCCAGACAGGAAAGTTGTATTCCTGGAAGCACCGATGACCAGCTGTAACATCTACTGACGAGGAAATCTAATTTATGTTAATTAGTTTGGACAGACAGGGGATGATAATAAAGAGATGAAAGGATGCATGAACGGAAGATCAAAGAGTCGAATAAAAGGATGAAGCTTGAACTCTGTTCGGACCGTCTGCTCGTCTCCTGGCAAACAATGGCCGAGGCTAACGGTGAACCTTCCTTCTACTAGATTTCACTGTGTTTGTCTCTAATCTGTGTATTCAGGTACATCCAAGCAGCCACTTCCCCAAAAGACGTGGTGATTGTGGTAGATGTCAGTGGCAGCATGAAAGGACTCAGACTGACCATAGCCAAACACACCATTAACACTATCCTGGACACACTGGGAGAAAATGACTTTGTCAACATTATAGCAGTAAGTAAGCACACAATACAGGGCAGTCATCCAAATCCCAAATAACATTTGAGCCATGCAAAACACATCAAAACACAACTTAGGCACAGATGCACAATTGAAAAAAAAAAAAAACTAGTTCAGACAAAAAACCTCTAATCATTTGTAAAAATCTGAGCCCTCAGTTTAATTTAGTTTTTAGATGTTGTCTGTGTGACCCTACATGTACAAATCTGTGTAATAAGCTCGGTTTATCCTGGTATTACCGTGTGTGTAATCATACGCCTCCTGCAAATCCTCTGTCCTTAAGCTGTGCATAGAATTCAAAGCTACACTCTTTGTCTGAATGACTAAGCAACAACAACAACGAAATCACATATTTAAATCATCTTTTTATATACAAAATATTACGTGAGTGGTAAATCCTTGACTTCAACCTATTATTATTGTTATTATTATTATTATTATTATTATTATTATTATTATTATTATTATACAAATTTTAAAGGGAGTACAACATTTGTATCTGTGATCTATAAACCCGTTTTCATCACTAAAAAAAAAATTAAATCATCATGTTAAGTCATAATTATGAGATGTAAAGTCATAATTATTAGATAGCAAAGTCCTAATTATGAGATAGAAAGTCATAATTCTGAGATAGAAAGTCATAATTCTGAAATAGAAAGTCATAATTCTGAGATAGAAAGTCATAATTCTGAGATAGAAAGGCAATTAAGAGATAAAAAGTCCTAATTATGAGATAGAAAGTCATAATTATGAGATGGTAAAGTCATCATTATGAAGAAGAAAGTCATAATGATGAAAAAGAATGTCATAATCATTAGATAGAAAAGTCATAATTATGAGAAAAAAGTCATAATTATGAGATGGAAAGTCATAATTATGAGAAAGAAAGTCAATATTCTGAGACAGAAAGTAATAATTATGACAAAGAAAATAATAATTCTGAGATAAAAGTCCTAATTATGAGACAGAAAATCATAATTCTGAGACAGAAAGTCATAATTCTGAGATAGAAAGTCATAATTATGAAAGGAAAGTCCTATTTATGAGATAGAAAGCCATAATTAAGAGAGAAAAAGTCATGATTATGACGTCCTATCTCATAATTCTTACGTTCGTACACACCACATTCTTGTTTTCTGGTTTTTCCATAAACATAATGGTTTTGTTTTTTCCATCTCTTTCTAGTACAGTGACTATGTTCACTACGTGGAGCCCTGCTTCAAGGGCACTCTAGTGCAAGCTGATTTGGATAACAGAGAGGTAACGCTCATACAAGCACAGACATAAAAAGGTGCACATACATGCACACACACATACAGTCAAGAGCTTACAGATAATTAATGCAATTAACCTTTTGTTGACCGATTAATTATATAAGCTAACTTATCTGCTTAAATCCCCCAAAGACAAAGATTAGTCTGTCATCAAATCCTAGTCAATACATTATATGGAGCATGTGCTATCAGGATAGTAGTGTTAAGTTTATCCTCTATACTTGTTTCTCTATTACTGTTTATTTGTGTCATATCAAAACTATTTTGCAACTTCTATTTGTTTATTGCACCCTCCCTCCTTTATCTCATCACTTTTTTCTGCCGGATTATTTGGCCTCCCTCACCTGTCACTACAAAGGGCAAACCAGAGCCGTTTAGAGCGAGAGTTGCGACAACGGATGTTTGAAATGCTTGACCGTCACGTGATTCATGTAGACTCAAATAGTTCCTCGGAAAATTCAAATCCATTGATTCCGACTCCGAGTGACTGGGATTTTTGGTAATTTGTCATCAATAACTGCATTGATTTACAATATTTATACAGTACACCGTCATATGCATGTGTATATCATGATAATATACTGTATATATATTATAATAATCCACTAACATGCTTTAACGCCCAGCTTAATGGGTTTAGATGTGCTGATAATAATAATAATATCCAATATAATTATATAAACGTCTTACCGTTCAAAAGTGCATCACAAAGTGTCTACTCCACTCTAGCTCTATTGGGCTGCAATAGTCAACTGCTCCATGAACTGCCATTTCTGTAAAAAAAAAAAAAAAAAAAAAAACATTGAAGTTGTCACAACTCTCTCTAAACGGCTCTGGGGCAAACTAGCAGCTGGTAGATCATGTGACCTGTTCATGCTTGATTTGATTGGTCAGATGACCTGGCGTTAGGCTTTACCCAATCAGACTTGGTTGCAGATGATAGTTGACAGAAACACACAACGGAATGTTTGTTACAAGTCTCCACTTCATTAAATCACCATCTACAGTTCACTTTTTTAAAGGCATAACATGTATTAAGTGGTTTTATTAAGTGTAAGGTGTAATTTCTGTCTAGTAGAGCAAAGCTAAGTGACTAGTTACAGCACAAAATGTGGCCTTTTCTTGTTTGTTAGCTGTGATCATTAATCCTGATTACCGTCTGGTGTTGGTGGATAATCCCACTACTCATGTGACCATACCAGCCTATCTCAGAAGCTAAGCAGGTCTGGGCCTGGTTAGTAGTTGGATGGGAGACCACAGAGAATTCCAGGTACCACACTGGGGAACAGTCACTCCAGTGGTATCTGTCATTGTGTCCTTGGGTAAAGACACTTCACCCACATTGCCTAGTATGAATGTAGTGTGTGAGTGAGTGCTGGTGGTAGTCGGAGGGACCGATGGTGCACTATGGCAGCCTCACTTCCATCTGGCTGCCCCAGGGCAGCTGTGGCTACAATAGTAGCTTACCACCACTATGTGTGGAGTGAAATAATGATGCCTTAATTCTGTAAAGCGCTTTTAGTGTCTATGATAAAGTCCTATATAAAGTCCAATGCTCTCTTTCTCTCTCTCTTTTACTCTGGTGACTGTTTGAACCCCAGACGTACCTCCCAAAGCCTTAAATGACTCCAAATTCTTTGTGCATTATTTGTGTATTTCTCCTCAGCATTTCAAGCTTTTGGTGGAGGATCTTCATGTGAAGGGGGAAGGAAAAGTTAAAAAAGCAATGAAGGAGTCTTTCAAGATCCTCAATGAGGTTCGTAAGAAAAAACCTTGATTAGATTCACCTGTAAATGGAATGTTCACTAGACAAGACCTGTATTCGCAAGGCATATTTGGCAATTGATCATTTAAAAAATGGTAAAAATTACAACCTGTATCTGGATTTGTTGACAAGTTTGTTCTTTTTACTAATTAAATTGAAAGTAATAATGCAGGAAAAACAGAAGACTGACCTTGACCTTTAATATGACGTTGAGCGAAGGTCAAGGTCACACATTGAAATGTTGTTCAATGGTACCAGTGGCCAAGTTGTAGGGATTTTTTTTTTTTTTTGTGGCTTCATGAACTTTGAACCCTACCAATCTTTTCGCTGGTAGGTCGTACAGCTCCGGTCCAATGAAATAAAAATACTCCATTTGAGATTAGCTTTTCATAAATGTAAGCATCAAACTTGTACGATAAATATTCGTAGAAATATGGAAAAGTTTGTTTTTTGACAATTGATGTGGCCTTGACTTTGACCTTAACATTTTGGCTCCAAAAAAGGTTGACTGCACATCTTTGCTTGATATTGCCCCTATGAGATGACATACGTGTCATTAGTGCTGCATTAATAGCCTAGGAGGAGACCCAGGACAAAGGAGCTGCGGAAGAAAAATAAGAACTCCTACGAGAACAATGTATTTGGCAATTATCAACTCTATGGACTAAAAGGGGCGAATGACGTCATCAATGACGTCATTTCAACATGGCGGCGCACAGGCTCTCAAATGGTAAACTAGTTCCATATTTAAAAGTTAATAAAATTAATATGGTGCAAAATAATGCACTTTGTTAGGCATAGATCTTCTAATAAGGACATTTCAAAGGTTTTAGGTCACCTTTGTAAAAACAGTGGAGGATCCCTTTAAACTCATTTATTTTTTTAGGTGCTTATAATCTTCAAGAAGCACAATGTGTAAAAGTAGAATTTATCCAAAAAGATTCATACAACACGCAATTTCCAGGTCAAATGGGGTCAATGAAATCCAATCATTCTTAAAACTCTTGAAACAATCTTGGGGAGAACATGCAAACTGCACAGAACAATTTTGCCACAGCGTTCCAACCCTGGATCGTAGAGTTGTAAGGCAGCCATGCCTCTAGAGTGCGGCTTGTTGTAATTGAAACCAGATTTAATTGGTTTTCAGTATACCCAATCATATTCTAAGTATTACCTTTATGAACTGTAAACTAAAATAACATTTTTAAGTATACACATTACTGTATTCCTGCAGTTGTCAGTAGTTTTGAGCTGCATTTTCTCTTTGTTTCTGTGCATTGACACGAACATGAATCTCGATGCATGATTTGTGTGTGTTTCTGTTAGGCTACTGCACAGGGACAGGGCAGCCTGTGCAACCAGGCCATCATGCTGATAACAGACGGTGCCATGGAGGATTTCCAAGAGGTTTTTGAGGAGTTCAACTGGCCAGAACGACGGGTAAGACACACAGGAAACAAATATGGAAACACAATTTGAGATAAATAAAGATATTTCAATGATTGCAAACATTTGAGTTGGAAATGTGGTTTTGACACATTTGAACATGCTTTTCTCTCCAGGTTCGAGTTTTTACGTATCTAATTGGACGTGAGATGACATTTGCAGAAAATGTCAAGTGGATTGCCTGCAACAACAAAGGTAAACACCAAATGTTTTATTATAGGGTCACACATTGGGAAAAGGGAAGAACTCTTGGCCTGTATTGTGTCATGAGGTGCCACTCTTTTAGATTATAATCCCATTATAAAAACGGTGGGAACAAAAAGACAACAGCCTCATAGGAAGTTCAAACCTAACCTATAGATCCCATCCCCGTGTCTGTAAATGGTAATATGTTTACTGCATGTTCTTCTGTTGCTCACACTCACTGTTGCTTCTGCCAGTAATAAAAATATCCATCAAACACCAATGTTGTAATGCTGGTTGGATTTTTCCCCAACACATTTGTTTACAAATCCTCAACACACGCTGCAAGTTTTATGTGAATAAATACTCAGGAGATTTAGGGATTGTTATTTTTAGCAGCATTTTGTGCGATGTAGCATAAGGAGAGTCTTCTTGCTTGGCAGAGATAATGAACGCGGTATATCGCATTGACGTCAATGTCTCAAAGATGAAAAAATGCCAGAATCCTAGAATGCTGTTTCATCATTTAGCAGCAAGTTGACATATAATCTACATCTAAATCCAGGAATCTAAATAACCTTCAATATTTATTTTAAGTGTTAAATAAATGTTTATTTGTGTATCCTACAGGTTATTACACACACATCTCTACACTCGCTGACGTCCAGGAAAATGTGATGGAGTACCTGCATGTTCTCAGCCGGCCAATGGTCATTAACCATGATCATGACATCATCTGGACCGAGGCCTATATGGACAGTGTGGTCAGTAACTTAATCTCCTTAATAATTTAATGACATACGGCCCTTGCTTGCATCAAGGGTTGTGCCCTGAATTAATCAAAACTAGAAATGGCTCTTGATGGCTGTTTTCAGTTAAGGCTTGATAACATGATGAATATTACTCACAGTTATCCAATCAAAAAAAAAAAAAAATCCTCAATGATTTGTAAAAGGAAGTGTCAATGGGAAGTGTTTTTAAGGCAACAGCGCTTCAATCTTTCATCTTTATTTTAAGAGGTTATTCTAGCTCTAAATGACTAGTTGAGAATCTAATATTCATACTAGTGATAATGATTAACCTTATGTGTAGTTGTGTGTGTGCGTGTGTGTGTGACTTCCTTTTCTTAAAATTGCTGTGATAATATTGCAATTTCTGCATTGCATGGCATTATTTTGTGTGACAGTTTTCAAGTTGTTACAACTTCATTTATTTATTTATTTACACCTTTTAAATATTTACATGTAGGCTTATACTTGAGACACCTAGGAGATTATATACATTTTTAATGATGTGTAGCATGTTTATACCAGTAAAAAAAATGTTATTCATTTTTTTTTTTACTTCAGTATCATTGTTGGTTTCATCATTTCATGTTTATTTCCCCCACCTTGCCTCCATCATCAGTTTCCAAAAACTCAAGAGGTAACTGTAGCATATTAGAGTTGTTAGCAAACATTATTTTTAGTATCCTGAAAAAGTTGTGTAGTTAGAAACTACAGTCAACACTAGTTGTTGTTACGTTGTTTAGCATCTGGTTTCAGTCATGCTAACATTCACCTCTCTAGCTTCAGTTATTAGCATAGCCTAGAATTTATTTTTATTTATTTATTTAAAACCTGATCTTACTGTAAATGTGTCGTTTCATAAAATGAAGCATGTTAAAGATGTTGGTAATGAGTTTTTTTCTTCAAAGCTAAGCTAAGCTAAACTAATCGCTATCCCAATGGAAGAGCTCTGTTTCTTTCTTGCATTATTTTTGTACAACCTCCTGTATTCATAATCACTTTCAGTTCATCCTTGGTTAAACATATTTAGGTTTTTAAATACAACAAATGGACATTTAACCATATTTTTGTCTTGTTTGTGTCTCAGCTGTTTAACAGTCAGGCCCAAAGCCTGCTGCTCATGACCTCTGTAGCCATGCCTGTTTTCAGCAAGAAGAAAGAGACTGTAAGTACAAACAAAGCAAAACATGTCACTTGTGTATTCATGTTCATCTATTTATAGAACACATTTTTCTACAATCCAGTGCATCTTTTTAATATTCGAATCACTTGCTCATCCTGATTCTAACTGTAAATGTATTCTCTAGTTATCTCATGGGATTCTTTTGGGAGTTGTTGGAACTGATGTTGCCCTAAGAGAACTGATGAGATTAGCTCCGAGATACAAGGTGGGCATGGACTGTTTTACACTTTACCTAAATAGATTGAAGTATGCTAGCTTCACATGCTGGATTTCTGAAAATGTGCTATTATGTTTTTGTTTTTAAAGCTTGGTGTCCATGGTTACGCCTTTCTCATCACAAATAATGGATACATCCTGTCTCATCCTGACCTGCGACCCCTGGTAGAGACAGCATTTGGAATAACGAAATACAAACAGACATTAAACCCTGACATCACACAACAATTTGTTGACAAAAAAAAAAAAACCCCAATAGAAAAACAACAGCATTAGGTGCAGCAGAAACACTTTAGCTGATTGTATTTTTTTTTCTGTCACAGTACAAAGAAGGAAAGAAAATGAAGCCGAAACCCAACTACAATAGCGTGGATCTTGCCGAGGTGGAATGGGAAGATACCGAAGAGAAAGTAAGCAATATTAAAATGCACACACCTTAGGGGTATTCCATAAAGTGGGTTATGTTCAAACTCTGAGTATGTTCAGGCTCAAATGAGGGAAACTCTGAGTATCCCATTCCAAAAAGCGAGGTATGTTCATCTCTGAGTATGTTACCCGGGCAACATTGTCCGTGAACTAAACCTGGTCGCTGGCAGGTTTTATCAAAGAAACCCTGGGTTTCTACCTGGCTCCGCCCACCTGAACACCGTTTCTGAACCCTTTAATAAACCTTAACACTTTTCTCTGAAACACAGTAGTAACATCACACACCACAGACGTGTTCACATCATTACTAATGTTGTGTTGCTTTACGTCTTTTTTTTTTTTTTTGTGATAAAGGTAATTTTCTTTATAACATTGTAGATGTAGATCATTAAGTGAAAGTCACTGAGAGGTTGATCTGCATTAAAACATCTACTGACGTCTGGAGTAAAGTTCTCTGGATAAAAACCTGTGGATAATATAAAGGAGGAGATGATCATTTAAATAAATCAACTTTTAAGGCTCGATTGTTGTTTTATATTGTTATACAGTTAAATCTGTAGATTGTACATTTTTGAAGGTATGATGGCGCAGTGAAGTGTGACACTGCTCTTGGAAGCGATGGGTCATGGGTTCGCATCCCGCTTCACTGTTTTTTTATGACATTTTTTAGGACGTTGAGATGACTCTGGCGACAATATACATTAAGAATCAATATAAATGATGTGATATGAAGCAGCAGCCACTGTCTTTATATCCAGTGTAACAGGAGGGCTCTCTATGCAGCCATCCTATGCTGCTGACACGTCACCTCAGACACATTTTATTCATATTATTCATCGCTCGTCACGTCACTGAAGCAATAAAGTGATGAAGTGACCAAAAAGTGTGACTAATTATGGGTGATTTAAGCAACTATAGTCACTGAAGACTGAACGCACAGTTAGAACAGGCTCATATTCATCAAACAACAGTTTATTTCACCCATCAGGGTGAATAAATCATTATCTTCCATTTGGTTGTCATGGCAGTTTGAGTATTCTTTGATCCATTGATGATGGCTTTTTATCGCGTGCGTGCACGTAAGTAACCCAAGGTTTACATACTCAGGGTTGATTGACCCACTTCATACCAGCTTTAATGGAATCCGATACCCAGAGTTTCCCATCGCGGGGTATTTTGACCCAGAGTTTATGGATAGACTCAGAGTTTGTTAACCCGCCTTTATGGAATACCCCTCTGTTCTTTCCAATGTAACTTCTAGATTCAAAGCACACTATAACCCTACAGACTGTATTTGTCATGGTTTTACTGTAGTTAAGGACAGCAATGGTGAAAGGGGAAACTGGTACATTATCTCTGGACGTGAGAACATCTGTGGATAAAGGAGTAAGTAGCATTTTTTAAGAAGAAACACACTAGAAATTTCAATTGAATTGTATTCTAAACTAAGTTGTTTTTTCACGTTTGTAGAGGAGAGTGATGTTTTTGAAAAATGACTACTTTTACACCGTCATCAATGAGACACCTTTCAGGTTGGTTTGACTGCTTTTAAGATTTATTACTCACAGAGAGGTTAACACAAATTAAATCTCTGTGTTGACAGTCTGGGTATCGTGTTAAGTCGTGGATACGGACAATATATCTTCATAGGAAATGTGTCTGTTGAGGAAGGTGAGTCTACCTGATTTATTTATAATCTGTTTTATGTTGGCGTTTCTCGCTCATTCTCACACTTGAATCCTATTTTTCTCCTTTTCTTCTTCAGGTCTTCACGACTTACTGGCTCCAGATCTAACCATTGCCAGCGAATGGTGAGGATGATATACACAACATCACAGATATTGCATTGTAAAAAAAAACTCCTTTGACTTGAGGAAAATCCATTTCACGAATGCATCTACTTGTAGGACGTACTGTGAAACAGACATTGATCCGGCACATCGCAAGCTGACCCAGTTGCAAGCGGTGGTACGATACCTCACAGGCAAAGAGCCTGATCTAGAATGTAAGTTGACACAGAAATGACAGTCTTCTAGCTCTGAGGCAGCTATGCTACCAAACATGTTCCCAAGCCACATAGAAAACTAAAAATGTCCCTTTAGTCATAATGTACAACAGTGTATTAGGGCTACATTAAAATAAGGCAGTGGCTATACGTACAGTTCCCGTATCAATATACTGACATTCTATCCGTATACAGCTCCCCTATTTGGTTAGTTTAGGTCACGTGATAAGGTCAGTCATTGGCCAGTTTAGGTCACGTGACTAAGACTAAACCTAACCGTAAACCTAACCCTAAACAATGTTGCGATATAGGCTTATAACCTAACCCTAACCCTAATCCTAACCCTCCGTACGGCAAACGTACAAATAGACACTAGAAATCTGAGCACTACAAGATTAAAGTTGTAATATTTTCAGAAAAAAAGTTGTAATTTTACAAGAATAAAGCCGTGTCTTAAAAAACTTGTTATGGTATTGCACTCATAATTCCCTGTTGAATTGAACGCAACCAACACCGATTGCCCTGAAGTCGACCACTTCCAGCCACTTCCTCCAAATCATTCTGGTTCTTTGGTCGGAACAAACGCAAATGTCTGCAAAGTTACTTTAAAGTCCTTAAACTGATAACAGTGTGGTGATAAATGGCCAAAAGGCTCAGTATTTCACCATGTGTGAAACCTAAAGAGAAGTTCAGACAAGATCCTGTTTGTAATTCAATTTTATTCTAATTGAAATTAATTCTTGAAATATTACAACTTTGATCTTGAAATATTATGACTTCAATCTCATAAAATAAGATACAATTTTATTCTCATAAAATTACAAATTTATTCTCGAAATATTAGGACTTCAATCTCGTAGTGCCCAAAAAAATTAGTGTATGTTTACAAAAGTTGTGCTGTATAGAGGTGCGCCCCCTGGTGTGTCATACAGCTACTGCAGGCGGGATATGATAATAGTCGTAAATTTTTCAGTTGAGTAGAAAAACTAATGCACACAGACATAAGTACGAAAACAAAATATGTAAAATCTGATAATACAGAGTGATTAAATTGCGTGGCATTTTTCTCTTGTCTAATCTATGATTTGATGTTCAGCTTGTTCTGTCTTAAAGTTGGTTTCCCAATTGAAGGTTTGCCATCCGAATCCGCACATGTAGACACACTTCATTGAATTCTTGTCATCTTGATGTATTATTGCTCTGAACCCTGTTTCAGCCTAAATTCAACCCATATTTATTAGGAATATTTGTTTTAGACATCATTTCATCACATTTTGAAGAATTTAGAGTCAGGTGGGCCCTGGAAAGACAAGTTTAGGATTTCTAAGCTAAGACGGTATTATTTTATCACTAAATTTCATTGTTACACTCCTGCTTCTAAGTTTCCCTCAACAATAATGATAATAATGAAAAAATCTGCTTTTTGCTCTCTGAATTTTCTCTGCAGGTGATGTGCAGTTGTTGCAACAGACTCTGTTTGATGCTGTGGTCACAGCTCCAATGGAAGCTTATTGGACCGCCCTAATGCTCAACGCATCAGGGTAACTTACTCTTACTTTTTGTGCATTGGTTATTTAAATCATATAGCCACTGTCTGTCTCGTTTTTTTTTTACCTTCTTCGTCACACTGTTTTAGCTCTTAATTAATCTTTTTCAGTATGGACGATGGTATTGAAACAGCTTTCCTCGGCACCCGTTCAGGTTTAATGAGATTCCAGAGGTATACGGGTATAGAGAAAAGAATTGGCAAGTGAGTGTATTCTTTATCAGATAAAACTAATACAAATGAAATGAATTAAATGTTGTTTTTTTAAACAATATCAACGTTTGCAACATTTAGGCTTGATATTATGCAGATTGTTTCTTTCTTTCTCTCTTTGGTGCATTTTGTGCTGATTATCTTCTGTCTTCATTTTTTTAGGTCAAAGGTTGCTAATATTGAAGCTGTTATTGGTTTTTTGTGTCACTCCCCAGATCTTTCCTGACCCCCACAGACAGTGAGAATATGTTCACCTTGGACCATTTCCCAGTGTGGTACCGTAGAGCAACTGAAAACCCAGCAGGACAGTTTCTATACTACTTTCCTCAGCAGGAGACTAGAGGTATATATGATCACGTCCCAGACTGTCCAGTTGCATTTTTTTTTCAACCATGCATAACAAATGTAACCTTCAATTTCTACATATTTTGATATTTCTTCGCTGGTTACACTACCGGTGTGTACACTAGACCTGTGCAAAAATATCTACAATCATGACTGAGAATGTCTACATTTGTTGCTGCAGATTAACACTATGTATTTTAATTTTCTAATGAAAAGCATGTTTTTATTGCAAACAAATTTATATTTTGTGTCTAATATATTGCATAGCTACGACCTTGCCTGAGGAAGTGTTATCTAAACTTTATGAGGAGTGATATCTGCTGTGCCAGTGTAGTGACATATACATAGAGAATACCGGGAATAAAATATCCCTGTGCTCAGATGCTGTAGTGTGACAAGTGCCTGTCTTCAATATACCAAACTGTCACAAACATGCAAGAAGAGCAAGAAAACTCCACTAAGAAGAGATAGAAATTATATAGCTTAGTTTAAATGTTGCTTCATGAAAACAATGACTTTTTTGTTGTGTTTATTGCAACATTTTCAGACACACGTGTTGCCATACAAAGTCATTCTCTTTCTGATTCAGGGTTTTTGGTAAACACCCTGTGCTGCTTTCAGATTTATTCAGGGACTATGAGGCTGACTATAGCGCCTTCTTCAGTGCAGAAGAGGTGGGACGACAAGTGGAGCAGGCAGGGAGGAAGAGGAGAGAGGCAGTGGAGGAGGAGGAGGAGGATAGAGGCAAACTGTTACTTGTACTTGGCATGCCGCCACAGTTTGACCTATGCTTCCACTTTCCTTCTTTTTGTATTTGAAATGGATGTTTTTAGATACAAAAATATATATTTTTAGACCTCTCCTCTCCATTGCATGAGCTGCATGCCTTTAAAGTAAATAGATTATCCTCTTGTCTCTCTGGATGATCATTAGGGACCCCAGTCCTTCTTAAATCCATTTAATTTATTCATGTTGCGCCTTTATTTCTTCAGTATTTCTCCGTCATGAGGGATTTTCTCAATATTTGATTATTCATCAGGTGAACAAAGGATTTTGCAATATTTTTTCACCTTTATTTAACTAGGAAAGACTCTATAAGAATCTATTTTTATCAAGAGAGTCCTAGGTTTAACAGACTTGCTCAATGTCCTTAAATTGATTTGAACTTGCGACCCTCCAGTTACAGAGTTGCTTTCATAACCGTTATACCACCACCACTGCCCCAACTCTGCTTTGAGGGTTGATACAGGACACAGAAAACATGCATAATCTGCAGCACGCCGTGAATGAAATATGTAACTAGCTTCAATAATCTACGGTAAATTGTGTAATGCCTAAAATGGTAATCTGTCTGCAATCTGAGACTTTGGCGACTGTCCACATGTGTTGCCTGGCATGATCGGCTGGCAAATGATGCACAGCAGAGGGAGAGGTGGTTCCCCCGCTAGTTTATCAATACATTACAATGTCTAAGGATGTTATTGCATTGCATTCCAGGGATTTGACTGCATGGATCCACAGTGACCTCATGCATGAGTGTATGTTTGTAGACAGACGCATGTACACCTTGTTTATACAGTATATGTTTGAACACAGTAAACATTCACTTACTATGTGTTTCTCATCTACCAGCAGGGAGGATAGTGATCGCAACCACTGCAGTCACTGTGACGGTGGGGAAGAAAACAGCCGTCGCTGGAGGTAGGACCACAAGTTTTGTTCAAATGCACACACACACACACACACACACACACACACACACACACACACACACACACACACACACACACACACACACACACACACACTGTATTTCTTCTGCTAATTGTCTCCTTCTTACAACTGATCCATGCATGGATTTTGCGATGTTTTACTCCCTTTTACCTGCTGAGCACTTTAAACTAATTCTATTATTACTCTTTTTTTTTAATGTTTTCATTTAGCAGATTGGACTTGAAGTAAACATAACAGATGATTGTGTGTGTGACCTAAACTCTGTTGTTGGATCTGATCACTTGCAATAGCACTAAAAGCTTTGATACAGTTTAGCTGATGGTGCGGTAAAGCTTTGCTTTGTGATTGAGATGTTTTGTTCATTGTTTGCAGGATGTTGTCCTTCTTTGTCATTTAAATAGTTTATTAAATAGAATGTCAACTGGCTTCTATAGCTTTGTAATTGTTATTTTATTGGGCTTCATAAAATAACAATTTTTGTTATTTTTAGAACATCACACATTATACTGTATAATTAATTAATTAATATAGTATACCCCCACAACACAGATAGACACACACACACAAAAAAATTGTAATTATGATATATGACATATTATCTAAGTCAGTATTTTTTACCCCATGTGGGGTCGCCTGGAATTAAAATGGAGTTGCCTGAAATGTCTAGTAATTGATACAAAATTTAATTAAAATAAAAAATAAAGAATATTATTGTTATTATCCATCCATCCATCCATTTTCATACCCGCTTATTCCAGTTTAACAGGGTC
Source organism: Gouania willdenowi (assembly GCF_900634775.1). Lineage (NCBI taxonomy): Eukaryota > Metazoa > Chordata > Actinopteri > Blenniiformes > Gobiesocidae > Gouania > Gouania willdenowi. The sequence goes on from NC_041049.1 coordinate 11,858,820, forward strand.
GCGGGGGTGGTGCCAATCTCCGGCTCTCATAGGGCGCTGGGCGGGGGTACACCCTGGACAGGGCGCCAGTCCATCACAGGGCAACACAGACACAGACAACCATTTACTCTCTCATTCACTCCTATGGGCAATTTAGAGACTCCAATCAACCTCACAGTCATGTTTTTGGATTGTGGGAGGAAGCCGGAGTACCCGGAGGAAACCCACGCAGCACGGGGAGAACATGCAAACTCCACACAGAAAGGACCCAAGTCCACCCCAGGGCTTGAACCCAGGACCGTCTTGCTGTGGGGCGGACGTGCTAACCGTGTGTTATTATTATTATTTAATCATTAATCTTTACTATAAGAGATCTAAAAAAAAAAGTGTCCCGTACTTTCACTTTCTCAAAATCTAAATCTGCTTTAAATGAAATGCAGTATAGATAAGTCTCTGGGTTCACCAGAAATGTGTGATATGAAAATGGTGGCATGACGCGAAAAAGGTTGGGAACCTCTGATCTATGTCATAAATCATTGTTGATTTACTTATTTGTGATCTAATGTGTATATCGGTCCCTGCAAGATCAACACTTCACCACTTTTTCACCATTTTTTTGTAATTTAGAAAAGTTTGGTGGGAAAATACTAGAATTCTGAAAATTGAAGTTTTCCCCACAGTTTGCAATTGACATGGGCACACAACAACATTTTCCACTGCAAAAATGCTGGAGGGGCAAATATTGTGTCATTTTCATTAAATTTGTGTGAAGGGACAAATAATGCAACAACTTAAATAATTGGTAATTCATGCAATAATTCATGTTTTCTCTTCTATTTTTACTTTTTTCTTATGGCCTTGAGTTTGACACATGTTCCTTATACAAATACAATTGGCTTTAGTTATTGATATTTCACTGACAATTGTATTAAGAGCATTTTGGGGATTCGAACTCAAAGACTTCCTCAGTAAGTGAAAGCAGCAGTTGATTTTCCCACGAAATTCCATAAAAAAGCCCGTTCTACTGTATTAAACTCATGTTGTCCTCTTTGGGTATGTTTAACCGAGCTGTAACATTTGATCCTGTTAAACCCTGTCATATACAGTATCTGCCTTCACTCAGCCTCTCACAGACACACCTGTCTTTCATCACATAACCAAATGAGCTCTTTTGGTCTCATCTTCCTCACTTTACGTTTCTTTTTTCCTGTCCTAAAGGTCTGTTTTATCCCATCACTACCTTTTATCCTTCCTCTTTACATTCCCTTTGTACTGTAGTACATGGAAGCCTTTCTTGTCAAGAGGCATTTACCACGAGAACATGAGAACATCAAATATTCAAGAGCTGCCCTGCAGGGCCCACACACACACACACACACACACCTCTGCTCACCTTTGGCATGACTACACAAGTGTCTGTCTATTCATGTGCATGTTAGCGTATAGCAGGGATGGGCAAATCTATCACTGCGGGGCCCACAAAAATGTGATTGTATCTGATCCGAGGGCCAAATTATCAAGATTAATGTCAACATTTATATTAATGACTGATATGAGCATTAATACAGGAAACAACAAAGGATTTTGGGGTCATATTTGTGTATATTTGTGTGTTACTGGGTTAATATGTGTGTTTCTGGAGTCATTTTTATTGTATTTTATTTGTCTTTTTTTGTTTGTTTCTTTGTCTCTGTTTTCTTTTGTTTTGTCAGTTTTTAGTCATTTTGTGTGTTTTTGGAGTCATTAGAGATGTTTTTGTTGTAATTTTGTGTATTTTTATGTCATTTTCTGTATTTATTTTTGTCGATTTGTGAGTTTTTGGTGTCACTTTCAGTGTTTTTGATGTTGTTTTTGGGTATTATTTTCCTGTCATCCTGTGTTATTTTGTTGACAGTTTGTGTGTCTTTGAAGCTATTCTGTAATGTGTCTGTCTTTGTCATTTTTTGTATTTCCCTGTCGATTTGTGTGTTTCGGGAGTTATTTTGTGTATTATGTTGGGCTTTCTATTCCTTCCAACTTCTTGAAATACAATTTTGGGGGCTGCCAGTTGCCTGTTTCTGGCTTATAGTAATAATGGAATTACAGTCCAACGATAGCTTAGAAAATATGTCAAGGGTACAACACAGTGACTGTATATTACCTGAACATATTACAGTAAAACATTCATTAATATATATTACCCTACTTCACTTTCTGTGTAGATATCTGAAAAAAACTTTAAAAGCTGCAAATTTGTTACAATTTTTCACAGAAGTAGATGCAAAAAATAAATAAATAAACAGATGCAGTTCAACTTACAACCCCTAAGTGTCGCTGTTTATCTGTGCACTGAATACATGTATTGTGTGTTGAGCTTCTAAGTCCATTTCAGGCTATATTTCATATCCTCTCTGTTGAGAAAGGCCCAGCGTTTTGTATGTAAGAGGCTGATCTAAAACCCTTCCTCAGTGACTTTTTACAATCACTGTTTATACTGTTCTGTGCTTTAGCAGTGTCTTGTTTATCTCTGTGGCAGCTATGAAAGGGCTTTCTGTAAATAGAGCAAATGCAAGGCAGGCAAAGAGCCATGTTGAGGACAAACTCAGGATTTGTGAGACATAGAACCATATTTGGATGATTGATTGATTGTGCAAACCTTAAATCGTAAGATGACAGTTTGACCATCATGCTCTCTATCTTTGTTTATGACGCTGAATGACTAGTAACTGCAACATCAGATTAGCTTTGCAGCTCTTTGGCATGGCAGGTACACACATTGATTGAGATGGGTTGAAAGAACATGATTGACACTTTTTGATCATATAGATGTACTGTATGTGTTGGTGACCTTGCAGCTGTCAGTACTGTGATTAGCCACTCAAAGTAGCTCCTGGTATAGGGCCAAGACAATGATTGCTTTTTTAGTGCCAGTGGCACCGATGTCAAACTAGCACTGTAGTAGTTTTATGTCCCCCCACCCATGCTGGTTTGACCCTATATTGTTCAGAGGACAGGCAGTGGTAAAGAATCAATACATAGGAAAGAGGATAGAGAATGAACAAGATTTAAGAATGAAAATAGAAATAGAGGGGGCAAATAAATCACCAAGAAAGGAAAGAAATAATACTCTGGTGATAAAGAGTTTAGGATTGACATGGGCAATTTTATCACAGCAGAGGGCCACAAAAATGTGATCACCTGATTCGAGGGCCACAATATCAACATTCATGATAGCATTTAGAATAATAACCAATCTTAGCATTAACACAATAAAAAAGTCCGGGTTTTGTGAATTTTTGGGGCGTTCTTGAAGACATTTCAGTTTTTTTATTAGTTTTGTGTGTTTTTCTCTCATTAGTTGTTTTTGTTGCTATTTTCCTTTTTAGAGTCATTTTGTCTTATTGTATCATCATTTTGTGTATTTTTCTACAGTTGGTGTGTTTTTATTGCCATTTTATTCAATTCAGTTCTACTTTATTTATGTAGTGCTAATTACAACGATGAGTCATCTCAAAGCATTCATTTCGTGTGTTTTTGTTGCCATTTTATTCAATTCAGTTCTACTTTATTTATATAGTGCTAATTACAACGATGAGTCATCTCAAAGCATTCATTTCGTGTGTTTTTGTTGCCATTTTGTCATTTTTTGGAGTCATATTGTCCATTTTTATTGTCACTTTTGAGTTTTCTTTTGGGGCTGAACAAAATTAAATAAAGATCTGCACGTGGTTAGGTTACCAATGTCTGGTGTAGGACAACATGAAGATAAAGTGCATTTATTTTTGTGATCAGTTTAAGCATTACTTTATATAGTAATACATCTTTCCTAACTATGTCCAATCCATCCATGTATGCTATTTATTATAACCTCTGTTTTATAAACAAAAATCAGAAACAATCCAGCCTTTTTTTTTACACAGAGATGCTTTCATTGGTTGCGTTTTAAATGTACACGCAGGATTTCCTCATAGTTATGCAAAAATCAGACATAAGTCTGATATGTTTTGTTTTTTTATTATTCAAATGAATGCATACAGAGCAGAAATCGCTTCATATCATCTTCATAATGTCATTATCAATACCCACGATGGCCATAACACAACAAACCATAGATATTTAGACTGTTAAATCTTACTCACACCCTGTTCTCATGGCTGTTGTATATATTTGTGTATATAACAAACTATATATTTTTTATTCTTTACACACAAACACAGGTTATAAGAACAGGAACAATCTAGCTAAGATGCTTAGCTACCAACGACACAATACCTGCAGACCAGGGTTGGTGAGGAGACTCAGATTCCAGATTCAGAGAGTTGAGCTATTGCATTATCAAGGCCTTATTAGGCTCTCGAAAACGTGAGGTAATTACGTGTTTGTTTGAATACATGATTGAGACACACCTTAGGAATGCTCACTGTGACCTTTATATAACACTTGTCTTGTCATCTATCTTGTTAATGAAGCTTGAATGATGCGGATTGGACTTATTTTACTCAGTTGTTGTTATTTCTAATTCAGGGTGTCAAACTATATTAGTCCAGGGGCCAAAGATGGACCATTTTGACCTTAAGTGAGCCACAGATTTTAGGTGGGAATAAGAACAAATTCATTACTGTGCCCTGGTTTGCATTTCCATGTATAAATAATGTAAATGATAAAGTATGTGAGTATATCAGTCCCTGCAGGAACTTAACCTAAATTTCCCTGATTTGGGGAATTTCAGGAAATTTCGTGGAATAATTTGAGGAAAATTTGCCAGATGCAGATTATGGAAAACTTGAGAGTTCTTTCAACAATTTGAAATTAAAAATGACTGTCGTGAAAAGTGGAAAACTGAGTTCTGCAAATACTGTGCATTTTAATTGAATTTCTGTATTTGGAAGTTCTGAGATATCTATAACTGAATTAATTGGTAATTTATAAAAAGCGTCATGTTTTTTTCTATCATTTTTACTTTCTCGAGTGGGCCGAATTTGATGCTCTAGTCTAAAGGGCCCTTAAGTTTGACACGTGTGTTCTAATTCATATCATCACTCACTGTTCCTACAGCTTACATTTGTATTCACTTACTCTTTATCAACAAAAGGGTTATTTAATGGGCATTTACCTACACGTAGGTGGGAAAACCTGAAAACACTGCCTTTTGGACAAAAGCAATGTAATTAATTATGGTGTTATTGTAAAATTTCCCTGCTGGCTATCTACACATACTGTAAACTGAGGTTCCTTGTTATAACAGTAGGATACATCTCTGATTTAAAATGCTAGTAGATGGCAATACCCTGTCTGACACTTGGACAACAAACAGTAGGATTAGCACAAAATTTGCAGAAACCTCAACACGATGGGGTGACGTTGATAACAACGATACATGGTGCTTGTTATAACCGCCGCCGTGATACATTTCAGAGTCGAGCAGCACATCAATGCACTCGGTCCAAATCTCTCCATGTTCCTTACAAAATATATCAACATCACACAGACGTAATTCCTAAAAACAAATCATGGAAGCCATAAACACGAGGGACATACATCATGAATCAATACAGAAGAAATGATTATAATAAGAACTGATAGCTGGGCTCACCCATTGGAACAGACAGGCATACAATGGTAATTTGCATCATACACCATGATATGAGTCATACTTTATATTATTGATCACCAGCTGAAGATTTTGAACCAAAAAATGAACAGAAATGAAGGTACGTGTAAGGATTTTAAGAAAACTCATGTAAAGCAAACTAACCGGTTTGAGAAAGGCCAGAGAATTGCTCATCAGGCGTATTTCTCTCAAAGAAAGTACGGTAACTATTTAGTTGTTAGCCACCAATTGTGCAAGTTCTCCCACTTAAAAATATGAGAGGCCTGTAATTTTCATCATGGTATACCTCAAATATGACTGACAAAATGAAAAAAAAATCCAGAAAATGACATTGTAGGATTTTTAATGAATTTGAAAATTATGGTGGAAAATGTATTTTAGGCAATAACAAAAGTTCATCTCAAAACTTTGTAATGTACCCTTTGTTTGCAATGACAGTGGTCAAACGTTTTCTGTAAGTCACACACTGTTGCTGGTATTTTGGCCCATTCCTTCATGCAGATCTCCTCTAGAGCAGTGATGTTTTGGGGCTGTCACTGGGCAACACGGGCTTTCAACTCCCTCCAAAGTTTTTTTTATGGGGTTGCGATCTGGAGACTGGCGAGGCCACTCCAGGCACTTGAAATGCTTCTTACGAAGCCACTCCTTCGTTGCCCGGGCGGTGTGTTTGCGATCATTGTCATGCTGAAAGACCCAGCCACGTTTCATCTTCAATGCCCTTGCTGATGGAAGGAGGTTTTCACTCAAAATTTCACAATACATGGCCCCATTCATTCTTTCCTTTACACGGATCAGTCGTCCTGGTCCCTTTGCAGAGAAACATCCCCAAAGCATGATGTTACCACTCCCATGCTTTACAGTAAGTATGGTGTTCTTTCTCCTCCAAACACGATGAGTTGAGTTTTTAGCAAAAAGTTCTATTTTGGTTTCATCTGACCATATGACATTCGCCCAATCCTCTTCTGGATCATGCAAATGCTCTCTAGCAAACTTCAGACGGGCCCGGACATGTACTGGCTTAAGCAGGGGGACACATCTAGCACTGGTGGCGTAGTGTATTATTGATGGTCCCAGCTCTGTGCAGGTCATTCACTAGGTCCCCCCGTGTGGTTCTGGGATTTTGGCTTACCGTTCTTGTGATCTCTTTGACCCCACGGGGTGAGATCTTCAGTGGTCTTGTATGTCTTTCATTTTCTAATACTTGCTCCCACAGTTGATTTCTTCACACCAAGCTGTTTACCTATTGCAGATTCAGTCTTCCCAGCCTGGTGCAGGTCTACAATTTCGTTTCTGGTGTCCTTTGACAGCTCTTTGGTCTTGGCCATAGTGGAGTTTGGAGTCACACTCCAAACTCCACTGTAAATAGGTTGTAAATAGGTGTCTTTTATACTGATAACAAGTTCAAACAGGTGCCATTAATACAGGTAACGAGTGGAGGACAGAGGAGCCTCTTAAAGAAGAAGTTATAGGTCTGTGAGAGCCAGAAATCTTGCTTGTTTGTAGGTGAACAAATGCATATTTTACAGAGGGATTTACCAATTAATTAATTAAAATGTGATTTTCTGGATTTTTTTTTCTCATTTTGTCTCTCATAGATGAAAATTACAGGTCTCTCTTATCTTTTTAAGTGGGAGTACTTGTACAATTGGTGGCTGTTTTAATACTTTTTTGCACCACTGTAAATAATCTTTGGCAGTGACACAATATAATTTCTACAGTGAGAGAATTCCCATTGCATATCGCAGATATTTAGGACATGCGCACACACACAAAAAACAAATACTAAAAAGAAACACGAGAGGAATCAACAAAAGCAAAGTTTTGAAGGATTATGAAAAACCCTCCTCAGATTGCACGAAATATGAAAATAGACATAAAAAGTAACGAGAAGGACGGAGAGGAAAATTAGCAGTTTCTTCTCTCTTTAATAATCCCACTGGGCAATTTTTCCAATTCTAGAGACAAAAACTGGGGTATTCAAAGGCTATATAGGCTCTAGGAAGGGAAATAAAGTGCAGGAGTCTGGAGTCTGTAGTCCTTAGATATACAGTATATTATAGTCTTTACCAGAAGGCAGGCTTTTCTGACATATATTTTGCAAGCCATGGAAGCAAACTGTCACATTTCAGGGCTAAATTCAGTTCTTCACAAACATTGAAATTAATGGAAAATGTTCTGTTCTGTTCACCATTGGACTAGTAGATAAAACCCACTGCAGATTCTACATCACAGGTTTAAAACATCCACAAATGATCCAGGGAAAAGGTTCAATCGGTTCAAATGTAGGGAAAGTGCATCTCCCTTTTGTCTCAAAGGCTGGAGACGGAGGAGATGTTCTATGTTTGATTTTCTCATCAGCGCTCGATCTATTCTTGATACTTCTTTTGTTAGAAAAGTAGAGGAGAGGGTCCGAGTGAACTGAAACTTAATCCTTTTTCATCAGATTCAGAGGCTAAAAGCGTGTGAATGTATAATAATTGGTGTTCACATGGGTTAAAAAGAAATATGAAAGACCGAAAAAGAAGCACATCTCTTCTTTTTACTGACAATATTGTTCCAATCCATTCCATAATATCTCTTTGATTCTATATAGTATCTGAGTTAGGATTGACATCTACTGACTGGCCTGTATATGAGAGTTTTAAAAAAACGTTTAAGTTATGCTTTATACCAAAGAGATACCAACTCATCTTCTCTTGTAAAATTGGCAAACTAAACAGCAGTAGGTGGAAGAAAAGGTAACAAATGCTGCCAGCTGGTCCAATAGGAAAGGGAAAACCAGGTAGTAGATGAGATGCATGTGTGAGGGTGTATGTTGGAGGGAATTGCAGAGAGGGAGAAAGTTATAAATAGCATGAAGGTGGAGATAGGAAGACAAAATGTGGGAGAGTCATTAATTCGAGATTCAGGGGGAGAGATAGTGTGAGTCTTTGTAGAAAATAAGCTTTTCCATCTTTCTCCTCTTAAAGCCCTTTTAAATTGCCTTCTTCCAACATTGGACAAAGCTAATACTCGTGGTCCTATCAGATCTTTAAGCTACAGAGGAAATCTGTTTATCTTCTCTATCTTCTCCGTCAGCGTCTCCATCTCCCATCAGGGGCTGCCTTTTCTTTAACTCTCGTTGGTATTTGGCCATCAGGGATGCGTAGATGCAGCCGTACGCTGCTGCTGCCACCATCATGATACAAACAATGCCACATACCACGCCCGCTATCACCACGGTGCCGATGGCGCGGCGTACGCTCACTGGTCGGTAGCGAGTGCGGACACAGTCTGACGGGGCCTCGGCCCCACCACCACCACCTCCTCCACTGTTGGATGAGGAGTCCTCTCCGGTGTTGGCGCTGTTGTCAGAAATTGGTGTCGCACCACTGGGGTTGAGAACATTTCTGCTACAGGGAGGACCGCCTCCTTGTCCAGAACGAGAACCCTCTCCTGCACCATTCTCATCCTCAAGTTGGAGGCAGTAGTTAAACATTTCCACTGGAACCCCTCGAATGTCTCGCCCCCGCAGATCCTTTGGCAGCGTGCACTCCACTGCATCCACCTTCCCTCCTAAAGCAGAGGAGACAAGACACAGAGACAGGGAGTACAAGGATAGGTCATTTCTAAAATGCTTTTTGCTTGTAGAGCAACCCAATTAACAGAGAGAGGAGAAAAGACAGAACAGTGGCTGTGCCAACACGAGGATGAGTCATACATCGGTTGACACGTGTGCACGGTTTGCTGTACCCTCTACACTAAGTTAGAGATAGCCTCAACTAAGCCATCTATAATTCATGAGATGACATGCTTAGCTTCAGCACAGCTTGGCTGTATGGGGAAGAGAGAAATATCTTAGTCACTAATTCCCACTAGCGGCAGTAGAAGGGGGATCTGCTACGCTGTGATCACAGGCTACATGTGTGTCTCCAAAGGAAGCTTCCGTCTCAAGGTCACCTGTTGGCAAGCCATTGGTCTGTATTTGTAGATAATGACAAATGTAGCCGGATAAAGGTCGATCACAACAAAATGACGAAATAAAAAAGTGCTGTCTGGCCCTGAGATGCTTTTATCCCTGCATGTGACAAAAAACACTCCACAGCCGTGTGCAGCGATATGAGTCAACACAGGTCACTCTCATTTCCACATTTGTTCAAAGGTTTGTAGTTCTTTATGTAAAACATTCATCTTGCATTATCTAATGGCTACCATTGCAATTTCCTTCCGTAACTTAATTGTCTCCTGGTCAAATGAATACAGAATTATGAAGCCTTTTTTGTGTCAGTCGAAGCAGATGGCTGCCACCTCTGAACCTGGTTCTGCTGGAGATTTCTTCCTGTTAAATGGGAGTTGTTTCTTCCCACTGTCGCTAAATGCTTGTTCATGTGGATCTTGTTGGGTTTTCTCTTTCTTATTGTGAACTTTATATTTTGATAAGCGCATTGAGATGACTTTGTTGTAAATTGCGCTATACAAATAAAGTTGAATTGAATTGAATTCCTTCTTGGTCTGAAGAAGCTAACTGAGCTGAAGTAGATCCCAGCAAGGCAGAAGACAGCAGTAAGAAGCTAAGTGGAGAATAGGGCAGAAAGGAGGGGAGATGCTTCATTAGCAGGGCAGCTAAGGCTTTGGGCACTGAGGTGAATGTAGATTTTTACACATGAACTCTTCTAATGCTATCTGATGTACCAACAGCCTGCTGTGGCACGTGTGTACATTATGCTAGCACGTTGAGCACAGTCATACACACTCACACATGGTTACAGTTTACAGCCTAGAGCACAGGCGTATACGAAGTGAAACACAAATCAGTTTGATGTTCAGCAGTTCTTGCCCACTCCTTCATTTGGCTGCCGTATGGCCTTTCAAAATTCAAATTAAGCACAGCCTCAGGGAGCCCATGTAAAACATATCAAGCATTTACCTCGATACAGCAGCCACTCCATCCAGTGTTTGAAATCACGGAGGTTGCAGTCACATTCCCAGGGGTTGTGTCCCAGTTCCAGGTGTTGCAAGTTGGCCAGCGGCTCAAAAGCTGCCCTTTCCAATCCGTGAAGCCTGTTACCCGCTAGCGACAGCCACCTTTTAAAATAGACAACAGTAAAAAAAAAAAGTTACCAATAATGTGATAATGATGGTGATTTAAAGTATGAGTTGAAATAACAAAATAATGTAATGCCTTGAAAAAAGATTTCTTATGATAAAATTAGCATAAAGTGTTGAATTTGCAGGAAATGTCTACTATTATCATATTACTTTTTCATTTGAACCTTCCTTTTTTCTTAAAAATAAATTCTTTATTTCTGAAAAATTGCAGTCATTCTCTGAATGACATTCATTTATATTTTCTTATACCTTTTCAATCTTTTAAGTCACTTTCCTGCAAACAAGAACTCATTATTTTAACTCGCACTGGTTTTAAGTTTTGCAATGATCATCTAGAAACGTGATCTGATGCGGTATTTTGTTTTAACAAGTTCTGATGAACTATGGCCGGGCCCGCGGAACGTCTCCACACTGATTAGCACGTACCACGTTCCCGAGACGTCAGTGAAATGACTCGGTTCCACCGAGTAAAACAAATGAAATTGTGCGAAGTAAAATCGTAATCTACGTTGAATTGCCATTGAAACAATATATCACACGACTATGTTTTGATAAATTTAGAAATTACCGGAAAAATGGGTGGGCCCCCGTCCCCCCCTTTTAAAAAGGTCTCCGAGAGGCTCTTGACATCCGCTCATAGAATATCCATGTCAAATTACAGCCCGATTCAACGAGCATTAATGGAGGAGTAGTCATTTGAAAAATGGGGCCCAATGGGGCCCAATATGGAGTATTGGTATATTGGTATGTGTCAATGATTTGGTACCACCAACTGTCACAATATTTGACTCTCAAATAAATGAGAAAACAACTTTAATGGAAATTGCCTAAAAAAGGGCCCCTTGGGCCCCTAATTGAATTGTGCAAGGCATAATCGTAATCTATTTTGAATTACCTTTGAAACGATGTATCACACGACTATGTTCCCATACATTTAGAAATTACAAGAAATAGGGGATGGGCTCCTGGGCACCATTTTAAAAAAATGGCTTTGAGCGTGTCATCATATTCATTAATAGAGTATTCTTACCAAACTGCATTCCGATTTAACAAGAACTAATGGAAGAGTAGTCAATTGAAAAATGGGGCCCCCTGGCTCCCCCCGGCGCCCCCGTGACACATACGGGTTAATGGGCCCCATTTCTTTATTGGTATGTGTCATAGATTTGGTACTACCAACCGTCGTAATATTTGACTCGCAAATAATAAATAATCTGGCTCCGAGCGTCAAAGTGTACACATCCATAGATTATACCTACAGTCAGATCTGTTCATGAATAACAGAGGAGTAGCGATTTTAACTAGTGTACACAACTTTACCTTAGGCTCTGTAGCTCATCCAGTAAGCCCAGAGGAATAGATGACAGACCATTCAATGACAGATCTAGACTCTGTAGACCACCTAAACCCTGTAAACACATAAAAACCAAGCCTTTACTCTAACATTTTAAACAGTACAATTTCTTAAAAATTTGTCAGTCCTGGCAAAGTCATGACTTCATTCTAGTAAGAGTTTTGGATGACATGAAATGGATGAGCAAGTTGTGTATTAAGAATTTAGGACCTGTATGAGATCCCAGGCTTATCAGTGTGTCTTCTCAGGTTGATAAATTCTCAGAAACAGTAATATTTCAATCAACAATGAATCCTTGAATTAAGAAACTTACCAGGCAAAAACATGCTAGCTCCCAGAGATGCGGATCCTATTTTACTGTGTGAGTTGTGCTAATCCAGAGGACCTACCTGGAAGAGGTCTCTGTCCGTTACTGTCAGAGAGTTGTTGTGTAGAGTCAGTCTTGTCAGATTGGACATGTCTCTGAACAAGCCACCAGGTAGATTATCTAGGTAGTTGTTCGAGAGATCCAACTCCTAAACACACAAACAAAACATAGAAACAACATTTTTAGCCTATAGCTTATTTTCCACCCCAAACAGCGCACTGACTTTTTTGATAGAAAAACTTTATGCAATCCCCAAAAGACAGGAAATTGCCCTATGATGTCTGTGCTTTTGGGTATTAAACGCACCAAATGTGGTTTTCCTACAAAGAAAAAAGTATTGGTTTTAGAGAAATAGGTGCGAGAACCAACAGCAAATACAACTACCGGTATGTGGTTTCTGTGAGTTTCTCAATGGTTGATGTAGAAATTTTTTTGGCCCTTTATAACGTAAATAGTATCATTCAGTCACCCAAACCTGAACTATAACTAGTGATTGAGATGCTAGACTTCATTTAAAAAAAAAAGTTTTAACCGCAAATATACACAAGTTTCAAGTTTCCTTAATCCAATGAATAACTCTTAAATTATTTAATGTGTAAAAACAATAGCATTTCTGTAATGTTTATTCCATTGTTTAATACTGACTTAGAACCTTGCCACCCAGCAGCTTGCAAATATAACGAGGCGGTTGTTTTGGAAGGAAACCAAATACAGTGTGAAGGGACCAACACAGCTGTGTAAAGCTTGGATTCTCCGCAACTCTCTGAACGCGATGAACCCAGGTTTACTGTTTTAACTGGCATACACTTTTTAAGTATGCCAGTTGTGAACTACTCAGAGAGTTCAAAGCTCCGCCAAGGTTAGATCAGCTCACCAAATTTCATGTAAAATCCGTGCTCAAAAATGTCTTCTGGATACTGTATCTACAGCGCCTTTCAGATATCCTCCAAAATCACACTCCTTCTTCCTTTTGACATTGTCGATTAGCTCACCAAATTTCATTTTTATCCTTTCAGTGATACTTTTTCAGATTTCCTGCTAACAAACATCCACATTAACAGATAGATGGACAACTACCTCTTTGGCGGAGGTAATTAGACCCAAGAACATCAGCAATTGATTAGTTATCTTATGCTCTTAACCAATTTATATTTTGACATTGTTTTGCTTAAATACCATGTTCGTATATTTATTCTTACAAACAGTTTGTAGCACCGCAAAACTATTGTTCAGTTTTTAGGCTGAGTGCAGAGGTTTGCAGTTCATTTTTCAGTTTCTTCAGTAGTTCACTTAACAAATAATAACTTTCGGCCCATGGGAGACTTTCAGTGTGTACGAGGTCCAAGCAGAATATACTGCTGACACTCTGCAACATGTTCAAGCTGTTCAATCACTGACAAAAATAAACATTGAGCTCCAGACCTCTAGTGTGGAGAGGTTTGCCAAGGCTGTGGCCCCCAGCGAGGAAAGCTTGTTGTTGGCTAGCAGGAGGGACCGGCTCCCTGGAGGCAGGAGGTGCAGGGGAGGCAGGATGGAGAGACCCCGCCCTCCGCAGTCCACCACCAAGCTGTCTGAAGAGCAGTAACAAGGAGGAGGGCAGGAGGAGGCTGGTGACAGCCGCACACCCAGAAGGCAGAGGATGCAGAGGAAAACTGGAGGAGGGATAAACAGAAAGACTGAGGTTATTTAGGGACTGGAATGATCGCAAATAGGATTCAAACCAAGAAAATACTTGACAACGAGTGTCCATTATATAGCTCCCAACACACCAGATCACTTCAGAGATGCATGTGAAGGATTACAGTAGAGCTGCTGCCATTGAGGATCGATGCAAACATGCCCAGGAAAGATTTAAATCAGAAAGATGTTCAAAGCCATACATACACAGAGAGACAGAGAGAGACGAGGAGGCTTTAACAAAACACCATCCTGTGCCTGAGGTGGTTTAGATCTCTATTTTCAATGCTGCTTTTTCCACAAGAAATCACTTCACATTCTGTTCCTTGTTCTTAAGCTTGAGAGCAATAGATGATCTGATTCTTCGTTGTTTTGTTGAACATTCACAGTGGGGTGGGGATCTCTTATGGAGAATGAAATTGCAGAAGAATATAATTACAGCTCTGGATTTACCTGCTATACTTTTCATCTCACTGTTATATATATATATATTTATAAGTATGATACAAGTAAGTCATACATAAAATATTCCAGTACAAGTAAGAAGTAGCTCAATTAAATAGTACTTAAAGTTGAAGTTACTAGTTACTGTCACCCCCATGTTTATTTTCGGTAATAAATCTTGCCACGGTTCCCTTGCATAGTCACAAAAGTGACCAAATCTTGCACAATTGAAACTTTCCACAAAGACATCTGTATAAAATAAAAGATTTGTCAAAATGTACAATTGTTTTTTTTATTTTTTAATAGAATAACACCAATGAATTTAATTAAAAATTTTTAAAAAATGATCAGGCTCTAAATATAGCCACATTTATGAACTCTAAAACAGTGCCAGGCCCAATGTGCCATGTGGGTAACAACATAATAGGTGGAAACTGCAACCTGATCCCTAGAAAGTGGCTGGGCGTTGATCAGAAATGGCACGACAAAGAACAAATGGAAATAACTTCCATTCAATGCTGTTTTGGCGCCGTGCATTACGTTTAATTCGATTGGTCGGCTATGATGCGATGCATTTAATTGTTGTCTGGTGATTTCATTTTTTTTTTTGTAGTTTCACAATGTTCATTAATCATTTTAAAAGACAAAAATAATAATTTACTCAGTAACCATTGGGTGTAGAAATGTAACTAATTAATTTACAAGTAGAATTACTGATTTAGAAACTTGTACTTATTTTGTGTCTGTGTGTTTTAAGCTTGTTAAAAAGATAAGTTCCCAATCCAAACTCCAAACACAGCACTTTTTAACATCCTGACAACACTCTTTGCCTGTCTAGCAGATTTTGTATCCCTCGTGTTATCTGCAAATTAAGAGCATCTATTTCTCAGCATGCATTCGCCCTTTGGTCACATTGTGTCTCACACGCTCAGTGTGGGTTTGTCGTGTTTGCCATCTGTTTTGCTCTTTATTTTGGTTTTCATTTTCGCTTTTCTAATCAAGAATTTGTTTCCGTTGGTCACGCACTGGTGCATGTGATGAAACTCAGTGAAATAGATTTTTAATGGTCGGTCCAGAAGGAGTGTAATGAAGATGAAGAAATGATTGGAAATTTAATGACTGATGAATTTGTCTTATTTTATTTATTTTTTTTAAAAAAAAAGACTTTCCTTTAAGTGTTATTGTGCAGTAAAGAAAAAAAAATCAACATATTATTTAGTTTAACATTTATAACCTTTAATAAGGTAAGAGTTGACTCCTGAAGCATCCGGCCAAGGGGGAGCTTTAGACGAATGAATCATGAATGATGAGCAGTTGAGAGAATCAGGAAGGACTGCTGCACTGAGCTTGTACGGTGACAGCGTGAGTGAGTCATGCACAACACAGTGAGATTCAACAATGAAACGCAGCCTTCATTAATTCACACCTGTGCTCCTGACATGTCAAAATATTTCTCAAACACCTATTTGCATAAAAGAGCCTGCTGTGCCTCGTTAGTCTTCACACACATCCATCCCCTCCTAATGATTATCTACTCAACCTTTCAACACCTCTTTGGTGCATTTGGAAATAATTCCATATGTGTACTGTCATTGTCTTAGCTGCAACGCTGATCATTTTTCATTAGATAAAAACCATAGTGTATGCCTCATAGATCAATAAATCAGACATCACTTACCCAAAGAATAAAGGAGAAAAGGTCAAAATTGCTGCATAAAGGTTTGTTTTCATGCTTACCTTAAACACTTGGGCTGTGTTCAAAATGGCATACTCCATACTATGCGTATGTTTAGTATATACTATAGTTATGAATAGAATGATGAGCGTTCCCACTTAAGTATACTTCCAAGTTTCCGAAGATGCATTTCAAACCTACGACGACAAAAACCTGAAGCACACTAAGGCTAAATATCTGTTATTTCGCCACCTTTGAAAGTTCTGAAAGCATTTTGAGTGAGAAAGTGACCAAGTATAACCCATATCAACATGGGGTAATTTGATCCATAAAACTCATGGAAACGCAATTTCAAAGCAAGAGCCCAATTTACAAAGACAAGAAGAGATGCTTTTGTTTTGAAAAGAGGATGTTTGATTTTTAGCTTGAAACCGGTCCCGGGACGATTTTACGTTCCGCTCGCAATGCATCATGGGGCGGTTGAGTATGACTAGTGTGCCCATTGTGCATACTTGAAAAATGTCCCAATATAGTGTATATCCAGATATTTCGCGTATACTCGATCTTTCCATACTATCTAATGTGAACGTACTACATACTCTTTTGACGTTAAACTTAGTATGAGTAGTACTTTAGTATGTGATTTTGAACACAGCCTCCGTTTGTTGAAATTTTTGAGCATTGCATTGTGGGATGTGGATTCCCAAAAACGATACTTGGAAAAGTTTTTACTTCATTCTGATATTACAGGGAATACTGGGAACAAACTAAAACAAGAAGTGTTTCAAGAGAATTAGAAAGAAAAACAAAAAATAAAGGTAAGAATAAAGTAAAACTACATATATACTTTTATTTATGGGACTCAACATCCCACAATGCAATGCGCTAACATGTCAACAAACAGAGCGTTTACGATGGAGATGAAAAAGCTGATAAAGATTTTTTGAACAAAGATTTCAGTCTCATCTTTCCCCTGTGGTATATGTTTTGTATTCTGATGTGCAGTTTAACCCTGATCTCCAGTAAAAACACAGCTCTACTTTATGAACTGATAACATCTTGAGCTATCGCACTCTGTAGTATGATTTTAAAGAGGGGTCCCTTTTTCTCTGCAGCAGCTCAGTAGAAATCCACAATGATCTTTGCTCCACTGTATCATTCAGTCTCCCAAAAGAGTTTGAAACTGTGAAAAGGTAAAAACAGTGCAGCAGTAAGGAAGAGGCATGGTTGCGAAACTGAAGGGAAAGCACAGGATAGTTAGAGAAATCGTGGTTATTTTGTGGCTTTCCCCTTCATATTGTGTCATTGTTGCCCTCTGCTGCAATCTCCCCTTTCGTCTCTATGCTACAGTACACTTACTGTAACTCCCCCTCACCCTCCACCACGCTCCTTCCATCAGTGCCCAAGCAGATCTTCCAACATTTATGAGTAGTTTTAGCTGCTTTTGTGGAGGAGGTGGTTGCTGTTAGTTTTTATTTTGGAGTGCTTTTTTTAGACACTCCGAAACATTTACAATTCAACTGAGCCCAAACCAGAAAAACACTCTATGTTTCTGATAAAGAACATTTTATTAAAAAGCTCATTTCAAATAGTAGTTCAATTTGGTCCAGACATCATACTGCATATTTTATAAGAATTCCCAAACACGTGCACATTGTTGGGGGAAAATGCAGGCTGACAATGTTCTCAGTGATGTAAAACAAGCCTAGATACAGTATAATGAACAACAAGGTTGCTTTTGTTATTTGAAACATTACCTCTGAGGATAGTGTCTGAGCATGATTGATCACCACACCCCAAACACTCGTGTTTAACCCAGAGAATGTCCTAAATCTAAAAACTTAGATGTGTACATAAGAAAATATTATCACATTAGAATATAAGATTACTAACTATCTTAAACGGTTTCTAAGAAAAGCTGTCTCCTTTGAAGATACCTCGAACAGAGTAAAAAAAAGGGTACATGGGCAATAACTCCAGAAAAAATATTTGCGTGCTTCTCATTTTCAAACTACATCAAGGTATTGATGCCCTGAAGCCACACACCGAATTTGGTTAACAGTTTCTGAGAAAAGATGTCCCCTATGAAGATACCTCGAACAGAGTAAAAAAAATGGAACAAGGGCAATAACGCCGGAAAAAATGACTGCGCGCTTCTCATTTTCAAACTCCATCAAGGTATTGATGCCCTGAAGCCACACACCAAATTTGTTTAACAGTTTCTGAGAAAAGCTGTCCCCTTTAACTCAGACGGACGGACAAACGCACAGATGGACGGAGCTCAAACCTATATCCCCCTTCACACTTTGTGGTGGGGGATAATAATAATAAACAGAGCTGCTCCAGACTCACTCTTTTTGACTATTAGGATGTGTCTTCAAGAATAAATAATCAAACTCTCAAAGTTGCACTCCATTAAACCTCTTTCATTCTTCATGCTATACCATTGGACATTTTAATTTACTATGTGGCTTCAATTAGAATTTTGAAATTGTAACGCATGAGATTAATTCTCTACTGCAATAGAAGCAAGTCTACCTGTGCCATAGCATTTCTCCAAGTGTGTATCGAAGCAGTGAAAAGCTTCAAAGGCTACATTAGTTGTAGCTAATCTGTGAAAAAGGATTATGATTTACGGTGTGTTTGCATATTCATACATTAGCTGTGTGTGTGTCCCTTCCTGCCTATTTGACTTCACCTTATCTGTAGGATTACAGGCTGACGTGTTATGTAAAGAGATACTTTTAATACATGCACTTGTGAACTTGGGGTTTTAAAAATGTGGAAGGAGCAAAAATACCAAAACAGTTTGCCATACTTTTCAAGTGTCAGATGCCCCTTGTTGTCCTGATGATGTTTGACATTGGCTCCAAGGCAACGCTTCTTGACACCTTCAGGGCCTCATCTGTGTGTAAGTTTATATCCAGGGGGCCGCTGGGTGACACCAGACCCAGCGTTGTCATTACCACAGGCACTAGTGTTACTGAGCCCAGTTACCAGCAGCCAAGCTGTTTTCCATACGAGTGACAGACTTACTGCGATCCCGTTACAAGGACGACCAGCTGTCCTCCAAGCAAAACACACTCACTGTCCTGCTGCTTTGGACTCGTCTCAGTTTTTAATTGTACTTTTAGACTGCTCTCACTATATGTATAAACAATAGGCCTGCAGATTTAAAACTGATACAAAGATAGTATAGGTCAGGGATTGGCAACTTTTATCACAGCGGGACCATAAAATGTGATTATCTGATCCGTGGGTCACATTATCAACATAAATGCCATTATTAAGATCAATGACCAATGTGAGCAAAAACAACAAGGTTTTTGTTATTGTTTGTTTTCTTTTTGTGTAGTTTTGTTGCTTTTTTCTGAGTTTTGTGTACACAAAAATATTTTATGGGTCCTTATATGTGTGTGTGTTTATTTCTTGTGTGTTGTATTTATATTTTAGTTTTTTTTCTGTATTTTTGTTGTTTTGGTTGCTTCATGTATTTATTTTTTGCTATTGTTTTCTGAGTAATTTTGTGTATTATGTTGGGCTTTATAATACTTTTAGTTTCTTGTATTACAAATTTTAGTGAATCTGTCTTGGGGGCCACACAGAATTAGACCAAAGGTTGAATTGCCCATGTCTGGTATTGGTTATTTTGGCATGCTAGGAATTGTGGAATATTGCTCCTATAACTTGACGTGAAGCACAAGTAGTAGTTACTGGTGTTTTTTTTCAATGGCAAACGAAAAATAATATTTTGACCCTACATAAATTAAGTTTATGTCTTTATTATATTAATATATTCAAAGATATTGATGTTGGACACTGGCCCAATATTAGCAAATAATTATCTGATTATATCGACATGCATCTAAAATCTCTAAAATTATATTAATTGTTTTTATTTGATTTATTGAGGTTATTTCTCAGGTTTGTCTAATTTATTTCTCATTTATTTCATTCAATTGTAGAATATTCTTCTGTTTAAGTTTAAAATGTATGTAACACAATTGTTAATATTAAATGGGTCAGTTTTTCTCATACCTACTGTTGCTGACTATTGTTCTCTGTTTGAGTAACATCTTAATCAAACCTTTTCTAACATTCCACGCTACAAAAGAAGTAATAAAAGTATGTAAATAATCAAGGCTGCAATATCGTTATCGAGACACCCCTAATATTGATATTTTTGCATTCATGCTTGAAGCTGCACTCTGGCTGACCTTGTCAAAATAACTGTATTTGAACCTCATCTTAAAGTAGGAATTACCCCTTATTATCCTATTTAATATCTGTTCTGCTATCTTCTTCTTCACACTGTGTTGCCATTTGCAGTGACACACACCTTTGTTTAAACAACACTGTGCAACCCATGGGATTTAGAGACATGCAGTGACATTCATTCTGCTGATAGTGACTGTTCATTTTTTAGAGTGACAGGAAAGACAAAGGCCCGGTGAGATAGAAGATGAGCAGGGAAGCAATCATCATTTAACTCGCGCCACAGCTGAAAAGAATCCAGGTTGGGAAGTAAATGAAGGTGATAAAATAATGGGACGTCGGCGTCCCTGTGAACCTATTCTGATTTGTATCACAGGATATATTTTATGCCCGCTCTTTCCTCATATATGACAGTTTATCTTGTCCAAAATACTCCCAGCACATTCAGTGTGAATGACATTTGTCAAACTATAGTTAGAGTGGAGGTGTTATCCTTGTTTTAGTAGCTTTCTTGTCCTCATATGTGCTCTAACCTGCTGTCAATCATAATAATACAATATAAATTATTTTTTCTGGGAAATTTATAGCCAGGTAATAATTAACAAAAGTGTAAATATCATGAATGTAAATTATTCAGTGATTCACAGATCATAAAACACTTGAAATCTCTTACCTTTACAAATTAGATTCATTTGTGGATGTTCATTAAATTTGTATTTGAAGTTGTTAAATCATCCCGTATTATTATAAGTCATTAATCATACTTGAAGAGCTCTTTAGCCGTTAGTCACGTGTAATTACGATGAGAGCCAAAGTGCCTTCCTCTGAGAGAAATGAGCCTTGCAGTGATCATTGTAGCATGGCAGCCTCAGGCCCGACTGTTTTACCGCCAATATGCATTCATTGAACCAGTATATGAAATCCTTAATGCTTAATGTACATATGTGTATAATCATTTGCCTTTTCTGCTTGCATTCGCACACGTCTAGTATTATTATTAATAATAATAATAATAATAATAATAATAATAATAATAATAATAATAATAATAATAACAATATATCAAATTTTTATAGCGCTTTTTTGGACACTATACATCAGATTTTTAAAGCACTTTTTTGGACACTCAGAGGTGTGCTGTATATAGGCGACGTACAGTTTTTCTTTTTCAATGCGCCACAATGCATTGAAGGCCTTCTTGATGGTCGTTTTCAGAATTTAAATTTTTCTATTCATGGCTGCACTTCTCAGCAGATAATAACACACTTTGATGCAACGATAAGTCTTGATGAATATGATCGTTTAGGTATTTCAGACATGTTTTGTTTGTATGATGCTTTGCGAATGAGCTGGATGACCAATGCCTTAAAGGTGCAGGCGACAACTTTCAGATCCCTTTCTCCCCCTCTGCTCTCTTGCCCTGCCTCCAAACTTTCCAAAGTCCCTCCCTCAGAGGAGCTAACAAGCAAATGTTAGTCCGACAGCAACATCACATGCTCTGTTAAAAGCATATTACTGCAGCACTTCTCTCTCTCAATGTACACACACTTCAGCAGCAGCAGCAACAACACACTGTCACTTACAGTAGCCCACACGGAGGCTGCTGCACGCACATGAACAACACATGCGCCACAGAGTTCTAGTGTAACAACTACAAATCAAATATAATGTAAATCAAGCAGCAGTAATTACCTTTCAAGCAGAAAAGTTGCTAATTCCATTTTCTACTCTTACAGATCATACACTGTAAAAAAGACGGTGCTCCAGCCCCGGGAAAGGGGCGGGGACTGTGAGCAACAGCTGTCAGACAGTCCATCAAACACAATCCTGGCTCTGATTGGTTCTTTTTGCTCGGTCGTGGTGCATTCTAGCAATCTGCCAAAGGCAGCAGGAGCAGCAGGAGGGACTCAATGAGCCTGTTTTTTTTTTCACACAAACTACTAATTTCATGTAAAGCTGTCCTTACATAGTGACAGCTTTAGCAAATATGACAAAAAGTCTCTTTTATAAGAGTTACGGACTGCACCTTTAATAAGGGAATGTGTAGCTAAAAATGTGATTCATCCCTGTTGCAATGCACAAAATGGTTCATATGTTAAGTTTTATTCAGACAACTGTTTTTTCTTTGATCTCCTGACATGTTTCGACTGTCAACTGCCAGTCTTCTTCAGAGGCTAATTGCTTTGATGTTTATTTGACTTCCACTTAATCATTTGATGGAATTATTACTTTTTCAGAGGCGTCTGCTGATCGTTTTGATGTTTCCTTGACTTCCACGTGATAATTCCAATTATTACGCGGAAGTCAAGGAAACATCACAGCGGTCAGCAGACGCCTCTGAAGAAAACTGGCCGTTGACATTCGAAATATGTCAGGAGATCAAAGTACATTGCTTGAAAAACAGTTGTCTGAATAAATGAAGCCTTAACATTTTATTCAAAAAGAAGACAAAAAGAACGTGCTGGAATTACAAATTGGTTTAGGTTCTGCAAAGGATCTGGTTTTCAAGTTATTGATTGCACAATATCTCCACTAACACCTTCAGTTAGTGCACTGTAATGTAGTTTTACTCCTAGCCTATTGAAAAGTCACTTTGTAGTCAGTGTTTATGCCTGTTCAAAGCTGAATCCTCACCTCTCTCTTTTTTTGCATCATTGCGATCGCTCTTTGTATTTGATGATATGAATGTAGAGTTAGTTTGGGCCTGCTGTGCATCAGCTAATGACCACCCACTGTGTGTTTATAAGCATGAATGGCAATAATTCAGGACCTTCTCCTGTGCAAATGTGTGTTTGTGCGAGGTGAGAGTCTGGCCTGGAGACACCATATGGTTTCCGTGGCGCTCCTTTAGACCCCTCTGTTCTCCTCTTTCGCCTTTCCGCTCTCATCCCTTCTTCTCCTCACTGTCTTCTCTTTCATGATGACTGTTCTTTAATCTCTAAACCTTTTTTCTCCTCCTCCTCCTCCTCTTCACTCCCCACTGTTTCACTCTGTTGCTCGCTCGTATTTTACACTCTCACATTAAAGCTCCTTATGAGCTGCCACACACACTTGAAAACTCTCTTCATTTCTGTCTTTAAGGCCTTGGTTTCCCTTTTTAGTAGTTTCTTTTTTATGAAAACATCAAAAATCTTGACACTAACACAGAAATGATCAAATATATGTTTTTAATGAGTAATAAAAAGAAAGAGATGGGCGAAATATCGGTCCAACGTTATCATCGGCTGATATTTGCTATTAAATGTAATATCGGTTGACATTGTGGTTCCAAAATTGATTAATTATGTATACTCATATATTTGCTTTTTGATCTCATTCAACTTAATACCCCAATTTGTAACTTTCCACTCCTGTCGGATGTCTTTTCCTCTTCCTGCAAAGTCAGTGGACCCATACTCCCATGATACAGCTTCTCTAAAGGAATGTCATTTGGCCTCAGTTTAATCTCCAAGGCCAGAGCACGTCCAAACCCAGCCGACATCGGAGGTGTCACCTCTGGCAGACTGACCTTCCCCCCTGGTCTCTTCTTTGTTGTCTGTGAAAGGGGGGAGGTGGGACAGTGGGGTATAAATGTGTGTGAAAGGAACTTTTGGTCCCTTCTTCTTCGCATCTCTCCTCTGGCCAGAGGAGACCACTTCTTTGTCTATCCCGCTTTGTACCTTTTTATTTAGTTTAGATTAAATCATTTTTTTAATACTTCATCATCTCTCCTGTCTGGTCTTCATCATTTATCACCGCAGAGTGTGTTTTCAAGTCAAAGACGAGGTAACCGTAAATTTCACCGTAACAACATCACGATTATTTTCATTGGATATGTGCAAAAGGCTAATATCGAACATCAGTGGTAATATATAATTTAAATATAAAGCTTTGCTCACATAATTTGCAGTCAGTATTCATTTATCACACTTTATTCATTGTTTCTCAGAAGATTTTCTCATATAATTGCATTGTATCCTATAAAGTCATTATTAGGAAGGAATATACAGTAATGCTGCATGAGTAGATCCCTTTCATAAATAAAAGCACAAGGTCTCTTTGCCCATAACTGAACAAAATGCATCTGTAGACAATGACATCTGGTTATTCTATTCAAGGTCACATCTCACTAACTTATCTCAACTGGGATTTTCAGTCACAATGTGTAAAGCACAGAGTGGATGTTTTTTTATGATGTTGATTTTCTATTAAATATTGAATAGGAAAGAAAATATTATTTTTTTGCTTACTGTGATTATACAGTTTTTGCTTTTGCAGATTTATAATGGAAATGTGACTGAAAGGAAGCTTTTTGCATCCCCCTGACAAATCTATTCCCAAATGAAGCTCTTTACAATGAAACCCATCCTCAATAATTGGATTGTCGGTGCTGGAGTGCAATGACATGAGCGCTGGCTCTGATTTGATGAGATGCCAACCCCTTTTATGCATCTGGTGTATTCTTTATTCAGCGTGTGTAACTGTGTGTGTGGATTATTTGTGCCAGATCAGGATCATCTGAGTTCTGTTAGAGAAAATTTACCTGCTTGGAAAAAGGGATCTTTTATTTTTCCAATTCACAGTCAGTGCGGTTAAAGGGTATTGATTTGGACTGAGAGGGAATATGTGTTTGTCCCGATTTATTGTGCATCTTCAGATTGCACACGATTACGAAGGTGTTCCCCTGAGAGTGAGGACGATCGTTTTAATGAATGACGTGTACACAATACTTTCTATTTCTCATTTTAATAGAAACTTAATACAGATATTGAGTAGTGATAAGGAAAGACCGAGCACTGATAAAGAAATGAGAGGTAGGTGTGCAGTTATAAGGCTGTTCACAGAGGTGCGGTTTGCTATTTTGCAGACTGTGGCCCCTATTTTTCATTGTTTCGCAATTAAATCTCACAATTAAACACTGGATCAATAGCAAAGTTAGCATGTAGGGACCATCTACAAATTGTAACACCGGAAGGAAATTTCAACCACAAAATTAATAAGATCAATGTCCTATAATTTAAATAGAGAAATGTTTAACAGGCCATGCTGATCTTACCACAACAGTTATTTTAAAAATATATGATTATGAGAAATCTTATATCCTATACATAATTTTTTGTAAATAATTGTCACTTTGGTAAATCATTAGCAACAAGAGTTCTTGTTGGAGAGCGCAAACCTCCAACAAGAACCAAATCCTCTTTGTAAGTTATTGGTAGTTCATTGTACATTTCTATTCCCATTATTAACGATAAAGTTATTCAAAATGTATGGGTACCCCCATTTTTTGACCTGTCGCAAAGAAATATGCAATCCGGATCCGATCTGGATAAATGTCTGTGGGGGAATTGAGGAACCAACCCAACAAAACTGAGTCAAATTTAATAAAGATCAGTCAATTACAAACTGAAATATGAATTTTTGAAATTTCCCCAATGACGAGAGTTAGGTATTTTTTGATTTTTGAAACTGATCCAGAATCAGTATATTGATCCGGTTCCCCTCCAAAATGTAAAAATCTGTTAAGTGCTTTTGATGTAATCCTGCTAACAGACAAACAAACAAATCAACAAATGCCGGTGAAAATATTGCCACCTTGATGGAGGTATTAACTTTAAAACAAACACTCTAGAATTTGCCTGCCTGATCCACTCTAGACCTTGTTTGCGTGTTCACATGGGTGCAAATGCAGCGGACTACCTGGGCAAACTAATTTGAGAGCATTATAATCACTCTAGGATAAAACACGCATGCTTACTCAGCATGGGTCCGTGTTTGTTGTGGCCTAAAAATGAATCATGGTCAGACACTTCTCTTCTGATCCTCGAAAAAGGCGGTCGCATTTTCTCTGCTCCCTCTTTCCCACCCTTATCTGTCCTTGCTGCTGCTTTGTTTTGTCTGGTCTTGTGAATCTAACAGGAGCCTCTATTTGCATCTCATCCAAAACCGGAATTATGGAATTGATCAGTTGGTCTCTCAATGCGATTAACCACATTTTTTTGACAAATAGAACAAGCAGTGGTGAGCT
The DNA here is from genome assembly GCF_900634775.1 of Gouania willdenowi. NCBI lineage: Eukaryota > Metazoa > Chordata > Actinopteri > Blenniiformes > Gobiesocidae > Gouania > Gouania willdenowi. The sequence continues at coordinate 11,885,216 of NC_041049.1, forward strand.
TGCCTGTCCAAGCAAGGACGTGGAAGACATCTACATGATTGGAATTATGGTTGCAGGCTTGCTGCTGATTGGAGCTGGCAGCATTCTGACCTATTGCAAAGTTTGTATTACATTGGCAGCTGTTTTGGGAAGGCTGCCAGTCATTTCTGATGGATGGAGCAGGGCTCTCAACACTCATGTGATGAACAAACTGAAAAGTAATCAGGTAACTACTTTGGAACGTTTACACGGAATTTAATCCAATTTGGAGAAGTTGAATGCTCGACTTGCTACTTTAAAGGCCACCTTGTTGGATTACTGCTGGAGACTGTGACTCAAGGCTATCAAAATTGAGCTAGCCTGAATCAAAAACAAATCGCTTATCATCATTGGTTGCCAAAGCCAGCCGTCAAGGCTGTCTCATCTATCCACCAGGATTGTGTGCAGAAAGATGCTCCGTATCCCCTCCTCCTCCTTTTACTATCCCCCACCGCCACCTGGAACTTTGTTTCAGAACTTTGTTGCTGATCTACTCAAGGTCATCACACGTCATCAAACTGTATAAGAATGGAGCGAAGGGATTATTTTTCAATGCCCTCATTGGTCCTCCATCCACACTCCCTCCCCGAAAGCTATAGAAGAGGTGGGTGAAGTGCCCACAAGAGGCTGCATGCACGCGCCCCCCAGCGGCTGGCAATCCTTTCCTTTTCTGTCACTTCTGACAGGCAATGATCAACTTATCTGATGATGTCAATTCCCTAGTTAGTGGTCAGATTCCGCAAAATGATCCATAAACAATGAATGAATGAATAAAGAGGCATTAACAGAAGTATCTGAAATTACTCACACAGTAATAACTGTCTCATTTACTGCCGAATCCACAATATACGCTTTTGTTCTCGCAGTCGTAAATAATGAAGACGTAGAAAGTAGTGAAAAACAGACTAGTTAGTTTTTGGTTTTAGAAAGAAAAAGGTTACGTGAAATAATACAAAAAAACAATAAAAACATATATCCTGCTTCACCCATCACTTTCCTTTACACTCTCCCTGTTTGTTTCTGTCGACAGCTGTTTTTTTTTTTTTTTTTATGTTTATTAGTACTCACAGAAACATGGCATGTCACATGCACATGTACGGGTGTATGTAGGCCTATTTGTGTATGTGTTAAATCATTAACAGCTGCCAAAACAGAATGCTGTTGTTTCAAGTGTCATTAGTATTACAATAGATGGAGATTTTTAAAGAAAAACTATATTTTTTTTTTCATTGGTGTGTTATTTTATGTATTTATTTATTTTTTTAAAGAAAAATATAAACTTGTTTCTGTTTTTTCTAATATATATTCTAGATTTAGCTTCTTTTTTGTTTTGCTTCACTCACCAGGTCTGGCCAACCAGATGGTATTTCTGGTGGAGGGCAGGCCAGCGCCCACAGCAGGGTGGGCGTGAAGGGGCATGACCGAGCTCTGCAGCCTTCCTCTGATGGAGGGCGGTGCTTTGTGTCGGGGGTCAGACTGTCATGCCTGCAGTGCCCCCCTCTGAGGGTGGCTGTGAAATGACTATACCTGGGAAAAAAAAGAAGACAAGTGAGACAAGTCAATCAGCATTCAACACCAAACACTGCAGAGCGTTGTGCAAACTCATGTCCTCACACTGCGCTCGTAGACGTTCCCATAAACAGCATTAAGAACGATGGCACCTAATGTTATGTCTTCATGTGTGTTTCTCCTTTGCGCTTCTTGCTTGTGTGTGAACATAAACACACACGTCTCTGTAGTTCCACATGCATTAATAATAAATGTGGGTTTTAAATGTGTTAGTTTACACAATCGGTTTCCCTTTAAGACACAGACACACACTCCCCCTATCACGCTACTGTTTGGTTTGAAGAAACACAGGCCAGGGGTGCACATGAGAAGGACACAGAGAGGTCGAAGGATGGAAACAATGAAGAAAAAGGAGGATGAACAGACAAATTTGTTGGCCTTTATAGCACAAAAATCTGCTCTTTTCTCTTTTTAAAAATTGTATGTTCCAATTAAATTGAATAAATCTTATTTTTCTAAATTTTCACTTGAACACCTCATACATCAGACAATGGCAACTGGCGGCCGTGGACCACATGCAGCCTAATTCTGTGCGGCCCCCAAGACAAATGGCAAAAAGCAACAACAAAAACCATTCAACAAAAGGACATCAGACTCACAAAACAACCACCTAAACTCACAAAACAGAATATCAATCAGCTGGATGTGCAAAATATTGCAGTGACATCATAGTGCAGTTTCTGGACTGCGGTTGGTTGGAGGGAAGAAATCAGGCAATCTTTTGGTTGCTCTTATTCCTTCATGTGTGTTCACAGATTATGTAAATGAGCTCCTTCGGCACTGTAGATAGATTTAGGTGAGTCCAGTCACGGTGTGTGTTATGTAGAGAAGACATGAATGAAAAAAGGAGAAATGTTCTGTTTGCGCTGATAAACGGTTTGTTTGTTTTGTGATCGGTTGGTTGTCTTTGGAAATTGAGGTCGACAAGGAAGGGTGAGAGCTGAGGATGACGAGTGAAGAAGGAAAGAAAGAAAACTAGTTATTGATAAAAGCAGAAAATGCCAAATATCATCTCAGAGCAGGGTTTAAATTATCTTGAATTGATGTGTTGAAGCTTTGTGTGTGTCGCAGTGTTGCTATTTCCTTCGTTCTTTATAATATATCTGTAAATTGTGTTTTTTTCTACTTTTCCTCAATGATTCAATATTCAACATTCTTCTCTCTCTCTCTCTCTCTCTCTCTCTCTCTCTCTCTCTCTCTCTTATCCTTCACTCTGCTTTCCTCAATCTCAATCTGTCATTTCTCAACCTGACAAAGGACTTGAAGCATACACGACGTTACTCAGCGGATGGATTTCCTTCATGTGATTAAAGTCACATTAGCAAGGCTCTACTGGGAAATCTTAGTTATTCCTTTTAAATGAGCGCAAGCGCTTCATGTGAAAAATGGGTGGCCATAACGGATAAATTAGAATTAAGGTACGAAGGATGGAGAAATATCCATTCCTGTTTTTTTTTTGTTTTTTTTTTTTACTATTAAGCTATCTATCTTAATATTTCTATTTCTCTTCACTTGTAAATTGATATCTGGGTAAACGCACATGCTCAGATCAGCATGTTTGATGACAACCAAACAAGCTTATTCCATTGGAAGCTAAATTTAGCAAACGCATGATTGCTCTGAAAGACGGATAATTACAAAAAATTCCAAATGACGTCAATGTCATTTGAGTGAACCTTTGTTTACACTTAATTGCTACTAGAAATCATCTCATTTATAATTTTTTAAAATGTGTAAATGCACAGCAAACTTCATTCAGGAAAGCATTACAGTACTTTATCATAATTTAAAACCACACTGATCTCAGAGAGCTCTCATGCTTGGGTCCTGTGTTGGGTACAGGACATAAGATGCAGAAAATCAAATTTTTATTCAGTTAAACTTGCACTAGGAGTGTTGAAAGGGACAAATTTATGGTGACACAAAATACTGACAAATGATGACAGCTGATAGGTCGTTCCCTGTGAGATCAAAGATCATGCACTTGTATCGTATCCTCATAAACTTATTGTATTATTAGATTTTTCCAACATGAATGAAAGGTGACAGGGGCCACCTGCTCTGTGAGTATTTATAATGGCTTTGGGCTTTTAACACGACTATAAACCTTCTTTTCACAGGTCGTCAATGCAAACATTATTTCATGATCATTATTGATATAGACACTTAAGCTTGCTAGTGTATTAAGGTTAAGGTAATTAAAGACTGACCACAAACATGTAAATGGAACATGCTTCAAGCTTCATGAAAAAAGAGCTCAATGGAAAAGGCATAATTTCTTAAAAAAAAAATAAAAAAAAAGCCAGATTTGCTATAAATTTGTTAATAATGTCTTTGAAGTAGTTCTCCCAAACACCAACTTTTAGTTGAATACTGATTCATTACAACAGCTTGTTGCAGAAGAAACAGAACAAATTGTAAATTATAAATATATATAAATGTTGTGCAAAACTGAATGTCTGCTACTCCATACGCAGACAATATTAGCTAGATGGTAATATGGGTGACCTAATCACAGGGGTAAACCAAAAGCCACACATGCATGCCATCAATGTAATAGTGTTGACACACGTTTACAGGCTTCTGTGCTACAATAACACTGCATATTTAGGAGTCAACTAACACCTAAGCTCCTTTTTTCAGCATCTCTTCTCCTCTTTCCTGTCTCAACTTTCTCACTTATCCATCTAACTGTTCCCTTTGCATCTGTACTCTGTTTGTTTAGACTTTGAAGGGTGTAAAAGTGAAAAAATCTAGGGGGACATACGGTATTATGTAACGATGTAACGATTAATCGTAAGGCAGTTAAAAATCGATTCATAGGTATCACGATTGATATCGATCTTCTGAAAATTGAATCGCAGTACTTTTTTTAACCAGCAGAGGGCGCTATCAACAAGTGTTGGCGGGGGGCGGAGTCTGCTAATACTTTCTTTCTGACCGCCTTCTACTCTTAAATATGTTAATAAATGATTCATTACCTCTTTTATATTACATGAATATCTGTAAAAGTCACGTTATTCTATTAGCTCTGTCTGCTAGCATAGCATCTCTTCTTCACTGCTAGATTAGCTGCATGCCAGCCAACCAACCACTGGGTTACCAGCGCCCTCTGCTGGTCCAAACAAATATCTGACGTAAATACAGGGCAATGACGTTTTTTTTTTTTTTTTAAGTCCAATTGTTAAGGCACAAAATACATTTTCAGTTGCACTTTTAAAAAGAAAAATAACTATTATGCAGTTTTGCATTGTTTATTATAGAACCAGATTTTAAATTAATAAGCTTCTTCTTCATTTGTATTATTCCTTTATTTATTTAATTCAAGATTTATTTTTAGTTAAATTGCATTATTTTGAATAGTTTATCAAGGGATTCTTTTGACAATGAAAAATAAAAGGAAAATAGTACAGTATAAAGGAATATTTTTCAATCATCATTTGTCCACAGTCTCATTTTGTAAAATAAATCGTGAGAGAATCGTATCGTGAACCCAGTATCGTGAATCGAATCGTTTCGGGAGTTGAGTGAATCGTTACATCCCTAGTATTATGAAAAATCCACTTTTGCAGTTCTTTTCGTATCACATATGAGGTAACTCGAGGGTCCACCGGCACACAAAATGTGAAATAAAACCATCCAGTCATTTGTTTGTGGTCTGTGTAAGTTGTACAACAAAGAGAAAATTGCTCCGTTTCAAATTTTTTAAGTTTATGATGTCACAAGCTAAATCGGGAAAGAAAATACACTACCCTCCGCTGGTAACTCCACCCATGGACATGTTATATCACCTTGTATCGCTGTTCTGACGTGTATGTGACACAATGTGGTGCAGCGGTTGGACAAAACAAATGATTACCACTTTAAATACACTATTGCTGTAGTTAGAAGAGCAGAGGAGGAGAAAAAAGTGACTTATCAGCTGAACACTCTGGTGAGAGTTTAAATGACTGCTGCTGCTGAGATAAAAACGGACCCTGAAGCAGTGAGACGGACTCAAAATAACAATAGTCTCTTAAATAGCCATGTGTTTTACTGTAATGTGCAGTTTTTTTGGCTGAAAACAATAACAGTGTGTGGATAGCAAAAATAAAATCACTCTGGTGATCAGTGATCCCCACGTAAAAGAGCAAGGCGGGCAAGTCAGCGTCTATAGACACGCCCACTCATGAATATGCATAAGTAGGCCGCTAAGCAGCCCAATTTCAGAACTGCTCAGAAAGTGACTTTTTCAGAGGGCTAAAACTCTTGAAAACAGGCAAATTAGGGCAAATGAACCTAAAATACTTTGTTTTTGGGGTTCTTAGAACAAATTGAAATGGGTGAAAAATAGCATAATATGTCCCCTAAATACGGGAAAATGCAAAACTTTGGCCAATTTTTCCACTTTTTCCTCTTCTACAATGATCAGATTGTTGATAAGACCCAAAGAACAGTTAAATAGGTTTAACGTAGATGTATTCTCCTGTCCCTGTGAGTGACAGCATGTGGGTTCATTCCTGTCAGAGTTAAGCTTACATAGTTCTCCAACTGTGTGTTTGTGTGGAATGTCTCTAGATTTTCCAGTTTCCTCCCTTAATTCCGCAACATTTGCCACACGCTTTCCCTGAACCCAAAGCTCATAATCTTCCTTGATTACTGGCAGTTTACTATCGTGACATATCGTCACATATGTCATATTGACGGAGTTTGTTAAAGTGACGAATCAACAATAAATCAATTTGTTCCTACAGTACATCAAGACGACAACTATAATGCTTTACCAAAGAAACCTAAATACATTATAACCTACACTTTACTTTGCTTATTTTCTTACTAAACCCATTTATATAGAAGATTATTATTTTTGCTTCAGATTGGACAATTTTTCAGAATGGTGTCCTGTTTGTATCTCGCTTGAATTTTGTCTAATTTGCCTCCAAATTCAAAGTCGCTTAATCTCAATAAAGAAATGATGTGACTGTATAGGCTGATATATTTTTCATTTAAATTGTTTTGTATTTTGATTTGTGTCAAATAGTTTACGTTATAGAGTCTGTTTCCAAACACTAAGACTGAAATCATGATATGACATTGTCAATGACAAAGTTTACATGTAAACACTGGATCTCGCTGTTTGCCAATGTGTTTGCTGCCAAAATCAAAGATAAGCAGTCACAAATTATCTGTTTATCTTTCATGCACACAGGTGAGGAGCGATTTACAAAAAAATGGCAGTAGTGCATGTACAGTATATGTGTATATGTACTTCTCTGTGTTGGTATTTCAACCCTTAAAGAATGAAAAATAGGTTAACAGATAGATGGATAGTTTAATGGTGCAAAAGAAAATTCATTGTCAGCTTTTCATGCTGAAGATCAAATACAGTAATACAAGAATACACAGTTGTATATTACACAAAAATCTAAATGTATCAAATAACTGTATTTTTCAAACTATTCTGACGTCAAACCTTATTTTATACATTTTTATTCACCTAATTCCCATCATTCCACTTCACTTTTCTACAGACTTGCCACCAATGATATAGCTCCGAGTCCTGATGCTACCTATCGTCTTTTAAAGTAATTGTTCTTTGAAATATATGCATTATCTTCCCCAGACATGACAGTTACCAAAAAAAATGTATTGTGTCCATGATTTAGCACCAAACACTGATTCACTGGCACGAAATACTAATTTGTTGCCATGTAATAAGTATAACGTGTGGGCGAGATATTATTAATGATAGTAATATCATTCCTGGACAGCTGGGTAAACAAATCGAGCTCATCTTCTCAAAGCTCTAAGGTAGAGGCAATAGAGTAGCTAAAGCTACACGATGGGCAGGAGTAGTGCGATTGTATTTTATTACAGCCTGGGAATGAGCTATAAGTGGGGAACAGTCGCTCCAGTAGTATCTGTCATTGTGTCCTTGGGCAAGACACTTCACCCACATTGCCTAGTATGAATGTAGTGTATGATTGAGTGTTGGTGGTGGTCGGAGGGGCCGATGGTGCACTATGGCAGCCTCGCTTTTGTCAGTCTGCCCCAGGGCAGCTGTGGCTACAATAGTAGCTTACCACCACTAAGTGTGGAGTGAAAGAATGATGCCTTAATTTCTGTAAAGTGAGTGTTTATGATGAAGCGCTATAGAATATCTAATGCATATAAAAACATTTTGAAATTCCTGGCATTGCATTGAACCAGTTTTTGTGTTTTGTGTGCACATCATAGCTAATTTATAGATATTTAATTTTTACCATGTCATGTCTTGGGCTTTCTAATTTATAAATACAACTTCTAAAAAAAGTGGCCAAAGATAGGACAAGAGTTGTTGTACTTGATGTACTTTTGGCAGTGCTGTCAATCCCTCTAAGAACAATGGTCTGCTCTGCAATCCTTTGTTAAGCACATACAGTGACAGACTGAATGACTTGTGAATGCCCTTATGGTTTTAAAAATAGACAAATAACTTCATTGATTGATGTATTATCCTGAGTTGAAGAGATCAAAACCTTTAGCTACTCAAACGAGCAGCTCATCTTTATTGACAGGGAAGCGGTGTATATAGTGATATCCATCCTTTGAGTAGTGAAACACACTGCCTTGTGGCATCAAGCGAGTAACTAAATAGGAATCCGTGTCAACACCTACAGCACCAGGACTGCATTGCAGTGTTATTCGTGAAAATATTGTACTCGACAGTCAAAGTTTTCGGACAAGTTCTGTGCTGCTTTAAAAAGAAGCAGAGAGGAAGATGTGCTCATGTGATGCACACATTTCTCGTGCCTCATTACCACTACTCTTTCACTTTTTGGGGGTGTTGTGCACGCCAACGTGTAATGCAGCTGCAGTGTGTGTATACTAGCCACATTTACAGTAAGTGTATCTACAGGTGACCTGAAATCTGCCTGACTTTAAAACACACAATCATACCAAAAACAATAAACATTTAAAGATGAAATGCCTTGTAAATATAGATGTTTTAATGTACAACATTTAGGCATTATACAGACCATGTAATATAAAGTAAACATTGGGGTATTTGGTTGATTCCAGCAGTCATATGTTATCATATCATAAAACACTGCTGATGTACTCATTTTCAGTAACTATCACCATGTTATTCTGTATTTAAACTGAAACAAAGCTACTTTTAACAAATCCAAGCCCCCACATGCATCCGTGTATATCGAAAAGAATCAGGATCTAGCCCAAGGGCAGACATTTTTTAGTAAACATCCCCACATATCAGGAGTCTTTACTCCCATCAAAAATCTCTAATTGCTTGTTGAATCTTTCACTTTTTCTCCGCAGTCGACTCGAGCAGAAATACAAGGTGAGGAGCAATTTTGACTCACCTTTTTTGTACAAATATTTCAGACCGCAGTAGCCTTAGGTCCCTGTCATCAGTCACACCTTAAAAAACAAAAACTTCAAGATCAAAAATCCGTCATGGTACAAAGCATGGGACGACAAACTGTCACCACTTCAGTTCAAGAGATCCATACATTTAAAGGTCCTGGTCAAATAAGAATAATCCTTTCTTTCTTATAGCGACAATCCCCCTCCAGCTTTTCTTTAACCCACCAATGAAAAAAAGGAAGGGATTGTGTCGAAAAATCAGGGATTGTAGAAGAAAAGGAGGTGAAGACAGGCTTAGAGATACAAGAAGGGGGAAGAGAGCATAAGGTCCTTATAGGAAGAGGGATGGAGATGGTTAATCCGTGTCCTCTGATCTCTAGCCTGTATAAATGATATGTCCAGTGCTGTCCTTCCCTCTGATACCGCTGTGTGTCTGCGAGCCAAAAGTGTGTGTCACAAACAGAGAGAGAGAGAGAGAAAAAGAGAGCGAGAGAAAGACGTATGTGTGTCTGAAAGAGAGCGAACGATAGACAAACAGCGTTGGGTTGCTGGCGTCATGCACTAACCCTTGTGTGCGTCGCTATGTTTGTGATTCCAGCACTCAGCACGCGTCAGAAGTGTGTGTGTGTGTGTGTGTGCGTGTGTGTGTGTGTGCGTGTGTCAACCACTCGTGTACACTCAAGATCTGTCTTCCCGGTGTGTTTATATGCACACGTGTGTGTTGGTGCCCTCCCCTCTGTTCCCTCCTGTTCCATATGTGTGTGCAATCATGCATGCAGGGAGAATATGTGTGTCTGTGCTGTGTGTGTGTACGTGTGTGTGTGTGTGTGTGTGTAGTGTCAAATATAGTAACAGTAGTGTATGCTGCTTCTGTCTGCCTCGCAGCTCTCCCACAGTGACAGTGGATGAGGGAGGTGGAATACAGAAGAAGTGATAACATGAAAGAGGCAAGAGAGAAAGAGGGAGAGAGAGAGAGATGGGGAAAAAGAGAAAGCGAGGGGAAAGTGGAGAGGATGAAGAAAAGGTTGGTCGAAAAATGAGAGAAGGTAGGAGGGAGGCAGTGGATAGGGTTGATGTAAAAGAGAGAGAAAAAGTGGTTTAATGAAGAGCTGTAGCATGGGAGGGAGGGAAGGAGGGGGAGATCAGCTGATTTCAGTAAAGATGAGAATCTCCCTCCGCCACATGGGCTTTTCTCATTCCTCGCTTTTTCCTTTTTTCCTCCCCTCCCTCCTCACGTCTCCCTCTCTCGGCTTTCATTTTCATTTGATTCCCTTTGGCATCTCTTGTAGCGCTTTCTTTGTTTGTGTGTGTCTGTGCCAGTGTGTCTTTTTGTGTAGAATATGTTGTGCGTACTGCGCATATGGCTAAGCATTTGCATCGTTCACAGTGAGAAGATTGAACATGTTTTTATGGTACGCTAAAGAATAAATCCTTCCCAAACGTGGAATGCCAATTAGCGTTTAGCTGTGAGTTGCATGTTGAAAAACACAAAAATCCAGACAGGGAAGCAGAAGATGGGTTGTGTGTGTGTTTGTGTGGCAGGCAGAGGCGTAAAACATGGGGGACTGAGTGTTTGTTTGCACACAGAAAATAATTACTTGGCTTCTTCTTAGCATGGACTGAATCATAGCAGACGCGCGCTCATACTCTCCCATTGCGACATCGATGAACATGTGAATCATTCGGTGTGTTCTGCAGCAGATGGAGGACAGACTAGTTGTTTCCATTTGGGATGAAAGCAGAACTTTTCCTGCCACTTTATACGACTGGAATAATATGTCCATCAACTGGAAAAACTGGTTGCATTGTCCTTGAAAAATAGTCCTTGAGCAATACATCAAAAGGCTGAACCTTGTCAGCTGTGAGGTCTTTCCTCCACAGCTGCTCCTGACATCTGACCTTCCTGGATCTGACACTATAAAAGAAAAATCAATGCTCTGTCGCTTTGAAACTGCCTCGATCAGTTTTTTAATATTACCAACAACTATTGTATCGTGTGAAGGTTGAACAAGACTAAAGCCAAACATCAGTAGGAAGTTTGATTTCCATTGCAACAGGTAGATACAAACATTTTCTACTACAGGTAAATACAGATAAGCTCTGTTGGGTGAAAGAAGAAGAACTCTTAATTAACGCATACAAATCTCATCCATTCACAAGAAGTTCCTTCCAGTAAGAGTTAGAGACCTTCCTCAGGGATCCATAGTGTTCATCAAGATAGTCACAGTTGGGATTTGGAGGCTTTTTGCAGATGTTGTGGTCCCGTTGGCTCCGTCAGGCCGTGACCTTCAGCTCTTACTGGATCGGTTCACAGCCGAAGCGGCTAGCATGAGAATCAGAACCTCCGAGTCCATGGTTCTCGAATGGAAAACGGAGTGCCTTCTCTGGGTTGGGGATGAGATCCTACCCGAAGTTGAGCAGTTGAAGTACCTTGGGGTTTTGCTCATGAGTGAGGGAAGTTTGGAGCGGGAGATCGACAAGCGGATTGGTGCAGCGTCTGCAGTGATTCTGACTCTGCATCGACCCGTCGTTGTGAAGATGGAGCTGAGCCGTAAGGCAAAGCTCTCGATTTACCATTCGATCTTCATTCCTATCCTCAACTATGGTCATGAGCTTTGGGTCATGACCGAAAGAACACAAGATCTCATTGGGTGGCTGCCTTGGAGATAGGGTGAGAAGCTCAGTCATCCGGGAAGAAATCAGATAAGATTTAGTAACCAGATGAGGTGGCTCGGGCCCCTTATTGGGATGCCCCCCGGACCACTCCCTGGTGAGGTGTTCAGGGCCGTCCCACCGGTAGGCAACCCCGAGGAAGACCCAAGACATGCTGAAGATTCTATGTCTCTCGGCTGGTCTGGGAACGCCCACGGGATCCTTCGGAAAAAGCTGGACAAAGTGGCTGGGAAGAGGGAAGTCTGAGCCTCGCTACCAAGGATGCTGCCCTGTGACCCAACCACGGATAAGCAGTAGAAGATGGATGGATGGGCTATTTAAGTGAGCCCTTATTTCATTGTCAAATAGGCAAATCCACAGGTGATTTTACAAGTACGTTAGCATCACAAGCTACTTCACAATAATTATCCATTCATTATGATATCCAAATAAATAAACACCTTCCAGTAGAATTTTGTGCATGTGAAATGGTTAATATTTTCTAAAAGCTTTGTAGATTTAGCTTGTTGGTGCTTCACTCAAACATCAGGGGTGGTATTAACTTTGGTTTTGTCGGTTAATAATGCACTTTCAGCTTCAAGCAAATGAGGAAATGTTAACTGTCTTTGATGAAACCAAAACAAAGCATCATTTTTGCTCTGGCCTATGAGTGAGGGATGTGAGGGTGAGTGTCACAGGTTCCTAGTCCTGCTTATTTTACAAAAACAAATGCATTTTGTGTTTTAGTAGTAATTTGAACGGTACATCCGGTAGTAATGAGCTGTCACTACCTGTTATTTGTGAAGTAAAATGATGTTAATTTTGTTGAAATGATGCCAGCACAAACTAAAAGTTTCTAATCCACAAACAACAGTCAACAAACGGTGACTGTTGGTTGTCATCATGCACCTCTGATACATTAATCATGCTTTGTGAAAAATTGCTTTTGTTTTATTTGGCATTCGGAGCGGAAGTGTCTACATTTTAGGGGATTGTCAGAGGGATTGGGTCCAAGTGCCAGGTACCAGCTCTTGCCGAGGGAGTCTGTTTCATCAATGATGCAGGAAATTATGGGTTGTGAAAAATGATCAGGGAAACTGGTTTTGGAGCAGGGGTGTATATGTTTTAACCTTTCCATTTTGCTGTTATGGAGTAGCCAAGCCATTACTTCGCCAGCTGCAGTGTTCATTTATTTATCATCATGGAGGCGTGATTAAGCCCCTGCAGTCCTTGCTGTCCTCCTCCTCTAATACTGCTGATATATGACTTTAAACTCAGTTTGTTGAATTCATTTCCTAATCTCCTTCTTCTTCTTTTCCTTTACCTGATTCTATTTCTCCATAATTTTTCTTTTTAATTGTCTTCACACCCACTTCCTCCCCACTGTCCATTTGCTCTGTAATTTACTGTACTAGTCAGTGGAGACTACTTAGCTCTAATCTTTGCACTGCACCAGGTCCAGCCAAGCACATGTAGGAATACAGGAAGTAGTTCCTGCAAGTGGCTGAAATTAATTTGGAACAAAGGGATTTTAGATGTCCCAGGAGTGACTTATTTATTTTTTTCAATCACCCAACGGATGAGCCTCATACCGAGAAGACCGTTTTATAGCCTTTGGTCAATATATGGTCAATGAGGTTGACTCGAGTGAAAATCAATCATGGTACCATCCTATACAATAGCTTGTACAAGGTGGAAAATGAAATAGATCAAAAGAGAAAGTCAAAAACTTTATTTATCTTCATTATCTGTTCCAAATCATCATTGTCTTCATCCATATGCATCTGTGCATCTCCTCTTTAAACGAGTGTGAACAGCATCAGTCTCATGTAAGAGGTAGAGTGGAAGCAACTGTATGTAATGAGCTGTAAAACAATTGTTAGCTAAACATGCATGAAGCATTGATTCAGTCCGCCAATTATTCGGGTAATCCGCGAATGTATGAAACATCACACGTCAGTCCACTGTGTGAGATTAGTTACAGTAATCTGATCAATCAAATCAATAACACAACAAAATCAAATAAGGTTTATAGGAGGATTAAGAGATTAAGTGGCTGTTTTAAATGATACTAATATAAGGACAGAGACATTATCACCACAAGGTAAGGCAGTGGTGATAATGGCAGTGAGGGCAGAATGGGTGGATTGTGGGGTGCTAGAATGGCCTTGTTGAACCATGGGCCTGAAAAATCAAAGAAAAAAATTATTTTATTATTTTTATGAAATTTGAAGAAAAATTGTCCACATTGTTTTTATTTTTTTTTCAAAAAAGGTCAAAAATTTATTCCCCTTCTTTCTTCTTTTTCTTTTTTTTTTTTTTTGCATTTTGCCGTGATGGGGGCCGGGTGCTGAAAGTTTTTCATTCTTCAAAGGTAGTCGCAGAAAGAAAGTTTGGTACCTACTAAATGAATGTACTTTATAATAATTTGCCTATGCTATTTCATAGAGGTAACATTTTTTTCATATGGAGTGGTGGTAATTTAAACATAAAAAGTAAAGAACTTAAAAGACACAATTTAAGTATAACATTTGGGTATCATGCCACCAACCAATTTTCCAAGCAATTGTTTTTCTATATTTAAATTCAATTTTTGCCAATTTTTTTTTTAACCTTTTTGCCTCCATAGAAGAGAGGGTGTACAGTACATTACATGCTGTTAGCCTGCTGTGTAAATCACTACATATGTTACATTCATCTATAGTGTATTTTTATGGTTATATTTTCTGCTAATTGTCTCACTGTCATGAAATATGCCAACACAACATGTAGACATGACCGACGTTTTATATCCTTATCACAGCAAGATAAATGAAGCGCTCCACATATTATGAAGCATTTTAGGTTAGTTCTTGTTCAGGAACACGTCATCACGTTTAGATGATCCTTTTTGAGTCTCGTTAATTTGGCCATGTCGATTTGTGCTGAAAGGCGCTGATTTCATCACATAGAGACAGATGGTGAAGAGGGATTTCCTAGAAGAGCGGCGGAGGGGGAGGGCAGTGGCACGGAAGGAGGAAACAAGAAGGGTGTGAATGATAGACAGGTTAAATGGAGCATAAGGTTAAATAAAAAAAAGCAAATTCACACAATAACAATAAGAGGAACTTAGCAGAGAATTAATACATTGACTTTAATATGAGGAAGACAGAAAGGTAGACATAGTTAAACAAGTTGTTTTCCAATGTTGAGTTAAACGCAAGGCAGGGCAGGGCAAGGCAATTAAGGCAAATTCATTTGTATAGCGCATTTCATACAAAAAAGCAACTCAATGTGCTTTACATGATGAAAATACAACAGAAAACATTCAACAGCTTAAAATCAATAACAAAATTAAAAGCAGTCATCTTTTCCTTGTTACCAAAGACAATCACCTCCATCTTGTCATGATTTAGTTGAAGGAAGTTTTCACTCATCCAGCAGTTTACTTTTTCTAAGCAGTCACACAACACCTCAATGGGACCATAGTCATCTGGGTTCAGTGATATAGTTGTGTCATCTGCGGAGCTCTGATAATCAACCTTACAGTTCTGTAAAATTTGTCCTAAATGAAGCATATAAAATCTAAACAGAAGGGGTCCAAGAACAGAGCCCTGAGGAACCCCACAGGACATTGGTAATCTGTCAGATTCAAAGTTTCCAATGCATACAAACTAACTCATCCTAGTAGGACTTAAACCATTGCATTACTTTTCCATTTAGTCCAACCCACATTTGCAATCTGTGGAACTAAATTGTATTGTCCACAGTATCAAATGCAGCACTGAGAGCCAATAGAATGAGAATAGTTACTTTTCCTGAATCAATGTTCAAAGTGGATTACATTATGTTGTCATGCACAAAACACAAATTTACATTGTAACATTCTGTAATAACATGCCTGAATACAATTTGATGATAAAATTCCTTTGGGACAATAATCATCCTAATAATTTAAATTAATGATTTACTTAGGTTTGCTTTTGGAAATAGACAAGAATATATGATATGGAGCACACTCGGTAAAGTTTCTAAATTGCTAATCTTTGCTTTAGGTGGCCAACTAATGTATTCAACACAAGTCTCCTCGATTTAATAAAAACTAATTAAATTACTGATTTAATACTGAACTGCTGAAAAATATGAAGATAAGCATTTCTCCCCAAAATGAAGTACTCGGCAGAACATTATGTAGCTCACTTCTTCATTTCTTCTTTGAGGATTTATTGTAATACATTTATTTTGAAAGGATAGTTTGAAAAGAAGTGGATCCTCCCACCTTGCTGACTAGATTTAATAACTAATGTCACTATTTTGTAATTAGAGGTACAGAATGGAATGACATTGATTTCTACAGCGTGATAAAAATTCTCATCAGATAGAGAGAAAAACCTTTTTCTTTAGTGAAGTTTGAGCATATTTCAAACAAAACATGTTTCATGATCAGAACAGAACACTGACTCCTCTAAAGTAGGCGAGGAAATCATCCTTCTCGAAGCACTACCTGCCATGCAAACATTCACTGCAGCTCTCTCTCTCTTTCTTTTTTCCTCTCTCTCTCTCTCACACACACAGGACCATGTATTCTTCTTTCTCTCCACTATGAATGATTTAGTGAGCATGCCTCCGACAGGCCCGTTTAAGAAGGCTGTGAAACCAGGTTAAGTTAAGGTAGGCTGTGCTGACTAGATGGGTCGGAATATTTAGCCAACATTAACAGGATTCATTTTCTTTCAATGGCTTGGTAACATACACACTTACATTTGTTTAGTCTTTTTTATAGCAGTGTTCTACTGTATGTTTATTGTGGATGATCAGTGGTTAATGATGCTGTCCTTTAGTTTTCCCTGCATCTGTAAAAGGGATTTGTCATTGATCTACAGCAGAGATGTCAAAATCATTTCAGGTCAGGGGATAAATACGGAGCAGTTTGATCTCAAATGGGCCACAAGACTGTATGCATAAAAGGATTAATTTCAATATTATTGTGCCATAGTTTACACTTCTATGTATAGATAAATTACAAAATATGTAAGAAACTGACCATATCCAAGAAATAAATGATAGATATTTGTCCCAACAGGATATTCCCTTTAAATTTTATAGCTTTGACCAATTTGTATTTAATTAAGGAAAACATAATTTAATCATTTGAGGAAAATTAAGGATTTTGTAAGAATTTTTAGTTTTTTCACCTGTTTAACAGTAAAAATTACTCTGCAATCATGCAATATAAGCACTGTGAGCACCTGTAAATATTGTTTCATTTACACAATGATTCATGTTTTCTGTCATTTTTACTTTCTCCTGCGGGCCAAATTTGATGCTCTAAATGGCCAGATTTGGCCCCTGGGCCTTGAGTTTGACACTTGTGATCTACAGCTTCCCACCGGTTTACCATTGAGAAACTAGGATTTCTAGGATTTCTTTTTACATTTTTACACCTATGTGCATGCGTCATTGTAATTGAGGAATAGTGGCTCTTTCTGTGCATGAGCCTCTGTTTTGGTCCTGAGCTTTAAGGAAGTTGCATGACAAAGTGAATGAAACCTCTGGAGAGAAGAAGAGAGAGGGATGATAGTGAGAGAGGCGCAGGTTGAGGGAGGGTACTTGAGTCATCATCCTGTCCTCCAATCCTCACTCTTTGTCTGTTGCTTTGGCAACGTGATATCAGGGCAGCCACTGGCGAGTCCTCTGAGGTTAGTGCTGGTACAGAGGTGTACGTGAGTGAGTGCCTGTGTGCGTGTCCGTCAAAGCAAAAGAGAGAAAAGTTTGAAAACAGTACCAGTGTTTATCAAATGCAATAAATAAGATGTGTAATATGCAGAAGAGTAAAGAGTATTGATATGTCCTTATCAAATAGAAGTACTGCTACGTGATTGAAATTGTACTCAAGTACAAGTAAGTCATACATAAAATACTAAATTACAAGTAAAAAGTAACTGAATTAAATAGTACTCAAATTAAAAGTTACCAGTTACTTTCACCCCCCATGTTTATTTTTGATAATAAATCTTGCCAAGATTCCCTTGCATACAGTAAACATGTATAAACTTAAAAAGGAAACGACAAAATTCTGCACAATTGGAACTTACCGTAATTTATTTTCCACAAAGGCATCTGTATAAAATAAAAGGTTTGTCAAAAAGTAAAATAATTTTTTAAAATAAAATAACCAATAAATTTAATAAAAAAATTAAAAAAAACAGACTCTAAGTACAGTATAGCTAATCTTATGAACTCTAAAACAGTTCCAATTTGCCAATGCCAAATGTGCCATGTGGGTAACAACATAATAGGTAGAAACCTACAACCAGAATCCAAGACGGTTGGTTGTAGAAATGTAACAAATTACTTCTTTTAAAATGTACTTAAGTACAAGTAAAATGGATAGTTAGCTGCTGCGACAGTTAGCTGATGTGATAGTTAGCTGGTGTTTTAGTTAGCTGCTGTGATTGTTAGCTGCTGTGATCGTTAGCTGCTGTTATAGTTAGCTGCTGTGATAGTTAATTAGCTGCTGTTATAGTTAGCTGCTGTTATAGTTAGCTGCTGTGATAGTTAATTAGCTGCTGTTATAGTTAGCTGCTGTGATAGTTGGCTGCTGTGATAGTTGGCTTCTGTGATAGTTACCTGCTGTTATAGTTAGCTGCTGTTATAGTAAGCTGCTGTGATAGTTAGCTGCTGTTATAGTTAGCTGCTGTTATAGTAAGCTGCTGTGATAGGCAGACGTCACTAAGATGGCCGCAAAATTTACAGTCTGTGATTCACAGCTCTACACGTGCAAGACTAGCTGAAAATAAACAGGCAGCTACAGACACCTCCATAGATAAGCCCCTTACTTAAGCACAGAGCACTTATACAGTACACTATAAACACTGTGCTGAGCAGTATAGAGCAACATGCATTTCAAACTAAAACCCACAGTAGAGGAGTTAACCATATAAATCTAATCAAAATTAAAACTACAAACAGAACACAAAACAATGAAAAAACTATTAGATGTGGACTATTAAATATCAGATAGCGTTCATCTAAATCTCTCTTAGTAAATGATCTTATAACTGACTGTCAATTAGGTTTATTATGCTTCACGGAGACCTGGCTCAAAGATTAAGATTTTGTTGCTCTTAATGAAGCCAGTCCTCCCAGCTATGATAACTACCGTATTCCCGATGAGGGCAGTCGGGGAGGGGGAATGGCAGCAGTTTTTCACTCTTGCTTATCAGACAGCCTCAAAACCAAACTTAACCATAATTTATTGGAAAGCCTTTCTCTTGAAGTTTGCAATCCAAAAAATAAAATAAAAAACCCATCTTACTGGTTATAGTTTACCTTCCTCCTGGTCCATATTCACAGTTTGTCTCTGAATTCTCTGACTTTCTCACTGACCTGGTGTTGAGTCCCGATAAAACTAAATAAATTATTCACTATTAGATTAAATCGGCTTTACACAAAATGTAAACAAACCCACTCATTATCTTAATCATGCCCTGGACATTGTTCTAACTAATGGATTAGATTTTGATCACCCGACAATATATCCTCAAAATTCTATTCTTTCAGATAATTTTTGTTATCCTTTGAATTCAGAAAATCAGTTTGCTCAACTCTGCAATGTTGTCACTGCACACAGCTGTGGGTGCTGTTGCTCCGCTTAAAAAGAAGACAATATGTCATAAAAAGGTCACTCCCTTGTATAATTCTGAATTGCGCCTTTTAAAACCGGCATCACAAAAGTTAGATAGGAAGTGGCTCTCTTCAAACCTGGTAGAAGTTCATATTGCCTGGAGAAAGAGTTTGTTAGCTTTTAAAAAAAAGTTCTTTGCAAAGCTAGAACTTGCTATTACTCAACTTTAATAGAGGAAAACAAGAATAATCCTTGGTTTTTATTCAAAATTGTAGCTCGGCTCACCAAAAGCTACACCTCCGTTGAACCCTGTATTCCTGTCAACCTGAGCAGTGATGACTTCATCAACTTCTTTACTGATAAAATTCTAACAACTAGAAACATAACTAATGTCCCCCCTGCACGAGTGCTCAATAATTTCTTAAACAAAGCAGCTCCTGAATGAACTCCATCATTACAAAGTTTCACTCCTACTGACCTCAATAGTTAGTGCTTCTAAACTAACAACCTGTCTTTTGGATCCAATCACAACTCCACTATTTAAAGATGGTTTTCCACTAATTAGCACTAGAAGGGTGAACTGGATTGATACATCTCTAGTAACAGGTTTTGTGCCACAGACCTTTAAAACCGCTGTAATCAAACCTCTCCTTAAAAAGCCTACCCTTGATCCAAGTGACTTGTCCAATTATAGGCCAATATCCAATCTCCCTTTTGTTTCCAAAATTCTTGAAAAAATCATTGCAGGTTAAACTGTGTGATCATCTATATAGGAACAATTTATTCGAGAGCTTTCAGTCTGGCTTTAGTGCTCATCACAGCACAGAGACTACCTTTGTATAAGTAACCAATGATCTCCTTTTAGCCTCAGATAGGGGGTTGGTCTCAGTTCTGGTGCTCTTAGATCTCAGTGCAGCCTTTGATACAGTAGATCATCATTTATTGCTGCAGAGACTGTTTTTGGGATTAAAGAAACGGTGCTAGGTTGGTTTAAATCCTACTTATCAGACATAACCCACTTTGTTCATGTTAATAATCTATCCTCAGTGTATGCCAGAGTTAATCATGGAGTTCCACAGGGTTCAGTTTTGGGACCAATATTATTTACATTATACATGCTTCCACTAAGTAACATTATCAGAGAATATAATATAAATTTCCTTTGCTATGCGGATGATACACAGCTCTATTTGTCAATTAAATCAGATGAAACTCATCAGTTATTAAAACTTCAGGCTTGTCTTAAAGACATCACATCCTGGATGATCCGGAACTTTTTCCTTCTTAACCAGGATAAAACCAAAGTGATTTTATTTGGTCCAAAACACCTCAGAGAAAAATTATCAGAGCAAATACTGTTTCTGGATGGCATTACTTTGTCACCCAGAACCACAGTAAAACACTTGAGCATTATCTTTCATACTGACTTATCCTTTAATTCTCCTATTAAGAAAATTTCAAGGACAGCCTTCTTCCACCTCTGTAATATCTCTAAAATCAAGAATACACAATCTTGGCCCAGAGTGATGCTGAAAAACAAATCCATGCATTTGTTACATCTAGACTAGATTATTGTAACTCTTTACTGTCAGGATGTCCCAGCAACTCACTAAAATGTCTCCAGTTAATTCAGAATGCTGCAGCCAGAATACTAACAGGTACGAACAGCAGAGAGCATATTTCTCCAGTATTGGCTTCCTGTACAATCTAAAATAGAGTTTAAAATCCCTTAAAAGCTCTACGTGATCAAGCTCCTGTATATCTTAAAGACCTGTTAGTGCCCTATCGGCCGGGCAGAAGACTCCGTTCTCAGTTTGCTGGTTTTCTGGAAGTTCCTAAAGTGTCTAGAAGTACAACAGGAGGCAGAGCATTCAGCTACCAGGCTCCTCGCTCTTGGAACCAGCTCCGTCTTAGTATGGGAGGCTGCTACTCTCTCTACCTTTAAGGCTAAACTCAAAACCTACTTATTTTGTAAAGCGTATATCGTATAATAGCGTTAACCTAACCACTAGGAAAAAAAGCCCTAAACCTAAAAATAGAAACTAAAAACTAAGATTATATAGTAGAACACCAACACTCAATTCAAACACAATCCACCATCTACACATATCTCTAATGGGCTGCAATGGGTGAAGTCCAGTCAGACAAGGTTGTGCCAGGTTGCAGCCAACCCTCCACTTCTGAACCTCTTATACCCATCACACTGCCAACACTGCTTACACACCATTTACACTGATGTCCACCCCATACTCATTCTCATTCCACTCACACACAGTTTAGCACCGGGTGTTTCCATCCAGGCAGACCTGCTAATAGTGTATCATGTATTTCTGCAGTCTGTGCCTTCTCCTGGTCCTTCTCTCTCTTTTCTGTTTCGGGTTCTTGAAACTGGAGTTGACAGTTCCTGATCTGTGGTTCATGGCTCAAGTAGTCTGGGACACTCTGATGTTCTATCTCTCTATCCTGTTCTGTTCTCCTCCTCCTGTCCACTAACCCCAACCAGTCTAAGTAGATGGCTGCCACCTCTGAACCTGGTTTTGCTGGAGATTTCTTTCTGTTAAAAGGGAGTTGTTTCTTCCCACTGTCGCTAAAAGCTTGTTCATGTGGTTTGAGATGACTTTGCTGTAATTTGTGTTATATAAAGAAGGTTGAATTTTATTGAATTAAAATGACTGATTTAGAATATACTCAGAAAAGTACAAGTACCCATAAAAGCAACTCAGTTACAGTAAAATGAGTACTATCACTGGGATATCGATGAGGTGTCATATTGTCACACATGTTGATTATCCTTCTGTGACTATTTAAAGAATGTATATTAGATGTAGTGTTGTTTTTCCATGCTTTTAAAGTCCTTCAGTGTAAAGTAGAATATGCTTTTGTTTCAAGCATGCAAAAGATTGTGTCCTTCATCATTCGTCATTGATTTCATTTGGAGGTAATCAACCTTTATTGATCTTTTGCTATATCTTCTTTCACATAACAGCAGGAACAGCATTTGTTGCCTGGCAACATCAGTTTATTGAATAACTTCATCAGAAAGTCGAAGAAATCCCCAACAGCCTTTGACAAAAAACCATTGGTGCTTTATGGAAATGTTGAGCGAACTGTGTGTGAGGTTTAGATTAGAATATGATAAAGGAAAAAAAGGAAGAGGGATGTGATATATTATAGTGCCTAACTGAGCATTAACTGTGATGGAGTGTTGCCACAAAGTTCTGGTTCTTAGGGTCAATAATTTTTATTTCACATCATAGTCCTCCCTCATAAATCACAGTCAAAGAGATAGATGTTACCAGATATCAACGATAGACTTGAAATTAAGTTTCATCTCAATCTACTGTACCATCTGATCTTAAGGGATAATGTGTGCTGGTGTCTGTAGCACTTTACTCATGGCAAAAGGTTACTTCTACGTTGCAGGCTCTTTACGTCAAAAAAGAGAGTTAATTCATTTCTACAGACATATTCTAAACTCAGTGAGTGAACCAAAAACACTTTAAGGAAGAAACTGTGTCAAGGAACTTGACTATTTGGACTTATAGGTGTGGGACCTTATTGTTATTGCAATATTTCATTTAAAAACGGCTTTATAAATAAAACTGTTGGTTGGTTGGTTGGTTATTTGGTTGGTTGGTTGGTTGGTTGGTTGGTTGGTTGGTTGGTTGGTTGGTTGGTTGGTTGATTCCTGAACACTGGACTACACAGAGTGAACTCAAACTTTAGTATAGTCAGCATTGTTGACAAGCGAGCGTCCCCTCCTCTAAGCCCCACCCCCTCCTCCATCTGCAGTCAGTGATCCATCCAAAGCCACTGCCCCACAAACTTGAACGCACATCTGAAAGGGCAGAGGAAAGCTGGCTCAGCCATTTCAGCACAGGTAGGAGGAAAGGAACGAGTGGTTCGTGGGATTCCAGCTGCTACAGAGCTCTGACTCTTTCTGTTTTCAGAATACATAATGTATTGACTACTTTCAGGATGGAAGACATATTCCATGCAGTATAACAAAATGTGTTCCTAAACAGGATTATAGATTATAACTTTATGGAAAACAATAACTAAGAGTTAAAAACTTTCAACGTTAAACTAGTAAGTTAAACCAACCCACAGGATTAATAAAACAAACTCCATTGTCCTTAATTGGCATTGTTTTGTTGAACCAACAAGGAAATAATCAAAAAATATAGTGAATGTTTTGCATAGCGGATTGTCTTTGTGGTCTATCATTCTGACAGCCCTCCTTAGGTTTTATCAATATTGCAGTCTGATTGAAAAAAAATTGAAAAAAGCCTCAATTTTGATGGTTTGCTGAAGTAACAAAATATTTAACCTACAAACAAAGGAGATGGAAATTATGATTAAGACCTTTGAAAGAGCTGTCTGTCATTTGTTAGAAAAACATAAAGAAAGAGAAGTTTAGCTGTAAATGCAGAGGAAAGGTTTTGAATCTCTTCGAATCCCTCTCACTCAGTCTGACATCTGTTAATAACAACTGTAATCATGTATTTGTGTTAAAAAGAAAGAGATGAGACAACATAATGACAATTCCAATCGAGAAAGCGTTCATTTGTGGCATACATTTGTTCAGATAAACAGTAATTTTGTTGTCCATGTGCAGTTTGAGCAAAGCTTTGAATGAGGTTCAAATTGAACTCAATATGGAAACCGAGTCGTTGTTTTTAAATATGAGAGAAGACTGTTAAATAAATCATAACCAGTGCTACATTTTTATTTATTTAATTACAATTTGTATAGACTTCTGAGACATATTCAATGTTTTGTTACACTATTCATATTTGTGAACCAAATTTTTTTTTAAATACATTTTTACAACCCCACACCCAAAAAAACCCCAAAAAATCAATAAAATCCAGTATAAATACTAAGCCAGTCAATATAAAAGAGCCAGAAATCATATTAACCCTGCAAATCTGATGTAAATTTTATTGATAGTGGATCAACTGTGTTATTGTTTGTTTAAAAAAATAAAATAAAAAAAGAATGATGGCTCATTATTATAAGGGCTAACATCTGAATCACTTAAATTTCAAGAGTAAAGTAGTAGTTGGTCAATATTTCAATAGTTACCCCATGTCAGATTTGATAATACCCATTTAATGACTGCTTTGTATTAAAAAATTAAAATTATTATTATTATTATTATTATTATTATTATTATTATTATTATTATTATTATTATTATTATTATTATTATTATCCATTTTCTTGATTTTTTACACAATTTGAGTTACTTGATAGCACTACTGCATTCAATACAACACTTTTGTGGCTCTCACTTAAGTTCTATCTAGTATAATGCGACAAAATTGAAAAATGATAATAGTCATATAGTATTTTTTTGTGTGTTTTAGATCTTGCACTCTTGTACAAGTTAGTGGTAGCGATGTGTCCTATTTAATATAGTAATACGTACACGTGTGTTTATGTTTAGTTGCACTGCAAAGGCTTTCCCTGAGTGTTTCAATAAAGCATGTGGTGAGGAGAAAATGCTGAATCTTTGATGCTAACGTGAAGTGTCATATTTTCCCTTGCAGTGTGTGTGTGTGTGTGTGTGTGGGTGCGTGCTTGCGTGTTGGAGGCGGAGTTGCAGCGTGTGAGTGGGTGCATTGAAAACTTATGCAATTACAGTTTCTTTCGGTATTACAGTGCTGAGTGGAATGCTGTCAAACATACATCTCTAAGCTGACACAAGTGATCACTCTGCAGCAGTGTGTGTGTGTGTGTGTGTGTGTGTACATTCCCACTGTCTACTAGTTAAATAGTTTGTGTTGAAGAAGTGCTGTGTTGTAGAGAAACACTGACTCAAGCAGACACATGTGTAACAATTGAGAGTTGAAATTAAATCTCACATTAGGAGCAGATCATCCACTGTCCTCCATCCTGAGAGCAAAGAACCCGATGAATCTGGGCTCTTACTGTCAGACGCTAATCGGCTCATTAATACTGCTGTGCTTTGTCTTTCATTTTTTTCAGCTTGTAGAACACCTACATCTAAATAAGCAATCTCTGCGTCAAAGAGAAATTATCATAGCAGCCCCAAGGCCAATTTATATTCACATATATCAGAAGTATGATCAAATTGCTTGTCAGTTATTTAGTTTTTTGCAGGATCTTCAGTTCATTTTAGGTAATTTAAGCTTTAAAAAAGACATGATTAGACCTTCAGTTAGTGTGAAGCCATAATAATTCACGTGTCCTTCACCTCCCATTGGAAAATGGGCAAAATACCACTTCAGCAAGTCTGTGTAGAATACATGAAAGTAAAAATTGAATATGCCGTTATAATCCCAGCTGAAACTACTGAAGCGTATAAAGCTGGGCAATGTTTCAATTGTCAAACGTCCTCAAAGTGTTGGAAACTCACTGATGCTCAGTGACGCTGCCAGGTGATACATAAAAAGAATAAAAGCTTGGAGGAGAATGAGTGGATCTATGGAGCAGTGACAACAGATTGTTCATGACTTGCTGTCCTATCAGGTGGATGTTGGAACTAGAAACTGGTTTTCATTTATAAAGGACCAATGAGAAAATGTCTCAGAAACGTTTACACTTTATTCCAGATCACTTTTGTATAGTTTAGGTTACCTTTGAAACATGTGGAATCATTTTTATTGCTGTTACGTATGAATTCTTCATTTGATGATCGCATCTTGTTTCTCTTTTCTGCACAGCTATTGGGGTTCAGATGACTCTGGATGTGTTGGAGTCAACGTTATGGGCCATCGCAGCACAGGTGAGTTCACACATTCTCTTTTTCTAAAGCAGGGGTTCTCAACCTTGGCGTCAGGGTTCCCATTTGCGGTCGCAAGACACTAGGAGAGGGTTGCCAGTTGCCTTCAGGAAACTAAGAATATTTTTTGAGCAATTTGAGCACATTTTTGCTTATTTTTACCCTTTTTGTGCAACTCCACCAAACTTGCCATATTTGAACCTATTTTCATCACTTTTTCTTGATATTAATTGCATATGTGTTACACTACTCCCATTTATGCCACTTCTACATCAAATTTCAATGCCTTTTCTGCACATTTTTTGCACTTTTAAGACATTTTCAGCACTTATGAACCCTTTACACCACTTTTCCCACCTAATGTCACATACAGTATGTTGACCCATTATTATCACTTTAAATTTCTTTTCACCATATTTCATGCTTATTTTTTGCAAATTTAACCACATTCACGATTTGTCATGCCCATTATTTGCCAGTTTAAACTAATAGTTCCTACTTTGCCACCCCCCCCCCCCCCCCCCCCCCCCACGGTTATCACAGATTAATATAAGAATGGACCATCAATTTGCTGACTTGATAGATAGATAGATAGATAGATAGATAGATAGATAGATAGATAGATAGATAGATAGATAGATAGATAGATAGATAGAAATATTTGACATGCCCACAACAGCAACACATTCAGCACAATAAAACTCGTAAACTTGGCTTAAAAACACAATGAGGGTCATTATTAAAATAACTGATAAAAATTGTTTGCGGTGTAATGGCTATCTCATGTTGTTCAGAGGTCTCCACATGACTGTTATTCAAAGTTCATGTCTGTGTTCAACCACCTCCACCTTTATTTTGGAGGGAGGCAGGCAGAAAAGTTTGAGAACCACTGTTCTAAAGCACAAAGAACAGGAAAAACTCTGTTTTTCCATTCGTCATGGTCGTGTCATTTCTTATTCAACTTGATTTAATTTTAGTTTAATTATTAATTTATTCATAAATATTGTAGGTTTCTTGCAGTCTGTGAATGTCTGAGGTCACTGTTTCCCTTGAAGATGCAGGAACTCTAAAGTGTTTATTTTTCCATGCACAGCCTGCATGTTGCCAAGCTTTTCCAAGCAGCACAAGAACAAGCTTTTCGTCCTTGCTCGATTTGGCACCAGGCTTCAAGTGTGGCAGGTGTTTGAATTTTCGTCCCTTCTCGTCCAGTGTTCCTGTGGATGTAATGACAGCAGTTAAAAGAGCATTAAGGCCGCTGGCTGCATGCTCATTAGGTGATTGATGGCTACCGCAGTGAAGTTTGGCGGCTTTCTCGCGCGTGTGTGTGCGTGTGTGTGGCGTCGGTGTGTGTGTCTAGACAAGACACAAGATAAGGGGAATGTTTACTTGCATGTCAGTTAACATAAATGCGTATCAGGTTGACAGAAGCCATATGCTTGACCATCTGTGTTGCTGTGCTCATATTCATCATTATGGAGCTCATTAGTATTATTTTTAGTGGACATGTTTTTCCATGACAGCCATTCACACTCATATTTATATAATTTATCTTTTTTTTTATACTTTGGATAACGTTTTTAATTAGTCAATTTAACTATTCACACACTTCTGCCTCTTGTTTACAACCAACCACTCTTCTGTTTTCTTTCACTCCTTTCCTCCATCCCTTTTCTTCTCTGCTTACATAATCTTCTTATCCTCCTCCTGTCAAAAGCTTGATCTTTATTTCATAGGGCTTGTGTGTTTGTGCACTCACTAAATGTGCTCTTTAAAAGTGTGTTTGTCCAGGTTTTTGTTCATGAAATCCTCTCAGAAGTCTATTTTAGGTGTTCGTCTCCCTTAGGAACCAGAAAGTACAATGAGAGTGAGTCCTGAATGAGAGGAAATTCTCAGTAGGGGATGCAATTAATTATAATGTGAATCGATTATCATTAAATCTGCTTCCTTCCTAAGTGTGAATTATAAAGCCTAGCAGCCCAGTAACTGGAACAAAGAATTATGAATATATAACTGAATAAACATGTATAATATTGTAATAATTATTGTCAGAATGCATTTTTAATTTTTTAAAAAAATGATCAAGAGCCTGGGTTTGTCTTGGTCAGTCTTTGAGATTTTAAAATATTTTATTTTCAGAAAAAAAAACACTCAAAAACAAAAACATAAAAAATAGCACTTTTTTTTTACAATTTTAACCACAAATGGAGGGGATTTGGATAAATACTGTATACTGATTCTGGATCAGTTTAAGAGATTAAAAAAACACATCACTCAGCATTGGGAAAATTTTAAAAGTTCATATCTTAGTGCATTAATAATCAACTTTTATGAAATTTGACTCAGTTAGGCCGAGTTTCCCCATCAAGTTTCAGCCGGATCAGATTCGGGTTGAGCATTTCATCGCGATCTTTCTAAAAAATGGGGGTGCCCATACATTTGGACCTACTATATCATTCAGTGTCTTGCCCAAGGACACTTCAACACACACAGGTGTAGACACGGATCAAACCCCCAACCGCTTGATCAGAAGAGCCACGGTCGCCCCTCTATGTGTAGAACTATCAGAATAATAGGAAAAATACATTTTTTCATTTTATTTTTTATTTGCAAATAATTCAAGAGAGACATAAGAGGAACTGGAATTTTAAATACTGGCACATTTTTAATTCTATTGTTTGCAATTCTTGCATTTTAGTGATAGGAAAGATTAGCCATGGAGTATTCCAGCACAATAATACATTTAGATTACATGTTTTAGATGGTCTAAATGTAAAGAAATGAAAGTAATGTAAAATATATTTCAAAAAGTCCAAATATGATTGCACAGTGCCATGTTTTGTGTCTCTTTTTTTCAACCAACATGAAAACGTGTAAGAACTAACAGATACTTGCCTGAAAAGTCTATTCACAGATTGTACGTCACTCTACAGCCCCTTTTCATTACCAACTGCTCCTCCTCCACTGCCCCCCTGTCCCAAGGAGTCCCCCAGGGCTCTGTGCTTGGTCCTCTCCTCTTCACCATCTACCTCCTCCTCCTCGGTCAAATCATTTGTTGTCATGGTCTCCGTTTTCACTGTTACGCCGACGTAATACATCTCCACTAAGTCTATCACCCATGAAACCCACTCCACACTCTCAAACTGTCTTTCTAATATCAAAACATGGCTCCAAGAAAACTTGATCTTAAACAGTAACAAATCAGACATACTCCTCATTGGTCCAAACTCCCTCACCCAAACAGCCTCAGACTTTCACCTCACCATTGATGACTCTACCCTGTGTCCCGCCTCTCAGTGCCGTAACCTTGGTATCATCTTTGATAATAACCTTTCCTTCGACCACCACATCAAACAAATCATGAAAACCGCTTTTTTTCACCTCAAAAACATCTCACGTCTCCGCCCTTCACTTTCCTTCCCCACCGCCGAAACTCTAATTCACGCCTTTATCACATCCCGTCTTGACTACTGCAATAGCATCCTCTTTGGTACAACCTCCATACTCCTAAATAAACTCCAATACATCCAAAACGCAGCTGCCCGCCTCCTCACCCTCATCCACACCCGCTCCCGTGACCACATCACCCCTGTCCTCCAAAACCTCCACTGGCTCCCCGTTCCTCAGTGCATTGAATTTAAACTCCTCCTTCTCACCCATAAAGCCCTTAATAATCAGAACCCCTCCTACCTCACAGATCTGCTCCACCCCTACACTCCCTCCCGCAGCCTCCGCTCCTCAGATGAAAACCTCCTCACTGTCCCCAGGATCAAGCACAGAACCTGGGGGGACAGAGCTTTCTCTGTAGTTGCCCCCACCCAATGGAATTCCCTACCAAGACACATCCGTAATTGCACCGACCTCCCATCCTTCAAATCACTTCTCAAAACTCACCAGTTTCACTCAGCTTTCAATGTTTGAACCACCCACTAACTCATTTCTTTTCTCTGTCATATTTTCTTCTATCAATGCTATTGTTGTTTTTATGCTGTCAAGTGTCTTTGAGTGTCTCAAAAAGTGCTTCTAAAGTAAAATTATTATTTTCTGACAATAAAGTTATATTTAATTAAATTTGCTGTTTCACAGCCCTCAGAGAGATTTTATGTTCATTTAGAATCAAACCACACACCATATACATATATATATATATATATATATATATATATATATATACATGTTTTTTTTTTTTGAGATTTAAGATATCCCTTACATTAATGAGGATTTTCCTCTGACCTCATTATCGGGAGCGCTTTGAGGATTTCTGTCCAATTTCTGGTGAACAACCAACTCCAACCATCTTAGTGAAGTCATACTGTATTCAGATTTATTTGAACTACTATAAAGGAAGCATTTTCACCAACAATTTTCCACCTCACCGTGCCACCCTATTAGCCCACAGTCACAGAGAGTGGGAGCGTTGTCAATTCTGTCTGCCTGCTGAATGCAGTTTATTTCAGGAGGCTGTGACAAGACGCCGAGAGAAAGACTTTCCCGTAATAGGATTGAAAAGGATGATAGATTGTCTCATTCACACTTCGACACGCTCTATTTAGCCCGGCCATGATTCCAAGAAACATCCTTTGTGACCATGATGCTGTCATGAAAACTATCAATTCACTCCATGGATGAAGCAGCAATTTAGATGGGAAAATGTACTATTTGTGCAGTTTTATATTTTGAATAAAACAGTTTATAATGCAGATTTGCGTGTTGTAAACCTCTACAGCAAGGGTGTCAAACTCATTATAGTTCAGGGGCGAAATACGGACCAGTCTGATCTCAAGTGGGCCACAGATTTTATGCCGGAAAACAAGTAATTTCAACATTAAAGTGCCCTAGTTTGCACTTTTACGTAAACATATAATACTAAATATGTAAGAAAGCGACCATATCCAAACAAAAAGTGATACATATCAGTCCCAACAGGATCTTCACTTTAAATTTCCTAGATTTTGAGACCAACTTCTATTTAATTTAGGGAAATATGTCATAATTTGAGGAAAATTGAAAATTTCTGTAGGAATTTTGAGTCTTTTCAACAGTTTAACATGTTTAAAATGAATGCAATCATGTGATATAAGCCCCAGGAAAAC